>NW_028227256.1:137910131-138642631 GCF_978045245.1 Mus caroli
ACAGGTATTTCTGCATCTTCTGTAGTTACGATGCTGAATAGCACATGAACTTCTGTGTATATTAAAGAATCCTCACTAAAGTGTATACCCTGGTGATATTTCTTCCCTGCCTGGTGATATTCCTCTGAAGGAAAGAGCACACATGAGTTGCTCTATGTGCACAGCCAATACAAGTCTCCCTCTTGCCTCACAGCCTGTATTCTGTCTGGACTGTTAGCTAGCCTTCTCAGTGACTTGGCTAAATCTCTGACTCAAGCAATGAGTTAACAAGAAAGGTTTATTTTCCTTCATGGTTTTAAGGACTTTCAGTCCATCATTCTGGATAAGGCAGCATTCTCTAATTAAGAAATCAAGATTCTTATTAAAACAGTTGACTTTAGGCTTGGCAGGATGACAAAAAGTAGAGAATATCTTTTTTTTAATGTCAGAGAACCAGGATGAAGAAGAAGAAGAAGAAGAAGAAGAAGAAGAAGAAGAAGAAGAAGAAGAAGAAGAAGAAGAAGAAGAGGAGGAGGAAGAGGAGGAGGAGGAGGAGGAGGAGGAGGAGGAGGAGGAATCAATTCAATTCAGTATAATAGGTTTTTGCTTCATTGTGATGTAAGTGGAACAGTGTCTCCAGACAAAAACTGCAAAGGTTGAGAAGATTCAGAAACCCTGGTGATTCTCATATCTGAGAATGGTAAGCATTTCATTTACATCCTACCCAGTTCATGACCATGACATCAAACATGAAGATCCTGAGGACTAATCAAGTAGCACAGACCTCAGAGTTCTCCATGGTCCTGGGGGCTTAGCCAATAAGCTTCTCTTCACAGACATTCCTTCTTGCAAAAAGTATTTAATCTCTGGTCCACCCTGAGTAAGTTACATGTACCCATTTTCTATGATGAATATACAGTTTGGACAAGCAAAGACTGTTTCTCAAATCAAGAATCGCCATGGTGGAAGCCTTCAACACTGAGCCGTGCCCTCCTGAATCTTGGTTCCCAGTGGCATCTGATGCCTGGGAGTTTGGAAACCCCAACCTATGCCTCAGTCTGTGCCATTTCTCACCTCTGTTGGGACCTACATCTACAGCAGCATTTCACCTCCCCTGGTGTTCTTCCAGTCAAGGCACCACCATGACAGAGAGGATGGAATGTAGTCTAGTGCCTCCCTGATATGTCTGCCCAAATGGTGAGACAGAACTCAGAACCACACTTCATTGCATATTTTATTTTTTCAGACATGGCTGTTATCTCTTAGAAGCCTGTTCTTTCCTAAGGAGAGACAGAAGAGTGGATCTGGAGGGAAGGGGAGGTAGGGAAGAACTTGGAATGAGTAGAGAGAGGGGAAACTGTAATCAGGGTATTTTGCATGCGAAAATAATCTTTTCAATTAAAACAAACAAAAAAGCAAACATGAGAAAAAATAAAATAAAGCCTCAATGAGGCAGAAGGTAAAGAGAGAGCTCTCAATAGTCAGAACATGCTTTATTTTAGGAAATGAACAATGGTGATGAAATACCAGTTCCTTTATGAACATTATGCTATAGATGAGCAGATATATACAATTACTAAAGATGGAACTCTTAGTTCCTCCAGTCCCATGTCTGCCTGGATGTTGCCTTGGTGATGGACTGAATCACTGAACCCGTCATCTAGCCCCAATTGAATGTCATCCTTATAAGTGTTGCCTTGGTCATGTTTTCTGTTCACAGAAGTAAGACCCTAACTAATGCACATTACTAATTTGTTGTGAGAATTTTGACTGGATTGATAGTGTACAAGTCTTTTGAAAGTAACTATACTTGTTGCCTGGTCTTGATTATCATAATCATGAACAGAAGTCAGAATTTTGCAGCATTTCTCATCATCCTTCACTAAAGATTCTTGTTGAAAGAAGCCAATATCCTCTTTTGACTGCTGACCAATAATGACATTAATGAAAAAATAGTAAAATCAGAATAAAGTGTGAAGTTTAGTCAATAGTGTTGTATTAATAATAATTTCATAATTTTGGAAAAGTTACAGTTTACAACAGAGAGTATTTCAGAAAACTACAAGCAATAAAAATGCAATATCCTAAAGAGAAGTTTCAACTGATACATCTCCGATGATACTCTCTCATATAAGGTTCAGAGAACATTGCAAAAGAACATTACAATATTGTGAGATCCAGAACATCAGGAAATTTGCTGTGTGATTGTATCTCCTGGTAATGACAGAAAGCCTCACCAACATAACTGTCAAAACATAAGCTGAACAGACAAAAGGAGACATGTCAGGTGAACAGTAGAAAGCCCATGAGGACTAAAACCTACACAAAAACTATAGGAAACTAAGGAATGCTGATAGTGGGAGAAATAGTCTTAACCTATACCAAATGATTAGCCCTAAAAACACATTTAAATAACAATATATGGCTGTGTAGGTTGTACTTACAAATTTAGGATTATATCTGTATATGCATATACATATATGCATGTAACAACAATTAATGAAAAAAAGTCCATGATAAAAAAAAAGAGCAAGAAGGAATATATGGGAGGGTTTGAAGAAGGAAGAAAAGGGGAAATAGTATAATTTTATTCTCATCTAAAAATAACCTACAGTCTTCTAGTTTTTCTTATTTTTTCACTTGTTAACTTTGAAAACAACTAGATGCTATTGTATGGAAATTAAAGCGTGAAACAGCAGATTGCAAAGAGTGGATGCTAAAGATACTTATGCGTATGATTTGTGCTCAACCACACCTCTCATGACAATCTCCCTTTTTCCCTGTATTTATAAACATACTTTAATCATTTATGAACATACTTTAAAATTAATTAAAATATACTTAGCATGTTTAGCAATAAGCACCTCACCTATGAGTATCTGTAGATCTTTCAAAGGGTGAGAAATAACAGGCTACACTGGAGTCACGTAGTCAAAGAAGCTAAAGATAAGTAATGTAAAACTGATTTCTGTCAGAAAATGTCCTCAGCATGAATCATTAGATACATTTATAAGATCAGAGGATAAAATCTTCCATTATGCTTCAGGGGCTGCCTATTTATCAAGGATGTTTGAATTCCAGTGAACACTACCTACTGTTCTCTCCCTGTTAAGAAACATACATTCAGTACATACTCTCTAAATGTGCATTGAACATAGCCTATGATTACTGTAGGATCCAGGAATTTAGATATTTATTAGGAGAATGTAATACTGTTCATATTTTGTATGTAGAAGGAACAGTCTTTGGTAATACTCTAACAATATTTTAATAAATCAAGTAAGAAACGTTATTTGAGAGTAGAAAAGGAAGTCAATGCTGTTGTTACTTGTGGAAATGGTGAACTAGGCAGGTTATATCACTTAAAATTGTGGATTTATATTCCAATATTCTTACCAAGAATTTTAAGATTTCAGAGGTAATATTTTTAGTAGAGTCTTATCTAAAAGTGCCCCTAGTCCTGGTAATTTATGACCAATGTCTCATTAGTTTAGCATGTAACTTGGTCTCAGCCAGATGACACTCATTAATTACTAAGTAAATAAAAATCACTCTTAAGTGTGATTATAGGACATAAAACACAGGACACTTAGAGATATGAATACATAGGAAAAAATATTCTGTGAAGTATTGCATACTGTGAAGTGTGTATTATTTTGTCAGTGTTGTATGCCTTCTTACCTCCATGTTCATGTCATTAAAAAAAAAACACTTTTTTCCGTTTTATTTTTGTGTTTATTTAATGTTTGCCTTCCTGTTGCTAGGACAAAACACTGCTCCAAAGCAACCTCGGAGGGGTGGTATTTGTTTTAGAGATTATGGTCTATCATCAAGACAAAGAATCCATGGGAAGAAATCAGAAGGAGCTGAAGGAGAGACCTTAGAAAAATTCTGCTTACTTGCTTGCTTCATGACTTTACAAGATAACTCCCTTTCATAGCCCTGGACCAGTTGCCCAGGGCTAATACTGACCATAATGATCTTCACCATCCTATTTCAATCAGAAATCAAGAGAATGCACCTCACAGAAGTATCAACAGTTAAATATGATGGCAAAAATTCTTCAGACGAGGTTTGTTTGCTTGTTTTATTCTTACTAAGGATATCTAGGTGTACTGGCTAGTTTTGTGTCAACTTGAAACAGCTGGAGTTATCACAGAGAAAGGAGCTTCAGTTGAGGAAATGCCTCCATGAGATCCAACTGTAAGGCATTTCGTCAATTAGTGATCAAGGGGGAAAGGCCCCTTGTGGGTGGGACCATCTCTGGGCTGGTAGTCTTGGTTCTATAAGAGAGCAGGCTGAGCAAGCCAGGAGAAGCAAGCCAGTAAAGAACAACCCTCCATGGCTTCTGCATCAGCTCCTGCTTTCTGACCTGCTTGAGTTCCAGTCCTGACTTCCTTTGGTGATGAACAGCAGTATGGAAGTGTAAGCCGAATAAACCCTTTCCTCCCCAGCTTGCTTCTTGGTCATGATATTTGTGCAGGAATAGAAACCCTAACTAAGACAAATTGGTACCAGCAGAGTGGAGTGTTCCTGTGACAACCTGGCCATGTTTTGGGGAGGACTGTGGAAGGACTCTGAAACTTTGGGCTAGAGGATCCATTCGGTGTTAAGAGCTCCGTCAGATGTTGTGTAGGATCTTGGAAGATAATGTTGAAAACAGTGCAGAAGATGGAGGCCTGGCTTGTGAAATTTCAGAGGGAAAATTAAAGACTCTTTTTAGGCCATTGTTACTTTGGTTGTGAAGATTCTGTGGTTCTGGTCAGCTGGGGCTGAAAAATCAGCTGGGGCTGAAAAATCAGCTGGGGCTGAAAAATCAGCTGTGATTAGCAAGATACCAGAACTACTAAAGCAAAAACTTTGCATTACTGGGACTATTGATGCTGGTTAGCTGGAGCTAAGAAATTAGTGGTGATTAAGAGACCAGCATCATTGAGGTGACATCTTCTGGGAAGTGTTTTCTGAAAGCACAGAGGCTGTGTTGCAGAGATAGCCAAGGTTGTACCTTGTGCTGTGGCTGGACTTGGTAATGTGTAAGAATCACCCAGGTGGTACTGGTTTTGAAGGCATGATGGGGTCATGCAGAGCACCGGAGGCTCAGCACTGTGAGAGGCCATGGGAGACCATTGGTGAAGGTGCAGCCTCAGTTGCAATTGACGGCCCAGGACTGAAGGGGTCATGCAGTTTTTTGGAGATGCCAGTACCATGAGATGACCACCAAGAGCAGCAGCAGTGGAGTACAGGCATCTGGAGCGTAGAGGACAATATGTGTGCTACAAAGGGCATGTCTGGAAAAGTGACCCAAGCCCTTGGAGGAGCCCAGAATATTGTGAGATAGATCCCAGACATTGGACGGTTGTAGACTGAGTTTTGCTTTTGATTGTGACTGTGCCCTGACATTTTCCCTCTTGAAGGAAGAAACTATTTTAGTGGAGACCACAGTTAAGAGACTTTTAATTGTAAAAAGACTTTGAATTTTAAAAGAGATGGATATTTTAAAGAGATTGAAATTTTAAGAATATGTAAAGACTGTGGCATGTTTAAAGTTATTTAGAGCTTGGGGGTGAATAAGAATGTAAGGATTGAGGCTTACTAGTGATGTGTTTGTGTGTCAAGTTGACAAGGGTCAATTGTACTGGCTAGTTTTGTGTCAACTTGAAACAGCTGGAGTTATCACAGAGAAAGGAGCTTCAGTTGAGGAAATGCCTCCATGAGATCCAACTGTAAGGCATTTCGTCAATTAATGATCAAGGGGGAAAGGCCCCTTGTGGGTGGGACCATCTCTGGGCTGGTAGTCTTGGTTCTATAAGAGAGCAGGCTGAGCAAGCCAGGAGAAGCAAGCCAGTAAGGAACATCCCTCCATGGCTTCTGCATCAGCTCCTGCTTTCTGACCTGCTTGAGTTCCAGTCCTGACTTCCTTTGGTAATGAACAGCAGTATGAAAGTGTAAGCCGAATAAACCCTTTCCTCCCCAACTTGTTTCTTGGTCATGATGTTTGTACAGGAATAGAAAAACTAAGACAATAGGTTTCAGTCAAGTTGACAGAAAATTATGATGATGAATATTATTGGATATTTTTTAATTCAGAAGATTTAAAATTCTTAAAGATTATAAAATGTGTTTAAAACCTTTGTGTAAAATTCTTAATACAGTCATTTACATTAAGGGGTAAATTTTATGCCAAAAATATACAGATATCAGAAAATAATGTTAGACATGTTTTCAGACCATAATCAGCCACTTGTATTCCCTGCCATGCAACTGAAATATATCTAGAATCTTTCCAAAGTTGTTTCAAACAAAGAAAAGCAGCTCAGAAATAACACAAGAAATATTCTCAAAAATCTGCTGTATATGTTTTAACAGGAACACAGTTTGGTTAAGTCTTCATGAATGATAATAGAGGGCTGATAACTCAGGCTGCCTCAATTGATTTTAAATTGGAAATATATGTTGGTCATTCATATTTCCCCTTTTTGTGAAGTATATTTTACCAACACAGTTTCCCCTTTCCATTTATGAATAGGAAACTTCCCTCATTTTGTTTAGGAAAATGTTTGTAAAATTCAGTCACACCATCTCAATTGCTATAGGAATAAACTCTTGACATATTTTACAAAATAGTCAAAAGATAAATTTTTAAGTGCACAGGGCACAGGAACAGCTGAGCAGCTGCTCAATTCTGGTCTCCATCTGCACCACTGAGCAAAGTCTGTCCTACAACCCTCTGCTCCCAGATCCTGACAGGAGAGATCTGGTCTCCCACGAGTGCTCTTCCTCCTAAGCCCAGAGGAGCATCACTACTTTCTCTCCAATAACTATCCAAAGAGGGACGATGTGAAAGATCTGTATGACAAGAACTTCAAGTCTCTGAGGAAAGAAATCCAAGAAAATCTCAGATGATGGAAATATCTCCCATGATCATGAATTGGTCAGATTAATATAGTAAAAATGGTTATCTTGCCAAAGGCAATCTACAGATTCAATGCAATCCCCATCAAAATAAAAATTCAAATCTTCATAGAGTTAAAAAATAGCAATTTTCAAACTCATTTGGAATAACAAAAACAAACAAACAAACAAAAGAACCAGGAGAGTGAAAACTATTCTCAACAATATAATGACTTCTGGAAGAATCACCATCTCTGACCTCAAGCTGTATTACAGAGCAGTAGTGATAAAACTTGCCTGGTATTGGTACAGTGACAGGCAGGTAGACCAATGGAACAGAATTGAAGACCCAGAAATGAACCCATACACTATGTTCACTTGATCTTTGACAAAGGAACCAAACCATGAAGTGGAAAAAAGACAGCATTTTCAAAAATGATGCTGGTTGAACTGGAGGTCAGCATGCAGAAGAATGCAAATCAATCAATTTATATCTCCTTCTACAAAGTTCTAGTCCAACTAGATGAAAGACTTCCACACAAAACCAGATACACTGAAACTAATAGAAAAGAAAATGTGGAAGGGCCTTGAACACATGGACACAGGAGAAATTTTCCTGACTAATGGCTTGTGCTCTAAGGTCAAGAGTCAGCAAATGGGACCTCATCAAATTGCAAAGGTTCTGTTAGGCAAAGGACACTGTCATCAGGACAAAATGGCAACCAACAGATTGGGAAAAGATCTTTACCATCCCAACATCCAACAGAAGACTAATATCATAATATATATATATATATACATATATACATATATATATATATATATACACACATATACATACACACACACACACACACACACATATATATATATATATATATATATATATATATATATATATATATATATCAATCAAGGTGTTAGACTCCAGAGAACCAAATAAGCCTATTAAAAATGGGATACAGGGCTAAACAAAGAATTCTCAAATGAGGAGTACCAAATGGCTGAAAAGCACCTAAATAAGTGTCCAATATCCTTAGTCATCAGGGAAATGCAAATCAAAACAACCATGAGTATCCACCTGAAACTGGTCAGAATGGTTAAGATCGAAAACTCAGGTGTCAGTAGATACTGGCAAGGTTGAGGAGAAAGGAGAACACTCTTCTATATTTGGTGGGATTGCAAGCTGATATAACCACTCGGGAAATCAGCCTGGTAGTTCCTCAGAAAATTGGACCTAGTACTACCTGAGGACACAGTTATACCGTTCCTTGGAATATACCCAAAAGATGTTCCAACATGTAAGAGGGACACAGGCTCCACTATGTTCATAGTAGCCTTATTTATAATAGGCATAAGCTGGAAACAACCCAAATGTTTCTCAACAGGGGAATGAATACAGAAAATGTGGTACATTTTTATAATGTATTACTATTCAGCTATTTAACAATGTATTTGCGACATTCTTAGGAAAATTGATTGAATTATAAAATATCATCCTGAATGAGGTAACCCAGTCACAAAAGAACACAAGTGTTCTAACTGTACTAACTGATAAGTGGATGTTAGCCTTAAAGCTCAGAATACCCAAGATACAATTCACAGACCACATGAAGCTCTAGAAGAAGGAAGACCAAAGTCTGGGGGCTTCAGTCCTTCTAAGAAGGAGGAACAAAACACTCAAGCAAGGAAATATGGAGACAAATCATGGAGCAGTGACTGAATAAAAGGCCATCCAGAGACTACCCCACTTGGAGAATCCATCCCATATAGATACCAAACCCAGACATCATTGTGAATGCCAAGAAGTGTTTGCTGACAGGAGCCTGATATAGCCATCTCCTGAGATGAAGGAATTAAAAAAAGGACTGAAGGATCTGAAGGAGTGTGCAACGCATAGAAAGAACAACAATATCAACCAAACAGTACCCCCAGAGCTCCCAGGAACTAAACCACCAAACAAGTAGTACACATGGAGGGACCCATTGCTCCATCTGCATATGTAGCAGAGGATGGCTTGGTAGGACATCAATGGGAGAAGAGGCCCTTGGTCCTGGGAAGGGTTGATGCCCCAGCTTAGGGGAATGCTAGGGAAGAGAGGCAGGAGTGGGTAGGTGGGTGGGTGAGTACGTTCATAGAAGCAGGGGTAGGGAGGATGGTATAGAGGGTTTCTGGAGGGGAATCTGGGTAAGGGGATAACATTTGAAATTAAGTAAATAAAATATCCAATAAAAAACAATAAATAAAAAGAAATTTCCAACGTTGGAAACCTTTCACTGATGACTTTTATATTACACTTGCCTGCACTCTTCATGTACATTCAATGCTTCAGTCTTAAAAACATATTTCTCTTCATTTCACTTGACATTGCTGAAACTCTCAACCATCCTTCTATTCTCAGCTAATAGTTCAAGCCATTTAAGCTTGAATTATTTAAATAATGCTATGTGACTCATTAGATCATATGCTTTGCCTCAAAAAAAAATTCCACAAAGATAGGTCATCATGAAGATGTCTCATTTGGTTGTTCATAGCATTGAATAGAATACTGGGAAAGCAGAAGATGTGTAATTACAGGGCTGATGAGATCTCTAGAGTTCTATTTGAGAATGTGATATTATAGTTCCAATTAAAGCAAAGTGTTGCTTCCCTCTTTGTTCTTCAAGCATATGTCTCCCTTAAGTCTCCTCTAGGAACTTGGAAAAGTCAAACTGGGCAGGCACTCAGCTAGAGAGCATTATAATTCAATATTAATCGTGCACCATTCATTGTTACTTCTTAAAATTTAGTCACTTTTGCTTTTCCTTTCTTTATAATATTTTTGCTTCAATTTCATATTTATCTCATTGGTATTGGCTTTTTTGTTTTGTTTTGTAAAGAAGTAAACTGACAAGTAGATTGTTTTCATATATCTTCATATAATAGCATTTTATTCTTTTCCAAGTGTCTAACTTTTTATTAAATACACTTTGAATTCAACCTCATTAGTTTATGTTTCAATGTTGTTTGTGATAAATTTGAGTGTATATCTAAATTATATTGGAAATAAAGCAAGATATATTGGAAGCCAATGAGCAATTTAAATGTGGTGTTAGAAATTGCAACTGATTGCTATGTATAATCAAATTTCATATTGATCACCTCTTTAAATAATAAGGTTTGAGACAGAAATGTGAATCTATATACAGATTTTACAGAGTGTTATGAATTTTTCTATAATGTATTTTGCTTTTCCTCCTTCTATAGCCAATTTAGATAAATCGTATTGAAATAATATGACAAAGTGTTGTATCTTAATCTACACATTAAACAAAAAATGTTTTCAAATATTCTTCTTACTTTAACTCTATGTAGTTTAAGACTGTAAGTAAAATACACAGATCAAGTAGAACCATATTTCACCATGGAATTTGAACTCCATCTCTCTCGTTGTGGATCCTACAACTTACATGCTTGAGTAAAATGATGAACCCAACAAAGCTGAATACAGACGATAATTATTTCCCAGAATCTCTTGAACATTCCATTTAACCTAACCTCCATTTAGACTACAAAAGGATATTTTCCTATAGATGAAAGGATGCCAATTGTATGTATGAGGGGACATCACCAATTTTAGCAGATAATGGGTTTGGGATCTCAAAGGCTTAGTCTTCAACTTAGTGCTAGTGGGAAGTAGAATGGCTGCCAAGATGTTTGGTCATTAGTTGAGGCATGTTTTAGATGTTGTTTTTGAAGAACATATTGAGACTATCCTAATCTGTTTTATTTTTCCAGTCATAAAGTGAACATCTTTCTCTGCATATACCCAAGCCCAGATGGGCAGCTCCATCACATGCCTAAAAACAATGAGACCAAAGATGCATGACTGGAACCTTCAACACTGTGAACCAAAGTAACTTTCTATCTTTTTAAGTATCTCTGGTTTTATAGAGAAATGTTTCAGAAGGACAGAACAACAAACAACAATAACCACATTCAACATGTGTGTGTGGTGGTCTGTGTATGTTCTGTTAAAAGCTGTAATATCAGTATAGTCCAAACTCTGACATTGTATAAGTTAGTCATCTGGATTTTGAGTTTACAGCCTTCTTAATTTGCAGAAACTCTGATGAGGGGCCAAAGTTATGAATTACTCAACATCAACTAAAACCTGTGCTTAAAAAGTGGTTACAGTTAATTTTTGCAGTGGTACTAAATATTCCTCATGGGAATACTGGCAATATTTGGCAAAATTTAAATAAATGCTATTTTGACTATCAGTAAAGAAATTTGAAGTTTTATCATGTCCTTTGAATGATTTTATTGAATAATATTTATACTAAATTTAAATCTAAATTACGAAACTATATAAAATGTTTTATTAAGAAAATTGGTTTTATATATATAGGAAGTTATCAAAAGTTAAGTGTCATAAATATTATAGACTTGGTTCAGTTTTTGAGGCTTAAGATTAATTTGTTCAATGCAATGTCCTTGAAATAGTTCAGGGGTGATTTATATTATAGGAAACAAATATGGGGACCAAGTTGTGCAATGGTAGAGACTCAGAAGGGTGTGCTGGTGTGGGAAAATGACACAATGCATATTATGTAGTAACCAGTCTATATGTGATTTAACTATATGTATGCATATACAAGAGTACTCATCAGTGGGGCATAAATTGTAGACCAACCTGCTGGTGAGTATGTGGTTATTCCTGATATCAAGATGCAAAATCTTTACCAGAACAAGGGCAAATACGAAGGTAATTCAGGGTTATGGAACATAGTTTGTATCTGCATACAAAAAGCACACAGGCTAAATTCAACAGAACTTCTGTGTCTATGAATTTTCTCTATTTGACCAATTTGCTGCAAATGACAACCATTAGAGTGGGAGGATCTTTAGATTGGGAAAATATATCATATCACAATGAAGGTTAAAAACAACAACAACAACAACAAACTTTGTCGCAACCAATCCACTTAATATTACCACCACCACCCACCCACCCACCCTTTCAACAAACAACAGACAGTGGTAAGATTCCCAATGCAGTTAACAAAGGTAGCACGATAAAACTAAGAAGCCACACTTCCTTAAATATTACCAACATCATAATTGTTGTGATCATTAAAAGATAAAGAGATATTAACATATGTTCTATGGAGGTGTGGTGAAGTATGGAGAAAGGGGGTAATGCCTGGATGGGCCCATGCCAAGGCATCCTTTCCCCTTGAGGGACCAGACACAGGAGGGTATAGTATAAAATAGAGTTTATTTAGGACATGGGAAGGGTAGTTAAGAGAGTAGTAGGGGCAGAGAAAGGACATTGAGAAGGAGAGAGTAGAGAAGTAGAGAGGCCAGCCATGAGCACATGGAGAGAGGGGGGCAGGGGGTGGGGATGGGGAGAGAGGGGGAGCAAAGGAGCAAGGCACAAGAGAGTAAGAGAACAGGAGAGCAAGGAGGCTACAGGCAGCCCCTTTCATAGTGGCCCAGTCCAAGCTGACTGTTGCCAGGCAACTGTAGGGAGGAGCATACCTGGCTGCTGGCTGGTGACTGTGAGGGTGGAGTCCAGACAAAATCCTAACAATAATAATGGCTCTCAATGAAATGGACACATGAGAAGTTATACACAAATTATTCAAAGTAATGATTATAAGTATGTACAAAAATATAACCAAAAAATAAATTTAGTACATGAAAACAAAAACAGAAGAATGAAAGCAAACTTTATATAGGATATATAATGTAATTCAATAAAGAAACAGAGATACAATATAAAAGCCAAAGTGATATGCTGCTCGAAATAAAAATTTCAATGCATGATGTTAAAATTTTCAGTGAAACTTCTAATATAATGCATTATATAGAACATAGAATATCCTGGTTTGAAAATAAGGTAGAAAAATCAGAATATGTATTCAAGATCAACAAGTTAACATAAAGAAACATATGAATATGTCATTGAAAATCCTCAGGTCATCATAAAAAGACAAAATATATATTATGGTTGTGTAGTTGAGCTATCAGGGTGACCATGCTCTCATAGAATGAGTTTGACAGTGTTCCTAATGTTCCTATTTTGTGGAATAGTTTTAGGAGCACTAGTATTAGTTCATCTTTGAATATCTGGCAAAAGTCAGCACTAAAACACTGTGTGCCTGGGCTTACCTAGGTTGGGTGACTTTTAATGATTGCTTCTATTTTTCTAGGTGGTATAGCAGTTTATATATAAACAGTTTACAAAATCTTGATTTAACTTTGGTAAGTGGTATCTATCTTGACAATCATCCATTTCATTTAGATTTTCCAATTTTGTGGAGTACAGGCTTTTGAAGTAAGATCTAATTATTCTTCAAATTTATTCAGTATCTGTGAATGATTCCATTTTTATTTCTGATTATGTTAATTTAGATACTGTCCCTCTGCTTGTCAGTAACTTTGGCTAAGAGATTGCCCATCTTATTGATTTTCTCAAAGATCTAGTTCTTGGTTTCATTGATATTTTGAATTATTCTTTTTTTTTTTTTCGAATTGATTCAATTCAATCTTGAGTTTGATTATTTACTGCCATTATTCTTTTTTATCTGTGTTTTACTTTTTCTGGAGCTTTCAGATATAAATTTAAATAGCTGTTATGAAAAATTTCCAGTTTCTTTATCAAGGCACTTAGTGGTATGAACTTTTCTATTAGCACTGGTTTCATTGTTTCCCATGAGTTTGGGTATATTGTGCCTTAATTTTTATTGAATTCTAGAAAGTCTTTAACTTCTTTCTTTGCTTCTTCCCTGGCCCAGTGATTATTGAGTAGATATTTGTTCAGTTTTCATGAGTTTGTAGGGTTTCTGTTTCTGTTGTTATTGAAGTCTATCTTTAATCTATAGTGGTCTCATAAGATATAAGGAGTTATTTCAATTTTCTTATATCTCTTGAGGCTTGTTTTGTAACTGACAATATAATCAATTTTCGAGAATGTTCTGTGACTTGATGAGAAGAATGGATATTCTTCTGTGTTTGGCTGAAATGTTCTGTAGATACCTGTGATGTCCATTTGTTTCAAAGTGTCTGTTAGTTTCATTATTTCTCTGTTTATTTTATGTCTGGATGCCCTGTTCATTGGTGACAGTGGAATGTTTAAGTCTCCCATAAAGTGTGTGAGGTTCAATGTGTGTTTTAAGTTTTAGTAATATTTCTTTTTGCAAATGGGGTGTCTTTGCGTTGGGGGAATAGATATTCAGAATCAAGACACCCCTCTTGGTGGATTTTTCCCTTTGATTAGTATGAAGTGTCGTTCCCTATCTTTTTTATTATTACTTTTAGTGAACGTCTATTTTAGTAGATATTTATAATGTTTATTTCAGTTTGCTTCTTGGGTCTGTTTGCTTGGAAAACTTTTTCCAGATCTTTACTCTGACATAATGCTTATCTTCATTGCTGAATTGTGTCTCTTGCATGCAGCAGAATGACGGTTCCTGTTTTCCAATTCATTCTGTGAGCCCTTTGTCTTTTTAATGTGAAACTAAATTCATTGATGTTGAGAGAAATTAATAACCAATGATGTCCTGTATTTTGATGTTGGTGCTGTTAGCATGTGTGTGTGTGCTTGTGTGTACTTCACTTGTTTTGTTTTGTTTTGGGTTTTTGAATACTTTTAATCTGTAATTACTTATTTCCTGTGATTTCTTGGGTGTAGTTAACCTCCTCCTTTGGAGTTTTTCTTCTAGAATTTACTTAGTGCTGGATTTGTATGTGGATATTGCTTAAATTTGGTTCTGATTTGTAATATCTTTTTTACTTGATCTACGGTGGTTGAAAGTTTGTGGGGTATAGGACTCTATGCTAGTATCTGTAGTCTTTCAGAGGGTACAAGAGCTTTTAGAGTCTCTGTCTAGAAGTTAGGTATAGTTCTTGTAGTTCTGTCATTGTATGTTACTTGGCCTTTTCCATTTTTATGTTTTAATATTCTTTCTTTGTTTTGTAGAATTAGGTTTTGATTATTATGTGGTGATAGAATTTTTTTTTTGGTTCAATCTAATTAGTGTTCTGTTAGCTTATTTTATGTTTGTAGGCATCTATTTCTTTAAGTTGGGTAAAATTTCTTTTTTTTATGATTTATTTTTTTTATTAGGTATTTTCCTCGTTTACATTTTCAATGCTATCCCAAAAGTCCCACATACGCACCCCCCAATCCCCTACCCACCCACTCCCCCTTTTGGGCACTGTGGTTCCCCTGTACTGGGGCATATAAAGTTTGCAAGTCCAATGGGCCTGTCTTTGCAATGATGGCCGACTATGCCATCTTTTGATACATATGCAGCTAGAGACAAGAGCTCTGGGGTACTGGTTAGTTCATATTGTTGTTCCACCTATAGGGTTGCAGTTCCCTTTAGCTCCTTGGGTAATATCTCTAGCTCCTCCATTGGGGGGCATGTGATCCATCCAATAGCTGACTGTGATCATCCACTTCTGTGTTTGCTAGGCCCCGGTATAGTCTCACAAGAGACATCTATATCTGGGTCCTTTCAGAAAATTCTTGCTAGTGTATGCAATGGTGTCAGCGTTTGGAAGCTGATTATGGGATGGATCCCTGCATATGGCAATCACTAGATGGTCCATCCTTTCGTCACAGTTCCAAATTTTGTCACTGTAACTCCTTCCATGAGTGTTTTGTTCCCATTTCTAAGAAGGGGCAAAATGTCCACACTTTGGTCTTCGTTCTTCTTGAGTTTCATGCGTTTAGCAAATTGTATCTTATATGTTGGGTATCCTAAGTTTCTGGGCTAATATCCACTTATCAGTGAGTACATATTGTGCGAGTTCCTTTGTGATTGGGTTACCTCACTCAGGATGATGCCCTCCAGGTCCATCCATTTGCCTAGGAATTTCATAAATTCATTTTTTTTAATAGCTGAGTAGTACTCCATTGTGTAAATATACCACAATTTCTGTATCCATTCCTCTGTTGAGGGGCATCTGGGTTCTTTCCAGCTTCTAGCTATTATAAATAAGGCTGCTATGAACATAGTGGAGCATGTGTCCTTCTTACCGTTTGGGACATCTTCTGGATATATTCCCAGGAGAGGTATTGCGGAATCTCTGGTAGTACTATGTGAATTTTCTGAGGAACCACCAGACTGATTTCCAGAGTGGTTGTACAAGCTTGCAATCCCACCAACAATGGAGGAGTGTTCCTCTTTCTCCACATCCTTGCCAGCATCTGCTGTCACCTGAATTTTTGTTCTTAGCCATTCTGACTGGAGTGAAGTGAAATCTCAGGGTTGTTTTGATTTGCATTTCCCTGATGATTAAGGATGTTGAACATTTTTTCAGGTGCTTCTCAGCCATTCGGTATACCTCAGGTGAGAATTCTTTGTTCAGCTCTGAGCCCCATTTTTAATGGTGTTATTTGATTTTCTGGAGTCCACCTTCTTTTTTTTTTTTTTTTTTTTTTTTTTTTTGAAATATTTTTTTTTAAATATTTTTATTACATATTTTCCTCAATTACATTTCCAATACTATCCCAAAAGTCCCCCATAGCGCCCCCCACTTCCCTACCCACCCATTCCCATTCTTTTGCCCCTGGCATTCCCCTATATTGGGGCATATAAAGTTTGCAAGTCCAATGGGCCTCTCTTTCCATTGATGGCCGACTAGGCCATCTTTCGATACATATGCAGCTAGAGACAAGAGCTCCAGGGTTCTGGTTAGTACATCATGTTGTTCCAACAATAGGGTTGCAGATCCCTTTAGCTCCTTGGGTACTTTCTCTAGCTTCTCCATTGGGAGCCCTGTGATACATCCAATAGCTGACTGTGAACATCCACTCCTGTGTTTGCTAGGCCCCGGCATCGTCTCACAAGAGACAGCTATATTTGGGTCCTTTCAGCAAAATCTTGCTAGTGTATGCAATGGTGTCAGCGTTTAGAAGCTGATTATGGGACGGATCCCTGGATACAGCAGTCTCTAAATGGTCCATCCTTTCATCACAGCTACGAACTTTGTCTCTGTAACTCCTTCCCTAGGTGTTTTGTTCCCAATTCTAAGAAGGTGCACAGTGTCCACACTTTGGTCTTCATTCTTCTTGAGTTTCATGCGTTTATCAAATTGTATCTTATATCTTGGGTATCCTAAGTTTTGGGCTAATATCCACTTATCAATGAATACATATTGTGTGAGTTCTTTTGTGATTGTGTTACTTCACTCAAGATGATGCCCTCCAGGTCCATCCATTTGGCTAGGAATTTCATAAATTCATTCTTTTTAATAGCTGAGTAGTACTCCATTGTGTAAATGTACCATAATTTCTGTATCCATTCCTCTGTTGAGGGACATCTGGGTTCTTTCCAGCTTCTGGCTATTATAAATAGGGCTGCTATGAACATAGTGGAGCATGTGTCCTTTTTACCGGTTGGGACATCTTCTGGATATATGCCCAGGAGAGGTATTGCTGGATCCTCCGGTAGTGCTATGTCCAATTTTCTGAGGAACCGCCAGACTGATTTCCAGAGTGGTTGTACAAGCTTGCAATCCCACCAACAATGGAGGAGTGTTCCTCTTTCTCCACATCCTCGCCAGCATCTGCTGTCACCTGAATTTTTGATCTTAGCCATTCTGACTGGTGTGAGGTGGAATCTCAGGGTTGTTTTGATTTGCATTTCCCTGATGATTAAGGATGTTGAACATTTTTTTAGGTTCTTCTCTGCCATTCGGTATTCCTCAGGTGAGAGTTCTTTGTTCAGTTCTGAGCCCCATTTTTTAATGGGGTTATTTGACTTTCTGGAGTCCACCTTCTTGAGTTCTTTATATATATTGGATATTAGTCCCCTATACGATTTGGGATAGGTAAAGATCCTTTCCCAATCTGTTGGTGGCCTTTTTGTCTTATTGACGGTGTCTTTTGACTGGCAGAAGCTTTGAAATTTTATGAGGTCCCAATTATCGATTCTCAATCTTACAGCACTAGCCATTGCTGTTCTATTCAGGAATTTTCCCCCTGTACCCATATCTTCGAGGCTTTTCCCTACTTTCTCCTCTATAAGTTTCAGTGTCTCTGGTTTTATGTGGAGTTCCTTAATCCACTTAAATTTACCTTAGTACAAGGAGATAGAAATGGATCAATTCGCATTTTTCTACATGATAACCACCAGTTGTGCCAGCACCATTTGTTGAAAATGCTGTCTTTTTTCCACTGGATGGTTTTAGCTCCCTTGTCAAAGATCAAGTGACCATAGGTGTGTGGGTTCATCTCTGGGTCTTCAATTCTGTTCCATTGGTCTACTTGTCTGTCACTATACCAATACCATGCAGTTTTTATCACAATTGCTCTGTAGTAAAGCTTTAGGACCAGCATGGTGATTCCACCAGAGGTTTTTTTTTTTAATTTTTAATATTTTTTATTACATATTTTCCTCAATTACATTTCCAATGCTATCCCAAAAGTCCCCCATAGCGCCCCCCACTTCCCTACCCACCCATTCCCATTCTTTTGGCCCTGGCATTCCCCTATATTGGGGCATATAAAGTTTGCAAGTCCAATGGGCCTCTCTTTCCAGTGATGGCCGACTAGGCCATCTTTCGATACATATGCAGCTAGAGACAAGAGCTCCGGGGTACTGGTTAGTTCATCATGTTGTTCCAACTATAGGGTTGCAGATACCTTTAGCTCCTTGGGTACTTTCTCTAGCTTCTCCGGTCATCTCCTTAGATGTGGAAAAAGCATTTGACAAGATCCAACACCCATTCATGATAAAAGTCTTGGAAAGATCAGGAATTCAAGGCCCATACCTAAACATGATAAAAGCAATCTACAGCAAACCAGTAGCCAACATCAAAGTAAATGGTGAGAAGCTTGAAGCAATCCCTCTAAAATCAGGGACTAGACAAGGCTGTCCACTTTCTCCATACCTATTCAACATTGTACTTGAAGTCCTAGCCAGAGCAATTCGACAACAAAAGGAGATCAAAGGGATACAAATTGGAAAAGATGAAGTCAAAATATCACCAGAGTTTCTTTTATCCTTGAGAAGAGATTTTGCTATCCTGGGTTTTTTGTTATTCCAGATGAATCTGCTGATTGCCCTTTCTAATTCCTTGAAAAATTGAGTTGGAATTTTGATGGGGATTGCATTGAATCTGTAGATTGCTTTTGGCAAGATAGCCATTTTTACAATGTTGATCCTGCCAATCCATGAGCAGCATGGGAGATCTTTCCATCTTCTGAGAACTTCTTTAATTTCTTTCTTCAGAGACTTGAAGTTCTTATCATACAGATCTTTCACTTCCTTAGTTAGAGTCACGCCAAGGTATTTTATATTATTTGTGACTATTCAGAAGGGTATTGTTTCCCTAATTTCTTTCTCAGCCTGTTTATCCTTTGTATAGAGAAAGGCCATTCACTTGTTTGAGTTAATTTTATATCCAGCTACTTAATTGAGCTGTTTATCAGGCTTAGGAGTACTCTGGTGGAATTTTTAGGTTCACTTATATATACTATCATATCATCTGCAAAAAGTGATATTTTGACTTCATCTTTTCCAATTTGTATCCCTTTGATCTCCTTTTGTTGTCTAATTGCTCTGGCTAGGACTTCAAGTACAATGTTGAATAGGTAGGGAGAGAGTGGACAGCCTTGTCTAGTCCCTAATTTTAGAGGGATTGCTTCAAGCTTCTCACCATTTACTTTGATGTTGGCTACTGGTTTGCTGTAGATTGCTTTTATCATGTTTAGGTATGAGCCTTGAATTCCTGATCTTTCCAAGACTTTTATCATGAATGGGTGTTGGAATTTGTCAAATGCTTTCTCAGCATCTAACGAGATGATCATGTGGTTTTTGTCTTTGAGTTTGTTTATATAACGGATTACGTTGATGGATTTCCATATATTGAACCATCCTTGCATCCCTGGGATGAAACCTACTTAGTCAGGATGGATGATTGTTTTGATGTGTTCTTGGATTCTGTTAGCAAGAACTTTATTGAGGATTTTTGCATCGATATTCATAAGGGAAATTGGTCTGAAGTTCTCTATCTTTGTTGGGTCTTTTTGTGGTTTAGGTATCAGAGTAATTGGGGCTTCATAGAATGAGTTGGGTAGAGTACCTTCCGTTTCTATTTTGTGGAATAGATTGTGAAGGACTGGAATTAGGTCTTCTTTGAAGGTCTGATAGAACTCTGCACTAAACCCATCTGGTCCTGGGCTTTTTTTGGTTTGGAGACTATTAATGACTGCTTCTATTTCTTTAGGGGATATAGGACTATTTAGATCATTAACCTGTTCTTGATTTAGCTTTGGTACCTGGTATCTGTCTAGAAACTTGTCCATTTCATCCAGGTTTTCTAGTTTAGTTGAGTATAGCCTTTTGTAGAAGGATCTGATGGTGTTTTGGATTTCTTCAGGATCTGTTGTTATGGCTCCCTTTTCATTTCTGATTTTGTTAATTAGGATGCTTTCCCTGTGCCCTCTAGTGAGTCTGGCTAAGGGTTTATCTATCTTGTTGATTTTCTCAAAGAACCAGCTCCTTGATTGGTTGATTCTTTGAATTGTTCTTCTTGTTTCCACTTGGTTGATTTCACCCCTGAGTTTGATTATTTCCTGCCTTCTAACCCTCTTGGGTGAATTTGTTTCCTTTTGTTCTAGAGTTTTTAGGTGTGTTGTCAAGCTTCTAATGTGTGCGCTCTCTAGGTTCTTTGTGGAGGCACTCAGAGCTATGAGATTTCCTCTTAGGAATGCTTTCATTGTGTTCCATAATTTTGGGTATGTTGTGGCTTCATTTTCATTAAACTCCAAAAAGTCCTTAATTTCTTTCTTTATTCCTTCCTTGACCAAGTTATCATTGAGAATAGTGTTGTTTAGTTTCCATGTGAATGTTGGCTTTCTATTAGTTATTTTGTTATTGAAGATCAGCCTTAATCCATGGTGATCTGATAGGATGCATGGGACAATTTCAATATTTTTGTATATGTTGAGGCTTGTTTTGTGACCAATTATGTAGTCAATTTTGGATAAGATACCATGGGGTGCTGAGAAGAAGGTATATCCTTTTGTTTTAGGATAAAATGTTCTGTAGATATCTCTTATGTCCATTTGTTTCATCACTTCTGTTAGTTTCACTGTGTCCCTGTTTAGTTTCTGTTTTCATGATCTGTCCATTGGTGAAAGTGGTGTGTTGAAGTCTCCCACTATTATTGTGTGAGGTGCAATGTGTGCTTTGAGCTTTACTAAAGTTTCTTTAATGAATGTGGCTGTCCTTTTATTTGGAGCATATATATTTAGAATTGAGAGTTCCTCTTGGAGGATTTTACCTTTGATGAGTATGAAGTGCCCTTCCTTGTCTTTTTTGATTGTTTTTGGATGGAAGTCGATTTTTTTAGATATTAAAATGGCTACTCCAGCTTGTTTCTTCATACCATTTGCTTGGAAAATTGTTTTCCAGCCTTTCATTCTGAGGTAGTGTCTATCTTTTTCTCTGAGATGAGTTTCCTGTAAGCAGCAAAATGTTGGGTCTTGTTTGTGTAGTCAGTTTCTTAGTCTATGTCTTTTTATTGGGGAGTTGAGTCCATTGATATTAAGGAAAAGTAATTGTTGCTTCCTATTATTTTTGTTGTTAAAGTTGGCATTCTGTTCTTGTGGCTGTCTTCTTTTAGGTTTGTTGAGGGATTATCTTCTTGTTTTTTCTAGGGCGTGGTTCCCGTCCTTGTATTGGTTTTTTCCTGTTATTATCCTTTGAAGGGCTGGATTCATGGAGAGATAATGGGTGAATTTGGTTTTGTCCTGGAATACTTTTGTTTCTCCATCTATGTTAATTTAGAGTTTGGCTGGGTATAGTAGCCTGGGCTGGAATTTGTGTTCTCTTAGTGTCTGTATAACATCTGTCCAGGATCTTCTGGCTTTCATAGTCTCTGGTGAAAAATCTGGTGTAATTCTGATAGGCTTGCCTTTATATGTTACTTAACCTTTTTCCCTTACTGCTTTTAGTATTCTATCTTTATTTAGTGCATTTGTTGTTCTCATTATTATGTGTCGGGAGGAATTTCTTTTCTAGTCCAGTCTATTTGGAGTTCTGTAGGCTTCTTGTACGTTCATGGGCATCTCTTTCTTTAGATTTGGGAAATTTTCTTCAATAATTTTGTTGAAGATGTTTGCTGGTCCTTTGAGTTGAAAATCTTCATTCTCATCCACTCCTATTATCCTTAGGTTTGGTCTTCTCATTGTGTCCTGGATTTCCTGGATGTTTTGAGTTAGGATCTTTTTGCATTTTCCATTTTCTTTGATTGTTGTGCCAATGTTCTCTATGGAATCTTCTGCACCTGAGATTTTCTCCTCCATCTCTTGTATTCTGTTGCTGATGCTTGCATCTATGGTTCCAGATTTCTTTCCTAGGGTTTCTATCTCCAGCGTTGCCTCACTTTGGGTTTTCTTTATTGTGTCTACTTCCCTTTTTAGGTCTTGGATGGTCTTATTCCATCACCTGTTTGGTTGTTTTTTTCTGCAATTCTTTAAGGGATTTTTGTGTTTCCTCTTTAATGTCTTCTAAATGTTTAGCAGTGTTCTCTTGTATTTCTTTAAGTAAGTTATTTAAGTCCTTCTTGATGTCCTCTACTATCATCATGAGATATGCTTTTAAATCCAGGTCTAGCTTTTCAGGTGTGTTGGGGTGCCCTGGACTGGGCGAAGTGGGAGTGCTGGGTTCTGATGATGGTAAGTGGTCCTGGTTTCTGTTAGTAAGATTCTTACGTTTACCTTTCGCCATCTGGTAATCTCTGGAGTTAGTTGTTATAGTTGTCTCTGTTTAGAGATTGTTCCTCTGGTGATTTTGTTACCCTCTATGAGCATACCTGGGAGACTAGCTCTCTCTTCTGAGTTTCAGTGGTCAGAGCAGTCTCTGCAGGCAAGGTCTCCTCTTTCTGGGAAGGTGCACAATTATCTGGTGTTTGGACCTCCTCCTGGAAGATGAAGGCTCAAAACAGGATCATTCCCAGAAGCTGTGTTGCTTTGGCCTGTGCAGACTTCCCTCCACGGAGTCCTGGAACCAAGCTGGCTCCCGTGGTACCTGAGGCAGAAGCCTCTCAGGCTGGGTGGACACCTGTGCTTTGATCAGGAAGGTGGCCGGTTGTCTGGAGCCGAAAATGGTGCCGCCTCAGAGGCTCTGTGGCTCTCGCTTGTCCCAGAGACTGCTGGCCTCTGTATTCCACACTCTCACTTGTGCAGACTGCCCTCTGCAGAGTCCTCGGAGTTCCCGAACCAAGCTGGCTCCCGAGGAACCTGAGGCAGAAGCCTCTCAGGGTGGACACCTGTGCTCTGACCAGGAAGGTGGCTGGTTGTCTGGAGCCGAAAATGGTGCTGCCTCCTTTGGGTAAAATTTCTTATCTAATTTTGTTGAAAATATTTTTTGGCCTTGGATCTGGGACTCCACCATCTTATATTCCTATTATTATATTAAGAGATTTCATAGTTTCCCAGATTTTCTGGATGATTTGTGTCAGGAATATTTCTTTTCTTTTTTTTTTTTTAGATTTAACATATTCTTTAGATTTATCGTGTATCATTTTTTTCTATAGTATTTTCTACAGCTAAGATTTTTCTCTTCTATCTTTTATATTCTGTTGGTGATACTAAGGTCTGTTTTTCCTGTTCCCATTCCTACAATGTCAATCTCCAGGTTTCTCTCACTTCATGTTTTCTTTATTGTTGCTATTTATATTTTCAAGTCTTCAAGAGTTTTATTTATTTTCTTTACCTGTTTAATTGTATTTTCCTGTATTTCTTTAAGAGATTTATTAAATTTCTCTGAAGAGGTCTCTATCATGCTTTATGAGATTTGACTTAAGGCCATTTTCTTAACCTTTGGCTGTGTTACCTCTTTTATACAGGGGGATGAAGAATTTCAGGAGGGTAACAGACTTTGTTTGTCTCCCTTGGTTAAGATAAAGTAAAAATTGTCGATCCATACTACGTAGTTTTCATAATTTTACATTCTTACTTTAAACAATATTTAATTCAATGTAGCAATAGTTAAAAAATTGGAAGAAATGAAGATTTCCTATGACTATAGTATGAATAATAAATGAAATGACTTAGTGTTTTTTTTTTTTTTGAAGATGTTGAAAATGAAAAGAAGCTGTATGTCGGATATAAGTGAAATTAGTTTTGTTTGGTTAATCTAATAATTATAACAAAATGTGTCATCCACTTCAGAAATAAAAAGCCTCCAGAGTGCCTTCTGGAATGTGTGGTTTGAAGAAACAATGAAATGATGTTAGACATAAGAGACATTCCACAAAATAGATTAGTTTTGTTTGTAGGAAATGAATTGCCTGAGGGAAAAGAGTGAGAATATTTGAGAACATAGAGACATTTTGGGTTGTTATGATGGGAGTCATATAACTTCTTGTGGCACCCTTTTGGCTGATCATCTACACGATTTATGCGGATTCTATTTTAGTAGATGTTCAGATGCATTGAAATTGTTGCTAGAGAGGATTTCTCTTACATAGAGCATAAGATTTCAAGTGTATGGCTTATATCATTTTATTATTCTTGCTGCCAGATTCACTTTATTTCTGCATAAAATGGTGACACCTTGGGTTACTGGGCTAGCTTTTCCTTTGTAAATACCTCTAGCATTTGCTTCTGATAGGCAATTCGGGTTATTACTTATGAGGGCCATCAAGCTGCAGATGCATTTAGCTGCATCAAATTTAAGACACTCATTGGCTTACAATTCATGATATGTCCAGAGAGCTTAAGTATTTCTCTCTGCCTAATACATTTTGTCACTTTAAGCCACTTTCAAAACTGACTTCAAAAAGTTGTTAGGTAGTTGCCAATATCTATTCAATTTTGCATCTATCTGCATGTCATTTGCCAAATGATCTCTGACATTATATTGCATAAAAATTTCTATAATGTGTATAGGAACAGAAGCATATCTAATGTTATCTGTAACTGAAGTACCGGATGTCCATGATGTTGGAGCTTCTGTTACGGTTTTATAATCAACATGACTAAATCATATTTAGCTACCATCAGAAATCTCTCTTCTCTTGATCTTAAAGATCAAGTTCTGAGGTAGGTAAAAACATAGGAAAGATAAATCAGTGGTTTTATATAAATGAACAAAATTTCTGCCATGTTTCAATGTGTTTTTTAGTTTTTTTGTCATCTCGACACAGCTGTTGTTATCTGAGAAAAGGGCGTTACAGTTGAGAATATGTCTCCATCAGATTTGCCAGGATTAAAATATTATTTTCCTATCAATGCTTGATGTTGGGGGACTCAGCCCACTATGGGTAGTGCCACATCTGAGCAGGTGCTGGGTTATATAAGGACATAGACTAAAAGAATCTTGGAGAGCAACCCAATAAGCAACATTCTTCTATTGACCTCACTTCAGTTTCTGATGCCTCTAGGTCCCTACCATGCCTCTATATCCCTACCATGCGGTTCCTCCAAGGCTTCCCTTAAAGATAAACTATATGCCTTAAGCCAAATTAATTCCTTTCCCCAAAACGGTTGTGATAAATTTTTTATCACAGCATTAGAAAAGAAACTAGGACTATCATTTTTGTCTGTTAGGTGCTTTTCAGCTCTCCCTCAGAAGCAGTAAAGCGTATATGCTCATAGTCCAAGGGACAGTCAGTGTAATGGCTATAAGTACTGATTTCCTAAAGGTACTGAAACAGATTACCAGATATTTATTGGTTTAAAATATTTTCCTTTTAAGCTTTCTGTTTTCAAAATCAGAAATCTAAAATGAATCATTTGAAGCTAAAACAAGCAAGCAAGCAAACAAACAAACAAACCCACGTTCCTCCTCTAGCAAGTGATTCTTTCCAATGTCTTTTTTTTTTCAATTTCTAGACACTGTCTGTGTCTCCTGATTATGTCCTTGTCCTGCTTTGCTAGTTCCACTATCCTGTTGGTAGTGCCTAGTCTTATGTATCCTCTGTTTCCACCTACAAAATCATGAAGGCCTTTATAATTTCATTTGACACTCCCAGATAATTCTGGATGATCTCATTGTATCACTGAAATGAGACCCTGACAAGTGTAACTACTGTAGGTGCAGGTAAGGTAAACTGTGTTTCTAAGTATTGGGAGATTACACTAAGGACACATGGCTCCAGCTGCATATATATTTTGCATCAATGGGATGGGAGGCACTTGGTCCTGTGAAGGCTTGATTCTCCAATGTAGGAAAATGCTAAGGTGATGAGGTGGGAGTGAGTGGGTTGGTGGGGGAGCTATCTCATAGAAACAGGGGTGAGGGGTATGGAATATGGTGTTTGCAGAGGGGAAAATAGGGGGATAACATAAAAAAAGGAGTGGGGATTAGTTATAATAGGGTGGAGAATCAGAGTTGAGAGTGTGCAATAGAGTGAGAAAAGCTGCATCAGTATTAAGGATCTGTAGAAATCATTGGGAAAGGTCCCTGTAAGTGGTTCGCTGTAGGGCTGGTGATGAGACAGGAATTGTTAATGGAGGATAGGAAATTAAAGTTTTCCTATCTGCTCCTCAGGTCAGTAGGTTTGCAGGTATAGTATGCTTGAGATGTTGGTGGCTGAGATAAAGGGATTGGGTGAAATAGGAGTGCTGAGTTAAAAGATCTTTGTCTAATCAAATTATTCTAATGCTTATGAAACATATTTAAGAGTGAGAACGAGATTAACACCCAAGTGAACACCTCCAAAGTGTTCAATTTCAGGCACTCCATTTTACTGTCTCTGTAAGTCACAAATAACTCCAATATTTCTAAGTCTAATGAGTAACTCTTTGTCTATATTCTCTCACTTTCTACTAGCATTTAATAAACCCATTATTTCAACCTTTAAAAATGTTTTCCAATGGTGTTTGAAGTTCATGTCTCTCTAAACTTTCTCCCTTCTAGTTTTCTGGAGAGACACGAGAGATAAGCAAATAGAATTCATTTGGTTCTTCACCCTTCACAGTATGATATTTAGTTATACACATGGTAGATTGTTAAACAAGTAATTATTCTACATTGTCTTAGCAAAGATAAACTCCAAATGTCATGCTTTTCAACTCAGGAGCTATGAACTGAGTTTAGAATCGCAAGAGTGCTAGTGCTCAGGCATTTAAAATGCTTAAATAGAGTACCAGACAAAGACATTCCTTAAGAGGGTTCAGTGCAGGTGGGGAGGATATGGGAACAGATGACCCTATGGATGCATAGAATATAAAATATAAAAAAAATTAAGTTGTGCTATTGCCCCTCCATTCTGGCATCTCTATTTGACTTAGAATTACTACACATGATATCCACATGGCATTAGAGGCAGATCTACCATACAGGAGTGGCCACCTCCATTGACTATTTTAGCCTCAAGCACAAACAATTTATCTTTAGTGTGTTGTTTTGTTTTCAGACTGCTATCTTAGAAACCCAGATTTGATTCCTCTCGGATGGAACCACAGATCTAGGGTTAATAATACCTCACCAACTAAGATGAATATGTAAGCTGAGTTGGAGATTATCTTTTGAAATTTTAGTTTTAGCAATTCTGACTAGAGTAAGAAATCTCAAAGTAATTTTGAATTTCTCTAATTTCAAAGAATTACGTAGCCATTTGTATTTTTTTCTGTACAATTTCATAGCTAATTTTAAATATAGTTGTTTTCTTTCTTGGGTTTATTTTTTTTCTTTAGTTCTCTGTGTAGTCTAGATATTGATTACTGTCATGTAAAAATGTCAAAGCCTCTCCTTCCCATTTTTAAAGCTGCCTTTTAAGTTGATTTTCAATTAAATAGGAAAAAATGAAATTAAATGCTGCTAAATATAATAACAACAGTAGCCTATTTCATTAAGAGTTTTGGGGAGTACATATGCAGGCAGGCTCTATGGAAATGAATTTATAGGTTCCTCAATGAACTAGAAACATAATGAGCACATGACCAAGCTATAAAATTTCTGGGCATATTACAAAAAGGATTTCATATCCCACTACACTTTTGTTACAGTAACTACAGAGATATGTACTGATCAATGTTCATTACTACTTCACTCACAATATCGTAGACATGGATACAGCCTGGATGTGCCTCAATTAATGAATGTGCAAGTGAAATGCAGTATCAATAAATAATAGAATTGCATTTACACATCAAAACACAAAATTGAAAAATTAGCAGGAGGATTCTGGAAGAGTCTAAGGTGATGCTTAGAGGAGTTAAAATGATGAAAATTCAATGTATGCATGTATGAAATTCTCAAAGTATAATTAAAAATATACACATAGTTAAGTGATGAATCAATTAAATATGTACAGAAAACTTTTGTGTTCTTAGCTTTTGTTGTGTATCAGTGGGGAAATAGAGCTTGGGCTTCTCTGGCCAGACATCAAACACAGGAGGAAAAGACTTTGATCATGCTAGCAATAGATTTCCTCTGATATGAAAAGAATTGCTTTCATTAGAATTAAGAGATATATTAAGAATAATTAGAAAATGGGGTATAAAGCTAAACAAAGAATTCTCAACTGAGGAATACTGAATGGCTGACCGGCCCCTAAAAAAATGTTCAACATCCTTAGTCATCAGGGAAATCCAAGTCAAAACAACCCTGAGATTCCTCCTCACACCAGTCAGAATGGCTAAAATCAAAAACTCAGGTAACAGTAGATCCTGGTGCAGATGTGGAGGAAGAGGAACAATTTTCATTGCTGGTGGGATTGCAAGCTGGTACAACAACTCTGGAAATCAGTTTGGCGATTCCTCAGAAAATTGGACATAGTACTACTGGAGGATCCAGCAGTACCACACCTGGGCATATACCCAGAAGATGTTCCAACTTGATATAAGGACACATGCTCCACTGTGTTCATAGCAGCCTTATTTATAATAGCCAGAAGCTAGAAAGAACCCAGATGTCCCTCAACAGAGGAATGAATAGAGAAAATGTGGTACATTTACAATGGAGTACTACATAGTTATTAAAAACAATGAA
Organism: Mus caroli; assembly: GCF_978045245.1. Lineage (NCBI taxonomy): Eukaryota > Metazoa > Chordata > Mammalia > Rodentia > Muridae > Mus > Mus caroli. Next base: position 137,938,949 of record NW_028227256.1, read on the forward strand.
TTCATGAAATTCTTAGACAAATGAATCTATCTGGAGGACATCATCTTGAGTGAGGTAACCCAATCACAAAAGAACACGCATGATATGTACTTACTGATAAGTAGATATTAGCTCAGAAGCTTGGAATATCCAAGATACAATTAGCAAAACACATGAAACTCAAGAAGAAGGAAGACCAAAGTGTGGATACTTTGGCCCTTCTTAGAAGGGGGAACAAAATACCCATTTAAGGTGTTACAGAGAAAGTGAAATATTTAAAGCACTCACAACACACACAAGAAAACTAAAGCGAACTGATTGTACCACCTTTAAAAGCCTTCATATAATTTGCTATATCCAGACTGATTTTCCCCGGCACGAAGCTAATCATGGAAGTTCCCTTAACACAATATATTTTTTTGTCCTGAAAATTAAATCCTATTCACATACTATGGCTTTAAAAGTTTATCTTTTATGTATCACCTACCTTTTCTGTTAGACTGACATCTTTATCAAATCCTACTTTCATTCTGCCAAAGTTTTGCCTTAATTCCATCTCTTTTACTCCTGGGTTTAATTTTAAAATCAGTTATGGTGTCCTAAGTAATCACTGCACTAGTATATCTTGCATGTAGGCTGATATACCACTGTAAATCTAAAGATCTGTAGCAAGGTTGATCATTACCTTTTTGGGGGGAGAGTACAGAGTACTTTTGGCACCATATCCATTAGCAAGAAGATAAAGGCTCTATGTGGGCAGTAGCTCAACTTCCCTGTGTTTAATGAGTTGTGCCGGTGCTCTTTTCAGCATTGGGGGATATGGCCTTTAAGCAGTTAATACTGATAAGGGAATGCTCATTTTCAAATTTCAGCCATGAACATCAGTAAAACTTTAGATTTAATTCATATTGGCATCTTGGACATGAAATGACATTTCTGATACAGCTGGTATATTCAGCAATTACTTCTTATCACAATCAGCATGCCTTCTCCTTTGATAATATGTGTTCACAGATGAGTGGGCTACAAGGGAAAATCAACTTTAAATCCAATTTCTAATGAAATAATTGATCAACCATGTAATAAGTACCAAGCTAATCCTTAACAACAAAAAACTGTGAGTAGTTTGAAGCAATATTTATTTTATTTTACATGATATGATTCCTATATGTTTATGTGCAGGTGTATGAACAAGAGTTCAGAGGGTAAGAAAGAGTACCAGTTCTTCTGAAAAAGGTTGGTAGGCACCAATTACATGAAAGGTGCTTTTGGATCCTCTACAAAGCAGTATGCACTTTTAATTACTCAGCCATCTCTCCAGCTATTTTGAGATAATCTTAAGCAGAAATCCATATTCTATTTACATAAAATTATAGGATGCAAAGATAACACTAAACATACATATATTAGCTACTTACTGATGTCAAAAACATTACCTCTACTATTGATTAACATTTGATCCTAGTAGCCTACAGATGACTAACAAATTGAACCTATTTTACATTGTTTCTGTACATTACCATTGGGATTCAAGGAACAGTTTAGTGGGTGTTTCATTTTCTGTTTATTTGAGATAACTTTCTATAAGGGGCTGGCTGGCTCCACACAACTGAAGGAATGGAAAATAGCAGATGGTTCTTCTTCATAAGTGGTTGATCTTGCACCTGATGACAAATGGCTTTGTGTATTACCAGCTGGTAATAGAGAAGACCTTATTTGTCACTACCTAGATTCTTTCACAGGTTTGTGTGTCCTGCTGGGAAAGATATTGGGTTTTCTAGAAAAATGTAAAGCTAGAGAGAGACCATGTTTGTTTTTGTTGTTGTTTTTGTTCTGTTAGTGTTTTGGGGTTTTTTGTTTGTTTGTTTTATTAATGACCTATCCTCAAATGTTATGTCTGATATTTATGCATCATTTTTTTTTTTGCTTACATTCACACATGGACCTGAATTCTAAAACAGGACACTTTGACAGCTGCTTATAAATTATACTAACTGATTTAGACTTATTTCAAAGTTTTGTTAAAATATTGGCAAACAACCTATCTGTCAATCAATATACCTGTATACACAATCAATATTTTAAGAAAAAGTAGTATCAATTTTTACACAATTTTTAAATAGAATTAAACCTTAAAAATAAAATTCAACCTGTCTAATTTAGTTGACTGTCTTTTATAATATTAGCAAACTATCAAATTTCCTCATAGTAGTCAAAATAAGCATCAAAATAATTCTTATTTGATGGTGGACTCTAATTTTTGACAATATTATTTTTGTTATCCTTGTTCAACCCTTCTTTTAAAGTTAAAAACCAAGTGTATAGCTATCAATTTAAATAGTATTTTGTCATAAATATTTTTTAAATATTTGTTTATAGCAGATTGGTTTTAATGTTCCTCAATAGAAACATCTAATATGTTATACATTATAATATAAAAGGGGGATTATTATGAGAATTGCTTCACATGTCTACAGAAGCTTGGAGATGCTCTAGACGTGCCATCTGGAAGGTACCAAAACAGAACATCACAGGCATAGATGAGGTGGAGTCAAGTCCAAAAAATAAGGAAAGCTTGTAGTTTTTCTCTTTTGGAGGCTAAAAATTTGAAACCATAAAACCGTAATTTTAAAACCTGAAGTTGAAGCTGGGTGTGGTGGCGCATGCCTTTAATCCCAGCACTCAGGTGGCAGAGGCAGGTGAATTTCTGATTCGAGGCCAGCCTGGTCTACAAAGTGAGTTCCAGGACAGCCAGAGCTATACAGAGAAAACCTGTCTCAAAAAAACAAACAAACAAAAACAAAAAAACCCAAAACAGAAAACAAAAAACAAACAAACAAAAAAACTTGAAGTTGAGGCAACCACCATTTTTGGTACTTTAGGCTAATGAATATAGATGATGCCCTATTTCACTGGGGGAAGGAATCCACTTAGTGACCTTCCGTTCTGTCAACACAGCAAAGGATACTATTTAAAATTTAATTAATGTCATTGAGACAACTCAGTGGGAAAGACACTAGCTGACAAATAAGTAGTATTTGTTCTTCCAGCACTTCAAATCTTTCGTATGTATTAGTTTACATTAGTTTGTGTTTATGTGTCATGAAGACATTAATTAAAACCTCTAGAATGACCTTATAAAATTGTACAAAGCGGATGTTCAAATGCATGGAGCCTGAATACTACATTCAGAAACCGCTCAATCACTTACTTTCTGAGAAGTTTCATTCTTATAAATATAAATCTATCCTAACCTATCACTATTTTTTTAGCACTTTATTTATTTTAAGACTTTTGTTGCAATTTTCCTTTCCTTGACCAAAATTTCATTAGAATTCAGGCTGTCTTATTCCTGTAACACGTTTTTGTGGGGTAATGCTGTTCAAATTACTTAAGTCTATATACATTTTCCTTTGCAGTTCTACTAATAGCTTTATTATATACACATAAATATTGCACTTTATTTCAACCTCAGAAAATGGAAATATGATTTGCGGAAAAAATGAGATTCTTATTTGAGTCAATAAAATGTATTCCATGTAAGATAAATAAACAAACAAGTATTAGTATGATTTAGGATAGTCAGAATATGGATTTTCACATGCTGATGTCAAAGGAGCCTCACCTAACACCCTAATCTCTGAAAACTGTGTTGATGAGTATGCAGCTCCTAGATAGATAGCAGGAGGAGTATCTGTGCTGGGGAAAATGCTGACAGAAGGCCAATCCATAGATTCTCCTCTCTCATAATGAAGCAAGATGCTCAGCTACAGCTCTGAGCCAAATATTAATGCAGTTTTCATTTACTAAGGCCAGTAAGGTTCCATTGCTCTAATGGGAAGAATTTCTAGCTGCCCTAAGACATCTATTTATTTCAATAGTAAACAATATTACTGAAGTTAATGTGGTTTTGCCAGGAAAACAAAAATTAAAATGATCTCATATTTTTAAAAAAGAGAGTTCTATGAAAGAAAGTTAAAAGACATTGACTTTTGAAATTATGTTCCAAGGGAGGTAAATTTTATATATATATATATATATATATATATATATATATGAATATTTACATATATTTCCTGCAGTATATATCAAATTCAGTAACATACATTCACACACATAATTAATATATATACATATACACATATATTTGATATATACATATACATGCATATACATACATACATATATGTATATCAAATGACATTTTTCCAGGGTTATGTATTCAGATGTATTTTATACACTACAGAAAATGCAGACAATTATGGTCTCCATGTTAGTGTGTGATGTTTGGTGTTTGGCTTTGTGATCATGAATCTATGACCATCCCACTCAAACTTAAAATTTGTTATGAAATTCTCCATTAGCACCCACCAAGGGATGCTACTGTAACAAGACTGGAGTTGAGGCTAGAGACACATTGCTTGTTCTCCATCATCCTGTGGGAGAAATTGTAGCCGTTCCCATGTTTTTAGGAGTAGCAGAAGCATCTTCTCAGAGTGACATGTGGATCCGGTTTGCAGTTTCTTTTTGGTTGTAGGACCAAGCTCACTTTTTTTTTTTTTTAAAGAAAGGAGAATCATTTTACTTTACACAACAAACCAAGAAACGACTAGGCTCTCTTTAACTCCAGAGTCTCCAACTCAGAAGTTTCATTCTCAGTCCCAAAGGTCTCTCTACAAACACAGAGATAGCAGCACTGGCTTTGTTTTCTTTTCCAAGGTCTTGATTTGTTTTTAGCTCCTGGGAGTATCTGTTCCAAGCTCATAGGATTAATAAAAAATTTAGTCTTCTTCACCTTTGCAAAGATGTAAATGTCAAAGTGGGCTCCTATAATTGCTGTCTTCATGGTAACCTCACTTCTGACTTCTAGTTACTAAGAAACGTTATACCAAGTTAATAAGTAATGTTTTATTTATTAAATTATCCCTGTTAAAATAGCTGATATAATTTTTATCTACTAGCTGAACTCTGACTCATCCAGATAACACATCTAATGCTCAGAAATTCATAGCATTATAGTTCAGCATGAAAATGGGAATGTCGATTTATGATTGTATAGATAGAAAGTCAATTTAAAAACACCTTTTTATGTTATTTAACACAATCTACCTACTTCATGAATGAAGATATCAGAATCATTTTTAGAATATAAAAAACTATTTATAAAAATAATACATAGTATAATCAGGATAATTGTGAAATGAGTTAAGTGATGCTTTCAGAATATAGTGCTGTACTAGCATACTAGAAAGAAGCTCTGGGTTTGTTCTCCAGCCCCCAAGCTAATGGTGATGCATGCCTACAATCCAATCCTCACAAGGTTGAGGCAGGAAGATCAGAATTTCAGGATCCCTGGGTGGAGCAGTCTCTGGATAGTCCTTACGTCTCAGCTCTGAACTTTGTCTCTGTAACTCCTTCCATGGGTATTTTGTTCCCCATTCTAAAAAGGAGTGAAGTATTCACACTTTGATCTTCCTTCTTCTTGAGTTTCATGTGTTTTGCAAATTGTATCCTGGATATTCTAAGTTTCTGGGCTAATATCCACTTATCAGTGAGTGCATATCATGTGTGTTAAGCTCATTTTTCTACTGGCTATGCAGCTTACACTTAAGAAGAGTAGTTTGGGACTAGAGAGATAGCTCAGTGTTTAAGATCACTGACTGATCTTCCAGAGGTCCTGAGTTCAATTCCCAGAAACCACAGAAAGGCTCATAACCATCTGTATGAGAATCCGATGTCCTCTTCTGGAGTGTCTGGATACAATTACAGTGAACTCATATACATAAAATAAATAAATAATTCTTTCTTTAAAAAAAAAAAAAAGAATAGTAGTTTGTTGCCCCAGTAAGACTCTCTTGGAGGAAAGTAAGTTTACATTTTCAGTTATCAACTGGAGATTTTTCAGGGCTAGGGATGGGGAAATGTTTATGCTTATCCTTCGGCTCCAAAACCCTTCTTCAGCATATCCATCCCTTTGCATGCTGCCTCAGTCTCTGTATTTATCATATTGATTTAGAGGGTCTTGCCCTTCTGGCTCTTTTACCTTCATAGACTTTTCTTATAGCCTTTCTCTCTAGGGTTCTTGGAACCCTGAGTGGAGAGATTTGATAGGGAAATCTCTTTCAGGGCTAAGTGTCCAAGGTCTTTCCCTCTCTAAATAATATCTGTAGCTGTGGATCTCTATATTTGTTCCCATCTGCTGCAGGAGGAAGTCTCTCTATTGATGGTTGAACAAGGCACTGGTCTATGATTATAGCAGGATGTCATTAGGAGACACTTTATTATGATTCTTTTAAGTAGAACAGTGATATTTGGTTTTCCCCAGGGTCTCTGGGCTATTTATTTGCAGGTTCTTGGTCACTCATGAAGCAGATAGACAAATTACAGAATTTCATCTTTCCCTCCACTCCTCAAAATCTATTCCTTAGTAAGCAACACACAACCAATGAATCTTTTGAATGTGACAGCACTGTGAAAACTTAGGAAGTCAAAGAAAGTAGGAAATATTACCTTTTAAGGTGTTGTAATCCTGGTTACAAAAAGTATCATTCATACTGAGCCAGAATAATCTATTAATAATCTATTAACCAAAAGCATAAACAAAATCAAATGAATTATAAAGAAATGGCCATTTCATAGCTGAAATTGAAAGAAAGGGAGTATTCCAAGGATCAGTACCTGCTCTAGAGTCTTCACATAATGGAAGGCTATGAGGTCTGTCCTCCCTGATGTTGATGCAGTGTATACTAATTATGTTAATATTATGCACATGTGGCATATCTTTTAATACTTCAAAATTCTGAAGTCCTGTGAATAGAAGAAAGTAATAAAATATTACTCAATAGTTAGAAATGGATTTGTATTTAAAATTTATATAGATTCCTATGGTGATTTCTTTTATTCAGCAGCTAAATCTTTGATTTCTCAAAGAATTAGTCTTTCTTGAAATAATGTCTAATAGAAACTCAACTTCCATTTTCATTATCCACTAATAGAAATACAAAATTTAAGAGTAGAAGTTGAATGAAAAATAAATCAAGTTATCAATTATAAACCACCTCAAATTATATCTTTTTCATATGTACTTTATTCTCTAATTGATTAATTCCTACTATTCTTGAACCAATAAATATCCACCTTGAGGGATATTTCCTTGTGACATATTATTCTTTGTGGGGCTGATTTTGTTGATTGGAATATTTTTTTTCAAGGCATGTCATCTCAGGATAAAATAAGCACAAATGTATAAGCATTTGCAATAAATGTAGCCCTCATCACTCATCATGGAAGCACTACTTTGCGACACAGATTATTACAGAAAAATGAAACTGGTCAAAATTTAGAGAATAACTCGTGTGTGTGTGTGTGTGTGTGTGTGTGTATGTGTGTGTGTGTATTGATTCTGACAGCAAAGTCTCAGGCACATAACTCAAGAAGGGACTGAGCTTGTAATAGTCAATGGATCAAGAAATAAGAGTGTGTCTCCTAATATTGATGAATCTGTACTTATGATACTGCATCAATATAGCTGCATAAAAAAGAACTGAAGTAGGGCAATACCAACAGATATGCAAATATGGAAAGAGAATGTTTCACTGGGACCTGTTTCTTGACAACAACTAAAGGCTACTAAGGATGTTGTGAAAGGGAGGATTAGTCTATTCCAGAGATGAGCCCTCTAATTATCTTTTCAATACCAACTTATCAGCACTAAAACTACTCACACATTTGCAATATTAAGCAGGATCAGCAGGCTGTGTTTATATATTTATGCAAATGTATATAAGCATTTACAATAAATGTGGCCCTCATCTCTCATCAAAGATGAAACTCTTTGCAACACAGGCCATGACTTTGGGAGAAATGCAGAGGTGGGTTCATGGGAGGAAATGAAAGGATGGGGAAATTATACAGTTATGTGTTAATGAAAATAAATTTATATTTAAAATGAATAAATAATAAAACCATAGATAATTCACAAGAATTTTGAACACTTATTTTTAAAACATGCAACTTACTTAAATGTAGCTATAATAATGGAAAGAATTCCTTGTGAATCACTGAGACTGCCCAAAACTAACATTACACCACATTTACTTTATTGCTTTTTCTTTTTGCATTTGTATGATCATGTGAACATGTGGTGGGAGGGAGTATGTGATAGAATGTGTATGTGTGTGTGTGTGTGTGTGTGTGTGTGTGTGTGTGTTTGTATGTACACACAAACATCTGTGGGAATGTGAACATGTTTGAGTTTCTTTTGTTTCTGTAAGTTTTGAATGTGCTTTAAAGAGCTGATGATTTAATAATTTCACATGATCTTATTAAGTAAGAGATTCTAGTCTAAAACAAATTCTATATTTAAAGTTTAAAATGTTGAAACAAATCTGATAACTTATAGTCTTTATGTCTTTACATTATGCCATTTAAATCATTTAACAAAAGAAAAAAAAACCCACAATATTCTGACTTTCAATCCAGCTCAAACAAGGCTTACACATTTTTTATATATTTTTTAAATTTTTTATTAGGTATTTTCCTCATTTACATTTCCAATGCTATCCCAAAAGTCCCCCATACCCAACCCCCACTCCCCTACCCACCCACTCCCCCTTTTTGGGCCTGGCATTCCCCTGTACTGGGGCATATAAAGTTTGCATGTTCAATGGGCCTCTCTTTCCAGTGATGGCCGACTAGGCCATCTTTTGATACATATGCAGCTAGAGACAAGAGCTCTGGGGTACTGGTTAGTTCAAATTGTTGTTCCACCTATAGGGTTGCAGATCCCTTTAGCTCCTTTGGGTACTTTCTCTAGCTCCTCCATTGGGGGCCCTGTGATCCATCCAATAGCTGACTGTGAGCATCCACTTCTGTGTTTGCTAGGCTCCAGCATAGTCTCACAAGAGACAGCTATATCTGGGTCCTTTCAGCAAAATCTTGCTAGTATATGCAAGGGTGTCAGCGTTTGGAAGCTGATTACGGGATGGATCCCTGGATATGGCAATCACTAGATGGTCCATCCTTTCGTCACAGCTCCAAATTTTGTCTCTGTAACTCCTTCCATGGGTGTTTTGTTCCCAATTTTTGATATTCTTTAGCCTACTTACTCTAGAACTCTAGGTGGTGTCTTTTTGTGATGTCAATGACTTGACTTACAAGATAATTTCAAGCCACAGGGCAAGAGTTCTTGTTTTCGTTTTTTACATGTTTCCTCAGCATTAAACAACAGCAATTCACTTCAGAATAACAACCATAATAGTGACTCCATGTTCATTTCAGTAAATGACATCAGGACGTAAAATACATCAGTAAGAATCCTTAGTTTTAAGCATATTCTATGATTACACTCACACACACACACACACACACACACAACTTCAAACTCTTCTCTAATTTAGTGATATATGATTAACATTTTTCTGTTTACAAATAAATACATTTTTACACATTTAACAAAAAAAGAATCCTTATTTTTTGATTGATTATGTTAGATCAGCATGGCTAATCCAGTCTATCTAAAGCAGATTAGAAGAAATTGGGAAATTTGATAAGATATAATCTTTGTTTTTGTTTTTTGTTTGTTTGTGTTTTGTTTTTTGTTTTTTTTTTTTGTTTTTGTTTTTGTTTTTGTTTTTGTTTTTGTTTCGAGACAGGGTTTCTCTGTGTAGCCCTGGCTGTATTGGAACTCACTCTGTAGAACAGGCTTGCCTCAAACTCAGAAATCCACCTGCCTCTGCCTTCCAAGTGCCCGGGTAAGGTATAATCTTTGACATTAAATTTTTAACTACATTTCATTTAAAGCTTCTTAATTATCAATGTGGAATTAATATTTTGCACATATTATGCATAAGTGTTGATAAATATACAATAGCTACATGTGGTGACACATTGTTGTGAATAGACATATACATGTACAGGACATGCCACAGAATTAAGGATATTTTAAACCAGAAAACCTAAGAGAATAGTTGTAAGGTAAATGCAATCTTAATTTTTTATTTAATAATAAATAATTAAATAATTTAATAATTATTTAATAGAGATACAATTATAATTTAATAATTACTCCTATCATGGCAACTATAATAATAGTAAAGTAGCATAAATATTGACTTTAATTATTGTTATGATAGGAACATGATATTACATTAAGAAATCATACTTCACAAGGAAAGAGGGCAGCTTAAAGTATTTGAAACGTTAGCTCATTCATTTTACACTTTACCAAGTTGAGGTAATGTTTTATTTAAAAATGACCATGTGCCTGATACAAAAATATTAGATCATTTTTTGAAGAAACAGACTAGTGGAATTGAAATAGTGACACAGGTTCACTTTTTAATATTTCTGTCATCAAGGTCTTCTTCCTAGATGAGAATCAACAAGATACTGCTGAATGGTTTATAGCTAGCTCATTTATAACTATACCCAAATTACGGTATGAAATAAAAATATATGTAAGGTCACTTGAAACTCCACATAGTTATACATTTTTTTTTGTCTAAAACTTACAGTAATTTGAGAGATTTTTTAATCTCTTTTTTAATATTCAAGGATATTCCAAGTGCCTTTTGGGGGATGCTATTATAAAACTCCCTAGATAATGCAGTGTTGTGGGTTATTTTGGATTTGAATTTTAAAAATGCATTAGTAGCTCATATTAACTTCTTTAAATTGCTAAATCTATTCTAATCAGCTTTTCCCCAGTTTACCCAAAGTTTCTATGCACAGATCTTCAAACAGTTTTTGAGTTGTATGTTAATGTTGTAAGTCCTTTTAAGATTTGTTCAGAGTATCTGAATACAAACTAGGCACTTACTGCTCTCCAAATTAAACATTCTGTAGACATACTTTTTGATCTCTTCTTTGGGCTCTATTATCATACTGTTACAGGGAAAGGTTTCTTTCTTGGTTCCAGCTTCCTCAAGTAACATATTTACTGAGAAGCAAAGAAACTTCAGCAGAATTTATTTTGTAAAACAAAATACAGAATCCTCCAAAAAAGATTACTGCACTGAGGTGACCCAAACACATTCTATGCTTAAGGATTATGGAACATTTTAGTGAATATTTATGAGATTCATAGTATGTTCACTGTGGGAGAGTGATCTTTACTCTCTTGCAATTTATGGAAGAATAGTTCTCCTTTGTTGGGAATTTCATCCCACAATCCTTCTGAAAATATAGCAAAGTGAGACTTTAAACAAAAGTGTCCTAACCAAAAAATATCCTAGTAGAAAATGGTTATAGTGCAGAATTCTATCAGACCTTTAAAGAATACCTATTATCAACACTTTTCAAACTATTCCACAAAATAGAAACAATATGAACACTACCCAATTCATTCTATGAAGCCACAGTTAGGCTGATATCTAAATAACACAAAGAAAGAGAACTTCAGACCAATTTCCTTTATGAATATCAATGTAAAATTACTCAATAAAATTCTCACAAAAAGAATTCAAGAATATATCAAAATGATCATTCACTATGATCAAGTAGGCTTCATTCCAGGCATGCAGGGATGGTTCAGCATAAGGAAATCCATCAATGTAATCTACTATATAAACAAACTTGAAGGGAAAAAAAACATGACCATCTCATTAGATGGTGAAAAATCTTTGACAAAATACAACACCCCTTCATGTTAAAAGTCTTGGAAAGATCAGAAATTCAAGGCCCATATCAAGATGTAAAAAAAGCAGTATACAGAAAACAAATAGCCAACATCAAATTAACTAGAGAGAAACTGAAGCAATCCCACAAAAATTGGGGACTAGAGAAGGCTGCTCACTCTCCTCCTATCTATTCAATATAGTACTCAAAGTTCTAGCCAGAGTAATTAGATACCAAAAGGAGTTCACAGGAATACAAATTAGATAGGAAGAAGTATCGAAGTATCGCTACTTGCATATGATATGTTAACATACTTAAATGTTCCCACCAGAGAACTCCTACAGCTATTAAACAACTTCAGCAAAGTGGCTGGATAAAATATCAACTCAAACAAATCAGTAGCCTTCCTGTACTCAAAGGATAAATGAGATGATAAAGAAATTAAGAAAATGACACCCTTCTCAGTAGCCATAAATAATATAAAATATCTTGGTATGATTCTAACTAAGCGAATCAAAGATCTGTATGACAAGAACTTCAAGTCATTGAAAAAGAAATCGAAGAAGACCTCAGAGGATGGAAAGAATTCCCATGCTCATGGAACAGGAGGATTACCACAGTAATAATGTCTATCTTACAAAGGCAATCTACAGACTCAATGCAATCCCCATCAAAATTTCAACTCCATTCTTCACAGCAATAGAAAGAGCATTTCTCACATTCATCTGGAATAACAAAAAACTCATGATAGTGAACACTATTCTCAACACTAAGAGAAATTCTGGGGAAATCACCATTCCTGACCTCTGAGCAATGGTGATAAAAAACCCCATGGTATTGGTACAGAGACAGACAAGTAGATTAAAAATAGGGTACAGAGCTAAACAATGAATTCTCAGTTGAGGAATCTCAAATGGCTCAGAAGCACACAAAGAAATGTTCAGAATCTTTAGTCATCAGGGAAATGCAAATCAAAACAACCCTGAGATTCCACCTCATACCAGTCAGAATGGCTAAGATCAAAAATTCAGGTAATAGTAGATGCTGGCGAGGATATGGAGAAACAGGAACACTCTTCCATTGCTGGTAGGATTGCTAGCTGGTACAACCACTCTGGAAAACAGTCTTGTGGTTCCTCAGAAAACTGGAAATAGTTCTGCCTGAGTACCCAACTATACCACTCCTGGGAATTTACCCAAAATATGCTCTGACATATAAAAAGAACATATGCTCCACTATATTTATAGCAGCCTTATTTATAGTAGTCAGAAGCTGGAAAGAACCGAGATGTCCCTCAAGGAGTAGATGATACAGAAAACGAGGTACATTTATACAATGGGATAGTGCTCGGGTATTAAAAATAATGAATTCACGAAATTCTTAGGCAAATGGATGGAATTAAAAAATATCATCCTTAGTGCCTTAGTGAGGTAACTCAGTCACAAAAGAACACACATGGTATGCACTCACTGATAAGTAGATATTAACCCAGAAATTCAAAATACCCAAGATATAATTCAATGACCTCATGATGCTCAAGTAAAAGGAAAACCAAAGTGTGGATACTTTGGTCCTTCTTAGAAGGGGAACAAAATACCCATGGGAGGAGATACAGAGACAAAGTGTAGAGCAGAGACTGAAGGAAAGGCCATCCTGAGAGTGCCCAACCTGGGGATCCATCCCATATACAGTTACCAAATGCAGACACTATTTTGGATGCTAACAAGTGCTTGCTGACAGGAGCTTGATATACCTGTCTCCTGGGAGGCTTTGCCAGTGCCTGAAAAATAAAGTTGGATGCTCACAGTCAAACTTTGGAATGATCAAGGTGTCCCTAATGAGGGAGCTAGAGAAAGGACCAAAAGAGCTGAAGGGTTTTTCAATCCCGTATGAGGAACACATATATGAAACAACCAGTACCCTCAGAGCTCCCAGGGATTTAAACCACCAACCAAAGGGTACACATAGAGGAACCCATGGCTACAGCTGCATATGTAGCAGAGGATGGCCTTGTTGGACATCAATGGGAGGAGAGGCCCTTGGTGCTGTGAAGGCTCAATGTCTCAGTGTAGGAGAATGCCAAGACGAAAGCATGAGTGGGTGGGTTGGTGATCATGGGGAGGGGAAACTGAGAGAGTGGATTTCAGAGGAGGAAACCAGGAAAGAGGATAGCATTTGAAATGTAAATAAAGAAAAGATCTTAAAACAATACATTGCAAACAAACAAAAAAGGATTTGTAGTGAAGCTAGCTCTTGTTAGGATTCATACACTTCAGTACTGAATTGGTTGAGTGTCTGATACTTGCACTTCTGTCATAATAAGATAATGATTGCAATCTTAAAGTTGTTTAATTAAACAGAGTCATTCTGACCATAAGGAATCACAGCTTTTAAGATACTAAATTCTGTTCGTATGTCCTCTCATACACAACCTATATACCCAGTCTAATTCTCCACTCAAGGAATATAGACCCTAATGACAGCATGAAGAAAGGTCCAGAAGACTCATACAGTCACTTTGAGCTACTTGTTCAAAGTCCTTGCTGAATAGGTTGGTTTGAAAACAAAGTTTGGTTATGGTAAAGATAGGATTCTACTGCTATAATAACCAGGGAATTCTAATAATGGGAGGACACACAGAAATTGCATACCACTGAATGTAGCATAAAATATCTTTATTACCTGAAATCTTTATTTGCATTGGTTGTTGAATCTCTTGAATTATTGAGCACTGTCAGAATGTAGGACATTTATATGGATTTACCCATTGTCTCAGTCCTGAATGTTTTTGGAGTACACAACAGGAACGTGTGTAATTTCATTGTTAAAAAATTTTTTAGCCAGGCGTGGTGGCGCATGCCTTTAATCCCAGCACTTGGGAGGCAGAGGCAGGCAGATTTCTGAGTTCGAGGCCAGCCTGGTCGACAGAGTGAGTTCCAGGATAGCCAGGGCTACACAGAGAAACCCTGTCTCAAAAAAACCAAAAACAAAAAATTGTTCTTCAACCAGTTCTTGTAATATTAACAACTGATAAATGTTTAGCAAGGTGATGCTTATTATCTTATTGCCTACATAGAGAGGCATTTTCCTGAATTGTATGTACCATGTTCTTATGGAAGCCAGAAGAACTCAGAGCTCCTGGAACTGGAGTTATAGCTTTGAGCTGCCGTATGGTTATTGAGAGTAGAAACTGGATCATCTTCTAAAACCATCGTAGTCTCAATTGCTAAACTACATTTATCAGCTCTTGCAAAACATTATTTTAAGTAGAGTAGATTATAACTCTATGACATCTTCAAGTCTTCTGTGAAACGCTTCTGCTTATTTTCCCTATTTCACTTTGGAGAAACTCAGGCATTTTAATGTGTGTCTAATTTTATTTTGTTAATCAAAACTATTTTCATATATTATCCCATTTCATTTTATTTTGGCCTTTCTTATATAATTATAAAATGATACTCACTTCACCTCTAACACTCAAAGGTTTCTTTACTCTCTCTGCTTTCCTTAATATAGCAACAAAAATAACAACAGCATTATCAACAATAAAACTTACATTAAAGTTTTATTACAAAGAAACAGCAACATAACAAACAAATTTACCAACTTATTAGAAGAAAATTGAACTTTTCATTTTATAACATAATTTAAAAATAAATGCTACATGTTTAAACATTATTAAACTAAGGTTTTCTTATCTGAAGTGGGACTTACTGAGAATTTATTGCTGCTTGGATTTATGAAAATATTTTTAAAACACACACAGTATATATATATATACTGTTTTAAATATATTTATATATATATATATGTATACAGATACTGTGTATGTATGTATGTGTGTGTATTCCCACATGAGTCTGAGAGAGAGAGAGAGAGAGAGAGAGAGAGAGAGAGAGAGAGAGAGAGAGAGAGAGAGAGAGAGAGAGAGAATGTTACAGTACTGCCAGAACTTGCGAAGGTACCAAGATCTCATGGTCTGAGGTGTAGTCATATGTTTTTCCTTCCAAGTCTCATGGTCCATCTTTCTCTTTTAGGAAAAATCTTGCATAAAGCCAATGATAGCATACTGAAGATGGATCTTTATAACATCCTGTTAAAACAGAAAGATCCTAAGTGCAGTTTCAGTGATGTTTAAACTCAAAGAGCCATTCTGGCCATCAGGAGAAACAGCAACCATGTCAAACATTGTCTCTATCTTGTCAATTCTCATGAATGTATTGTCTTAAAGCCACTCCTTTTTTGTTAAACAATTAAAATTATATTTTTTCATGAATACTCTTGTACTAGTCTCTACTACTATTAATTCCCATATTAGACTTTCTTGTAAGAGTCCTGTGATAAGGGGTTGGGGAGATGGCTCAGCGGTTAAGAGAAAAGACTGTTCTTCCAGAGGTCCTGAGTTCAATTCCCAGCAACCATATGGTGTCTCACAACCACATGTGAAGGAATCTGATGCCGTCTTCTGATGTGTCTGAAAACAGCTACAGTGTACATATATATATATATATATATATATATATATATATATATATATATATAACAAAAAATAAATAAATCTTTCTTTAAAAGTGTCCTGTGATAAAATATAGATTATATGGATTTTGGGATTCATTTTTCTTTGACTATTTTGACTATAACATAATTTTTAAGCTATGAAAACTCCAATTCCTTCCTTCCTTCCTTTCTTTTCTTTTCTTTTTTTTTTTTTTTTTTTTTTCGATTTTTCGAGACAGGGTTTCACTGTGTACTGGAACTCACTCTGTAGACCAGGTTGGCCTTGAACTCAGAAATCCACCTGCCTCTGCCTCCCAAGTGCTGGGATTAAAGACATGCACCACTGCCCTGTGAAAACTCCAATTTCTGAATATGTGCTCAAGTGTATAAAATAGATATAAATAGTACATCGGTTAATTGGCAAAGCATAAGGAACATTTCTGGTGTTCCACTTCCACTCAGATTAATAATCTTCCCAACACCCCAGTAAAAATCAAAATCCACAAGTTTCTGTTTCTTAAAGGTAAAGACTGATTTTCTATACACCAGTTATTATTGTCTGCTAAGATTCCAGATTTACATATTCCTTACTTTTTTTGTTTTATTCTTTTTATGTTTTTCTTGCCACAGACTAGTGTGTTCCATATTAATTAGCCACTATTTTCAATCCTGTTTATTCATTTGTAAAAATCTCATCTCTTATCTTCAAGAGTCAGCTCATTCCTTCATGCTTCAATTTTCAGATTCTTGCCACTAGAATGTCAACTACTTCTTTCGATTTGTCATTGGTAATATGGTATTTGATATAGTACATCATTTTTTATTTTAATGTTTTATATAGACTATACATAATTCCCATTTTATGAAACTACATATTCTAAACCCCATAACAACTACTATCTAGAACTCCAATATATAATTTTGGGATAGCTTATCTTTTCCAAACTTGTTACAACGAAATCTTCTATTCTTTATGTTCTTATGTCACAAAACACTATTTGTTATTAAGTTATAAAGACTTCTATGCAATTTAAAGTATGGGCATGAATTATGACTTTTTTATTCATTTAGGGTGGAACAAAGGTGAGACTGTGTCTTTTTGTAGTTTTTAGTTTCTGTCACTTTGCATATTTGTCTATGCAAGAGATTCTTTCAGTACCATTTAACTATTTGTGTTTCGTTAAGTTCTAGTGTACTTTTGAATGTATGTATGTATGTATGTATGCATATGATGATTCAATGATGTTTAAACACAAAGAGCCATTCTGGAAATTAGAATAATATATGAATGTATGTATGTATGTATGTGTGTGTATGTATGTATGTATGTATCTATCTATCTATCTATCTATCTATCTATCTATCTATCTATCTATCTATCTATGTGTCTATGTGTCTGCTTAACCATCATCTATCTACCATCTTGATGTTTTTTCAAGCAACTCACCCTTTTCTAATATATGTTGATTAATGATGAACTTGTTGAAGATATATTTTTAGCTGGTATTATAAATACAATTTTTTCTTGAATTTTCATTTGACACTTTCAAATTGCTTATTTGTTTGCTAAAATTTGATTGTGCATACTGCTCACTACAAACCCTATAAAATAAATTTTAAATTTTATACTCACAGTTTCACACTGTAGCACATTTCAAATTCATGAATTCATATTGTAGCATCTGAGTTAATTTTTCTTTTTAAATGCTTATTTCTTTCAAATATTTATTCAAAATCTATGGGTTATTTTTGGATACATTGAGTAACGATATTTACACTGATAGCTTTAAATTTCTTCTTTCTTTTATTGGGTATTTATTTCAATTACATTTCCAATGCTATCCCAAAAATCCCACACATGCTCCCTCACCCACTCCCCTACCCACCCACTCCTACTTCTTGGCCCTGGCATTCCCCTGTACTGAGGCATATAAAGTTTGCACAACCAATGGACCTCTCTTTCCACTGATGGCCAACTAGGCCATCTTCTGATTGATATGCAGCTAGAGACACGAGCTCCGGGGGGCGGGGGGGGGGTATTGGTTAGTTCATATTGTTGTTCCACCTATAGGATTTCAGATCCCTTCAGCTCCTTGAGTACTTTCCCTAGCTCCTCCATTGGGGGCCCTGTGATCCATCCAATAGCTGACTGTGAGCACCCACTTCTGTGTTTGCCAGGCTCTGGCATAGTCTCACAAGAGACAGCCATATCTTTTTTTTTTTTTTTTTAAGTTCATTTTGTCTTTCAAGCTTTCATGAAGATGTGTAACGACTTAAAAATAAGTGGTCCGTGGTAATCCCAATGTCTTTCAGACCTTAGTGTCTGGTTACTGTGTGTAGATTGCCTACTTGTGTTGACTACTAGAGAGCCCGGATGATGTTTAAGAGTCTGAATTACACTGCTAGATTTCAAAGGAGTACAGTATTTGTTATGACAGGCCATTGCATTAATGGGGAATTCTCAGAATTCTGTCAAGTATAATTCCATTCTATAAGAAGGAAAATATTTTGTCCTTAGCAGTAACAGATGACCTTTATTTATGCTTAACATTTGGTCTTTCATTATCCAAAGAATATTCTGACTCTATGTGTTCTAGAATTCCAGTATAGTCCTGAACTGAGACATTTTTCATACCTGCTTAAGCTTAGGTAATCATGCTTCACAAAATATTTTTGAACCTTTACCTCTAGACCCAAGAAACTCTTCATGCAAATGACTCATGTCTTTACTGTGTGCAGTCTTTCCCCAATCTCAAATTCTATAGACTAGTATTTTACACACTTATCATAGAGGACATTTTGTTGGTTTAAAACATGTCTCATATTATGCAAGAAAATGTGTTCTCAGGTTAAACTTTAATGCAAATACAAACTAACACTGCATTGTTCATCTTTCAGGGTTATTTTCCTGTGTGACAACAGATATCAGTTTTGTTCCTAGTCTTCTATTGTTCAAAGATGCTTCCAACTCTATGTGATGTGGAATTCCAATATAGCTCTGAACTGAGAAATTTCTGGTTCAGAACTGGTAAATTCCTGCTTTGTTGCTAGTTCTCCATGACAGTTATGATCAGGAATTGAGCAGAATAAACTATAGGAGGAAACAGCTAAAAGTGTTTACCTTTATATTTCCATCTGATTAATATTATTGAGCATGAAATACTCAATGCTCATTCCATGGCTATCAAACACTAATGGGTACTAATTGTTATAGCCCATGACAAACTTTATCAATACTAATCACATCAGGTTATTTAGATTTAAACCAGTCCACAGCAGTATTAGGTCATCTTTTGTGTTATGTCCTAACTATATTTATCCAGCAAAGAATCACTGCAAGTTTTTCAGTGTGAAATCTACAATAGCACACAGCAAGCATAGTAAACACTGCAGATTTATTAAAGCTTAGTCCAGCCTTAATTTTTGTGAAAATAGCTGTTATTTTGGTACCTCCAATAACTGATTTTACATGGAATTTTTTCTAGGCTCAGTCTTGCAAGAAAAATTGTAGGAACAAAGCCATTTAAAATTTACACACATGGTTCTACATTTCCTGCAAGGAAATGCTGAAAAAAAAGTAATAGATTGCATTTTTGCTTTCCACCTAAAATTGAGTGTTAGGAATTAAGTGAAACCAAGTAGCTTACACTGTAGCAAACATTTCAACCGAATGGAAATCAGATATGTAGGACAATGCTTACGTTAGGTAAATAAACTTGTGTGTAGTATATTTCCTCTAGAGACTATAGAAGATATATTAACTTAATTAAAATAAAGAATTTTAAATTTTTTTGTGAGTAAACATCAAAACACACATATAAAGTCATTTTAAATTTTTTGAGAAATTACTTTTACAGTACTAGGAGCATTGTTCATAGTTTAATTGTTCTAAAGTCTTTGGTGTATTTTTTTATTTCACATTGTTTCCATACTAAGATTATATGCATTTCAATAATTTTCATGAAACGAATACTAAAGACAAAATTGAGAGATGATCATTGTGGAACATATGAATGATAACAAAAAGTATATATCCTTTTGTTGTTTAAAACTTACTTCAAATTGACTTAAATGAAACTGTCTTTAATTTCTATAATTATTATGTATCAGAGCTTACTATACATCTGTAACAATAGGCAATTATTTCCCATGGGTTTAAAATTATATATTTCCCAGGATATATCCAGAGTAACGGAAGAGAAATAGTCATTTCTCAAATGCTGACATTTACAAAATTTCATACTTTATAGGAAATAATGAAAACCGATATTACTCTGTAGAACCTGCTGACCTTTTCCTCAGAAATTGATATGTATTTTTGGACAGGTCCTATAAAGAAACTGGGAGGTTAAGATTTAGTTCTTAGAGGTAATTGAAGATTTCAAAGGTCACAGCTCAATCCACAATTTGGTCTGGAAGCTAGGACATAGAATAAATGTGTTTTTCAGTGATCAATGTTCCCTAATATTGTCCCAGAAGCAGCAGATTGTTTGCTAGTGAAATCTCTCTCTCTCTCTCTCTCTCTCTCTCTCTCTCTCTCTCTCTCTCTCTCTCTTATCATCTCCCTCCTTCTCCAGTTTATAGCCATTGGTTTTAAATAGTCTTCTGTAATATTCATATAAAAATTGTATGTATTTAAAAGAAACAATATTTAAAAGTTATGGCATAATGTATACACATTTGTATATTTGTTATATTTGTACATTTATAATATACAAATGTATATTTGTAATGTATATTTGTTAACCTATAACTGTAATTCAGAAAATGAATTTATATATTAGATATATTTATTAAAATTTATACTAGATAAAATCATCTTTCTAAACAATAAATTGAATAAGAACCCAAATAGACAGCTTTCAGAAGAAACAATTGTGGCCAATAAATAACTTAACATTGTTTAGTATCTTTAATCATCATGGAACTAACTGCAAGTGAAAACTACTTTGGGATTCCATCTAATCTGAGTCAAAAGGGTCAAAGTCAAGACATCAAAATCTGGTAACAATCTCATAAATGAGGAATTATTCATGGAAGGAGGGAGTATTATCTGGCAAAGGTACAATGAAACAACATGGATTCTTCAGGAAAACTTAAAAGGAGAACTACTATACACTCCAGCTATACTACTCCTAAGCATATAATAAGAGGACTATCTCAGAGACAACTATATGTCCATGATCTCTGATGCCTTATCATATTAACTGTCAAACAAACAGCCTAGATGTGTACCCTAGATGTGTATGGGTAGATGAATAAATAATGAACATTTGGTACAATTGAATTTGATTCAGCCATAATAAAAAGTGAAAATGAAAATTATTACACTTAACAAAACAACTCAGAAAGACTTCATATTGTTATATATGCAACCTAGTATTAAAATTTATAAATATTAGGATGGGTTTGTGTATGAGGTTGAGATCACTAAAGAAAAAAATGGATAATGGGAACTATTTGAGGAAGATATGTTAGGGAGGTGGAAGTGACTTAAAGAATACATACTACACAATGGCAAACTGGTGGGTGCTAAGAGAAGGAATAACAAGAGATTGGCAGAATAATGATAATGCAGAATGTGGATTAGGAACAACAAAAATAATGCATTTATGCATATGCCATAACTAAAGAGCATACTTTTGCATGCTAATTTGATTGATTGATTGATTGATTTTTCAAGACAGGGTTTCACTGTTTAGCTCAGGCTGGCCCAGAACTCAGAAATCCACCTGCCTCTGCCTCCCAAGTGCTGGGATTAAAGGTGTGTGCCACCACTACCCGGCTTTTTTGTTGTTGTTGTAGTAATTTTAAGAGTCTGAGAAAAGACTAATTTCATCTGTTTCCTTGGAGATGGATAAGTGGAGCTCTTCATGATGTTATACCCAAATTCAGTCTCCAGATTTCTTTATTTGTTTGCTTCTTCTTTTTTTTTCTTTTTAAAAAAATTCTTAGTTTCTTTGTTGCTTTCTCCCTCCCTCCCTCCCTCCCTCCCTCCCTCCCTCCCTCCCTCCCTCCCTCCCTCCCTCCCTCCTTCCTTCCTTCTTTCCTTCCTTCCTTCCTTTGCTTCTTTCTTTTCTTCTTTTTTAATTTCTTGTTTTTAAGTTACTTCATATAGCTGCTGGAAGTTGAACTAGGTTCTTCTTCCAGAGCAGCCAGGTGCTTTTAACCACTAAACCACTGCTGCAGCTTCCAGGCTGGGATTGATGATTAATATGTAATGTTCTGTCGTTTTGTGGTTAAACCCAGATCTCTCTTGGGCAGTTAAGTACTCTGCACTACATCACCCTTGCAGTCCTGCTTTCCATTAGTAAAACTTATAAAGATGAGAAAGTGATAACATGTCAGATAATTTTTATAGTGGCTTTAAATAATTTGTTCAACATCTTTGTTCAATATATCAGATATATATGGAGATAATTGACGGACACCTAATTAATGAGAACCTTAAATTAATGAGAATCATTTTTGGTTTTGATTTTCTCATTATCATTACTCATTTGAATTCTCTATGTTTCCTTCCTGGTTCCCATTTTCTTGGCCTAGTTAATACCTTGGGGCAGAGCATCAGGAACCTGGCAGCTTCTCCATCATATCTTCCACTTTTTTCTGCATAGCTTCAGTACAAGAATAAAAGAATTTTCAATACACCATATGAACATGTTATATTTCCATTTTTACTGGCATAAATTTGCTTTCAAATATGAGCCAGAATACTTTGTACTGTGTGCAGAGAACTGGTAATGATTTTTTAAATGTAAATATAATAAGATAAAGCAAAAGTATCACATTAAATAGAGGATAACAAAATCCAACCAAAGGAAAACTTTCCTAAGAGGAGGCACAAAATCAAAAAACGCACTTGTTCACACCCTCAGGAGTCACACAAAACCCCACTAAACTGTAAGGTATAATCTATACCCAGAGGAAGTGGTACAGACCTGTGCAGGCTGTGTGCTTATTGCTTTGTTTTCTGTGAGTTGTTATAACTTTGTTCGGTTGATTTAGAGGGCTTTGTTCTCCTGGTGTCCTCCATGCTTTCTGTCTTTCATTCTTTTTCTGCCTTCTCTTCCACAGGGTTTTCTGAGCTCTGAGGGGGAGGGATTTGATGGAGACATTTCACTTAGACCTGGGTGTTGCAAAGTCATACTCTGTACAATGCCTGGCTGTAGGTTTCTCTAATTGCTCACATCTGCTGTATGGGAAAGCATCTCTGAGAAGGCTAAATAAAGCACTAATTTATGGGTACAGTAGAATATCATTATGAATCAGTTTATTGTTGTTTGTTTGCTTGGTTTCTGTTTGGTTTGTTTGTTTTTTGTTTTTAAACCAGAAGTATTTGGTTTTATCCTATGTCTCTGGACTACCTAGTATCTGATTCTAGGTCAGGCAAGCAGTGTCAAGATGGGTTCTGTATCACAGATTCAGCCTTAAATCAAATCAGAACTTTGTTGGTTACTCCCACAAGCTTTTTGGCCACCATTGCCATAGCGTATTTGGGAGGTAGGACATGTTGTAGACCAAAGGTTTTGTAGTTGGGTTGGTGTTTGCCTTTCTGTTTTAATAGCCTACAAGGTATCTTCCTATACCAAAGGCAGTAGAACATGGGGCTACAGGTTCTATGCAGGTACCATCTCAACAAGACCTCGTTCAATGAGTTGTATAAATGTGGTCTTATACACCTTAATATCAGCTTACAATGATTTAGTCAATGTATAGACATTTCTTACTGTATTTGCTTGCTTTGTTCCTATAGACCTTCCTGATCAAAGCCAGGTTTGCAAAGTCATGGCCCTCTGTAATGGACTCAACTCATTTCCAGGTACTTTGTGGTGACTCTTAGTCTGCTGTTTGCTAAGGATGCTCCTCATAATTTTGTACTCCTAGTGTGTCATCACAGACTCAAATTCTGCCCAGATACTTGTTTAGAAAACTACAAATTATTAAATAAATTATGAAATAATTGAGAACATTCTTTTGTTTTATTCTACTACCAGACTCTAGAAATATATTTTTGGTATCCTCTGACTTTGTGTTTATTTTTTAAATAAATAATTTGTGAGTCTTTTCAAATTATCTTTTATGACAGCACTAAAATTCTACCGAGACCAAAGAGACTCTTGGCAAAGAATATGCAGGTCTTTGAGAAATCTGGCAATGACTCTTGCCTTGAGCCTTAGCATGAGGCTGAGCATTTTGTGGAAAGAAATCAAATTTTGATGTGCTTATATAAATAGTAAAAACAAAGATTTAATTTATGTGAATTTCCTTTTGTTATAAATACATTTGCCTGCTTATTTATAAATTAGTTATGACAGACATGAATGCATTTTAAACATTCATTACAGTCGTTTTTTTTTCAGTTTTTTTTTTTCTCCACTACTGTTCAGTGAAATATAGTTTCAAAAAGTTGGCAAAACATGTGTTAATAACTATCAAAAGCCATTTGTGCAAATCATATTTTCTTAATATATTCCTGTGATGTCCTTTGAAATGTATCTTGCTTAAAATGATTTAGGATTAATTGATTATGATTCTCAGGCAAGCTCATGTTAATTCATTTTGGTCAAGAGCAAAATGTGAATCTGTGCCAAGCCCTTTGGGTATTGTCCTGTTATAAATCTCCCATTTTTAAATATGAGAAGGCATGACTATGTCTCTTTAGGCTTCTTGAATACTAATAAACTTCAAAACCTAATGTATGCAGGGTATAATTTTAGCATATGATAAGTTCAGAGAGAAATTCATTTTTTTAAAGTTTCAGTTACCAAATTTTGTTTCCTCTTCTTCTTCATGAGCATTTTAAACAGAAAAGTAAAATTTCTGGCATATATTAAGTAATATTATTATCATTAGATAAGTACAAACATGGCTGTATGATTTTTTTGAACAGGTGTATTACATAATAGAACCTTGTAAATGAAATTCATGGATACAATGGAGATCATGGTATTTGATATTACATATCTATATTAATATATATATATTAATGTATTTATGTGATAGTGCTTATTTTAATGGAGTAAATAATTATCTCTATCATTTAATTACATCATAATTCATAAGTGTTTTTTAAGTATATTAAAGTATGACCATTTAAAAAGTGCTAAAACAAAACTGTCATTATATCATTTGTTTTTCTTTCTCTCCAACTGTTCTTATTGTCTAACATGACGATTTTGAATGTCTTTTGCTCATATAATTTCAATAGTATACACAGGAAATTTCCTATAGTATCTTATCAATTGTATACATGTATTTTATTTTTAGAATGAAAACCAAATACTTCATTCCATGAGATTTTATAAGGAATTACAGAAGAAAGGTCAAAGCAAAATGACCATCACTCTCTTGATGATGAGCTTTTTTTGTTGGTTTTTCTCTTATATTATTTCATGTTCAGAGATCTAAATGTTAGGTGATGTTACTTATGTTCTATAAATAAGGAAGTGATTTTGTGTGTGTGTGTGTGTGTGTGTGTGAATGTATGTATATAAAAATCCAACTGCTAATAATTGTTTTCTTTAGCACATAGGTCAAGTTGTATTGGTCCCATTTTAATTCTATAAAAATACCCCTAATTTTATTCCTATTGTGGTAATTGCAATAATTACTTTAAGTAAGATTATTAATTGAGTTTGGTGGCTGATTATAGGATGGATCCCTGGATGAGGTAGTCTCTGGATGGTCCATCCTTTCATCTTAGCTCCAAACTTTGTCTCTGTAACTCTTTTCATGGGTATTTTGTTCCCTATTATAAGGAGGAATGAAGTATCCACCTGTTGGTCTTCCCTCTTCTTGATTTTCTTGTGTTTTGCAAATTGTATCTTGGGTGTTCTATGTTTCTGGGCTAATATCCACTTATCAGTGAGTGCATATCTAATGACTTCTTTTGTGATTGGGTTATCTCACTAAGGAATGGAGAAGCTATAGAAAGGACCCAAGGAGCTGAAGGGGTCTGCAACCCTATAGGTGGAACAACAATATGAACTAATCAGTTCCCCCAGAGCTCGTGTCTCTAGCTGCATATGTAGCAGAAGATGGCCTAGTCGGCCATCACTGGGAAGAGAGGCCCCTTGGTCTTGCAAACTTTATATGCCCCAATACAGGGGAATGCCAGGGCCAAGAAGTGGGAGTGGGTGCGTAGGGGAACAGGGCAGAGGAAGTGTATAGGGAACTTTTGGGATAGCATTTAAAATGCATATAAAGAAAATATCTAAAACAAAAAACTATTATTAACTGAAAACAAAATGTGTTGTTAAATTATCTGCTATTGAATTTCAGAATGTTAGTTTCACATGAAAATCTGTAACTGGGATAAGATTATTTGCTCAAGCCATTCTGGTCAATAATGATCCCTCTCTATTGAATTGCAAATTGCACTGGATTTTTATTTATTTATTTATTTCCTAGTTCATAATACAAGGATTGTAAAATCTCATAAGGCATCTGCATTAGTTAGGGTTTTACTGCTGTGAACAGACACCATGACAAAGGCAAGTCTTATAAAAAACAATATTTACTTGGACCTGGCTTACAGGTTCAGAGGTTCAGTCCATTATCATCAAGGTGGGAGCATGGCAATATCCAGGCAGGCATGGTGCAGGAGGAGCTGAGAGTTCTATGTCTTCATCCAAAGGCTGCTAGTGGAAGACTGACTTCCAGGCAACTAGGGTGAGGATCTTATACCCACACCCACAGTGACACACCCATTCCAACCAGGTCACACCTATTCCAACAAGGCCACACCTTCAGATGGTGCCACTCCCTGGTCCAAGGATATACAAACCATCACAGCATCCATAATACCATTAAAATGGTGAAGGAAACACTATGGAACAGAGCACAGGAAGATCATTAAGAGCCAGAGGTAAAGTAATGAAATATTGTCTTTAATATTTCAATCAAGAATACATAGCAGATTCTGCCCCCAACCCTCTGCCCACCTTCTTCAGACCTGTGGATTCTGAATCACACAGACTGGAGTCTAGCATGGGTATCCTCTGAGAGGCTCCACCCAGCAGCTGACTCAGACAAACACACTTAGCCAAACAGTGGATAGAGCTTGTGGACTCTTATGGAAGAACAAGAGGAAGGATATATATGACCTGAACTTAGGCCTCTCTGCACATATGTAGTAGATATGCTGCTTGGTCATTATGTAAGAACAACTGGATCCTGGGCTATCCCAAAGCTGTTGCCTGTCCAAGGGATAGGTTCTAGCTGGGCTGCCTTGTCTGGTCTCAGTGTAAGAGGATTCATATAGTCTCACAGAGACTTGATGTATCAGGGTGGGAGGATACCCAGTGTGGGGAGTGCACCCACTCAAAGGAGAAGTGGAGAGGTGATGCATTGAAGGATATTGGGAGGGGATGACCAGGAGTAGGGCACTGAATGGGATTGGGATGTAAAGCGAATAAAAAAAAAATCACATAGCAGAAGAATGGTCCAGGATCTAATTAGAACAATGAAAATCACAACGGCTGCCTGAACCACATGAACAAACTCTGTCATGCTATCTTTCACTTTTGTCTTTATCACCAAATTTGCATGCTTGATGAGCTTTTAATATTTATACAACTTGGAGATATTAGATTGATGAGAAATTTCTTATGAATTGTTTATGAATTCTTCTTTTTTTTTTACACTTGATCTTAGCCAAAAGGCCGAGAACAATTCTTTTTTTTTTTTTTTTTTTTTTTTTTTTTGGTTTTTCAAGACAGTGTTTCTCTGTGTAGCCCTGTTTGTCCTGGAACTCACTCTGTAGACCAGGAGGCCTAGAATTAAATGCCTTCTTCTAAAGGTACTCCTTCTGAGTTTCTCCAGGAAAGTCCTCAGCATAATGCTTCTGCTTCTACGGAGATATCCTTACCCTTATCAGCCCCACTTGAAAGATTTCCTGTGCCATGAAGGTTATGACTCACATGAAAACAACAGAAATCTTCTTATGAGCCTTTGACCCCAAGATAATCTTGGAACATCTGCCCCTATACTTACTCATGCCCACGATAATCATAACAACAACAACAACAACAAAAACCAAAAACCAAAAACCAAAAAACAAATAAAAAATCCTTTAAATGGTAAGCAACATTCGGTTGGCATCAGATCAGATTAAAAGGCTCTTCCTAGTATACACTCAGTTAATTGCATGACACATAGGATTGGGGTTGCATATGGGATGCCCCTCAAGGAAAAGATACAGCAACAACATTTTGCTAGGTGGCTTATCTCTGTCCTACACAGAGCCTTATATTGATGGACAAAGAACAGTGTGGAAAATGATAAAAGAATGAGATATCAAGACCTCCCTTAGAAAAGGTAGCTGATTCAAGGCAGTGTGTTATTCTTATGGCCAAGGAACAAAAGAATACTAAATTTAGACATATAAATAAATTCATAAATATATAAAACATAAATACTATAATATGCCAGAAACTGGATAATAAGTGCAGCAGCTTTGTCCTGTAGACTTTTCTTGAGTTTAATGATAACTGACACTCTGACCATTAAAAGTTGATGATACATGACAATCTGTCTAGGCTGGCTTGAAGACTTTCTTTTTCTCCAGTGCCCTTGAAACAAAATTCTTAAAAGTTTGTTTATGGGATTAATGAGGGAAAATGATTTTAAAAAATGACCCGTCCAGCAGGTTCAGTTATTCGAGGGTCACGAGGGGACCTCCTCCTAAGAACCAAATGGGGGGTAGAGAGAGACGAGGGCCTTGTACGAATAAGGACACGGAAACTGTTTTGGAATGTATCAAAGCCCCGAATCTATTGAAAAAGGTCTAAGGCTTAAATGCACAAGCAAAAGGGGAAGTACAGATACTTATCAGTGGGAGGGGTAGGATAATACAAGCAAAAGGAGAAGTACCTATGGGAGGGGGGCAATAGAAATTCTTTCTTTTGGCAGCTACACGGGGAAGCAGGAACTTGGTGGTATCAGGGTGTGGTCAGGACGTCGGCGATGGCTTAGGGCTGGAACATTCTCGGAATTGGTGTCGGTGGCCCGCTTTTGACCCCCTTTTCTTCTCGGGGGGGAGAGGCCCAATTCAGAGATCAAGAGTTGTCTTAATAGCTCCCAACAAAAAAATAACTCTGTTCTGTTACAGTTTATCAATGATGGCTAAATTTTTAACTCCAAACATGATTGCAAAAGATGATGCTATTTGATCATGCTTATTTTTATTTATTTTTATTTTCCCTTTACATCCTGATAGCTGATCCCCCTCCCAGTCACTGGCTCCGACAATCCTTTCCCTATCCCTTCCCCTTTTTCTTCTGAGTGAGCAAAGAAAGACACCCCTGACTATCCTCCTACCCTTGCAAATCAAGTTTCTGAGAGGCTAGACACACCTTCTTTCACCAGGCCATTCAAGGCAGCCCAGCTAGAATAACCTATCTCAGAGACAAGCAAAAGCTTTTGGGATAGCTCCTGTTCCAGTTGTTCTGGACCCACATGAAGACCACACTGCACATCTGCTACATATGTAAGAGGCGGCCTAGGTCCGGCCTGTTTATGCTCTTTGGTTGGTGGTTTAGTCTCTGAGAGCCCCAATAGTCCAGGTTTCTTGACATTGTTGGCCTTCCTGTGGAGTTCCTATCCCCTTCAGGGCCTGTAATACTTACCCCAATTCTTCCACAAGAGTCCCTCAGCTGCATCCAAATTTTGGTTGTGGTTCTCTGCATCCATCTGAGTCAGATGCTGGGTGAAGTCTCTCAGCGATCAACCATGGCAGACTCCTGTCTGCAAGCATGTCAGAGTATCTTTAATAGTGCCAGGAATTGGTGCTTGCTCATGGGTTGAGTTTCTAGTTGGGATGGTCATTGCTTGACCATTTCCTCACTACCAGCTCCATCCCAAGTCTGCATTTTGTGAAGACAGGATACACTTTGAGCAGAAGGTTTTGTGTGTGGGTTAGTGTCCCTTTTGTTCCACTGGGGTTCCTTCCTGGCTACAGGACATGGCCACTTCAGGTTCCATATCCCCAGTGCTGTAAGTTACAACTAAGGTCACCCCCATTGATTCTTGGGCACCTCTCCTCTCTCATGTCTCTCTCATGTCCTGGAGATACCCTCCACCTCCTTATTCCTGTCAGTTGCATATTTCAATCACTTTCATGACCATTTAGCCGTCTCTCTTGATGCTCCCAATACCTGATCCTGAATCCCCCCCTCAATTACCCTCCTACTCTATCTCCCACTCTGTTCCCTCCATCTATCTGCATTCTATGACTATTTGTACCTTCTAAGTGAGAATAAAGCATAAATACTTGGGCCTTCCATCTTGTTTAGCTAGTTTGGGTCTCTGGAGTATAGCATGGCTATCCTATATTTTAAGGTTAATATCTCTTTATCAGTAAATTCATACCATGTGTGTCCTGATGGGTCTGAGTTACCTCACTCAAGATGATATTTTCAAGTTCCATCCATTTACCTGCAAAATTCATGCTTTTGTTTTCTATAGGTAAATAATATTCTGCTATGTAGGTGTAGCACATTTTCTTTATCCATTTTTCAGCCAGAAACTGGAAACAACCTATATGTCTCTCTATCATGGTTTATTAATGATGACTTAACTTAGGGCCCAAGATGTATAAGAGGAAATTTAAACACATGTCTAGATGAAAAATGATATGATCTATGTTTTGGAACAACATGAATCTTTCCCTGACTACTGAGTTCTGCATGAATATAAAAGCAATTGCAAATTTATATATATAATTTATATATATAAAAATTTATATATATAAAAAACCAAGTGCAAATCAGTTAGATTTCAACCTTCTTTCCATCTCTGTGCCTGACAACTCCTCCCTCTCCAATTCCTTAACTCCTCTGAGGGACCTGGCTATCACCAGGACTGGTCCTGGCAGATGAGGTTAACTGCAGAACACCAAAAGGAAGGGGTTGTAAGGGAAACACATGAAGTATGAAGGGGCCTACCTGGGAAGAGAAACTGTCCTCAAGTTTATTATGGGGATAAGAAGTGATAATGGGGTGTATGGATGAATATGATCACAATACACTTTATATATTTATAAAATTTATAAAAAAATTAAGAATAGATATATTGATTAATTTTGTAAAATTTAATATTAAAAAGATTTAATATTTAAATAATACTTAAAAAGAATCCAGGAATTCAGTATTTCAAAAGAAATATGAAACAGTTTTAGCTAGCATGAAAAAATCTACTTGGTAGCTTAATTCATAACATTTAGAATAGTATTTTATGAATACTTCATATAGTATTTTATGATATAGTAGTATTTTGAAATTTGAAATTATGAAATATAGTATTTTATGAATACTTCATAAGTATCAAAATATTGATCTTTTTCTTAGTGTTTCATACATAGGTAATCCATTGTTTTTCTTGTGATTCTATTCGTCCTCATTTTACTAAATGTATAATTTTAGATGATGAAAGAAGCGAATGGTATCTTGCAAAATAATCATTGTACATTGTCAGATTGGGTAGCAGATATTGTTAGTTTAGTATTTTAGATTTCTGGCCTTGCTCTGGGTGTAGGTTGGATTCATGAAAATTACCATACCGACAAATATTTATGGAGCATCTACTATGGAGCATGGTAATGGTCTTAAATGAAACAGAAATAATTGGGAGATTCAAAGAAAGTAAGATTTATCAAAGAAGAATGATATTAGTCAAATAGATATACAGTTTGCTGTTTATTCCTAATTATTAAAATATACAGAATTCTGCTTAATCATATTTAGGTAACAGAGTTTAGGAAATAATGTCCTTAATGAGACATTTGTTGTGAGGTTTCAGAAATGGATAGAATAGTGCTAGATGAACTAGGATCACCTTGACTAAGAACAGTTTATGAGGCACACAGGTTAATGTGTGGAAGAAGTATGGTAATTATATAAAATATGAGCTGCTTTAGCAGTACTGTAGAAATTGGAAGGACAGAGTTAAAGATTTCAGATTCAAAAGGACCACCAAGCTATTGGTGATTCCACAGAGTGACAGTAACACGTTGAATTTTAGAAAGATAGCTATTTATGAAAAACTGGACTATATATTTGAAATTTGACAAAAGACTGAGTCTGAGATGTTTCTATTAGTCAAAATGGTGCTATTGAGGTCAACTAGGGTACTGAAAATGGTATGTAGCTGAGAGATTGCAGAAATATTTTTCAGATATTGTTTGAGTTATTTTCTTTAAAGGTGTTATTTTTATTTGCAGTCATGTGTATGTGTGTGTGAACCTACTGAGTGCCTACTATGCATGTGCAGGTGACTGTGGAGGACAGAAGATAGTAGATTACCTGAAGTGGAGTTATGTGCTTGTAAGTTGCCTGACATAGGTTCTAGGAACCAGATTAGGATGATTGCAAGAGACGTAGAAATGTTTTTGATAGCTATCTCCCAGGACCCCATTTTCTAAATTTTTATCACTTTTTAGTTAAATCAAAGAAAAAAGCACCCACTGTAATTCTATATGTAACTGGCTTTACCGCTGTGAAGAAACACCATAACTAAGGAAACTCTTATAAGGACAACATTTAACTGGGGCTGGCTTACAGGTTCAGAGGTCCAGTCCAGGCAAGATCATGGCAGCATCCAGGCAGGCATGGTACAGGAGGAGCTTGAGAGTCCTACATCTTCATCTGAAGGCTGCTAGCAGAATACTGATTTCCAGGCTTCTAGGATAAAAGCCTTAAAGTTCATGCTCACAGTGACACACCTATTTTAACTAGACCACATCTCCAAATAGTGCCAGCCCCTGGGCCAAGCATATTCAAACCATGACATTCCACTCCCTGGCCCTCGTAGGGTTGTTCAAACACCTGAGTGAATGAGGGACATATCCATCCATAGCATAATATAAAATGTTACATTTAGTTCAACTTTCAAAGTCTTCATAGTCTATAGCATTATCTACAATGTTAAAAGTTGAAAGATCAAAGTCTCTTCTGAGATCCATCCAATCACTGTAATCCCTGAATCAAGACAGGAACCAGCTGGGCAAACTTCAAACTCTGCATCTCCATGTTTGACTGTCAAAGCAGTCTTTGGATTTCCAACTACTTTTTCATCTTTGTTCACTGCAGCAAAGTTCTTTCTCCTGGGCTGGTTCCACTCCTTGTTAGCAGATTTCCTCAGCAGATAACCCACTGCTCTGGCATCTCAAATATCTTGGGGTCTCTAAAGCATATTCAATGTTACAGCTTCTCATTTAATGTTTGGGATCCACACATGATCTTCTGGACTCCTCCTCAGAGCTGTTGCCACTTTTCCAGCTCTGCCCTCTGTAGTATTCTAAACTCAGGTTGATCCACTCCACTGCTGCTACTGTTGGTAAAGATCATTCTATGGTACTGGCATCTCCAATACACCAGGGTCTTCCACTCCAAATAGACTCCACCAAAAGCCTCTCATAAGCTCTCTTCATGATTCCAAGCTTCAAATCCATTGCATGATCCCTTCAGTTCTGAGCCATCAACTGCAACCGAGGCTGCACTTTGACCAATGGCCTTCCAGGACTTCTCACATCGAAGAGTCTCATCTGCTCTTTGTAACTCCATACCTTCAAAATCAGTTATCACCAGGGTGACTCTTACACATTACCAAGTCCAGAACCAGAATGAGGTACAAAGTTGGCTAACTCTGGAAAACAGTTTTTTTGTGCTCTCAGGAAGATTTCACCTTAGTGTTGCTAGTCTCTTAATCACTGCTAATTTCTTAGATCCAGCTAACCAGCATCAATATTCCCAGTAATGAAAGTTTCTGTTTTAGTAGTTTTGGCATCTTGTTAATCACAGCTGATTCTTCAACCCCAGCTAACCAAAACCACAGAATCTTCACAATCAAACCAGCAACAGCCCTGATAAG
This sequence comes from Mus caroli, assembly GCF_978045245.1. NCBI lineage: Eukaryota > Metazoa > Chordata > Mammalia > Rodentia > Muridae > Mus > Mus caroli. The sequence continues at coordinate 137,972,912 of NW_028227256.1, forward strand.
AGTCTTTAATCTTCCCTCTGAAATTTCACAAGTCAGGCCTTCACCTTCTGCAGTTTTCAGCATTATCTTCCAAGCTCCTACAGAACATTGCAATGGCTCTTCTCGCTCAAAGTTTCAAAGCCCTTTCCCAGTCAGGTTGTCACAGGAATACCCTCTTGCAGATAGCTCTGCTGCTATTTCTTTTTTTTTTTTTTTTTTTTTTTTTTTTTTTGGTTTTTCGAGACAGGGTTTCTCTGTATAGCCCTGGCTGTCCTGGAACTCACTTTGTAGACCAGGCTGGCCTCGAACTCAGAAATCCGCCTGCCTCTGCCTCCCGAGTGCTGGGATTAAAGGTGTGTGCCACCACGCCTGCCTGGCGTTTCTGCTGCTATTTCTAATTTGATGCTAATTCTGTTCTCATGGGAGGGGTTTTGAAGAAGGAATGAGATTTCCTGTAAACTTTCTTCCCACCTTAATTTGTAAATTAAAGGCTAGAGCTGGTGATTGATCAGAAAAAGCAAAGGTAGAGCTGAAAGTTGTGAGAGAGAAGAAGGAGAGGATCACAGAGGAGGTGGAAGGAAAGCAGAGCAGAAACATGTGGCCTGGAGAAACTGCAAGTTATAAGGGGTCTCATAGATGAGGAAGATGGTAGTGTAGTGGTAGATCTGCCCAGTCTAGGCATACAGCTTGTATTCATATTAATTGAGTTGTGTTTTCATTGCTTGGGCATATTTGGGTTGGAGAATTAGCACAACAGTACCCCACTCTGGTGGTACCAATTTCTGTCTTAGAGTTTCACTGATGTGAACAGTCACCAGGACCAAGGCAACTCTTATAAGGACAACATTTAATTGAGGCTGGCTCACACGTTCAGAGGTCCAGTCCATTTTTGTCAAGGCAAGATCATGGCAATATCCAGGCAAGCTGTACAGGAGGAGGTTGAGATTTCTACCCCTTCATCTAAAGGCTGATAGCAGAATACTGATTTCCAGGCAGCTAGGATGAAGGCCTTAAAGCCCATGCCCACAGTGACACACCTATTCTTACAAGGCTACACCTCCAAACAGTGCCATTCTGTGGGTCACCCATATTAAAAACCATGACAGCAAGATCTAATAAATCTAATAAAACAAACTCACTTATTTCTCCAAATGTATCTATGCAATAAACCATAAGTGAGAAGCTGATTCATTTTTGTTGAGTTATTGTTCAACTTCAACTCTGAGATAATAGTCTCAAACTTATTTCACTTGAGAATAACAGGTATGTCCAAACAAAAATAACTAAGTGCAGGGACATAATCATTAGTCCTCTACATTTCCAATAGCATGATTTTGTGATTTTTATTCTCTCTGGAGGGAAAAACTGCCTACTGTATCAACCTTCTTTACCTCAAATCTTCTCATTTATTGAAATTCCTTTGCAATACAACAAGCTGTATTAGGAACGTTGAAAGCCTGAGTGTCTAGGGAGTTTGAGTATTCTAGCATGGAGATGATACTTGTCAGATGTCTCAACTACAATGAGAGGTAACTCTAGCATGACAGGAGTGAAATTGCTTGATGTTTATAATACCCCTGGGATGAGATGTCTAGCACAAACCACAGACTTACACAATATCTTTCTTGTTTAATTTGTTTCTAACATCAATGTTTTCAGAAAATGAAATAAGTTTTCAATATTATTTTCCAGAAGTTCTAATTAGGCACATAATTAATGAAAAGGATTGAGAATATATTTTAGCACTTTGAATTTACAGAAATCAATATTTCACAACTTGTTCATTGAAGGTGCTTTCTTTTATTAACTATGATTAAGGAACTTATACATTGTAACATAGACATTGTTAATGACTTTGCTAAAGACACATTTACTGTTATTTATTTAAGTCCTTGTATTTAAATTACCTTGCAAGCCAAGAGCTTACAACCATGCTGATTACAATATGAGCTGGAGTTCTTCTGAGGAACAGAGTTAATATAGTATAGTATAGAAAGGAAATATTAAAAAGGGGATTTCATTGTATTTTTTGTTTTGTTAGAATATAGCCATCTTTAGGTAGGTGAGATAACAGGCCTGATTGAAGTTGAAACACCAATCTAAGAAGTTGAAAACCTCTGCCGGAGGTTGGTTAGAGTTGGGAGTGATCAATGCTGTAGCCCTAGTGTCACTTTGAGTTCCATGAAGTTTCTTGTAGAGCTGTGGGTCTGAGTTATCTATACTGAAAGGATGGACAAGCGGGGTCTATCACCATAGTCATTGGTAGAAGGTGTTGAAACACTCATGATGAATGGAGGTTTTATACAAATGCTGGCTTATTCTCCTTCAACCTTTTTTTTCTCTGGGCTCCAAATTGGTCAGATAATGCAACCCACATTCTGGATGGGTCTTGTTGTCTCATATAATATTCCTGTTTGCAAACTTCACCACAGATATTCCAAAGGGGTCTACTCAGCATCCTCCTATCCAGTCTAATTGACAACTAAGGTAATCATCACTCCTTTATCCCTTTTTATATAGACATCTTGACACTAGAACCACAAACAACAACAACAACAACAACAACAACAACAACAACAACAACAAAATGTCCTTCAAATGGAAAATTGTGCCAAGTTACCTGATTTGTAGAAACACCTTAGGCAAAAAGGTACAATTAAAACACAGACTTTACATTTGATTAAACACATTGATGCTGCTTTCATGCCAGGATATTTGAGATGAGAAGCCTTGCATGCAATTTTAAACTTCAGGTATATGTTCTGAACCAGGTGATAAAAGATAGTTCCATTTTTACTTCATCCCATTAGATATGGATTGCAAATTTCAATCTCATTACTTTTAGAGTTCATGATATTCAGGGTAAAATATTAGTGTAATTACATTTTGGATAATATGAAAACATTTCTCATTTCAACTGCACAAATATATATTAAAAGAAAATGCCATGTGAATTAAATGTACATTATCCATAGAATTATTTTTTTTACTAATCTAATAATTTTTATGAGAAGGGAAAACCTACCATTTAAATCTTTTCTGATAGTTTTAATACATATTTTCTACAAAACCAATTATAATTCTATAAGCTATCAGTCTATGCCATCACTATATTAATAGATAAGGAACAAAGTATTATAGGCTACATTATCTGTCAATATTAAGCAGTTATTGGGATCAGTATGATTAAAACATTGTTCCATGCCTTAGATAATTTATATAGTTTCACCACAGATATTATATATACCTGAAGCTGAGCAGATATAAACAGGTGTAATGTTATAATAATAAATCCAAGTTTAATCAATAAGTCTCCAGCCTACACAGTATGAAAAATGGGGCACTGTTCATTTAGCAAGAATGGGGTCATGTTACTGAAAAAAGGAAAAAGAGGAAGTTAATGGTATGCAAAGACTCTGCAGAGAACGAAATTCAAGAACTAACAAGATCCTTTCAGAGAAGACATGAACATCTGTCCTCTGTTTATAGGAGAACCTTTGAAAAAAAATAGCTAAGAGTCTGCTGACTACATCTATTTCCTGTACATTCAGTTATTTATTTCCAATAATCACAATCACATGCCAAATTAATTTTATTGTGTTTTTCTACATAGTTCATACTATATCACTCCACAGGAGCAAAATGATTATCATGTGTAGCTTTTATCTGTAATACATGAAAAATAATATCTTCCTGCATGGCAGTATATTGCATTTTTGTTTTGGGCATGAAGCCAAAGTTTGCTGCTATTATTTCAAATATGATTTTCCTTCCAGTGTAATTTAATGTTTTGTACTGCATTGCAACCTAAAAACCACTTCTTCCTTTATTTTCTGTTTCATATTACTGCTTTTTATCTTTAGTTATGCTATGGTTCTTAGTATTTACTTTAATAGGACCACATTCTGACTATCTATCTATCTATCTATCTATCTATCTATCTATCTATCTATCTTCATCTCTCATCATTCTTAGTTGTCTATCTCAGTGACACCAAGTAATCGAACTGTTAAATAACTGTTACCTCAAACTTTCACTCTACTTTATGTTTCTATAATTAAGCCTTATATTTGAAGTTGGAAACCTAAGACTTCTTACTTCCAAAGAATACAGTGCCTAAATTTGCAATTTTCTGGTACCTGTAAGTAATCAATAAATATTATTTTATTTCTTCATTCACCAGACATGAAACAATGGACCTTCAATGCCCAGAAGGGAGATTGCCATTCAAAATTATGTTAAACCTTACTCTATTTTGCATAAAATAACAGAACAGACTACATGAGTTGACAGAAACCAGAAACTTATTGGTCTGGAAAAAAAAAAAAACAGCAACAACAAGAACAAAGAACTTGAAGATCCAGCAATACCACTCTTGTGAATATACTCAAATGATGTCACCCCATGCCACATGGGTACGTGTTCCACTGTATTCATAGCAGCCTTGTTTGTGGTAACCAGAAGCTGGAAACAACCCAGATGTTCCACAACAGAGGAAATGATGCAGAAAATATGGTTTATTTACACAATGAAATACTACTCAGCTATTAAGAATGAGACCATCCTGTGTTTTACAGGCAAATGGATGGAACTAGAAAATATCATCCTGAGTGAAGTAGCTCAGACCCAAAAGGACATGCATGGTATATACTCACTAATAAGTGGCTATTAGCCAAAAGAAAGAACAGAATACTCAAGATACAGTCCACAGAACACAAAAAGGTCAACAAGCTGTAGGGCCCAAGTGAAGGGCTTCTCAATCCCACTTGGGAGGGAGAAGAAAGCAATTACAATGGGAAAGGGATAGAGAAAATCTGGGTGAGAAAGGGGACGGGGAGAGTGGAAGAGGGGAACATGGTCTGGTAGGGAAAAAGGAATGAAGCCCAGAGAGCCAGCAGAAAGAATGAAAACAGGCAACCTAAGTGGCAGTACCTTCCAGAATGTACCAGAGACCTGGGAGGTGAAAGATTCTTAGGACTCAAAGGGGAAGAACCTTAGATGAAATGCTCTACAGTGGGCAGAGGGAAGTTGTATAGTCCACTTCCATCGGAAAGATAGGGCGTCAATTGAGGGATGGTGTTGCCATAATTATTCCTGTCTGAAAGATCTGCAGGAACAGAAATGGAAAGGAGCCTGAAGAAAAGAATGTCTAGTAACAGGCCCAAAGTGGGATCCAGTTCAAGGGGAGGTCTCAAAGCCTGACACTATTACTGAGGCTATGAAGCGCTCACAATATAAGACCTATCAAGACTGCCCTCCGAGACCCAACAAGCAGCTGAGTCAGATGCATATATTTGCACCCAACCAATGGACAGAAGCTGCTGACCCCTGTAGTTGAATTAGGGAAAAGCTGGTAGAAGCTGAGAAGGAAGGCAACACTGTAGGACGACCAGCAGTCTTAATTAACCTGGAGATCTCTCAGACACTGGACCACAAACCAGGCAGCATACACCAGCTGATATGAGGTCCCCAACACATACACAGCAGAGGACTTCTGGGTCTGGGTTCAGTCAGAGATGGACCTAACCCTCAAGAGACTATAGGCCCCAGGGAGTTTTGAGGTCTGGTGGAGTAGGAATTGGGGGTGGGGATATCCTTGTGGAGATGGAGTTGGGAAGGGGGTATGGGATAAAAAACAGTCAGAGGGTGAACTGGGAGTGGAATAAAATCCGAATGTAAAGAAAGATTAAATAAAATTTTAAAAGAAATAAAAGAAACATTGCTTCTATTCTGTCCATTAGAGACAGGGTACTATTGCCTAATCACTTTTTAAACATCCAGCCTCTTTATATTGTTACAGTAGCTATTAAACTTTAGGTGAATTTGGATGGGGTAAGTGAAATTTTTATATGAATGTAAAAATATCTTTAACCGCTAACTGCTAATATGTTCCATTTTATAAAAGATAATCTATGATCCTATAAAATATATGATGTAAGAGACAGATGAGGTGGCTTTTTTAATGAAAACTTGACACAAGCTAGAGGCACTGGAAAAGAGGGGACCTCAATTATGAAAATGCCTCCATAAGTTCAAATTATAAGGCATTTTAAAAATAAGTGATTTATTGGGATGGGCCTAGCCCATTGTGAGTAGTGCCATCCCTGGGAAGATGGTTCTGGAGTTTAAATTTTAAAAACCGGCTGAGCAAGTCATGAGTAAGCAAGCAGCACCCCTCGATGGCCTCTACATCAGTTCATGCTTCCAGATTCCTCCATGCTTGAGTACCTCTGCTGACTTCATCAATAATAAACTGTGATGTGGAAGCTTAAGCAAAGTTTGTGCTTTCATCCCATGTTGCTGTTTTTGGTTATGGTATTTTCATCACTGTAACAGAAATTCTAAGCAATACAAGGGAATTTTACTTTCAGAGAGAAAAGAAGAGTTTCTCTGGTTATTTTCTGACTAAGCAAGATCATGTATTGATAGAGTCTGGGTAATACTTTGACAGATGTGAGTACAGAACGAATATGACATGGACAGAGAGGAACGTGTGAGGAAATGAGAGAAATCTTTTAGCAGAAAAGATGAAGCAGTATATATTAACACACAAGGAACTCCTGTAGCAAAAGGTGGGCAGTAGAATCGATCCAGAATTATTCCTGTCTAAAAGAAATGCAGGGATAAAAATGGATCAGGGACTGAAGGAATGACTGAACAGTGACAGGCCCAACTTGGGTTCCATCCTAGGTGCAGGCACCAAACTCTGACACTATCACTGATGCTATGTTGTGCTTGCAGACAGGAGTCTACCATGGCTGTCCCCTGAGAAGCTCTACCAGCAGCTGAATGAGACAGATGCAGGTAGTTATCGCCAACCATTAGACTGAGGTTGGAGACTCCCATGGAAGAGTCAGGGGAAGGATTGAAGGTGCAGAAGGGGATGCCAACAGTGTCAACTAAACTGGAGCCCTGGGAGTTCCCAGAGTCTAAACCACCAAACAAAGCGCATACACAGGCTGGTAAGAGGTCCCTGGCACATTTGTAGCAGCTGTGGCCTCAGTAGGAGAAGATTGGTCTAATTCTGTAGAGACTTGATGCTTCAGGAAAAGGGCATGCTGGAAAAGGCACCCTCTCAGAGATGAAGGGGAGGGGAGATGGGGTGATTAAATCTGGGAGGGGAACTGGGAGGGGAACTGGAAGGGGCAAGCTTTGTGATGTAAAGAAATATAATTCTTAATAAAAAATATTCCAAAGCCTATCAGCTAGCAACCAAGTTCTTAATGAAATTAAGTTTCTTTTCTTCAGCTTTTCATTTTTTACTGCGGGCCATGCACAGTTCAGAAGTAAGAAGGACAAGCAAGAGTCAGATCTGTCATTCCATCCCATGGCTCCTGAGAATAAATCTTAAGTCATCAGTCCTGGTGACTAGCACCTATCCTCAGGGATACCTCTCACCAGCCCTCTATCCTTAATTTTGTATTACTATCGATGTCTTTTTTAGTCCTTATGTAACAAATAGAGGCTCTAAGTATTTGTCACGCACAATGTATTGGTTTCAGATATGTAGGCACTAACATGCCTTATCCCTCATAGTCATCACTTTTTCTTGGGAGTACATATACGAAAATCTACTCTCAGCAATTTTAAAGGTGGTAAACTGTTGTTTACATCTTCTTTTAAGTTTTTGTTTATTTTTATCTTAGGTGCATTGGTGTATTGCCTGAATGTATGCCTGTGTGAGGGTGTCAGATTCTCTGGAACTGCAGTTACAGACAGTTATGAACTGCCATTGGGTGCTTGGAATTGAACCTGTGTCCTCTGGAATAGTAGCCATTGCTCTTAACCATTAAGCTATCTCTCCAGATCTCTGTATTTTCTTCTTTATTTTTTTCATCATTAGGAGTAATTCTATTTTTGCTTCTTTTTTAAGAGCAGTAGTATTTGGTATTATACTAGATCTCTAGATTATTTCAACTCTGGTACATAGTTACCTAAATAGTGTCAGAAATTGGTTGCATTTTATGGAATAGGTCATAAGTCAAACCAGATATCTGTTGGTCACTCACACAGGAATTTTGGTACCACTGCCCATGAACACTTTTTTTCCCCCTGGGAAGAGAGATTGTAGATCACAGTTTCTTTTCCTGATTAGGTGTTCATGTTCCTGTTTTGGTAGCCTTCAGAGTACCTTCTGGTATCAAAGATACTAGAATGTGGAATTGAAAGTTTTATGTAAGTGCCAGCATCACATCATAGTCTGGGAGGAGATCTTTAATATTTTTTATTTACATGTAGATTTGCAGCTAATAATGCATCACTTTAACATCTTGCTTAAAGTTGACTTTTGACTGTGTTCAGAACACAACCAATAATTTCATGTACATGGGAAATATGATAACAACTCTGTCTCCACGAGATGTAATTGTAATAGAGTCACCATGACACAGCCTGCTGTACAAATGACATTTGCAATATTCCTGAAATTGAACTGATCATGTGTAATTTTGACTAACAGAGTGGAAAACAGTAAACTCAGAGATCTATCAAATTTCTGAATTGAGTAATGTTGCAGCAATGAAGAGTAGTAAAAAATGACCTTAATTACCTTTTGTTATATAAAAATTTAGCAAAAAAAAAAAAAAAAAAAAAAAAAGCCGGGCGTGGTGGCACACATCTTTAATTCTAGCACTCTAGAGGCAGAGGCAGGAGGATTTCTGAGTTCGAGGCCAGCCTGGTCTACAGAGTGAGTTCCAGGACAGCCAGGGCTATACAGAGAAACTCTGTCTCAAAAAACCAAAAATCCAAAAAAAAAAAAAAAACTGCACACAAAAAGAATACTGTTGAGCTTTTTCCAAATAAAATTTATGCTGCTTGATTGGGTATTCATAAAGTTGTATACTTATATGTCATTAGATATGCTAAATAGGAAGTTGGAGAGTTCATATTTTTAAAAGAGGTGATTTTATTAAATTGCGGATGCACTTAATATGAACTCTATTGTATACAATTCCATTTATGCAAAATTATGGTATATGAAGGACCTTTTATTTAAGTCTTCAAAACAATATTTTAGAACTGACTTGAAATTATATATGCTAACAATGACAACATTTTGATTTGTCTCCTGAGAGGCCCTGCCAGAGCCTTACAAATATAGAGATGGATGCTCGCAGCCAACCATTGGACTGAGCATGGGTTCACCAATAGAGGAGGTAGAGAAAGGCCTTAAGGAGCTGAAGGAGTTTACAACCCGATAGGAAGAAAAGTAATATCAACCAACCTCTCCTTCAGGAGCAACCAGAGACTAACCCATCAACAAAGGAGTACACATGGCTCCAGCTGCATATTGCAGATGTCCTTTTCATGCATCAATGGGAGGATAGGTCCTTGATCCTATGAAGGCTTGATAGATGCCCCAGTGTAGGGGAACTGAGAGCAGGAAAGTGGAAAAGGGTGCACAGGTGGAAGAACACCCTCATAGAAGCAGGGGGAAGGGGAATGTGATAGGGCGTTTTTGGGAGGGGGTTGAACCAGGAAAAGGGGTAACATTTGAAATGTAAATAAAGAAAATATCCAATAAGACCTATTAAAAGAAACAAAAGTATGAATAACTTTTCTGTTTATAATAATCACATGCCTTATTTATTTTAAGTACTTAGACATGGATATAGACACCAATTTTTATAAAAAGAAATTAATTGAATTGACTGAAAACATGTACACCAGTGACACTGATACTTCTCAGTTTTCACACAAAATGCAGGATTTATTATGAGGGGAAGGCTGAGGGGAAGGCTGGTATGCTGAGTAATTGATGCTAGTAGTAAGAAATGATAGATCATAATCTCAGTTACAGGATATCAATATTTTGACCTTACTACTTAATAGAATATGATGAAATTTTTCACATCCTATTTTCTCGATATATGTAGGCTGCCGATTTCCCCTGTGTAGAAATTATTTTCAATTTTTCTTTTTTTTTAATTTTTAATATTTTTATTACATATTTTCCTCAATTACATTTCCAATGCTATCCCAAAAGTCCCCCATAGCGCCCCCCACTTCCCTACCCACCCATTCCCATTCTTTTGGCCCTGGCATTCCCCTATATTGGGTCATATAAAGTTTGCAAGTCCAATGGGCCTGTCTTTCCATTGATGGCCAACTAGGTCATCTTTCGATACATATGCAGCTAGAGACAAGAGCTCCGGGGTTCTGGTTAGTACATCATGTTGTTCCAACAATAGGGTTGCAGATCCCTTTAGCTCCTTGGGTACTTACTCTAGCTTCTCCATTGGGAGCCCTGTGATACATCCAATAGCTGACTGTGAACATCCACTCCTGTGTTAGCTAGGCCCCAGCATCGTCTCACAAGAGACAGCTATATTTGGGTCCTTTCAGCAAAATCTTGCTAGTGTATGCAATGGTGTCAGCGTTTAGAAGCTGCTTATGGGATGGATCCCTGGATACAGCAGTCTCTAAATGGTCCATCCTTTCATCACAGCTCCGAACTTTGTCTCTGTAACTCCTTCCCTGGGTGTTTTGTTCCCAATTCTAAGAAGGTGCACAGTGTCCACACTTTGATCTTCATTCTTCTTGAGTTTCATGCGTTTATCAAATTGTATCTTATATCTTGGGTATCCTAAGTTTTGGGCTAATATCCACTTATCAATGAATACATATTGTGTGAGTTCTTTTGTGATTGTGTTACTTGACTCAAGATGATGCCCTCCAGGTCCATCCATTTGGCTAGGAATTTCATAAATTCATTCTTTTTAATAGCTGAGTAGTACTCCATTGTGTAAATGTACCATAATTTCTGTATCCATTCCTCTGTTGAGGGACATCTGGGTTCTTTCCAGCTTCTGGCTATTATAAATAGGGCTGCTATGAACATAGTGGAGCATGTGTCCTTTTTACCGGTTGGGACATCTTCTGGATATATGCCCAGGAGAGGTATTGCTGGATCATCCGGTAGTACTATGTCCAATTTTCTGAGGAACCTCCAGACTGATTTCCAGAGTGGTTGTACAAGCTTGCAATCCCACCAACAATGGAGGAGTGTTCCTCTTTCTCCACATCCTCACCAGCATCTGCTGTCACCTGAATTTTTGATCTTAGCCATTCTGACTGGTGTGAGGTGGAATCTCAGGGTTGTTTTGATTTGCATTTCCTTGATGATTAAGGATGTTGAACATTTTTTCAGGTGCTTCTCTGCCATTCGGTATTCCTCAGGTGAGAATTCTTTGTTCAGTTCTGAGCCCCATTTTTTAATGGGGTTATTTGACTTTCTGGAGTCCACCTTCTTGAGTTCTTTATATATATTGGATATTAGTCCCTTATCTGATTTAGGATAGGTGAAGATCCTTTCCCAATCTGTTGGTGGTTTTTTTGTCTTATTGATGGTGTCTTTAGCCTTGCAGAAGCTTTGTAGTTTCATGAGGTCCCACTTGTCAATTCTCGATCTTACAGCACAAGCCATTACTGTTCTATTCAGGAATTTTTCCCCTGTGCCCATATCTTCAAGGCTTTTCCCCACTTTCTCCTCTATAAGTTTCAGTGTCTCTGGTTTTATGTGAAGTTCCTTGATCCACTTAGACTTGACCTTAGTACAAGGAGATAGGAATGGATCGATTCGCATTCTTCTACATGTTAACAACCAGTTGTGCCAGCACCATTTGTTGAAATTGCTGTCTTTCTTCCACTGGATGTTTTTAGCTCCCTTGTCGAAGATCAAGTGACCGTAGGTGTGTGAGTTCATTTCTGGGTCTTCAATTCTATTCCATTGGTCTATTTGTCTGTCACTATACCAGTACCATGCAGTTTTTATCACAATTGCTCTGTAGTAGAGCTTTAGGTCCGGCATGGTGATTCCACCAGAGGTTCTTTTATCCTTGAGAAGAGTTTTTGCTATCCTAGGTTTTTTGTTATTCCAGATGAATTTGCAGATTGCACTTTCTAATTCGTTGAAGAATTGATTTGGAATTTTGATGGGGATTGCATTGAATGTGTAGATTGCTTTTGGCAAGATAGCCATTTTTACAATGTTGATCCTGCCAATCCATGAGCATGGGAGATCTTTCCATCTTCTGAGATCTTCCATAATTTCTTTCTTCAGAGACTTGAAGTTTTTATTATACAGATCTTTCACTTCCTTAGTTAGAGTCACGCCAAGATATTTTATATTATTTGTGACTATTGAGAAGGGTGTTGTTTCCCTAATTTCTTTCTCAGCCTGTTTATTCTTTGTGTAGAGAAAGGCCATTGATTTGTTTGAGTTAATTTTATATCCAGCTACTTCACCGAAGCTGTTTATCAGGCTTAGGAGTTCTCTGGTGGAATTCTTAGGGTCACTTATATATACTATCATATCATCTGCAAAGAGTGATATTTTGACTTCATCTTTTCCAATTTGTATCCCTTTGATCTCCTTTTGTTGTCGAATTGCTCTGGCTAGGACTTCAAGTACAATGTTGAATAGGTATGGAGAAAGTGGACAGCCTTGTCTAGTCCCTGACTTTAGAGGGATTGCTTCAAGCTTCTGACCATTTACTTTGATGTTGGCTACTGGTTTGCTGTAGAATGCTTTTATCATGTTTAGGTATGGGCCTTGAATTCCTGATCTTTCCAAGTCTTTTGTCATGAATGGGTGTTGGATCTTGTCAAATGCTTTTTCCGCATCTAACGAGATGACCATGTGGTTTTTGTCTTTGAGTTTGTTTATATACTGGATTACTTTGATGGATTTCCGTATATTGAACCATCCTTGCATCCCTGGGATGAAACCTACTTGGTCAGGATGGATGATTGTTTTGATGTGTTCTTGGATTCGGTTAGCAAGAACTTTATTGAGGATTTTTGCATCAATATTCATAAGGGATATTGGTCTGAAGTTTTCTATCTTTGTTGGGTCTTTTTGTGGTTTAGGTATCAGAGTAATTGTGGCTTCATAGAATGAGTTGGGTAGAGTACCTTCTGTTTCTATTTTGTGGAATAGTTTGTGAAGAACTGGGATTAGATCTTCTTTGAAGGTCTGATAGAACTCTGCACTAAACCCATCTGGTCCTGGGCTTTTTTTAGTTGGGAGACTATTAATGACTGCTTCTATTTCTTTGGGGGATATAGGGCTCTTTAGATCATTAACCTGATCTTGATTCAACTTTGGTACCTGGTATCTGTTTAGGAACTTCTCCATTTCATCCAGGTTCTCCAGTTTTGTTGAGTATAGCCTTTGGTAGAAGGATCTGATGGTGTTTTGGATGTCTGCAGGATCTGTTGTTATGTCTCCTTTTTCATTTCTGATTTTGTTAATTAGGATGCTTTCCCTGTGCCCTCTAGTGAGTCTGGCTAAGGGTTTATCTATCTTGTTGATTTTCTCAAAGAACCAGCTCCTTGATTGGTTGATTCTTTGAATAGTTTTTCTTGTTTCCACTTGGTTGATTTCGCCCCTGAGTTTGATTATTTCCTGCCATCTACTCCTCTTGGGTGAATTTGCTTCCTCTTGTTCTAGTGCTTTTAGGTATGTTGTCAAGCTGCTAATGTGTGCTCTCTCTAGTTTCCTTTTGGAGGCACTCAGAGCTATGAGTTTTCCTCTTAGAAATGCTTTCATTGCCTCCCATAAGTTTGGGTATATTGTGGCTTCATTTTCATTGAACTCTAAAAAGTCCTTAATTTCTTTCTTTATTCCTTCCTTGACCAAGGTATCATTGAGAAGAGTGTTGTTCAGTTTCCACGTGAAGGTTGGCTTTCTATTATTTATTTTGTTATTGAAGATCAGCCTTAGTCCATGGTGATCTGATAGGATGCATGGGACAATTTCAATATTTTGTATCTGTTGAGGCCTGTTTTGTGACCAATTATGTGGTCAATTTTGGAGAAGGTACCATGAGGTGCTGAGAAGAAGGTATATCCTTTTGTTTTAGGATAGAATGTTCTGTAGATATCTGCCAGATCCATTTGATTCATAATTTCTCTTAGTTTCTCTGTGTCCCTGTTTAGTTTCTGTTTCCATGATCTGTCCATTGGTGAAAGTGGTGTGTTGAAGTCTCCCACTATTATTGTATGAGGTGCAATGTGTGCTTTGAGCTTTACTAAAGTTTCTTTAATGAATGTGGCTGCCTTTGTATTTGGAGCATAGATATTCAGGATTGATAGTTCCTCTTGGAGGATTTTACCTTTGATGAGTATGAAGTGTCCCTCCCTGTCTTTTTTAATGACTTTGGGTTGGAAGTCAATCTTATCAGATATTAGAATGGCTACTCCAGCTTGTTTCTTCATACCATTTGCTTGGAAAATTGTTTTCCAGCCTTTCATTCTGAGGTAGTGTCTATCTTTTTCTCTGAGATGAGTTTCCTGTAAGCAGCAAAATGTTGGGTCTTGTTTGTGTAGCCAGTTTGTTAGTCTATGTCTTTTTATCGGGGAGTTGAGTCCATTGATATTGAGAGATATTAAGGAAAAGTAATTGTTGTTTCCTGTTATTTTTGTTGTTAAAGTTGGCATTCTGTTCTTGTGGCTGTCTTCTTTTAGGTTTGTTGAGGGATTACCTTCTTGTTCTTTCTAGGGCATGGTTCCTGTCCTTGTATTGGTTTTTTTCTGTTATTATCCTTTGAAGGGCTGGATTCATGGAGAGATAATGTGTGAATTTTGTTTTGTCGTGGAATACTTTGGTTTCTCCATCTATGTTAATTGAGAGTTTGGCTGGGTATAGTAGCCTGGGCTGGAATTTGTGTTCTTTTAGTGTCTGTATAACATCCGTCCAGGATCTTCTGGCTTTCATAGTCTCTGGTGAAAAATCTGGTGTAATTCTGATAGGCTTGCCTTTATATGTTACTTGGCCTTTTTCTCTTACTGCTTTTAGTATTCTATCTTTATTTAGAGCATTTGTTGTTCTGATTATTATGTGTCGGGAGGTATTTCTTTTCTGGTCCAGTCTATTTGGAGTTCTGTAGGCGTCTTGTATGTTCATGGGCATCTCTTTCTTTAGATTTGGGAAGTTTTCTTCTATAATTTTGTTGAAGATGTTTGCTGGTCCTTTGAGTTGAAAATCTTCATTCTCATCCACTCCTATTATCCGTAGGTTTGGTCTTCTCATTGTGTCCTGTATTTCTTGGATGTTTTGAGTTAGGATCTTTTTGCATTTTACATTTTCCTTGATTGTTGTGCCGATGTTCTCTATGGAATCTTCTGCACCTGAGGTTCTCTCTTCCATCTCTTGTATTCTGTTGCTGATGCTGGTATCTATGGTTCCAGATTTCTTTCCTAGGGTTTCTATTTCCAGTGTAGCCTCATTTTGGGTTTTCTTTATTGTGTCTACTTCCCTTTTTAGGTCTAGTATGGTTTTGTTCATTTCCATCATCTGTTTGGATGTGTTTTCCTGTTTTTCATTAAGGACTTCTACCTGTTTGATTATGTTATCCTGTTTTTCTTTAAGGATTTGTAACGCTTTAGCAGTGTTCTCCTGCAATTCTTTAAGGGATTTTTGTGCTTCCTCTTTACTGTCTTCTACCTGTTTACCAGTGTTCCTTTGTATTTCTTTAAGTGTGTTATTAAAGTCCTTCTTGAAGTCCTCTACCATCATCAGGAGATATGCTTTTAGATCCGTGTCTAGCTTTTCCGGTGTGTTGGGGTGCCCTGGACTGGGCGAAGTGGGAGTGCTGGGTTCTGATGATGGTGAGTGGTCTTGGTTTCTGTTAGTAAGATTATTACGTTTACCTTTTGCCATCTGGTAATCTTTGGGGTTAGTTTTTGTCGTTGTCACTGTTTAAAGATTGGAGCAGAAGCTGTGTTCCACTCACCAGCAGTCTCAAAATCCTGTGGTGGGGGTCATGGGTAGCTGGCGGTACCCCGGTGCTGGTCCAGCCGGAAGAGGCCTGTGGTCCTACTCAGGCCGGTTTTCTGCTTCCCTAACTAATACAGTCTCAGGTCCCGTGCGCAATTGGATTGGAGCAGAAGCTGTGTTCCACTCACCAGAAGTCTTAAGATTCTGTGGTGGGTGTTGTGGGTAGCTGGCGAGTGTCAGCCGACCCTGTGCCCTAGCTACCTTGGTGCTTTTCTGACTGGAAGAGGCTTGTGGCCCTATGTAGGCCGGATTTCTGCCTCCCCAACCAAAGCAGTCTCAGGTCCTGAGTGATTGGACTGGAGCAGAAGCTGTGTTCCACTCACCAGCAGTCTCAAAATCCTGTGGCGGGGGTCGTGGGTAGCTGGCGGGTGTCAGCTGCCCCTGCGCTCTAGCTACCCTGGTGCTGATCTGGCCGGACGAGGCCTGTGGCCCTACTCAGGCCGGTTTCTGCTTCCCTAACTAATGCAGTCTCAAGTCCGGCGCGCAATTGTATTGGAGCAGAAGCTGTGTTCCACTCACCAGAAGTCTTAAGATCCTGTGGCGGGTGTTGTGGGTAGCTGGCGAGTGTCAGCTGACCCTGCGCCCTAGCTACCCCGGTGCTTTTCTCCAATTTTTCTATTCTCTGACTTTCATCGTAACTTTCTTAAGAACTAACACCACGATTCACTTCAACTTCTTCCTTTATCTAATATTCCAGGTAACAAACCTGAGCAAGAAGTCACTTCAAGAACTGTTGTAAAGAAAATATGAAAATACTAGTGTAAAATTATTAAGTACTACTTCAGAATTTCCTTGCCAGTCAGAGGAGATGCCACAGGAATGATTGTCCTGATAGTGGTAAACATAAAACATGTTTGTGTGCTTCCATAAGTATCTTCTTATAATCTATGTATTTTATAACATAGTAAATTGTTGTATCTTATTATTGCAGTCTCATAAATACTACAGAGTAAGCAGTTGTTTCTTACAAAATACTTAATATAATAAAAGCATAATTAATTATATAATAATGGAAATAATCCTGGACTACTTTAAAAAACATGAAAAGAATGTCACCTTTAATGTTCATTTCGGTGTTGTTACCAATAATGAATGATGTTGTTGATGATAACTATGTTGAGTACAATTATTTGCATAAATTAATTGTTTTGTAAATGTATATAATCACTTTTTTGAAATGAAGTGAATGTTAATGGTATGTACATTTTCTACAAGTATACCAGGTTAAAGTAATTTATTTACTATGCATTTTTATATAGGATGGGACTGATAAAGTTTCTGTGACAATCTGAGGAGAGATTAATAGTCAGTCTGCATAGATTTGAAACTAAAACTTTGAGGTATTGAAGGATACAGGAGCAGAGAGTAATGTCTTCTTTGGCAATTCACATTTTAGGGAAAGAAACAGAATACATCTTTTTTCTATATTCCCTTTTGGATTGTAAAACTATGATGTGAAGTGAGCCTGCTTCTTATCACTGAGAAAATTGCCCATGATCTGATCAAGAGATTATTCAGCACATAGATTACCATGGTTTTTTGCTGGCAATTGAGAACCTTGGGTATTATATTTTAAATAAATTACTAATGGTTACCAGGATTAGGCACCTGGGTGTCTGCTACAGGGTCAAAAATATGGTTATTGGGGGCATCAGGTCCCTTGGGGCAAGTGCATCTTGTCCTTACAATATCTCCAATCAGGAAACCAGCAAAGCAATAATCATTCCAGCAATCCAGCAATCCCGCAATCCAGCAATCTAGCAATCCAGCAATCCAGCAATCTAGCACTCCAGCAATCCAGCAATCCAGCAATCCAGCAATCCAGCAATCCAGCAATCCAGCAATCCAGCAATACTGCAATCTAGCAATCCAGCAATCCAGCAATCTAGCAATCCAGCAATCCAGCAATGCAACAATTCTGCAATCCAGAAATAGCAAATGCAGCGACAGGAACCAGCAACACGTACTACAGTAACAGGGCTGGCTGTACACCCCCAGAGGCTTTCTCAAGCCTCTTGCATTTATGTCCTCTCAAGAGTCACCAGAATCTGAAACAAACTATATGCAGCTGGCAAAAAAAAAAAAAAAAAAAAAAAAAAAAAAAAAAAAAAAGTGCTCCTCAGAGAGCATGAGACATTCATAGTGGCTGTGGACAATCTGAAGCAGCCTCATATCCCACATCTGTGAGTAAAACAAATACATATTCACATAATAAAACAAGGTTTTTAAAATTCTCACTAAAATACATAAAAATGTGAAACCAACACTCAATTGTTAAGTGGTTGTAGCATTTGTGATACCCTGTGTTCAACTTTCATTAGCTCTAAAATAAATAAATATTAAGTGTATAAGAAAAAGGAAAACATACTCAATACTTAGAGTCTAGGCTAAAAGACATAGCAGTAATCTGGAAAGAAATGTTCTAGACCTTAAGAATTATAGAACCAATTAAGATGTTATGATAAAAAGAGTTAATCCAAGTTCAAATGGAATTCTCTGAATTTCTGAAAATCTATTTTTTATTGATATCAGCCCTTTATATTTCACCAGTACATGACAGAGTCATATATTGGATAAATCTGCTTGTTCAAAACAATATATTCTTGTAGAGTTAAAATACAAATTTTCCAGCAAATCAAAGCAGGTAGCAAATTGAATTAAGTAAAACAATGTTTTTTTTTTCCACCCAATTATAGTCCTTAAAGATCTGAAAGAGAAACAGCTGCTGTACCAGCTTCTACTAACTGTGCACAGCGGGAGACCTCCAGTGCCTCATTCTGCAAAGCCCTGTTCACCAGTGTGAAAACCTAGCAATGCTGTCTGAAAGGGAAGACTTCACATGTAGAATGCAGCGAAAGCACGTCAGGGAGAAATGGCGACTGACACTTGAACAAAAAGAGGAACATTCCTTAAGAATTGCTTTGGTATCCAAGAGATTTATATCAGTGCCATTCTAAGAAACACAGGATAACATCTGCTGTACTAGAAAGTAATAATAGCCTTATACACAACAATAATAAAGCCTAGTGAGTTTACTGTGCTTTAACAAGGTGATAACTTGCATAAAATACGTGTTTGAATAAACCTTCTGTTTAATGTGAATACATATAACATACAGGGAAGCCAAGTGAATGATTCAAGCTACAAGCAGAAGAAGAGGACTAAGAAATTAATGCCATTTCTCTATTGCATATTAGATAAAATTTCTGTCTTAAAAGCCAGATCTCAAACTTACCATTAAATATTAGTAATAAATATAAATAATTATGATTTATGATCATCACATATTAAAACAACACTGAAAGAAATCCATGTGCATCTGTCCTTTTTGTCTTTTAGGACTCTCTATACTAAATATACTATATATTTATTTATGCTAAATATACTCTATATACTAAATACTCTCTCTATTTCCGGGCTTCTTTCCTTCCCTCTCCTCTTTGTTTTCTTTTTTGAAGAGTTCAGTTAAAGAATCCCCCGATGCTCTGAAAAACCGGTTCATTTCTTTTGTCCTAAAGTATGCACTAAAGGATATCATTATTTTCTAATTTTTCAAGGAATTATTAATTTCCTGCAGACTACCAATGAGAACATTGCTTAAAATATGCTTTAATTTAATTTAAGAATTTAATTCATAAATGAGTGGAAGGTGAACGTTTGACAACTTTTCTAATTATGTATCTTTATAAACTTAAAAACCTGATATTTTCAATGATAATTTTTTTTAAAAATGTAAATGAACAGAACATGTTAACAACTCTGATACTCTATAAAAAATCAAAATCTACATTTCATGAAAATAGAGGGAAGAGAAGAATTTTATATAAAATAAAAAAATAACCTCTATGATAAAATCATTGGGAAAGTATCCATGGTTAATTAAGAGAAGCTCTTTCTGATATAAGGTATAAAAAACATCAAGTAGACAAGACCTGAATAGAAAATCTTCCCATCATATTTCAGAGAAAACAGTTTATGTACAGAACAAGGAAATTATATTGAAAGCACTAAAAATTCAAACAAGTCACACACAGAGCCTCATTTATCCGAACAACATGTGATGTTTCAGTACAAGCCTATACATCAAGGGCAGCTTGAGTTGGTGTTTTTTACACCCAGAAAGACCAAAACTACCAATACAATCTAGTTATTGATGGAAAAAGAAAATCTCTCTATATTAAAACAGAGAAAAGAAATTTAAGAAGTGGAATCCAGTCCTATAGAAAATGCTGAAAGGGCTATTTTAATCTGAAGGGAAAGGCAAACATGTTCAAGAAGCAACAGGAGGAAAGGGTAAAGGTTGTCACGACACTCATTAAACAAAAGGAAACCAAGAAAGTCTAAAACACTGAAAAATCAGCAAAATGACAGGGAAGAAAGCTTGCTTTCATTTATAACTGTGTATCAGTGGCATGTCAGTTACATGCCAAAAGGCACAGACTAGCAGATAAAATTAAAAACTGAATCCTTTTTTTAATTGATTCCAAAAACAAAACTTACTGCAAAGATAAATATCATTTTTTGGGGGGGAAGGGTGGTACGAAACAGGGTTTCTCTGTATAGTCCTGGCTGTCCTGGAACTCACTTTGTAGCCCGGGCTGGGCTCAAACTCAGAAATCCGCCTGCCTTTGCCTCCCAAGTGCTAGGATTAAAGGGGTGTGCCACCACCACCGGCAAAGTTAAATATCTTAATTTAAAGAAAAATATTCTAAACACATGAAATAAAAAGACAAGAATGCAGTGCTATTCTATTATCCAATAAAACAGGTTTAAAGCCAAATTTTGTCATTAGAGAGGAAGAGAGTTATATGATTTTGATCTACGCCAATCCATCAATCTGAGATTACAAATATGCATATATACTTATGAACACATTCAACTTCATAAAGAAAGTATTGTTAAACATAAAATTACAGTAGAAATGCATGATATCAATACCTCACTTGAACATTTAGACAGATAACATGTAAAAAAATAAGTAAACACTAGGATTAAATATGATGATTAATCAAACGACTTCGTATCTATTAATATCTACTAATATCTATTAATGGTCTAAAGACCATTTCTGCTAAATACCCAACAATACATATTTTTCTCAGAACATTAGGACTTCTCTAAAATCATCACCATTATGTTACCAACCAAAAGAGTACACATGAAGCCACCCATGTCTCCAGCCACAAATGTAGCAGAGGATGGCCTTGTTGAGCATCAATGGGAGAAAGGGACCTTGGTCCTATGAAGGCTCAATGCCCCAGTATAGGGGAATATGAGAGCAGGGAGGTGGGAGTGGGTCGGTAGGTGGGGAGAACCTTCGTCGAAGCCCGGAAAGGGGGATGTGATAGGGTGTTTCTGGAAGGGAAGCTAGGAAAGGGACTAGCATTTGAAATGTAAATAAATAAAATATCCAATAAAAGAAAAAAAAAGAAAAGAAAAGAAAGGAAAACCTAAAACTTTTTAAGATCCACTAGAAAAAGGTTTCCATTTTCATTCACTTGTACTCAATACGATTAAAACCTTACCTAGAATAAAGCAAAGGGATAATATACAAAGAAAACAGTTAAGAGTGGAAGAAGTCAAAGTATCCATGTTTGCAGATTAAATGATTCTTTTAAGGGAGATGCTAAAGGCTACATCAAGAATCTACTATACCTGATAAATGCATCCTGAAAAGTGAGTGGTTATACAGCTGGGCATGTCACTGTAGTTAAAAAGATAATAGGCCTTGGAGGTTGACCTAATGATATTATTTTGCTTGAGGATATAATATCAAATTGTCTTTATAATGCATATCTCTCTACCCTTTGACTAGTACAAATCTCAGGGAAGTTTCTTAATTTTGCTGCTGCTGATTAATGCACACATTCACAACTGGTCCAAGTGCAGAGAACCTGTCTCAATGTAATGCTTAGCGATAATGAGACATCTATATCACACCTTCTACCCAGGGGCTTGGGGGTAATCCTGAAATGAGGGGACTAAAGAATTTAAGAAATTAAAGCTAAGGAGGACAAGAACCAAACACTGTCTACTGGCCATGTCACGTCTGCCAGACTCATGAACTTACAGCAGCTAAGATTGCCTACACAAGATCAAGCTAGTTAGTATTCTAGCACTAAGTGTGAGGAGCTTTATGCAATCTCACCCCCAATTAAGGATCTATGGATAATAGGTGGCTTTGCTTAGATAGATCAGATAGATCTCTCTGAGGAGATATTTCCAAATGCAGTATCTCACACACAAAGTATATTGACAGCACAAAATGAAGTCAGTGATTCATTAAAAGGAAAGCACAGGTCATGAGGAGGGATTACAGAGGTAAAAGTGAATTTGGTAGGAGTCAGAGGAGGAAATGGTGTGAAATATTATCAAAGTACTCTGTAAGACACTGTCAAAGAATCAGTAAAAATATAATAAATAAAAATATGTATTGGATTGTACATATCTCACTGCTAATAATAATTAATAGAAAAGTAGTAAGAAGACCCAGAAAAAAATTACAATAAATAATTAGAGTCTGAAAAATTCAGCAATATTCAGGTATGGCAGTTTTCCTCAATTCATTTTAATAATGTCTTCCTACCAATGAGAAATGTTCTCTCAACTGGGACTACAATAAATCCAAAGTACCATACTCTAAATGCAGCTATGATGGTTTTCTGAGCACTATTAAATGTATAGTATCTTTGTTTAAAGTGAGCCTATCTCAAAACATGGAAACAATGAACTCATTAGACATCAAACAATGGTTTCCTTTAGATAAAGTCATTAGCTCAAACATTATCAATTTCACTAAGAAATAATAATCTCTAATATGCTACTTCATGCTGCATTGAACTCAGTTTCTATAGTTAACGTTAGGGAGATATTGGCACTAAATTAGTTTACTGTGTTTATTATATCTGTTCTACTTTTCCCAAGCTGAAGAAAAGACATTTTTCATATTTTATTTATATGTATAAATAAATACAATGCTCTTTGGAGGTTTTGCTGGATTTCTTTGAAAGGTAGTCACCATTGGGTGACTATCGTTCTTACTCAGTTAAGCATTTTATATCAAAAGAAATTTTGCCTTGCAGTCAAGGACTGGAAGGCTCTACAAACAAGAGATGGAAATGTCTAGGTTATATCTACTTTGCACCATTGAGATGATAGCAAAGTAACTATCCTTAAGACCTGAATTGTAAAAACAAATGCACCAAGTCAAGTGAAATGAATCAAATTGTACCTGAAATTTCATAAAAGTGAATAAAAAGGCATCTAGGATAATTTATTCTTTTGTACTACTAGTATATTGCAAAAATATATGGAATGTAATATAATTAACAAGAGCAAGCAGCAGCCATCTTAGACAGTATAAACAACATGATGTATATTTTAACTATAGGTCTTTATAGAGAAATACAGCTGAAATCATTACCGTCAAACTCATAAATAAGCCTAACTGTTTTGTAACTTGCAACTAATCCTAAACTTTATAATACTTTGAAATGAAATAGTAAAATTTAATGCATTTTCTCAGCAGTTTCTACAGCTTCCCTCTGAATTTCTGCCTGGCCAATACATATATTCAAGTATGCTTCCACAAAATACTACTTTTCAAAAAGTGGGAACAGCATGTAATTACCTCAGCATGATATTTCTTTGGTAATTGCAGATAAATTGATAAAAAATATTTCAACTACTAGGCAAGCAGGGTATTGATTGCAATTTGCAAGGCTATAAGAAAAAGTGATTTTTCTCTCGTTTTAATACAAGTACTTACTTGTTTGATTTTATGAAAAGCATAGACCGTTTCAATCAGCAACTCAAAGTCTTTATAAAAAAAAAATCACACGATTACACATTCTCAAGATAGTCACTGCATATTCTTGTGCTAGTCGGTTTGTTATTTCCTGTTCTGCAATTTCCACCTGAACAGCATTTCCTATAGCAGGGTGCTTTATTGGCACAGTTAATCAATACATTTCTTAAATGTAGTGTCATTGGAACTTCAGAGACTTGTTCTTTTTACAAAGAAAAATAAAGACTTCACAAATCGCTCCTTTAAATAACTTTTCACCATAGAATCACGAATACATGTGTGTGCCATGAAGGTGTGGAGTGGCTCATCCTTGTCTGCGTTTGAATCCTTACTTTGGTTTTGGTTGATAGTCGCTTTAAGGAAACCTTATGACACCTTTATTTTTCATCAAAGCTACGCCCATTCCATTTTTCACTCGACCATGTACTATTTGACATCAGTGTTGAATTTTGCCTAATTATTTATGTGATCATTTCTCTCCTCAATTTATCCACAAGAAATACATGTGCTTTCTCTAGTTCGATCATACTGATTTTCACTGTAACAGCATGAAATCTATCTAGCTCTAATTATAGGTTGGTTACTTTACCTAGGCAGAAACTCACTTAACTCTTTGGTTACAGAGATCTGGTCTCATCACAGATATTATAATAAATACCAAAGTGAGAGAATAAAGCACTGGTAAGCTTATGAGAGGTGCCTGGACAGTGATGGCATTGGTCTCTTATGTAATTCTTTGCTTTCAAAAAATGCAATTATATATGTGTGTGTGGTGAATATAGGGATCAAACTTAGGGAGGGTTTTGGCAGCAAAATTCACTACCAACTGAACTATCATATCAGCTGCAATTCTTTGCTTTTGGACTTGCAAAGTCAGTAAGCTGTTCCGAGTTATAGCTATTCATTCTCATTCTAAAGTTGAATGGTTGTAACTTAGTCATGGTAATATCAGGTTGCTGTAGATGGCACTATGCAAACAAAAGCAGTGCTGAGAAAGGAGAAAATTAAAGCTAATTTATCAACGCTGTTCAAAGTATGATATTTCACAAATATTTTATTCTATTCTGAAATCACTTCCCATTCCCTACAAATCTGCTGACATTTTCAAGTACTTCCTGGAGGTGTAAACATGGTAAATAAGAATATAATGATGCTTAGTAGTGAAAAGATGGAACCACTGCAAGCAGTAAGGAAACTAAAAATGTATAGAAATTACAATACTGTGGGGCCGTGAAAGGCAGCCTGTTTTGGTTGAATGAGGCTTGCTCCGGAGACCCAGTAGAGACCGAGAAGAAAATAAGGGACAGAACAGTGAGCCACATTCCCAGAGACAGGTGTCTGACACCATAGAGCCCCCAACTCCATAATTCTGTGACTATAAGTCACACAGGAAATATCCAAAGCTCCTGGCATTCTGGCTAGACTCTGCCCCCACAGTTACCTGACTATAACCAAGTATGCTCCTCCCCACAGTTACCTGACAACAGCAAGGTAGCCCAGCCCACTATAAGAGGGGCTGATTGGCCCCTCCTCTCTCTCTCTAATCTCTCACCTTTATTACTCTCATCTCTAGCCCTCTTTCTCTCCCTCCCCTTTCCACATGCCCATGGCCAGCCTCTCTTCCTCTTTTTACCTTTTCTCTTTCTCCTGCCTTTCTACAATAAAGCTTTAAAACCATAGACTGTCTCTGCTTATCAAGGCCTGCCATGCTTAAAGGATGGGATAGGCTTTCCCTTAAAGAGCCACTCCTAACCTCCCGACTAAAGGCCTTCCTGAACTCCACCCACCTACAGGACCAAGGAGTCTCACCCCTGTGGCAACCACCCAGCACACTCTTTCTCCCTGCCCTCACCTCCCTTCGACCCTGGGGATAACTGAGCTACCCATGGGGACCCCATTTTGTTCTCAGCTCTTCCACGGTGTCCAGAGACATCTGGGATGCCTGAGACTGAGAACATGTTATCTCTGGCCTCAGTGAGGCTCAGAGACCTAGTACTGCCCCTTGTCCACCCCCTGGTGGGCTGGGTTCAGTGGCTTACCACAGCCAGATACTCACCCAGGGCAGTATGGAAAGTGTGTGGCAGTCTTCCTGCAAATACCCGCACAGAGCACCAGAACTCTGGTGGGACGCAGGTTTTCTTCCACTCCCTTTATTCCCCCACACGCACTGCCCTGCACAATACCATTAGAATTCCTACCTAAAGTCTAGATATTTCCTCAGGTAGACATTTTTTTAAATAAACTCTTCTTACTCCAAAACTCTGAGAATGGTCATTTTACAGATAACTAGAGAAGAATTATAGACAAAAACAAAAACAAAAACATGTAATAGATAAATAGTATTAGGTATGTTGATATATGACTTGATTTAGCTCATTAGTTCACACAATTTTTAATATGTGATATATTGAACGAATTCAGAGAAAGTGTTCTAACATATAATATATAATAGAGGATTTGACAGACAGCATGTGGATATTAAAACAGATAGTATCCCTCTGCCTCTGTCTCTCTGTCTCTGTCTCTGTCTCTTCCTTTGACTTGCTCACTGAAATGCTTAATATTATTTTTTTTTTTTTGCAGCTTTATGGGTCACATACAAAGTCTAGGGAGATCACAGACTAACTTCATTTGTAGGAGTCTTAATTCAGGGTTTCTTTGGTTCCATTGAGCCACTCAGTTTTATGGAGGACTTTTTCCTACCTTATTAATAAATGAGAAGATTCATACATTCATAGAATATTACAACAAGTTTATGACTTGGGATAAGGTTCTAAATAAACATTTTCATGAATAATACTGATGTAGGAAGTAACAAGGAATGTGATATCCTTTTCTCTTTACATTTTTCATCTCATTGGTGAAAATGTCTTGAAGGAAAAAGCAGACTAGCATAATAAGTTTGTATTTACAAAGCACAATACAAGCTGAGTAGCAATACTGGAAGGTTCCCAAGAGAGGAGCTGGTGACAACTCTTGGGAAATTTACATGACTTAACAGATGTCAATTAAGGTTTAATACTAGGTGAGCCAACTTCAGTGTATTCTCTCTCTCTTTTTTTTTTTTTTTGGAGGAAACAAATTATTTTTTGAAGTTGAATCAAGACAAAATTATGTCCCAAATACAGCTGAAGTCAGAAGTCATGCTCAATGAATACACATTTGTTTTCAAGTTTGATGTATTGATGGAGCATAACCGGGTAAGTTTTTATAGCATAAGTCATAAGTGGAGGTTGTATGGAACGTGTACATTACATGATGATTTTAGTGCTAGCTGTGAATTTGAAGCCAGTTGAGAGCCTGCCGGATGACAATAGTATTTCCATTTCTGATTGGAGAGGGAAAATTAGGGGCTAACCTCATGTAAGTCTAAAACAAGAAAGGAACTTAATGAAAGGGTTTATTATTGTCTCTTAATTTGACTTCTAATTCATTCTCAATAGAAATTGTCCCAAGCTTTGTTTCAGTATAGCATATCATTTATGTACAGGGGTATAAGAAAGAATGGCCAAAGCAATTACATCATGCCTCTAGAGATTGTTGGTCATATAAACAGCATGGTAATGAGATTGACAGCTGCCAGCTATGAACAACTAAAAGTCACTGTCATCTCATACACCTTTATTTTTCATTTGACACATAAGAACTGCTAGTTAAGTGTTTTGTTCCTTAGGAGACTATGTGTCAGGAAATATACAGTGCTTACTCAAGAACATTGAAACTCACATTGTGTTTCTCTGAGTGATATTTTAAATGATTCTAAATATTAAAATATCAAAAAGCAACACATTCACTCTTCAAAACTTCTTTGGATCATAAATCATAAAACTAGTCTTTACTTTTTAATATTTCCTTCTTTATTTTAAGATTGTAGTATAATTATGTTACTCATTCCTTCACAATCCTCTTCTATAAGCTCCCTCATATACTACTCCTGGCTCTCTGTCATAAACATGCTTTTTTTCCATTAGTTGTCATTATATACATATAAGTATGTATATATACATATATAGGCCTAGCTATTACATGCTCAATTTTAGTTGACCATTTGGTATTGGACAATCAATTGGATTTTTCTCTGGAGAAGACTATTTCTTCCACATTCAGTCTTCCTTAATTCACTGAAGTTCTTTGTGTAATATTGAAGTCTCTGGGGCTTTCTGCTGTCAATGTTGATTTATTGACTAGATAAATATTCAGTAAAGAGATTTTCCCTTTTTCATTTCATAATTCAGTGCAGAATCTAGAATCACTAATGTTATGGTTTTAATGAAAACGGCCCCAATAGGCTCATACATTCAAATGCTTTGTCTCTAGTAGGTGGAACCCTTTGGAAAGGATCAGAAGTTATGGCCTTATTAGAGGGCTTGTGCCACTAGGGATGGATGAGATTGCATGAACCACAGGATTTCCACTGGAATCTCTTATTTATCATGGTTATGAATCACTTGTAATCTCTCAGCAGTTGCTTCAACACCATGTCTTCCTGCTTGTTGCCACCTTCTTTACCATGATGGTAGTGGACTCTAACCCTCTGGACCAGTGAGTCCTCAATTTTCAGTCTTTATCATGGTGTTATTTAGGGCAATTCAAAAGACCAATAGTATTCTATTGTGTCGGAGGATTAGTCCACAGTGATATAGAAAACTCTTCAATTTTAATATTAGATTGCATACAACATATAATATACCTTCTAGAAAATATTATATGGAATAAGCTGATTATTTGTATTTTATCAAATAATAGAATACAGATTTAGTTTTTATAAATGTTCAGTATTTGTTAGATTTTAGTTGTAGCATTTATTACTTCAGGAAATTTCTGATAAAGGTAATTAATTCTGGCATTTGGCACCACATTACACTAGATTACACAGAACCAGAATCCTTATACATACCCAGGCAAAGGCTCGGGTGATTACTCTGTCATATTGTGACAGATTATTATATCATTATCATAGGCATTTACTGTATTAAATGCTCAATATATTACCATCAATACCTACTGTGATAAAAATGCAACCCCATGTTTAGTTAGCTTCATTATTTTAGCATTATCTGAGTTAATTACTAGTATGTATTTCTGTAACTCTTCTAGATATTATTGTTATAACCTTTTAGTAAATGAGAAAGAGGAGTCACAAAATTAAATATCCTTCCATAGTTACATAGTTGAAATATAAAGCACTTAAGATTCAAATTCACACTGTCTGGTATCAAACAGTGGTTGGCACACATTTATTCCCCAGGGTCATGTACATTTCCCACCTGAAATCTTGAATTTTGTCTCTAAGAGACTTCATACTTTTGAACAACAATGAATAGATAGTTGGCAGGTACAGACAGAGTACATGCACAGTATTAATGTCTTCAACAAAGTCCATAGGAAACTACAATCAAATGTATTATATCTGTTCAGCAAAATAAAGGAGGTCATACCAACTATTGGCTATTGGTGTCCATGTACCCAGTGAGCACATGCTTAGGCTTTTCACAGCATCTCCTGCACTGATGAAGTGTTCAACTGAGGTTCTGTGGTCAGAAAGTTGTGGAAATAATTTTTCATCCAAGCTCATCTGTGGAAATTGTAGGATCAGTTACTATGGCCTTGCAGCATAGTGGAAGGAACCTGGAGTTTTGGTGAACCAGAATCCCCTTCACTTTATTTCACTGTGTGTAAATGACAAATTAGCTTTTATCATGCAGTCACTGGTGAAGCTTATGATCCTTTGATAAATGTAGTAGAATATGATATCCAATCTATAAGGTTAGGATAGAAATATGTTCGTCAATTGTCCTTCACCATGATAAATATCTGAAGAAATCATTTTCAAAAGAGAAAAGTTTGAATTTGGTTTGTAGTTTTTAAGTTCTATTCCATGATCAGTCATCACCTGTGTGTTAAGACTTTGACAAGGTATCCAAACATGGAAGACACTCTTGATAGAGGAAATTAATTCACCTTATGTAGGGGGCACTACTGTTCACAGATAAGCAGTAGAGAAAAGGTATGCCAGCCATAGCCTCATGCATTTAATACACAATTTAGCTCTTGATTTAATCAAGAACTTCACTAAGTGATTTACATGTACCATGTAGGATATATAAGTGAATTATGATATTTTCTTAATGTACAAATCACCCAACTGCATATCCTACTATTGTGTAGGGCTTCTAATTAGAGATAATGGCCCTATTTTGTGATATTTATTCTTCTGTCAGAAACATTTTGTAAATGAATAAACAGAACCAAAAGCACAGAGAATGTGGGAGGTTAACTAAGAAGACAAGAGTAAATTGTCACTTGAATGTGTTATCATAAGATGGAAAAATCACAGAATGAGACTGAACTAATTGAGTGGAGAAATAATGATTTTATCTATCTTTGTAAGAAATATTGAGAATGAACCAACAGTATGCTATGAAAAAAATTAGCAGATTAAGGACAGATTTCTAAACTCCTTCTTAAAGTTACTCTTACTATTTCTGGGATCCCAATACCCTTCCTTCTGCTTACTTTTGAAATGTTGTAGTCAATTGTGTTTCCCTAAATGTTCATCATGGGAAGTAAAATGAATGGCTCTGTGGTTTAGAGAAAAGTATAGATAATAATACTAAAAGGATATCTGAGGGGAAAAGTCACCCAAAAAAATGTACATTAACAATGGGAAGGTCGAGCATTCTCATAATCATTGGTAATTTATAATGAAAAATTAAAGTAGGAACTCAAATCCTGGACTCAATAGGTCAGAATTACTGTTTTCAAGTAGGCTGGAGTCAGTATAAGTGGATAAACAAACAAACAAACAAAAATGAATGCTCCCCAAACCTACTGAATTTTAAGGAAAACAGTTTTAAATATCTATTCTCATAAAGATGAGAGTACACTTGTGTTGTAAAGTGAGACTGCTAGTTGTTGAAAGAAATGACTCTGCCTGTTGTGCCTGAATGACCATTAGTGAGGGAAAACACACTGACAATGTTCCTAGTAAGGTGCGGGATGAATAGACCAAATAAGAAAGCAAAAGAAAGAAAAAATAAAAAAGAAGAGTAATCAGGACATGGTGATACCAAGAAATATAAAACAAATTAAAACAAAACAATTTCTGTTCCAATAACTATATCTCCAAGGGAACTGGTATTTGTGCATTCTTGCGCATACATGTACACATATATTCAGAACTACAGACAATAAATAAAATGATGAATGAATAAATATATCATTTTAAAATAAACCCAGTCTCAGAGGACAAAAAAGTAAAGTTACTGCTTACAATACAACAATTTTCTAAAATATTCCAGAATAAGAATTGTTTGACAAAGATTTAAGCAATGGAGCAGATAGAATATACTGTAAATTTTTACCACTAATTATTGCATAATTAAATTTGGATATAAATCCATGGGAAGAAGTAAGAGTTAAATAAAATTTGAGAGGCAAAACATTGCTGACAGTTTTCAAGATAAGGGCTATTTAAACTCCTAAAATGGCATAAACTCTTCCCATGCTTTCAAAGTAATTTAATTTAATTATTGACTCTCACATTCATAGCTGGAGTATAATCAATCACTATAGATAATATTTTTTTCTGACTCGCTAAAACTAATTACACACAGTAATGTCTTCTCAGTGGGACTAATCACTACACTACATTTAAAATCAATCTGTTATGTAGTGTCATGAATATCTGTTGAGTGGAGCAGTTTTTTTTATAATCCTCTAAATTCCAGTTTAATTACCTGAAACTTCACATAGCACTATTAGATTGCAGTTCATATTCATTCTTGTAAGTCATAAGACACCAAAATTTGTGTATCAATTTTGTGAATAATTTTATACTGAAGATATCTCATGAAAATGTTCAGTTATTGTTCAATTAATTTTAAATGAGAATCTTTATATAGGAGAATAACTTGGCAAGAAAGCAGGAGTTTCTTGCCCCTGTACCAAGGGCTTCTCTTGGTCTCTGCCCCTAAGATAAACAATTGATTTCAGGGTGTGTCTACAACAATAGCAAGAAACATTTAAGTTTTTTTTCCTTCTTTCTTAAAGTTTTAACCTATTCATAAATGACAATTAATGGTCATAGAAATTTAGAGATTAGAAGACTTTTTAGACTATGCAATTCTTCAACAACATGGAAAGAGTGCTAAAACAGCAAAATTTTCCCACTCATGGTATAGGCAGAGTTCATGACTCCTACATAAACACATAAAATGTGAACTTTTTATATCTCATTTTCTCTATTTAAGTAAAGAGTTTAATAAATATCAACATCACATTCTTCACAAGGACTCTTTTCTTTTATCTCTTTTTTACATCACTTGTAATCCTTTCTACCTTTTAAAAATAAATTCATATTTTATTCCCATTAGAAATTTTAAAGTTATTTCATTGTATTTTCTAAGTTCCCATTTCAGCAACAGTAGCATGACAGTGTGTTTCTATCAGGTTCAATTAATTTCATAACAATACCAAAATGTAATTTATAAATTTACGTATAATATGCAATATATAAAATAATATATGTTGTATGATATACCCTTCCATCAAGTCTAAGTCTAATAATGTTTTTTCAGTTTAAAATTGATAATTCCTATGTTATAAAATATGTTATGATAATTATTCAATTTTTGTCAGTCACTCAGCAGCATAAAGATATTTATGAATAGTATTACAGAGTAGTTCTATAGACTCATTATTCATTAGAAAGTGTGTAGTTTGATTCTTCAACTTAGAAACAATTTTACATAATAATATTATTCTAGTAATATTGACAATATGGCTTAAACTGAATGTTAGTTCCTTTCATTTTTGGTGGTGTTTAATTTTTTCTTTTCTTTCTTTCTTTTTTTTTACGTTTAAAAGACTTTATTTCAAAAATAAGGCTACATATTAAAGTTTTGGATGAATATGTATTATTTTATTTTTTATTTTTTTTTAAATTTTTATTAGGTATTTTCCTCGTTTACATTTCCAATGCTATCCCAAAAGTTCCCCCTACCCACCCCCCCACTCCCCTACACACCCACTCCCCCTTTTGGGCCCTGGGATTCCCCTGTACTGAGGCATATAAAGTTTGAAAGTCCTATGGGCCTCTCTTTCCAGTGATGACCGACTAGGCCATCTTTTGAAACATATGCAGCTCGAGACAAGAGCTCCAGGGTACTGGTTAGTTCATATTGTTGTTCCACCTATAGGGTTGCAGTTCCCTTTAGCTCCTTGGGTACTTTCTCTAGCTCCTCCAATGGGGGCCCTGTGATCCATCCAAAATCTGAATGTTAGCATCCACTTCTGTGTTTGCTAGGCCCCAGCATAGTCTCACAAGAGTCAGCTATATCTGGGTCCTTTCAGCAAAATCTTGCTAGTGTATGCAATGGTGTCAGCGTTTGGAAGCTGATTATGGGATGGATCCCTGGATATGACAATCAAGAGATGGTCCATCCTTTTGTCACAAATCCAAATTTTGTCTCTGTAACTCCTTCCATGAGTGTTTTGCTCCCATTTCTAAGAAGGGGATAAGTGTCCACACTTGGGTCTTCCTTCTTCTTGAGTTTCATGCATTTAGCAAATTGTATCTTATGTCTTGGGTATCCTAAGTTTCTGGGCTAATATCCACTTATCAGTGAGTACACATTGTGTGAGTTCCTTTGTGATTGGGTTTCCTCACTCAGGATGATGCCCTCCAGGTCCATCCATTTGGCTAGGAATTTCATAAATTCATTCTTTTTAATAGCTGAGTAGTACTCCATTGTGTAAATATACCACATTTTCTGTATCCATTCCTCTGTTGAGAGGCATCTGGGTTCTTTCCAGCTTCTACCTATTATAAATAAAGCTTCTATGAACATAGTGGAGCATGTGTCCTTCTTACCGGTTGGGACATCTTCTGGATATATGCCCAGGAGAGGTATTGCGGGATTCTCCAGTAGTACTATGTCCAATTTTCTGAGGAACCGCCAGACTGATTTCTAGAGTGGTTGTATAAGCTTGCAATCCACCAACAATGGAGGAATGTTCCTCTTTCTCCACATCCTCGCCAGCATCTACTGTCACCTGAAATTTTGATCTTAGCCATTCTGACTGGTGTGACGTGGAATCTCAGGGTTGTTTTGATTTGCATTTCCATGATGATTAAGGATGTTGAACATTTTTTCAGGTGCTTCTCTGCCATTTGGTATTCCTCAGGTGAGAATTCTTTGTTCAGCTCTGAGACCCATTTTTAATGGGGTTATTTGATTTTCTGGAGTCCACCTTCATGAGATCTTTATATATACTGGATATTAGTCCTCTATCCAATTTGGGATAGGTAAAGATCCTTTCCCAAACTCTTGGTGGTCTTTTTGTCTTATTGATGATGTCTTTTGCCTTACAGAAGCTTTGCAATTTTATGAGGTCCCATTTATCGATTCTCGATCTTACAGCACAAGCCATTGCTGTTCTATTCAGGAATTTTTCCCCTGTACCCATACCTTTAAAGGTTTTCCCTACTTTCTCCTCAGTAAGTTTCAGTGTCTCTGGTTTTATGTGGAGTTCCTTAATCCACTTAGATTTGACCTTAGTACAAGGAGATAGGAATGGATCATTTCGCATTCCTCTACATGATAACTGCCAGTTGTGCCAGCAGCATTTGTTGAAAACGCTGTCTTTTCTTCCACTGGATGGTTTTAGCTCCCTTGTCAAAGATCAAGTGACCATAGGTGTGTGGGTTCATCTCTGGGTCTTCAGTTCTGTTCCATTGGTCTACTTGTCTGTCACTATACCAATACCATGCAGTTTTTATCACAATTGCTCTGTAGTACAGCTTTAGGTCCAGCATGGTGATTCCACCAGAGGTTCTGTTTCCTTGAGAAGAGATTTTGCTATCCTGGGTTTTTTGTTATTCCAGATGAATCTGCTGATTGCCCTTTCTAATTCCTTGAAAAATTGAGTTGGAATTTTGATGGGGATTGCATTGAATCTGTAGATTGCTTTTGGCAAATAGCCATTTTTACAATGTTGATCCTGCCAATCCATGAGCATGGGATTTTGTTTGTTTATATACTGGATTA
This sequence comes from Mus caroli, assembly GCF_978045245.1. Classification (NCBI taxonomy): domain Eukaryota; kingdom Metazoa; phylum Chordata; class Mammalia; order Rodentia; family Muridae; genus Mus; species Mus caroli. The sequence goes on from NW_028227256.1 coordinate 138,007,530, forward strand.
CGTTGATGGATTTCCATATATTGAACCATCCTTGCATCCCTGGGATGAAACCTACTTGGTCAGGATGGATGATTGTTTTGATGTGTTCTTGGATTCTGTTATCAAGAACTTTATTGAGGATATTTGCATCAATATTCATAAGGGAAATTGGTCTGAAGTTCTCTATCTTTGTTGGGTCTTTTTGTGGTTTAGGTATCAGAGTAATTGTGGCTTCATAGAATGAGTTGGGTAGAGTACCTTCCGTTTCTATTTTGTGGAATAGTTTGTGAAGAACTGGGATTAGATCTTCTTTGAAGGTCTGATAGAACTCTGCACTAAACCCATCTAGTCCTGGGCTATTTTTGGTTGGAAGACTATTAATGACTGCTTCTATTTCTTTTTTGGATATAGGGCTGTTTAGATCATTAACATGATCTTGATTCAACTTTGGTACCTAGTATCTGTAGAAACTTCTCCATTTCATCCAGGTTCTCCAGTTTTGTTGAGTATAGCCTTTTGTAGAAGGATCTGATGGTGTTTTGGATTTCTTCAGGATCTGTTGTTATGGCTCCCTTTTCATTTCTGATTTTGTTAATTAGAATGCTTTTCCTGTGCCCTCTAGTGAGTCTGGCTAAAGGTTTGTCTATCTTTTTGATTTTCTCAAAGAACCAGCTCCTTGATTGCTTTGAATATTCTTCTTGTTTCCACTTGATTGATTTCGCCCCTGAATTTAATTATTTCCTGCCATCTACCCTGTTGGGTGAATTTGCATCCTTTTGTTCTAGAGCTTTTAGGTGTGTTGTCAAGCTGCTAATGTGTGCTCTCTCTAGTTTCTTTTTGGAGGCACTCCGAGCTATGACTTTTCCTCTTAGAAATGCTTTCATTGTGTCCCATAAGTTTGGGCATGTTGTGGCTTCATTTTCATTAAACTCCAAAAAGTCCTTAATTCTTTCTTTATTCCTTCCTTGACCAAGGTATCATTGAGAAGAGTGTTGTTCAGTTTCCTTGTGAATGTTGGCTTTCCATTATTTATTTTGTTATTGAAGATCAGCCTTAGTCCATGGTGATCTGATAGGATGCATGGGACAATTTCAATATTTTTGTATATGTTGAGGCTTGTTTTGTGACCAATTATGTGGTCAATTTTGGAGAAGGTACCATGAGGTGCTGAGAAGAAGGTATATCCTTTTGTTTTAGGATAAAATATTCTGTAGATATCTGTCAGATCCATTTGTTTCATAACTTCTGTTAATTTCACTGTGTCCCTGTTTAGTTTCTGTTTCCATGATCTGTCCATTGGTGAAAGTGGTATGTTGAAGTCTCCCACTATTATTGTGTAAGGTGCAAGGTGTGCTTTGAGCTTTACTAAAGTTTCTTTAATGAATGTGGCTGCCCTTGTATTTGGAGCATAGATATTCAGAAATGATAGTTCCTCTTGGAGGATTTTAGCTTTGATGAGTATGAAGTGCCCCTCCTTGTCTTTTTTGATGACTTTGGGTTGGAAGTCGATTTTATTAGATATTAGAATGGCTACTCCAGCTTGTTTCTTCATACCATTTGCTTGGAAATTTGTTTTCCAGCCTTTCATTTTGAGGTTGTGTCTCTCTTTTTCTCTGAGATGAGTTTCCTGTAAGCAGCAAAATGTTGGGTCTTGTTTGTGTAGCCAGTCTGTTAGTCTATGTCATTTTATTGGGGAGTTGATTCCATTGATGTTAAGAGATATTAAGAAAAGTAATTGTTGCTTCCTGTTATTTTTGTTGTTAAAAGTTGTATTCTGTTCTCGTGGCTGTCTCCTTTAGGTTTGTTGAGGCATCACCTTTTTGCTTTTTCTAGGATGTGGTTTCCGTCCTTATATTTTTTTTTTCTGTTATTATCCTTTGAAGGGCAAGATCCTTGGAAAGATAATGTGTGAATTTGGTTTTATTGTGGAATACTTTGGTTTCTCCATCTATGGTAATTGAGAGTTTGGCTGGGTATAGGAACCTGGGCTGGAATTTGTGTTCTCTTAGTGTCTGTCCAGGCTCTTCTGGCTTTCATAGTCTCTGGTGAAAAATCTGGTGTAATTCTGATAGGCTTGCCTTTATATGTTACTTGACCTTTTTCCCTTACTGCTTTTAGTATTCTATCTTTATTTAGTCCATTTGTTGTTGTGATTATTATGTGTAGGGAGGAATTTCTCTTCTGGTCCAGTCTATTTGGAGTTCTGTAGGCTTCTTGTATGTTCATGGGCATCTCTTTCTTTAGATTTGGGATGTTTTCTTCTATAATTTCGTTGAAGATATTTGCCTTTTTTTTGTTTTGAAAATCTTCATTCTCATCCACTCCTATTATCCTTAGGTTTGGTCTTCTCATTGTGTCCTGGATTTCCTGGATGTTTTGAGTTAGGATCTTTTTGCATTTTCCATTTTCTTTGATTGTTGTGCCGATGTTCTCTATGGAATCTTCTGCACCTGAGATTCTCTCTTCCATCTCTTGTATTCTGTTGCTGATGCTCGCATCTATGGTTAGAGATTTCTTTCCTAGGGTTTCTATCTCCAGCTCTGCCTCAATTTGGGTTTTCTTTATTGTGTCTATTTCCTTTTTTAGGTCTTGGATGGTTTTATTCAATTCCATAACCTGTTTTGTTGTGTTTTCCTGCAATTCTTTAAGGGATTTTTGTGCTTCCTCTTTAATGTCTTCTACTGTTTAGCAGTGTTCTCCTATATTTCTTTACGTGATTTATTTAAGTCCTTCTTGATGCCCTCTACCATCATCATGAGATATGCTTTTAAATCTGGTTCTAGCTTTTCGGGTGTGTTGGTGTGCCCTGAATTGGGTGAAGTGAGATTGCTGGGTTCTGATGATGGTGAGTGGTCTTGGTTTCTGTTAGTAAGATTCTTAAGTTTACCTTTCACCATCTTGTAATCTCTGGGGTTAGTTGTTATAGTTGTCTCTGTTTAGAGATTGATCCTCTGGTGATTTTGTTATGGTCTATCAGCAGACCTGGGAGACTAGCTCTCTCCTCTGAGTTTCAGTGGTCAGAGCAGTCTCTGCAGGCAAGCACTCCTCTTACAGGGAAGGTACACAGTTATCTGTAGTTTGGACCTCTTCCTGCCCGAAGATGAAGGCCCAAAACAGGTCCTTTCCCAGAAGCTGTGTTGCTTTGGCCTGTCACAGAAGCTCTTGTTTCAGTAGTCAGCACTCTCACCTTTGCAGACTACTTTCTGTGGAGTCCTTGAACCAAGTTGGCTCCTGTGGATCCTGAACAAAAGCCTCTCGGGCTGGGCTGACACCTGTCCTCTGGCCGGGAAGGTGGCCAGATGTCTGGAGCCTGAAAATGGCACTGTCTCAGAAGCTCTGTGGTTCTCGCCTTTCCCAGAAGCTGTTAGCTTCTGTAGTCCACACTCTCACCTGTGCAGACTACTTTCTGCGGAGTCCTGGAACCAAGGTGACTCCCACGGATCCTGAGGCAGAAGCCTCCTGGGCTGGGTGGACACCTATCCGTTGGCCGGGATGGTGGCCAGATGTCTGGAGCCCGAAAATGGCGCTGCCTCCTTTTTCTTTTTCTTTTTTTTTAACTATTCTTCTCTCATACAATATATACTGAGCAGAGCCTCTCCTCCTCCATTTGTCCCTATTTCTCCATCATCATCTCATCCCCCCACCCCTTTTCAAGCTTTACTGATTTCCCTACCACTTCAGAAAAGAGCAGCATTCCCAGGAATATCAAATAAAGAAAGCACAACAAGATTTAGTAAGTCTAGGCACAAACTCTCATATAGAAGCTGAACAAGGCAACCCAGTAGGAGGAGATGGGCCTCAAGAGTATTCAAAAGACTCAGAGACAGGCCCAATCTCTCTGTTAGGAGTCTCACATAAGACCCAAGCTAAACCACCACAGCATATATGCAGAGAACTTTGTGTGTGTGTGTGTGTGTGTGTGTGTGTATGTAATATGTATTCCTAAGTACATATATGAATACATTAATTATAATGTATACTATATTTTATATTTTTAAATAAACATATATAACATTATCAGTCTATATAATGTTACTTGTATATATATTTTGATAGCTACCTTTACTTCTGTTTTTGTTAGCTTTACATTGAGTAATACCCAGAATAAAGATAAAAACAACAACAACAATAACAGAACAGATCCAAAACCACAACTAACCTAATTTAAATTAAATATATTAATAAAAATACTATATATAGATTATTTCTTCCACCATTTAAATTTTGTTATTTATTAGTTTTGGTATCAAGAACATATAAAATAGCATGGTACTATTTCTGAAGGTAAATCATCATTTTGTGCTATTATTATTAAGCAAAAACACCAGAGCATTTAAGAAAGTGTTATTATTTCTTTTCAGTTCTTTCTTCTGGAAACTATCTTCAAATTTGATGGTTTTGACACTTAGCAAGGTTTTAATACAACAAAGGTATATGAAATTGTTTTATTTTTTTGTTTTTGTTTATTTGTTTAAATATAGTCTCTTCCTTTAAGTTGCTTGAGAGTTTTTAGAAGGCAAGAAAAGAAAATATGAGTAAGCATATAAAACAGATATCCATTTTTAATACTACAAGTTGGTATAATTTGTTTAGTCACTCCAGTAAGTTAAGGTTAACAGTCACAATTCCACACACAGTCTCTGAATTTGAAAAGATAACAGATTGACTAGTTAACATAACTAATTTTTCAAGAAAATTAGAAATCATTTGTAATCAGGAACTAAATGAAGGATACATGTTATAACTCCCTAACCATTCCTAGAGCATTTTACAAACTGAGAAGTGATGTGCTCTTTGCTAGCTCCTTGCTTCTGGTTTTATCTTTTCTATCAAAGTCTTTCTAAGTATTAGGTTTTGAGGAAATTGCACAAACATTTTTATCATATTGGATTTTCCCATGAGATGTTGGTAATACTATCAAAATCTATTTCACAGGACTCTCTTATCTGTATTCATAAATTGTGAAGCTCATGGCTTTCTGAACGACAAAACTGTCCTAAAAGGATTCTTTAGACTGAGCCCTTGATCCAGATTTCGACTTAACATACAGTGTAAAACATGTTTATGGCACTCAGATTTCTCCTTCAGTTTTAATTCTACAATAATTTTTTAAAAGGATTTTTAAAGATACTTTTATTTATGTGTTGTGGGTATCTCTGTAAGTCTATGTCATATGTGGGTGGGTGTCTGCTGAAGTCTGAAGGCATTGAATTTTCTTGAATTGAAATGATAAGTTGTGTAATAGTTGATAAGAGCCCTGGAGACTGAACTCAGGTCTTCTGGAAGAGCTAGTTACAAGTGCTCTTAACTCTCAGATATGTCTGCATCTCCCTGTATGATAGATTTAAAACTCAAAATTTAACATCTACTTGGGCAAAGTTAGAAAATGAAGTAAATGGAAACTTAAAATCAGCTTTATTTGAGTAAAGTTTAAACATTTAAAGGACTAGTAGCAAAATATCAGCTAGTGACTCCTGCTTAACAGAGGTACACTATGGTTGTATAGTTACCATAGCTTCATTCCCATGAGCATTCAGGAGCTATTGTTTTCACATGGAAGCTGCATCAGGAACCTCTCTGAAAACTCTGCTCTTTACTGAAGATGGCTGCTGCCAGTACAGCAACATATTTTGCAATGCATGAAATACACAATGTTGGCTATTCATTTTCTTTCAGAAAATCACATTGAAACACAAGGGAGTAAAGCCATGATTATTGACTAATTAAGTTGATTGAAAAGATAAGCAAAGATAATTAATACAAAGTACCTGAGAAAAGAATAATGGTGAGATGAGCTTTGCTTTTGAATAGATAACTTTGAGTAACAGGAGGTAAGTAAAAGAGAGAGTAAGATCGAGAAACTTTAATCTCCCAATAGAGAGATGAAGTACTAAAGGTAGACCACTGATAACAATAAGAAGCTGTGTTCTTGTTAACAGCAAGAGGACTCCACAGAGGCATGAAGCATGTTTGAGAGGAGGATTAAAAAGAACAGGTTGTATATTGATATAGAAGAAAAGAAAAGGGAAGTTATCAGGAGCAACCTCTTATGCATAGGTAGTTGATTTTTTAAAATATTATTTATTTATTTATTCATTCATTTATTTACATCCCATATGCTGCCCTCTCCCAGTTCCCCTCACAGAGACCCTCCCTCACTCTCCTTCCATTTCCCCTTCTTTTCTGAGAGGGTAGTGCCCATTTGGATCTCCTCCCACCCTGCGAGATTAGGTGCTTCCTATCCCACTGAGGCAAGACAAAGCAGCACTGTTGGGGAACAGATACCACAGAAAAGCAACAGCTTCAAAGAGAGCCTCTGCTCCAGTTGTTGGGGCCCTCATATGGAGAGAGAGCTGCACATCTGCTATATACATGCAAGGGGTCTCATTCCAATCCATGTGTTCTTTGGTTGATGATTCAGTTGTTGAGGGCTCCCAGAGGTCCAGGTTACTTGGCTCTTTTAATTCTCCTGTGGGGTTCTCATCCTTTTCACGGGCTTCAAACTTTCCCCATACTCTTCAATAGGAGGCCTCAATCTTCATCCAATGTGTGGCTATGTGTAACTGTATCTGTTTTAGTCAGCTGCTTGACAGAGTCTCTCAGAGAACAGTCATGATAGACTCCTGTCTGCAAGCATAACAAAGTATTATTAATAATGTCAGTGGTTGGTGCTTGCCTATTGCATGTGTTTCAAGTTGGGACAGTTATTGGTTGGACATTCCTTCAGTCTCTGTTTTATCTTTGTCCCTACATTTCTATTAAACAGGACAAATTTCAGGTCAAAAGCTTTGTGGGTAGGTTGATGTGTTTATGTCTCCACTGATGATCCTGACTCTCTAAAAGAGGTGTCCTCTTCAGGCTCCATGTCCCCACTGTTAGGCTTCTTGGCAAAGGTCACCAGCATGCATTGACTCTAGAAACCCTCCCCTATCTCAGGTTTGTGGAATTTCTTAAAGATTTCACTTTCCCCAAACCCTAACAGCTGCAGAGTTGCATTGATTTTTCCTGGCCCTCTGGGTCTCTCTCCTGTCTCTCCTCACACCTGCACCCCATTCCCCATGCCCTCTGCTCTTTGACCCACTTTCCTCTCTCCTTCTGCCTCCTGGTCTAACTGGATATCTGCAGTGTTAGAATAATGCAAATCGATCTATATTTATCACCTGGAACAAAAGTCAAGTCAAGAGTGGATCAAGGACCTCAACATATAACAAGATACACTAAATCTCATAGAAGAGAAAGTAAGAAACAACATTGAGCAACACCACTCATTGTTATCAGTTGGACAGTTAGGATGAGTTATCTTATCTCAATTAACTTAATCTAGAAAACCCTTCAAGGAAATGCCCAGAATCTCATCTATGAGATGGTACATCCTATTAAGTTGACAATATTCGACCATTAACAGCGAGTGAGTTCAGTGTTACTGTAAAAAATCATTGACATGCATATCTAATATTTATTTATAGTGTTATAAAGCTAGAAAATCTATTCACCATACCATGCCTCATGAATATAAATATATATAAAACCCAAGTAAATGGCATATATGTGTATATATGAATATGTATATATAAAAATCCCATGTAAATATAAAAACCCATGTAAATGACATTTTATTTTTTAAATGATTTTATTAGTTATTTTCTTTATTTACATTTCAAATGTTATCTCTTTTCCTAGTTTCCCCCACTGAAAATTCCTTATCCCTTCCCCTTCCCTCTGCTCACCAACCCACCCACTCCCTCTTCCTGGCCCTGGCATTCTCCTATACTGGGACATATAACCTTCACAGGACCAAGGGTCTCTCCTCCTCCACTACATATACAACTAGAGCCATGAGTCCCCCCAAGTGTTTTCTTTGATTGGTGGTTTAGTTCCAAGGAGCTCTGGGGTACTGGTTATTTCATATTGTTATTCCTCCTATGGGGCTGCAAACCCCTTCAGCTCCTTGGTTACTTTAACTCCTTCATTGGAGACCCTGTGCTCCGTCCAATGGATGGCTCTGAGCATCCACTTCTATATTTGTCATGCACTGGCAGTGCCACTCAGGAGAGCCCTAATCAGGCTCCTGTCAGTGAGCTCTTGTTGGTATCTATAATAGTGTCTGGCTTGGGTGGTTGTTTATGGGATGGATCCCTAAGTGGAGCAGTCTATGGATGGTCATTCCTTCAATCTCTGCTCTGAACTTTGTCTCTGTAACTCCTTCCATGGGTATTTTTGTTCCCCCTTCTGAGAAGGATTGAAGTGTCCACACTTTGGTCTTCTTTCTTCTTGAGTTTCATGTGTTTTGCAAATTGTATCTTGGGTATTCTGAATATCTGGGCTAATATCCACTTATCAGTGAGTGCATATCATGTGTGTTCTTTTCTGGTTGAGTTACCTCACTCAGGATGATGCCCTCCAGATGCATCCGTAAATGATTATACCTAAGATATTTACTTCCCAGTGAGAAGAAATATCTATAAATTGAAATTTCCTCTAACAAAGAAATGTGACATTTACAGTATTTTAGAATTGCTTTTATTTTTAGAAAGAGAAGTCAATAGGGAAAGAATTCATAAAAGAAGAAAAAGAATACATTATCACTAAGGAGGAAAACATTAATTTTAATGTTAGAATTGGTGATTAAAGTATTTCAATTAACTGCAACTTCATTTTTGAAATTAAAGGATATTAAATTTAGTAATTGCAAGCTCATTAGAATAAACATAATTTTAGTAACCCATTTACAATATTTGTGACTCTAAAGTACTTTTCTCTTATAAGTATTGAAATCACTTCATAAAACTCATTCATTGAAATTAAAATGATGATATGTGAGAGGCTGAGAAAAACTTCTTTTAAACTATTTTATTCAGATATCCTTTTTGTTCTGACTTACCTAAGTCTGGAAAATGTTAAGGTAAGCACCATTTCTCTTTGAATGCTTCTCTTTCATTGTTTGGATTTTCTCATATTGAAATAGCTTAACACTCAGGATTGGACTAGAGCACTAGTATATTATAGTAAGACTCAAACACTTAAATTTAGCATGATTGCTGACAATCCATGACCCTTAGGCATATATCTTCTCTCTCTTTATTTCAGATTATTCCATTATAACAGATAACCTTAATGACAGATCGTTTTGAGCAATACAAAGCATGGAATCATATAAAAAATACTTGTAGTAGGTTAACCACATATTAAGTGTCTAAAACAAAGAATAAACTGTGGGAGAAAATACACAAAGGAAAAAGTCAAAGCAAACACTCAGTCAGAAAACAGAGTGGTCTTCTGCATCCACATGTGGCTTCCTGAAAGAAGCCTTATGCAATTCAAGAACCTCACCCTACCTACAATGTACAGGAAAACAAGATAAGATACAGAATCTGGGCACCCCATTAAATCCATTTAACTGAAGTCTCTGCTTTACACAATATATTTAGGCAAAGGATGTGAAATGTATCTGGCATTTTCAACAACAACTTGAGTCAAAAGAAAGAAAATTAAGTTAAAAAAAGGAAATGGAAATATTGAAAGTGGGAATATTCAAGAATGGTCAACTACCAAGAGAAGTGAGAACTCTTGTCTTTCTTCCTTTTATAAGAAGTGGAGATGTGTCCATAAATTCTTAGATGGTCTCATGAGCTTCATCATCTAGCTTTTCCACTATCAGAAAGTGAGGTGATTAAGTTAATAGGTATTTTGTAAATGAATTAATAACAGTTAATCCTAATATATAAAGATTCTTTGATTTCTTTTTGGTCTAATGCTGTGAGCTCTTTAAAATCGAGAGTTATGTGGTTCTCAAAATGCAGAGAAATTCAATTCCTGAGATATTTGACATAGTTGAATATTTTACTACTGGCTTTTTTGTTCTTTTTCTTATTTTAAAAAGATTAATATAATTATACCATTTTCCCCTTCTTTGTCTTGCTTCCATGCTTACTGTATTTCAGATACAAAGCCTCTTTTTCCTTAGTTGTTAATACACACACACACACACACACACACACACACTTCTAGGTATATAAATAAAACATGCTCAGTCTTTTTAATGTTACCTGGATGCATATATTTATGTGGTTGAACATGTTCTCAGCTTTAGGACAGAGAGAGGCCACATGGAGAAAACCTGAAAGCTTAAGTAACTAAGAAGTGACTGACGTGGTGAAACTAAGAGTAGAGACTGAGCATTCTCAGCTGCTTTTAGACCTGTGCTGCTGGGACTCGGCCAGCATTCTGATAGACATACTCTGTTTTCCTTTCAGACTCATGGTAAGTTGTTTGCACTTCCGGAAATTCCACAACAATTTCCCAGGTTTATCAGTAGTGGTGGCTCCCCTGCAGACTTTACAGCATACAGCAGGCAGGGATAAAAAAGTCAGGCCGAGATAAGAAAGAACCTTGGCTCAGCCCAATTCTATAGTAACCAGTACTGGGTCAGAAGTTTTGGATTCCAGCCCAGATCAGGTTACTTTAGCCATATTTAAGCACTTTCGGTTGGGGGAATATTCAGGTAACAATGAGCACAGTCCCAAGTGTACAATTTAAGACATGTTTACTCTGAAAGTCTTTACAATGCACACCTGCCTTCTTTTCTGAGAATGGATACTGTTGAGTCAGAGATAGTGCCAAAGATGTAGGAAGTAGGGAGCGTGACTGAGGTAAACATAACACCTGTGGGTACAGAATTGGCTTGGCCCTACGATAACATAGAAGTCCCTTATATTGCTTTAAAATGACATCATCACCGTAAGAATGGGTTTTGCAGTCTAAAGGCAATACTCAGGGTTTTAAGGAGAAAGGGTCTGGGATAAGAAAACCAAAAATTCTGTGAGACATGTGCAGGGCCTGCCTCATCAGACAGTAATGGATCACCAGGGTGCAAAGGTTCATTATTCCTAGCATTCAGGAAGAACAACTAAGCAACTCATTTCATTGAAGAGGTGAGCTTTGTGTTTAACTTCCTGGCATCTCCGGTGCTTGTCTGTGTGCACAAGGCCTTTTTGCCTTCTGTATCCAGCGATCTGTGATAATGTCTTTCTAATTGGGAGAATAATTCATAGGCTCATCTTGAGTCTTGCCCTTATCTGCGTATTCTTTTATTGCTTTTATAAATAATGATATTGTTATTATATATGTCATAAATAATTTATTGGTTCCATTTTTATGTTGTTTCTCAGTTGGATTTGAATTGGATAACACAACGCATTATTTGCCGCTTCTATACAATTTCACTCCTGACAAAAGCTTGAAAACAGCATTTCATTGAACCAAACAACACAGGCCTTAAGTTCCAAAACCAATTTTTTCTCTAGTCAGATGAAAAAGAACATTTGCAGCAGTATTTAGTTTGCAGCTGCTACATCAAGCTGTCTCAAAAACGGGAGGTAATTCTCTCTACAATACTGTGCACAGCTGTATAATTCCCCACTTTTCTAACATTACAGTGTCTCAAACATACTACCTCAAACTTGCAAAATATTTTGCCTATTCATAGCATTCTTTATACTAAAATCCTAGAGTCTTCACTAAATGTAATGCTTACTTGAAGGAACTTTATGTTGGGTATAAATGTTCATGAAGTCAATCCCAATGTTTGTGTTTTCCAAAGTTTTGTCCATATACGAACAAAGAAATAAGAGCAGAAAAACCCGCCGCCTTTTGAATAACCACAATATATAACATCCTTTGGTTTATTTAATTACTTAACTCTCTAGATACATTATAATTGCATGTATGGATATTTATGCTTTACAGTGACAATAACAAGCTGTAATTTTTCACTTTCTTTCTTTCTTTTTTCTTTCTTTCCTTCTTTTTTTTCTTACAAAATATTTATTTATCTCATGTGCATCTATGTATGTGCACCACACACATACCAGAGGAGGAGCCTAGAACACCTGAACTGAAGTTACAGACAGTTTGTACAGTGCAGTGCAGGAGCTGGGAATCAAACCAGTTTTCTGACTCCAACTTAATACTTAAGTAGAAAGTTTGGCAAAGCAGCAAAATGAAAATATATACAATGATAAAACTGTCAAAGAATAAGTACAAAATAACTAAATAAAATGCAAAAGTTACTAAACAGTGACTGAGTATAGTGTTTTAAATACTAAAAATGTTTTCTTCAAATGGCATGAAGAAATATTGTAGACTCTTGGGAATAAGTAAGAAATTGGAAATGGCATATCTTGGGACTTTATTGAATTAAACAGATTTTGGATTTAGTATAATTTGTATTATTAAGATATTCAAATAAAATTCTATTCATTAAATAGAAAATAGTTATGTATAAAAAAAAAAACAAACCACTATCCCTTAGGGAAACTCATGTCTCCCATAAACAATGCTCTAAGAAAACTGGCTTGTATCTCAATTTGTCATCAATTCTACAAGCTTTGAGGTAAAAATAGAGCTGAGTCCTTTGTGAGAAAGAAATCACAGAACATAATGGATGATCCAGAGCCCAGTCCCTCCGCTGAAGTGTTCTCCTGCACTGTGTTAAAAAGGAAATGTGAAAGAGCTAGACAAGCATGAACATCATACTCATGAAGCGAATATGATATAAATCACTTTAGAAAACCCTAAGGACGAAAATGACAAGCTTTCACCAAAGTCTTTACAAACAGAAGCTGATGGCAATAAATTGGAACCTGTTGATAATAATGAATGCATTTGGGGGAGAGAGGAATGGGAGGACATCATGATATGGTGACTTACTTTGGACTTCTAACCTGAAAATTGAATAGGAAAACGGTTTGCAAATGTGTGGTGTAAAGGAATCGAAATGGAGCTGTTTGCAGCCACACTGCTGTGCCTTGAAATTCTCTCCGTTCTATATATGTTTATTTTTTACTCTTAGAAAACAGAAAAGATCACAATTGGTATTTTGCCTTATTTTCTGCTTTCAGTTTCAAGCAGTTTTATGGGTTTTTTTTGTGGTAATTTATGATTCCATGTTGCTATTTTCTTTTCACTAACTAAATTTTATTATCAGTGATTTATGGGGTTTTCTTCTTCTCAATAACACATTAGTAAGTCTTAGGCAGCTCTACTCCTTCAATACAAAATAGGCTACCAAAATCTGTGAACACTGATGGCTTTGTGTCTTTATGCTCAAGTCCATCAATATACACAATTTTCTTTACAGTTTAAGATTTAGAGTTACTTACATGTTTAACACATTGCATTTCAATCTATTACATGCATTAGACTCTTCAGTTTTAACTTTTGGAAAACTGTATAAATTACGTAAAAAGAGCTCAGATTCTTTTGGGGAGATTATGATTTTTATAGAACACATTTCAGAACTTAACAGTGTGTGCCTTCACATGGCATGTGAATCTACGAATTTATAGTAAAGTATGTTACCTGTGTGTGTGTGTGTGTGTGTTTAAAATATCTTTTTCTATATCCACCTTTAAACAGTCTCTACTGATATTAGTTTTATACCACACAAAATATGGGATGGTTTTGATAGTGAAAGGATGAAATGCAGAATTCAGTTTTTCACCATGCTCCAAAGTGGTTAAATAAAGGCTTCTCTAAGGGCAGCAATGTATGAATGAGTCTGGAGAGATTTTTCAGGATAAGAAGGTGTTCCTTCTACAAATATTGTGTATCTGACCTAAAGTCTCTTCTTGTATTAGGAGTAAACTAGTGGTTCACAGCCTTCCTCCTACTGCGACCCTTTAATGCAGTTCCTCATGATGCAATGATGCACAACCATACATTTATTTTCCTTTCTACTTTGTAACTGAAAATTTGCTCATGTTATGAATCGTAATGTAAATATCTGATATGCAGTATATCTGATATGTGAGCCATGCAAAGGAGTAGTTCAGCCCCCAAGTGATTATGACCCACAGGTTGGGAACCACTGGCATGGATCATCATCACTTAGATGGACACAACTGCTCCAATTGTGCATTTGTCGACTACTGTAGGGAAAGACATTCTTGACCAAGGTATCACATAATTAAAAGTTCAAAGTGCATATGAACTTTTATTGTTCAGAAAATAGCAAATGATTAATATTGTATATATAGATCATGAAATGCCAGAGAACCAGGAGAAAAAAAGAAAAAAGAAAAGAAACCAGATAGTAAAATTACTATTTACTACTCAGATAGTAAAATTATCTTTACAATGAAAAAAATTTACAATTAGAGTTTACATTGAACTTGCATTGAGTTAAGGGTAATTCTTAGTAATGTCATGTTTTATTGCATAAATTGCATGCACATTATGCAAAAGTAATTAACAAATTCTTTTTTCTTTCTTTTATTTTTGTTTGTTTTTTGTTTGTTTGTTTGTTAGTTTTTGTTTCTCAAGACAGTTTTTCTCTGTGTAGCCTGGCTGTCCTGGAACTCACTCTGTAGACCAGGCCAGCCTCAAACTCAAAAATCTGCCTGCCTCTGCCTCCCAAGTGCTAGGATTAAAGGCGTGCACCACCATACCTGGCTAACAAATTCTTACGTATATGACAACTTCAGAACATGTTTGACCCATGTGTAAATAATATTTATGCCTCTCCACATTAATCCCATGACCATAGATATTGGTCCATGCTTACTTTAATCAATGCACATTGATTTTACAATTCATATCTCCCTTTTGAGAATGATGTTCTTATTAAACTGACTTTTTATTTGCTAATTGTCACAGTAATGTTATAATAATTGATTGCATCCATTTGTGATTTGTACTCATCACTGAGTAAAGGTCATAAATGCAATACCTACACCAATACAAACATATTATCAATGGCATCTTAGAGATAAAAATATGTCTAAAATAAGCTATATGGCATTCCCAGAACTACATGGAAGTACCAAAACCAGTCTTTTACAAGAGATTCAAAATATCTACATACAACCTCATGCACTTAAGTACACAGAAAAATTCACACAGACTCATATTTTCTTATTCTAAAAACCATCTTTTTTCCATTTTTATTAGACATTTTCTTCACTTACATTTCAAATGCTATCCCAAAAGTCCCCTTAACCGCCCCCCCCCCGCCCTGCTCCCCTACCCACCCCTCCCAATTCTTGGCCCTGGCCTTCCCCTGTACTGGGGCATATAAAGTTTGCAAGACCAATGGGCCTCTAATCCCAATGATGGCCGTATAGGCCATCTTCTGCTACATATGCGGCTAGAGACATGAGCTCTGGGGGTACTGGTTAGTTCATATTGTTGTTCCACCTATAGGGTTGCAGACCCCTTCAGCTCCTTGGGTACTTTCTCTAGCTCCTCCATTGGGGTCCCTGTGTTTCATCCAATACCTGACTGTGAGCATCCACTTATGTGTTTGCCAGGCACTGGCATAGCCTCACAAGAGACAGCTATATCAGCCGGGCGTGGTGGCACACGCCTTTAATCCCAGCACTCGGGAGGCAGAGGCAGGCGGATTTCTGAGTTCAAGGCCAGCCTAGTCTACAAAGAGAGAGCTATACCAGGGTCCTTTAAGCAAAATCTTGCTGGCATATGCAATAGTGTCTGCGTTTGGTGGCTGTTGGATTCCGGGTTGAGCAGTCTCTGGATGGTCCATCCTTCGTCTCAGCTCCAAACTTTGTCTCTATAGCTCCTTCCATGTTCTTATTAAACTGACTTTTTATTTGCTAATTGTCACAGTAATGTTATAATAATTGATTGCATCCATTTGTGATTTGTACTCATCACTGAGTAAAGGTCATAAATGCAATACCTACACCAATACAAACATATTATCAATGGCATCTTAGAGATAAAAATATGTCTAAAATAAGCTATATGGCATTCCCAGAACTACATGGAAGTACCAAAACCAGTCTTTTACAAGAGATTCAAAATATCTACATACAACCTCATGCACTTAAGTACACAGAAAAATTCAAAAAAAATTTTTGTTTGCTACTCTAAGAAGGAATGAAGCATCCACCTGTTGGTCTTCCTTCTTCTTGATTTTCTTGTGTTTTGCAAATTGTATCTTGGGTATTCTAAGTTTCTGGGATAATATCTACTTATCAGTGAGTGCATATCAAGTGAGTTCTTTTGTGATTGGGTTACCTTACTCAGGACGATATCCTCCAGATCCATCCATTTGCCTAAGAGTTTCATAAATTCATTGCACAAACCATCTTTTATGATGATTTAGAAAAATCATTTTAATTGAAATTTTGTCAATCTTGGATAACAAAAATTTCCAAAACAATTTGAGTAAATAAATGTTCAATATACTTGACAGATAAACATATCTGGCTTCTTTATTAAAATATTCCTAAGTAAAACATTTGACTTTTAAAAGTCATGTACAGAATCTGAGATATTTAATTTATTCTAGTTATAATCTCCAAGTATATAATATATAAAGAAATTGCAGGCTTAAAATAGTTCTTATTATCTGCCCTGTTATATCTATTGTTCAGTATACATTTTTTCAAAGTGTATGAACAACTGTGCATATCAAAAATAATTCTGTTCCTGTGCAACATCCATGGAATTATAAATATCTCTTTTCTTTTTTTATTTTTTATTTTTTACTTTTTATTATGTATTTTCCTCAATTACATTTCCAATGCTATCCCAAAGTCCCCCATACCCCCACCCCAACTTCCCTACCCACCCATTCCCATTCTTTTGGCCCTGGCGTTCCCCTGTACTGGGGCATATAACGTTTGCAAGTCCAATGGGCCTCTCTTTCCAGTGATGGCCGACTAGGCCATCTTTCGATACATATGCAGCTAGAGACAAGAGCTCCGGGGTATTGGTTAGTTCATCATGTTGTTCCCCCTATAGGGTTGCAGATCCCTTTGCATTTAACCTGCTACCTGTATATTATATCTCAGCTCAAGTCATTCTTTATGTCTTCCTCAAATAATTGTAATCTTTCTGAGTTGATTCACTGCTGGTATCAGTGAATCTTATGTACTATTCTTGGTTTCATTTCATAATAACAGTCACACAATGATACTAGTTGTGTACTGTCTTTGACATTGTGAACATTGTGATTATAAAGTATATGAACCCATTATCTTAAACTTTAGTGAAAGAAAAATATGTGAAATTAGCATGTAGAAGATGATGTATAAACATTCCTATTTTGTACTTCAAATCTACTCAGTTAATATATGCATGATAGAAAGTATGTAGATCAATATAATTGTCTATGTAATACATATAAAGGACATTTAATATTTTTACTACATGGTTCTATAGAACACATTTGATCTATTATATGCCATGCAGTTTAGTAACACACCACTAGTTGCTGTAAACTTCCAAACACCATTCTATTTACAGATATATCTATACCTCCAACTGTTTTACTGTACAAAAATCTAGTATAAGCTTATTCTGTAATTTTCTAAATATTTAAAACCAGTGAAGTTTAAAGAATGAGATGAAAGATGAATAAACAATGTCATAAACTAAGCCCATGCAAATTCATGTAGAACTCCGATGTTATTCAAATTCTGTAGCAGATAGAAACTTGTTATCTCTATGCCTGGTATGTAAAATCAAACTTTTTAAAAATTATCTTCATGTGATTGTTCATGTTCAAAATCCCAAGAAGTTGAAACAGAAAGATCACCTGATCTCATGAAAATTTAAACTTATCCTGGGCTACATAAAGGAACTACATCTCAAAACAAAACCAAATAAAGCAAAACAATGACAGCAGAAAATATACAAATATCTATATAGATATACACACTCATGCAAAATATACAATACATAAAAAATATGGAAAATACCAACATTAATGGTCATTTATTTGGAAGAATAACTTTTAAAGAATAAAAATAAAACAATATAACAAAAAAGAATCAACAAATTAGTATTATACTCAGCAGTAATTAGATACACATTAAAATCTGGGCATAAGACACATTGGCTGAGGATTTCAACTACTTTATTCATAGAAAGTAAACAAGTCAAGCTGGCTGTCACCTGAAAACTTCTTCATCCCCACTGCCTGGATACATTATAGCCTACTGACATGTGTTATGCACATTAACAAAGCAAATATATATATCAGCCTTTCCCAGTTCCACTGGTGCAATAGTAACTCAAATATCATGTGGGTAACCATTCAATTTGTGATTGAATTTAAGTTCAACACCACAGATGAAATTAGTTTTTTTTTAAATTGGATATTTTATTTATTTACATTTCAAATGTTATCCCCTTCCCAGTTTCCCTTCTGCAAACCCCATATCCCATGCCCCATTACCCTGCTTCTACGAGAATGCTACCCCACCCACCTACCCACTCCCACCTCACCTCTCTAGCATTGCTCCACATTGGGCATAAAGTCTGCCTTCACAGGACCAAGGGCCTTGATTCCCATTTATTCCAGAGCAGATCCCCTCAGCTCCTTCAGTCTTTCCCCTAACTCCTTCACTGGAAACCCTTTGCTCAATCCAATGTTGTCTAGTGTGGTTTGCAAGCATCCTCATCTGTATTGGTGAACATCTAGCAGAGCCTTTCAGAAGAGAGCTGTATCAGGCTCCTATCAGCAAGCACTTCTTGGCATCAGCAATTATGTCTAGGTTTGGTGCCTACCTGTGGGATGGATCTCCAGGTGGGGCAGTCTCTTGATGGCCTTTCCTTCAGTCTCTGCTCCAATTTTTGGCCCTGTATTTTATTTAGACAGGAGCAATTCTGGGTTAAAATTATGGAGATGGGTAGGTGGGTAGCCCAATCCCTAAACCTGAAGGCCATCTCTAACCTCTGGATATGGTTCCAACAGATTCTTCCTCACCTTTGTGGGGGTATTACAGCTAATGTCTTCCCCATGGGATCCTGGGAGGCTCTTGCTTTCCTGGCATCTGGGACTTTCTGGTTCCTACACCCCCCCAGTTCCCCATCCCCCATTGCTATATATCTTTGTTCAATTTCCTGACCCTCTGTATATCTCCTCCATCTCCTCTCATACCTGATTCTGCCCCTCTTTTCCCCTCCCCCTCTTATCTTCCTCTCAAGTTCCTCCCACCTTTACTTCCCTTGATTATATTCTTCTAAGTAGGACTGAACTATCCACTTTTTGGTCTTCCTTCTTATTGAGCTTCATGTAGTCCATGAGGTGTCCATGCTCTTTGCCTAATATCCACTTATCAGTGAGTACATATCATGTATGTTCATTTGTGACTGAGTTACCTCAGCCAGGATGATATTTTGTAGATATATCCATTTGCCTGTACATTTCATGAAGTCACTGTTTTTTAATAACAGAGTAGTATTCCACTGTGTAAATATAACTCTCAACTGAGGAAACTTTCATGGCCAAGAATCACCGAAAGAAATGTTCAATATCCTAGTCATCAGGGAAATGAAGATCAAAATGACCCGAGATTCCATCTCACACCAGTAAGAATGGTTAAGATCAAAAACTCAGGTGACAGCAGATGCAGGTGACAGTGAGGATGGGGAAAAGGAGGAACACTCCTCTATTGCTGATGGGATTGCAATCTGATACAACCACTGTGGAAATAAGTCTGGTGGTTTTCCCCCAAATTGCACAAAATTCCCCCAAAAAGTACTGCCTGAGGACTCACCTATACAACTACTGGGCATATACCCAGAAAAATGATGCTCCAACATGTAATAAGGGCACATGCTCCACTATGTTCATAGCAGCCTTATTTATAATAGCCAGAAGCTGGAAACAACCCATGTGTTCCTCAACAGAAGAATGGATACAGAAAATGTGGTATATTTACACGATGAAATCAAACTTGTCAAAAACTTGGCTAGCTAGCTAATGGCCCCTAGAAGAGAACTTAGTAGTCTTTTTTTTTTTAAAAATCAGTCGATTTGTTTACATCTCAAATGATATTCCACTTCCCCATTACCCCTTGGTCAAGCCCCACCCTTACCTCCTCCATTTTGCTTCCCCCACCCACCCACCATCTCATGCCCCACAGCTCCAGTAAACACCTATGCTGGGCCATCAAACCTCCCTGGGACCAAGGGACACCCCTCCCATTGCTGTCCTGCAAGGTCATGCTCTGATCCATATGTATCTGGAGCTATGGATCCCTCCAGGTACACACCTTGATTGATGGTCTAGGCTCTGGAGAACTGGGTGGTCAGGCCTGACTATGTTGTTCTTCCAATGTGGTTGCAATCCATCTCTGCTCCTCCAGTCCTTCTGCCAGCTCCCCCACCAGGTTCCCTGAGCTTAGTCTGATGATTGGCTCCAAGTATCCACATCTGCACTGGCCAGTTGCTGGCTAGTCCTTTTCCTTATTATAAATTTTATTTAATTGTTACTTGTTCTGATTATTGTTATTCCCTCCTCAACTCATCCCAGTTTCTCCTAATCTCCCTTCCTTTCCTGCTCTACTCCTTAAATCATAGAACTTACTACATTTATTCTACAAAATGGACATAGCTTTAGAGACTCCAGGTGACTTATTATTATGCCCATAGATCAATGCATTTCTTAACACTTATCAGAGATACCTACATTTGTAGTAGATGGAAATTACATCAAAAACTATAACTAATAAGGTACAAACAATAAAAATATTCATAGCAGCTTTATTTATAATAGCCAGAGGCTGGAAAGAACTCAGATGTTCAACAGAGGAATGGATACAGAAAAAGTGGTACATTTACACAATGGAGTACTACACAGCTATTAAAAACAATGAATTTAGCTGGGCGTGGTGGCGCACACCTTTAGTCCCAGCACTCGGAAGGCAGAGGCAGGCGGGTTTCTGAATTCAAGGCCAGACTGGTCTGCAAAGTGAGTTCCAGGACAGCCAGGGCTATACAGAGAAACCCTGCCTCAAAAAACAACAAAACAAAACAAAACAAAACAAAACAAAACAATGAATTTATTAAATTCTTAGAAAAATGGATGGATCTGGAGAATATCATCCTAAGTGAGGTAACCCAGTCAAAACAGAACACAGATAATATGCACTCACTGATAAGTAGATATTAGCCCAGAAGTTCAGAATCCTTCTTAGAAGGGGGAACAAAATACCCATGGAAGGAGTTACAGTGACAAAGTTTGGAGCAGAGACTGAAGGAATGATCATCCAGAGACTGCCCCACTTGTGGATCTATCCCATAAAGAACCACCAAACCCAGACACTATGGCAGATGCTAACAAGAGCTCACTGACAGTAGCCTGATATATCTGTCTCCTGAGATGCTCTGCCAGTGCCTGGAAAACACAGTAGTGGATGTTCACAATCATCCATTGGATGGAGCACAGGGCCCCAATGAAGGAGTTAGAGAAAGTACCTAAGGAGCTGAAGGGTTTTGCAGCCCCATAGGAGGAAAAGCAATATGAGCTAACCAGTACCCCCAGACCTCCTTGGGACTAAACCACCAATCAAAGAAAATACTTGGTGGGACTTGTGACTCTAGCTGTATATGTAGCAGAGGATGGCCTAGTCGATCACCAATGAGAGGACAGGCCCTAAGTCCTGTGAAGATTCTATGCCCTTGTATAGGGGAATGCCAGGGCCAGGGATGGGAGTTGGTGGGTTGGAGAGAAGGGGAGGGGATGGGGGTTTTTGGAGGGGATACCAGGAAAGGGGATAACATTTGAAATATAAATAAAGAAAATATCTAATCAAAATAAAACAATGGAGAAAATAAGAAATAAAATGCTCAATTTTAAAAATCACACACACACACATATACACATCCCTCTTTTCAAATCACAAGGATTATATAAAAAATGAGTGGTGAAAAGATTAACAAACCAAAGACAGTGAATGACTGCAAGAAAACTGCCTTCCATACATAGCAAGGCCATTGTACTCACGAACACATAAAGGTTGTGACAGTCTGCTCAGTTAGTAATGGTGACATTACTAATTAATGACATTAATAATCTGGGCACTTTAACTTTTGCTCTCCTATGTCTAGCATAGCTTTGTTCTGGGAACATTAGGACTAAAGGAAAAGAGCGCTTACTTTTTATAGTAAGCAACAAGAGGGAATATGGGATAGAGGGAGAAGAAAATTAGTTGACTATATTTTAGTACAAAAATGCAAAATAAATTGATTTAATTTAAAAACATTTCCATTGCTATATTTTTAGGATGTATTAAATTCTTAAAGCCTTGACGAATCACATATTTTTTCAAGAAGTCAAGTCAGTAATAATTGCTCCATTTAGAACATCTCACCCACAATGGAAAGCAAAAGCTGCTGGTAGCATTCCTATTCTGTTGGCTAGTCAGCTCTGCCTGTTTGCTCTGTTGTCAGCAACACAAAAAATGTTAGTTATTACAACATTTACTTTAATGTGTTAGCTATAAAGAAGCCTTGCTGTCTTTTAAATCTCAAATAATAAGATATATGACTTTTGTTTTTTAGAAGATCTACTGGGTAGATTCTTCCCTTTCCCATTCTGATTCATGGTCTATGAGAAATAAATAAACTAGGAAACTATTATACAGTAGTGTGTACTTTGTTTTCATATTTAATTATTTAGTCAACCCAAAACCTGTTATTGATTCATCTGGAATAAGGACTTTGTGATAATTTTTGATAAGGAATCAGTACTATAATTCACAAAATGCATTTTAACACCAGAATTTATTTCACGACTAACACTTTTATACTTTTGGGTCAATGATTTAGCCTATATGAGTTTTCATTAAGTCTCACATTTCAGTTATTTTAATGGTCACTCACACAGTATTGAAAAGGGAAAGCCCTGTGTGGTGGTAAAGGAAACATTTATAGTCTACATTTATATATTCATCTTATATATATTCATTTATATCATACATGCATTGTTCAATGCTTTTCAGTGTGGTAGGAAATTACTCTGGAGTAAAAATCAGAACTATAAACTGGAATGGTAGGTAACAGAATAGAGTGTGAGGAGATGAACTTGTAAAAAAAAAAGAAAAGAAAAGAAAAAGAAACAGTTTTCTCTTTATACCATGATGAAATAATACAATGAAACCATAAAATATATATTAGCCAATTTTTATTTCACATTTCAGTGCAGAATTACTAAGCGGCATACTCTGTAAACTTGGTTTCTATACTCAATTGATTGTTTTTTATTTCAAGTAATTGCTATGAAATCCCTTGAATTGGCATGCTCTGCAGCTGTTTTGTATCTGACTCAATATTCAAGGAGAAAAATCTTCTTCCATGTCTCCACTGATATCATATTTTTAGTTCTAGTCTTATTGAAATAATTATACTTATATTCAGAATATAATTAAGATGCCAAACTAATTTTTCTAAAGAGAACTTTCCCAAAGGGGATCACTACTCACTGAGGCAGTCCTCTTAAATACTGGTTACTGACTTTTTCCTCTAAGTATTATGCCTCATGCGGTCCTGGAATCAACAGTCTTCTGATGAAATTCACTGAAATTGTGACTCAAAGTAGACATCTCTCCCTTTAACTTGTTTATATCTTGATTTTTTTTTTTTGTCATAATAGTGTGTGTCGTGGTAGGGAGTGGTGGGAAACTACAGCTAGCATAATAATGAAGAAGCATTCTTTCCTATTTTTGTAATTAATTTAGTTTATGTGTTCCAAAGCACACATATAGTCATTAGAGGACAATTTTACCTGTCAGTTATACCCTTCTATTATGTGACATCTAGGTAGCAAACTCAAGATGTCAGGTTTATAGAAAGTAAAATTTCCTACTGATCCATTTTGAAAGATTTTGCTTCTTGTTTTTTTTTTTTTTTTTTTTTTTTTGGCTTGTTTTTTCGAGACAGGGTTTCTCTGTATAGCCCTGGGTGTCCTGAAACTCCCCTTTTAAATCAGGCTGGCCTCGAACTCAAAAATCCACCTGCCTCTGGCTTCTGAGTACTGGGATTAAAGGCATGCGCCACCACGCCCGGCTTGCTTGTTGTTTTATTAAAAGTTGTTTACTATTCTTCATTGACAACCTAAGATATGGAATGATATGATTAAATTATTTAATGTGTGGCCACTTTATTAAATTAATTTAGAAGAAAAACAACTCTTCAGGCAATGCAAAAGATACATTGATATGAATATATTATACATTTTCATTTGACTGTTTTCATCTGTATAGTTATTACTTAAATGTTATGTTTATTACCAACTAATATACATCCTTCTTCATGTATGCAACTGTGTGAAGGCATTTGCCTGTAGACATCAGAATTTGGGCATTAAATCACTGGGAACCTAGAGGTTCAAGAGTTCATCATCTGATTAACAAGAGTTCTGGGATTAGAAGTCTGGTCCTGATGCGAGAGCAACAAGGATTTTAATCCTGAGCCATCTTTATAGCTTTTAATTTTATAGAAATATTACTTGAATATGTATCATGTACCATCTTCCAGATGAAAAATCACTTATTTAGGTATATGATGAGAAAGAAAACATTCTGAATAATTATGAAAAATCCTTCACAGACTTAATATTTTATGTTTGCAAGCAGATATATATTAGCACGCTCAAATATCTTATTTCTCATCAGGTCCACAATTAAGATATTAGATAATTTAGTATAGTTTTTAAAACCTAAAATTATAGGTAATATTTAAGAAGTTTATGCTTTATTGAAGCATAGATATTTATTGTGGCATACTTTGTAGCAGATATGCTGTTTATCCATCCCACCAGGAAACTTTCACTGCATAGAGGAACATCAAATTTAATAGTATCAGCCAGGACCTCAACTCCTATCATGCACAGTATATTCATTCATATTATCTTAATCAATTTCCTCAGTCATGCAAGACAGCAATTAACTACAGTCACATGCATAGACACAACAGAGACATGAGAGAGTTAAATTACATTATAAATCAAATGTCCCTAATTTGAACTGATATGTGAAACTCTTGGTTGAAGAGAACTTGAATAACATGCAAAGATTATGAATATTAGATTCTCTGAACTGACATGTCAGAAAGTAAATTCTCAGGAGTGGAGAGCAAAGTTTTATATAGTAAAGAAATTATGACTGAATTTAAAGTCCTTCAAGTTCAACTTTTAAAATGCTCTAAGATTTTAGATAGAGTACTTTATTTTTTAAGATGATGTGACAGATTTAATCTTAGGATAAGTTTAAATACTCATTCATTTTATTTATTGAGCTATGTTAGGATTTCAGGTTTAACTTTGAATAGCCTGTATCCTGAAGTTTCATTTGAGCAAGATATGATAAAATACAGAGATAATGGCATCTAAAATACACAAAGATTCAAACTGTGCCTGAAATGTTAAGATACTAAGGGCAGTATATGTTGGTTGCTTATAATCTGAAAATCTGAAATTTAAACTACAACCAAATCTTATACCAGCAAAAGTGCTAAATACAACTGTTGGCCTCATTTTAAGGATTTAAGATAAAATGCACAGCACACACTCTGAAAATAATCTATAAAATTGTCTTCAGAGTATGTGCACAGAACAGAATTGAAACATAAGTTAAATTGATGTCTCGGCTTTGGTCCCATCCCTAACATATCTCATTATTTTTATGCAAATATTTCTAAACTGACAACACAAGCCAAATTCAAAATATTTCTTGTTCCAGCTTTTTGGAGATTTTCAATTGAGCTCTCATTCCATGTTTTTACAAAAACCAGTGCCATTTTTTCTTTCTTGTTCAAATTACAGTTTACTTTTCATCCATAGACATTTTTGAATCTCATTTCATTCTTTGATTTCCTGCTTTGCAAGATATTTCTTGCCTCTTTCTTCAGAAGAAGAGATTGCCACAATTTACAAGTCGCTGCTGCTGCTTCGGAAACTGAACTTGCTGTGCAGAACATTGGCTTCAATTTAATTACTGTTTATGCACTTGTTTTTCTTGAGTTTGTATCAGAGTAAAATAAAGTGATTCAGATTTATTCACTCATGTTATGTCTGTCTGACAAGCTTGCTGTATTCATTTCCAAATGCCATCTAAATATGCTTACCTAAAATAATACAAGGTACAAATTGAAATAGGTAAGACTTTTAGTATTTACTTGACCAAACACTGTCCATTAAAGCTGTATAGCAGAGCTGGCAAGAATGTGGGAAAGGAGGAACAATTTTACATTGCTGGTGGGGTTGAAAAGTGGTTCAACACCATTCTGGAAAACAGTCTGGTGGTTCCTCAGAAAATTGAAAATAGTTCTAACTGAGGACCCAGCTACACCACTCCTAAGCATATACACAAAAGACGCTGCAACATATAACAAGGACACACGCTCCACAATGTTTATAGCAGCCTCCTTTTTAATAGCCAGAAGCTGGAAAGAACCCAGATGTTCTTCAACTGATAAAACATACAGAAAATGTGGTACACATACTCAATGGAGCTATTAAAAACAATGACTTCATGAAATTTTTAGGCAAATGAATAGAACTCAAAATTTCATCCTGGGTGTATCCAGTCACAATAGAACACTCATTATATGTACTCACTGATAAGTGGATATTAGAAAAGATGTTCGGAAAGCCTATGACATAACCCACAGACCATGTGAAACTCAATAAAGAAGACCAACTTGTGGATGTTTCAGTCCTACTTAGAGGGGGAACAAAATAATTAGAGGAGGTAGAGGGAGGAAGGGATTCAGGGAGGATTAAATGAGGGGGAGGATAAAATGGGAGGCAGGGTCAGGTGTGGGAGGAGACAGGGGAGAAGTACAGAAGATTAGGAAATTGAATGGAGGTGTGTAGTAGTGGGGGTTGGGGAACTGGCGGTAGCCACTAGAAAGTCCCAGATGACAGGGAAGCAAGAGTTTCTCAGAACTCAAAAGGGATGGCATTAGCCAAAATACCCAACACAGGTGAGATCTAACCTGTACAGACCATATTCCCTGTTTGAGGGATGGAGCCACCCATCCATCTCAAAAAAATTTAATGCAGAACTGTTGCAGTCTAAAGAAAATATAGGGACTAAAAGTGGAATATAGAATGAAGGAAAGTCCATCCAGAGACTGCCCCACCTAGGGATCCATCCCATCTGCAGACACCAAACCTAGACATTATTGCTGATGCCAAGAAGCGCTTGCTGACTAGAGCCTGGTGTAGGTGTCCCCTGAGAAGCTCTGACAGAGCTTGATCAATTCAGATGCATATGCTCACAGCTGATCTTTGGACTAAGCATGGGGATTCCACTGGAAGTGTTAGGAGAAGAACTGAAGGTGCAAACAGGGATTGTAGCCCTATCGGAAGAACAACAATATCAACTAAGCAGACCCCTGGAGCTCCTAGGACCTAAACCATCAACCAAAGTTTACACATGGAGGGACCCATGGCTCCAGCTGCATTTGTAGCAGAGGATTGTTTTATCTCCTATAAATGGGAGGGGAGGCCCTTGGTCCTGTGGAGGCTCAATGCCACAACATAGAGGGATGCTAGGTTGATGAGGTGGGAGTGTGTGAGTCAGTGGGGGAGCTCCCTCAAAGAGGCAGAGGGATGGGATAGGGGGATAGGACAGAGGAAACTTGGAAGGAGACAGCATTTGAAATGTAAATAAATAAAATAACTAAGTTTTTTAAAACAGCTCAACTGAGAAGGAATTTCTCTGAGAACTGGTAAACCATTTACTGTATTAGAGCACTAGGCTGGACACCAAAGGGTGATTTATAAAGGTTATATTATTTTTATATCATAAACCATTAGAGTTGAAGTAAAAATTTTAAACTATATTTATTCTAGAATGTTAAGATATCTCTAAAGCCGTAAGGGGTTTTAATTTTTCATGTTTGAGTACACCGTTAAGCTGACACTAACAGAGCGCACACGCTGTTTGTGTTTAGGTTGTGCTTGTACTCTGACACCCAATGCAACAATGCCCTGCCTTTTCAGCTTATTTCTAAGGTCTGTGAATTGAACTTAGGGAAAAAGTTTAGATAAAAATAATTTTACAAAACATAGTCAGTGTGTAATCTATGAGAAAATAACTTGACTACTTTTAATGTAATCAAAATAAATTATTTTCTCGCAATCACTTGTTATGGGGAGTATTAAGAGTTGGTTATCAGTTGCAACTTCTCTTAAATCCACCTTATTTGTTTTATTCTAGTAAATGTCTAAAAAGAAATCAGTCATTGGCAAAAGATAGAGGATGGATAACCTAGAGAAATTAATAGTGCACTTTCCTAAGTGGCTTTAATCTCTTTATAATAATATAGGAAATCAATGCCTAGACGACTGCTTAATAACACCAATGGACTCAATTATCCATTACCCAGCCTTTTCCTTATTTTTCCAAAGTAAAGGCATGAAACTACATCATAAGCAATGTAATTTGAGAGTTTTCAATAAAAATAAAAACATCAAGCTTTAAAATAAACTTAACTCATACAGTAATTATTAGTAGTAAATGTTAATTTTATATTAATCTGAAATACTGACTGAAGTATTCAGTGGTATTTATACCACATAAATAATGTTTGCATTATTTTTATAAATATTTCAATAATTTTTAATTGGTCAATGAATACAAATTTAAAATTGCTTATATTTATTTTCCATCATTGAGTTTATTACTACATTTATTTTAAATGGATTTCACTAAAAAAAAATCCACTTCATAATCATATAATTGAAAAGTTTATTTAGTCTTTGGGATTCTGTACATGGAAAATTCATGTAGCATATCAAGAATGATTCTGAAATTATGAGATAAAAGTAGATAAAAGAATGAGTAGAGGAATATTTTTTTTCCTCCAGAGACACACAGTTCAGCCATGCAGGAAGTAAATTAATAGTGAATATTGTAATTTATTTAAACACACTTAACAAGAAAATGTGTAATATTTAGGAAACATGGCATAAATCCTCTCATATTATATTACATCTTTGCTATAGGATATTTTTTGATCATAGCTTCTTCTCTGCCAAATCTTCCTAGATCCAATATTCCACATCTGTTTAAGGCTGAAAGTAGCATCTGTCTTTGAGACTAAACATATTTAGATATTTAGAAAAATGTTTGACACTATACCAATTTTTTCAAAGCTACTGGTCATTGAACACAAAGATGTAGCAGTGGCATACCTGGGATTGAATAGGAAAAGCGATGCGGAGCAAGGAGTTTAGGGGACTGGGAGAGAGAGAGGTAACAGGAAGGGAGAGAAAGGAGAAGCTAACATCGAGGCAGATGAACAGTACTATGATCCTGATCCCACATGGTTTTAAGCAGCTCCAATTAGCTAAGATTTTTCACAAGGTTAGAATAATTGGGTTAAAGCTTTATCTTTATCAATTGGCTCTCAAATTATTGTATTGATATCTTGTAAATCTTATTGTTATATAAATCTGATTGGATAGTAAGCTTTAAGAGTCATGTTTCTACTGGGTAACAAGGTGTTGAGATGGCTGATTGTGAGGTGCTGGGTGGAAGCAAGATGAACTTGCTAGCTGGAAGTGAGTAGCTCAGCGATGAGAACATGCCAAGTGGAACCCAGCCGGGACATAGCATTGTGGGCCCACAGTACTGGTACTAGAGCAGGAACATGGACTGGTGGGGCAGGAGAGATGGTGGGTTGACCATTTTTCAATATTTCCCTCAACACAAAGAATTCAGACTCATGGTTGATCCAGGATGTTGGAAATAGGTAACAATTGAAGGCTCAGACCAAATCTAGACAGTATACTGACTGCCTCACACAGAGTTCAGGGAAAAACAAAAAACAAACAAACAAACAAAAACCTGAAAGTGTGAAAAGATTTTAAAAGATGGACAAAGGTAGAAGTGCTGAGACATGCTATCACCAGAGTATAAAACAGCTTGTTAATAGCCAATTAGTGGTCATGGAGGGGCTTGTGGGTTTTACATCTCTAATCTGAACTATTGATGGCTTCCATGAGAGGTGCAGTCTGTTATTTTGTACTCATTGGTGAGCCCATCACCAAAGAACACATACAAATTCATGTTCTCATAGACAGACAGGGGTGAAAAGAGATAAGAAAGAAGAAGCACGAGGGCAATCAAAATGTATTCTGTACATCTATAAAACTGCCAAAGCACAGTTAATAATAATAAAAAATCATGCATGCCATTTTCATGTATGTGTAATAAACAAACAAGAAACCAAAAAATGAAGGGAATAGAACTCATGAAAATAATTTTTGGCCCAAATCATTTTCATCCATGAAATATCTTAATAGTTCCTTCTTAGTAAATTAATTAAATAATGTAAGTATAAAGTTTTCAAGTTCATTGACTTTGTTGAAATTTTGTTCAACAATTATCCTATAGTGCATGTCATTGTAACAATTTTTACATGTGTGCATAGTCATATAAATAAGCCAGTGCAAAACTTTGTCACTCTATGAGTTAATGCAAACCAAGTTTACTTCATGTGAATTTGAATTGAGAAGTTAAGCTGCCATTCAGGTTCTGATTTCCCACCTGTAACCCGGGGGACATAACCAGTATTTCCTGAAAGGGAAAGCAAGATAGAAGGCAGTAGTGAATGTAGCTTGAAAACAGACTCTTCACAGGCAACTTCAGTCCTTCGAGGAGGTGTTGCCATGTGTACAGACGAGAAAACAAGTAGAAGTATTCTGTACCATGAACACTGCTCTGTTAAAACTAGTAGCTCTCTTTCTTATTTTTCAATGACTGGAAGAAAACAAGTATTGTAGGCATGGATTTCAGTCAAACGGATTATGAACTAACAAGGAACGACAATGAGTTATCAGTGATAGACTTGGGACAGATCATCCCACTCTTCAATGCCACATGCTTGAAACTTCACACTGGAAATCTATCCAGACCAAGAGGTGGATCTCTGATGTGGTGGGAATTCCTATCATTTATACATTCTTGTCCTTTTCACACTTTCCTCAGATGAAATATTTATTGATTGTTGAGCCAATCTCCAAAGCCCTGTGTATGACAAAGCAAATGGATCTCTTTAGTAAAATTGGATTTCCATAGCACCATGTAGTGATAGGGGTTTTCCTCTCATTTAGATTTTTTAAAATTACTTTATAACCTTATTGCTGTGCTCCCTCCTGGTGCCCCCTCCAGTAATTAATCTCCATTCCTCCTCTGAAAGAGTGGAGGGCTCCTGGGTATCCTCCAACCCTGGCATCTCAAGGCTTTGCAGGGCTAGGTGCTTCTTCTCTGACTGAGGTCACCAAAAACAGTTGTTCTAACTGGATGCCTGCGTGGAGTAGGCCATCTAGATCAATCACCTTGCACAAAACTGAAGGCCCAATGGATCAAAGACCACAATGTACCAGATATACTAAATTAAGTAGAACACAAAGTAAGGGATTGCCTTGAACTCATTGGTACAGGAAAAAACAACAACAACAACAACAAAAGAAAAACAAAACAAAAAAAACCAACAACTTCCTGAACAGAACACCAATGGCTCAGTCTCTTAATATCTACAATTGGTAAATTGGAATTCATGAAACTGAAAACAATCTGTAAGGCATTAGAACAGAATATCAGTCTACAGATTGGAAAAAGATCTTCACCAACTTTATATTTGACAGAGGGCTAGTATCCAAAATTTATAAAGAACTCAAGAAGTTAGATACCAAGAACTCAAATTACTCAAATAATAATTGGAATGTAATACTAAACAGTAGATTTTCAACACTGTTGAATGGTTGAGAAACACTTAAAAGAAATGTTTAAAGTTTCTAGTCATCAAAGAACTGCAAAGCAAAACTACTCTGAAATTACATTGAATAGCAATCAGAATAGCTAAGATCAAAAACATGCTGGAAAGATGTTGAGCAAGGGGAACACTCCTTTCTTGGTGGTGGGAATGCAAACCTTTATAACCACTTTGGAAAACCACTTTGTAGTTTCTCAGAAATCTGGGCATAGTTCTACTTCAAGACCCAGCTACACCACTTTTGGTATACCACTTTTGGTATATCATATACACACACACAAAAAGCTCCAATATCCCAAAGTGTCACTCAACTGATGGATAAATAAAGAAAATGTGGAACATGTACACAACAGAATTCTATTTAGCTATTAAAAACAAAGACAAAGTATTTTGGGGACAAATTAATGGAACTTGAGAATATAATCCCGAGTGAGGTAACCCAGATTAAAAAGGACATGCATGTTATGTAGTCATTTATAAGTGATATTAGACATAAAATATAGGATAGCTATGCCAGATCTAAACTCTTATCTGATAAAAGAACCACAAGTATGTGTGACATTTTTTTGTTCCTTGTTCAAAATGTTTAGCCTTTACCAGTACTTCTCATACCTTTCTTGTGTCATCATCAACATTTAAAGATCTTGTTCAAACATCATACTGGTGAGCATAGAACAGACTTATTACTCAAGTTGGAACAACAGAGGCAAAAATGACAGTGTGGTAGAGTTTACAGATTTTTAATGAAATATTACATTATATTAATTATATTAATAACAGATTCGAGAAAAACAAAAGAAGTGTAGAAATTTTAAAATATAAATATTTAGCCACATTTGCATTAAATTTATATTTAACTTTGAAAGAAAACTTCATGTACTCTTTTACCAAAATGTACTTTAGCTTAAATGTTATTATCTTTTACCATCAATGTTCAAGTAACAATATGTTGAAGTTTTTTTTTTCTACATAACTTTCATCAGATATATTGACCAAATGGCTCTAACAGTGACATTAGAATGATAGCTTTTAAATAATTAAATATATTTATTGTCATTTTCGTCTGCAGTCACCTGTATTCTTTTTAATATACTTATGATTTAGAAGAAGTTTGAGATGTAAATATGTATCACATTCATGTAAATGGAAACAAATACCCATGTGTACAGATGAATATATGAGGCATCGGTAGATTTGATTAGAAAGTAAAGAATCAGAAAATGAATTTTAATTTCATTATTAATGAGTCAGTTCTCATGGTAAAACATTTTTCATTCATATATGATTCCAATCCATGCTAATTTTAACTTATATTAACCATATGACAAATGTTATAAAGACTTGTGTAAATATATTCTCTGGGATTATGATGTCCATTATTTAAATATAGAAGGTAAATGAATACATGCCTCATTTCATGAATAGTATTCTGTTCATTTATTCATTTCTAATCATCAAGAATAAGAGGCCAGATTATTAAGAAAAAAATTACTGACTCTGCTTCTTTTTTTTTTTTTTTTGTACTTACTTTTTACAGTCTTTTTACCCACAGGGTTTGGGAAATAATGTTTGCAAACATGACAAATTGGAGAATACAAATGAAAATTTTCTCCAAAGACATGGCTTTGACTCAACAAATTCAAACCAGCTGTACTTGTGCTAGATGCTAGGGAAAATATTGCACCACAACTTGTTTGTCCACAGATGAATCATCTCAATAGATGTAATTCATAATCCTGCAGGTGGCATTTACTTGACAAAGTACAGTTTTGGGGATGGCTGAACTCGGGAAAAAAAAAAAACAAAAACAAAAAACAAAAAACCTTCCTCTGTAAACTACTTTTAAATTGCTCCAACATGTTTTATTTAAATTTTAAAGGGAAGTGTTTATTTTCACTTAATTGAATATCTCAAAATTTCCATTCCTGTAATCCAATTGCCAAATAGATAATACCCAGTAAGACGCAATAATTTAGATAAGAAGTATTTAGCATAAAGTAAGATATTTACAAACAGAAGTTGGATTTGCAAGAAAGTGTCCTTAATCAAATATAAGCACAAACACAAAAAGAGACAGAGACACAAAGGTCCTGAAAAAAGGGCATAATGGATAAGAAGATTTACCCTGTCTTCCAGAATCTAGGAGTCAATTCCCAGCATCCAGGATGAGGCTTACAATGGTCTGCAACGCCAGTGCCTGGGTAATCTTAGGTCTTCTTCTGCCCTCTAGAGGCACCACACACATTGCACAATTACGTTACAGGTAAAAACATTTATACCTATAAAATAAAGAATGAGAGGGGGAAAAAAAAAGCAAGATTGAGACAGAGGATGAAAGGAGAATAGATATTTCCAAAATATCCATTGATTTAATAAATGTGTTATCTAGAGTTAAATATTGACTAGCAAAGAATACATAAAAGACATTGTCTTAAAAAAACTCTCATAAATCAATGAGAGGGAAACAAGTAACAGGCAAAAATATATCAAAGCTAACATAATCTTAATATTACTAGCAAATTATTTTCTAGGTTATCCAATTTCTTACATTGCACAATTCCAAGCATAGTTATTTGTTTACAAATCCCTTAACTGTCTAAGACCTTAAAGTGTATATCAACAAGAGAAATAGAAACCTTGTAGGAGTATTACTCTTAGTTTGTTGATTTGTATGTCTTATTCCCACAAAAGAGCTTGTTTGATTTTCCAGTCTTAGGGGATCTGTAACCTCACCAAACCTCCAAACCTTTTGCCACATGATTCAGTGAAAACATCAGGAATCTTTGCTGAGTTCCTTTAATGGACCTCTGCCTATCATGGTAACTATCCTTTATCCAGTTCAAGGCTTGAGGCTCTCTCAGATTGAGTAGCAGCTGCTTCCTGTTCTCACTCTGAAATATTGAATAGGAAAGCATCATCAGTGGAGCACACACTTGGTGTGACCCAAGAAGTTGCTATGTCTAGATCCCTATATGTCCATTGTAGTTAAAGGTACCAGAGATAATGTATAAATCAACCCACCTCATGAAGAAGGTCTTCTTACTTCTCACAAAAATGTCAGAGTCTATAAAAGAAAAAGCTTATGCTCAACTATCTACCATGGTTATTTTAGACAGGGCCACAACAAAGGACTACCTAAAACAAGGATCGTTTGTAAGCGCATCCATTAGAAGACTGGAAAGGGGACAAAGACATAGTGGTTCTTAACATAAAGTGTCTCACTTGTGACAGACTTGAGCCATATGGAAAAGCACAGGCCTTGACTGTATTAGGTTTTCTTGGTTGGTTGGTTGGGTTTTTTTTCCCCCTCAAAGGATATGGTATGTACTGTGCCATTTCAGGTTGTTCAATGTAAAAACAGGAACAGAGTGTTGTACATAAGCCATTGTACTCCCAAAACATTTGATATCATTTATGAAGTAAGTAAAAACGATTAAAATAAGATAAACCAAAGACCACATGGAGACAAATCATATTTTCCTAAAACCATTCTATGGGGTTGTAAAAAGCCAGCCAGATAAGACTTTATGGTGGACCACATATGAGTTACTTTCAATATGAATGCATTTCTAGCCAACAATGCTAACCAATCAGCATGAATTTCTTAATAAGTTTGACCTTTTCAAATGAATCTAGAAGCTTCTTAATCCAAAAGTTTAATGGGTACTTCCAAACAATGTAAATGATCTTTGATATTTATATAGTGAGAAGATCCTGAGATCTACCACCCAGTCGAAATGAGTAAAGGTCGCCAGCAAGATTTTGCTGAAAGGACCCTGATATAGCTGTCTCCTGTGAGGCTTTGCCAGTGCCTGTCAAATACAGAAGTGGATGCTCACAGTCATCTATAGGATGGAACACAGGGCCCCCAATGTAGGAGCTAGAGAAAGTACCCAAGAGCTGAAGGAGTCTGCAAGCTCATAGATGGAACAATAATATGAACTAATCAGTACCCCCAGAACTCGTGTCTCTAGCTTCATATGTAGCAGAAGATGGCCTAGTTTGCCATCATTGGAAAGAAAGGCCCCTTGGTCTAGCAAACTTTATATGCCCCAGTACAGGGGAAAGTCAGGGCCAAGAAGTGAGAGTAAGTGGTTAGGGGAGCAGGGCGGGGGGAGGGTATAGGGGACTTTTGGGATATCATTTGAAATGTAAATGAAGAAAATATCTAATAAAAAATAAAATAAAAAATAAAAAATTGGGTATAGGAGTCCTGCAATTTAGTAAGATTGGGACTGGAGATAAATCATATTAGCTAGAATCTGGTTTTGAAAGTAGTATCTATTTCTTAGTAACCCTGTAGTTGGCTTCTACCAAAATGTCTGCATAAAGAATATGCAAATTTTGGTGGTATTATTATTATTGTTGTTGTTGTCAATGACAATTGGAACTTGGCAATCACTTCCTTCTGAATGCCTCTGCCCAGACCACACCGAGGAATTTTACCTCCAAGCTCTTGAATTTTCCATGCCATATACATGTTGTACTATGGTTGCTAGTCCTTGCTGCATGGTTAATTAGTGTAGCTCCTCTAGAAAGATAGTGCTATTATATTAGCAAGCTGGTACTCCTTACAGGGCATGCTAGATATACAGAGAGAAGATAGCCAAATGACACATGAAGCCTAGTTAAAGGCTACCATATGTGTACTATTCTCATTTTTACAGGAAGGCAGATGCTGATTATCTGATATGGATACTGAAAAGGCTATTTGCAATAGAGCATCTGCATAAAATGTCTCCTCATCTTAGCATCGGTAAACATCAATGTTCAAGGAGCCTTACAACTGCTTATCCCACTAAAACGGACAACAATTTTACCAGCAGGGGTCTTCAGATTCTTGAGCTATTCTACTGAGTTCAGAAGGAATGTGGGATTGAAAAGGTTTTTTTTTTTTTTTTTTCACATTGAGTATTTCCTTTCCTTCTTTTTTCCATATAAATATATGGAAGAAATACAGCTGCTTTTGTTTATTGTTGACATGAATGCCTATTTATAGAAAATCAAAACAAAAAAAATAAAAACTCTGTATGACAAATAAGTGGATATAGCAAGATTGCAATGTATAATGTTTGTTATTTTATTTTATTTGATATTTTGTTTATTTACATTTCAAATGTTATCTCCTTTCCTGGTTTCTCCTCAGGAAACCCCTATGCCATTCCCTCTCCCCTATTTATTTGAGGGTGCCCACCAACCCACTCCAGCCTCCCCACCTTGGAATTCCCCTACATTGGGGCATTGAACCTTCACAGGACCAAGGGCCTCTCCCCTCACTGAAGTCTGACAAGGCCACCCTCTGCTACATATGTGGCTGGGTTACATAGCATCTTCCTATGGTTTGCAAACCCCTTGAGCTCCTCAGTCCTTTCTTTAACTCCTCCATGGGAACACTGTGCTCAGTCAATTGTTTGGCTGCCTCTGTATTATGCCAGTTTGGCATTGGCAGAGCCTTTCAGGAGACAGCTATATCAGGGTTCTGTCAGCAAGAACTTCTTGCCATCCACAATAGTGTCTGTGTTTGGTGTCTGTATATGGGATGGATCCCGAGGTAGGGCAGTCTCTCGATGGCCTTTCCTTCAGTCTCTGCTCCACACTTTGTCTCCTTATTTCCTCTCTTGGGTAGTTTGTTCCCCTTTTAAGAAGGACTGAAGAATCCACACTTTAGTCTTCCTTCTTCTTGAGCTTCATGTGGTCTGTGAATTTTATCTTGAGTATTCTGAGCTTCTGGGCTAATATCAACTTATCAATGAGTGCATATCAAGTGTGGTCTTTTGTGATTAGGCTGTGTCACCCAGGATGATATTTTCTAATTTCATCCATTTGCCTAAGAATTTAAGGAATTCATTGTTTTTAATATCTGAGTAAATGTGTAAATGTACCACAGTTTCTGAATCCATTCCTCTGCCGAAGGACATCTGGGTTCTTTCCAGCTTCTGGCTATTATAAATAAGGCTGCTATGAACATAGTAAAGCATGTGTCCTTGTTATATGTGTGGTATATGACCAGGAGTGCTATTGCTGGGTCCTCAGGTGGTACTATGTCCAATTTTCTGAAGATCTGCCAGATTGATTTGCAGAGTGTTTGTACAAGCTTTCAATCCCACCAACAGTGGAGGAGTGTTCCTCTTCCTCCAGATCCAGCCAGCATCTGCTGTCACCTGTGGTTTTGATCTTAGCCATTCTGACTGGTGTGAGGTGGAATCTAAGGGCTGTTTTGATTTGCATTCCCCTGATGACTAAGCAACAAGGGGGAATATCTGTCTCTCTTAGGCTACTTATATTGTTTTTGAGAGGTTCTAATAGAAATAGCAGGGTTTTTTTTTTGTTTGTTTGTTTTGTTTTTTTTTCGGAATTTGAGCTGAAGACACAGGGCACAGACAGATCTTAAATGGAATGGACTCATGACCACAATGAGGATGAAGATAAAACTTAAGGAAGGAAGGACTTTAAGGGCTGAAGGGTTTCTGCCAGTCATACTTCAGAGAAGGCCCAGAATCTAAAATTGTAAAGCATTAAGGGTATGAATTTCAGTCACGAGAGTCCTGCTAACTTTAGTCTACTATTCTTGACACGTGTCTTAGTCAGGGTTTCTATTCCTGCACAAACATCATGACCAAGAAGCAAGTTGGGGAGGAAAGGGTTTATTCGGCTTACACTTCCATACTGCTGTTCATCACCAAAGGAAGTCAGGACTGGAACTCAAGCAGGTCAGAAAGCAGGAGCCGATGCAGAGGCCATGGAGGGATGTTCTTTACTGGCTTGCCTCCCTTGGCTTGCTCAGCCTACTCTCTTATAGAACCCAAGACTACCAGCCCAGGGATGGTCCCACCCACAAGGGGCCTTTCCCTCTTGATCACTAATTGAGAAAATGCCTTACAGTTGGATCTCATGGAGGCATTTCCTCAACTGAAGCTCCTTTCTCTGTGATAACTCCAGCTGTGTCAAGTTGACACAAAAATAGCCAGTACAACACAACACGGGACTGTGTTCCTTTCAAATATATTGTTTCCTATGTCTCTATTTACTATAGATCAGCATTATTTTATCTTGATTATCACAATATAACATACACTTGGAATGAAGATATCACCTTTTCTCATTTCTCTTTCCCTGGCAGGTCCTGCAGCTTTGATATATTTAGCAGCATATGTTTTTAAATATCACATGAGAGACCCTAGGAGCGCCATCTTGTATATATAATCAGACATTTCACTCAAAGCCAAATATTTGGTAAAACTGACTAATCTGAGTCTTGTAGAACATATATATTATATATGCTTTGAATTTGCCAATGGATGCAAAAAAGAAAATGAAATCATTACTAATTCTATGCGTCTTTCAATACCCAAGGAAATTATCTTTCTTGAAAAAGAAAACTTTAAGAAAATAATTTTTCATTTCCTGAGAGGTATAATTATTTAACTCATTAGCAGTAGTCAAACTGACTGTTACATTTTTGGTGATTCATACAGTGGAACTAAATTTGAATATCCTTTCAGTACCTAATTTCATCATGCCAGTTCTGTGACTTGAGAAATGACAGGGGACAATAAGTTTGTAACACTAATGGATGTTATTTCCAATGTAAAAAGGATAAACTTAAAACACTTCTCATTAAAGAAATGCAATTTATCACAGCAGGGCGTCAGTCTTAGTGCATTCTGAGTTCTACAAAAAAGCTAATATTAAAGCCCTCATTAATCTCTCATTAAGATAATAGGGCTCTGAAAGTTTTTGAAACATGTACTGCCTTTAAAAATATTGTTGGTAAAGTGATTCCGTATTTTAAAATGTACTTTGGATATCCAAAGTCATATTAAAACATCTATTTTAGGACAGATGAGATGGCTTAGCACAGTGGGTAAAGCCTAACCATTTGAGAGTGACTTGTAGACTCACAAGGAAGAAGGGGAGAACAAATTCCTACAAGCTGTCTTTGATTTTCTTAAATGTGCTAAGGAATTTGTGTGTGAGTATGCACATTCTGTCTCTGTCTGTTGGTCTGTTTCTCTCTCTCTCTCTCTCTCTTTCTCTCTCTCTCTCTCTCTCTCTCATACACACACACACACACACACACACACACACACACACACACACACACAGAAAGACATTACAACAATAATTTCAATAAAACCTGTACTCCCCCCCCCCAGTTTTCTAAGTAAAGGCAGAGTTTAAACATATAATAATAGTAAATACTCATGTTTATGAACAACAAATTAAGAGTAGTAACTATGTGCTTATTGTCACTTACATTGTCAAGGTTTAAATCTTTACTTTAGGCCTCTCCTAACACAATAGTAAATTCTATCAAGTCACATAACCCCACATAAAATTATATTTATGTAAGTAACTTTAATTGACAGTAAGTTGCAGAATTTCCAAATTATACATTTTGATATTTTCATGATTCTTGGAATCTTTGTAGTTCTATGATTATAAAATTCCTATGATTAAGAAAGAGTCATAACAGCATCTGCTTTCCCATCAATTTCCCACTGTCCATACCCTCAAGTGATGGTACACTGAACAATAATTTTATCTTTTAAGATTATATTTAATTAACTTTTATTTTTTGAATCATAAAAGTGATGTTAACCGATGTATTATCAATGATATTTAGATATAGTAATAATCATCATAAATGAAGGCTAACTACGAACATTGGACTTATGGGTAAATATATTTTTCTTTTAAAAATTTCATGCAAGGGTGTTCTGTGCACACTGTTTTCGTTTTTCCTTGTCTTTCAGTTTATGGCTTATTATATGAATTCAGATAATACATTGAATAAAATGTTTTGTAATTCCTTCTTTTTAGTTCTAGTTGGGTAAATAGGTGAAAGTAGAAAAGATCCTCCTGTGAAGTGTAGCTCAGAACTAGAAAGAAAAATGTAACATGCCCTTATTCATCTAAAGTTCCTAACACCTAGCATTTTTATGTGAATATATAAGTGCAGAAGCAAGGAAAGTAAATGGGGACTATGGAGCTGGAGGTAAGAGATAGAAAAAGCAGACTACAATCCATTTGGAAACGAAAATGGGAAAAATGAAGAAACCTTAGTAGGTGGAAGAGGTAACTGTAGAACAATGGCTCAGGGGCATAAATAACAGTAAGCATGTCCGAAAAGTTATATGCAATCATATTATTATCTATCTACTCCAAATCACATATAATAAAAATAAGTCTATATATGCATAATATTTAAATGAAATATTTCCATCTGGGGTGATAGTGCTTTCCCAAGAGCTATCTAACAAAAATAAGTTTTTGGTCAAGATTAACCAAGAGACTCTCAAAAACAATTCTCTAAGAATGTAGAGAGTACGTATTGCTGAACACATTATAATCTTTGAAGAGAGAAGACAGAGGACATAATTCTGGGCCTGATCTAACCTCATCTCTGGGACCTAATTTTCAAGGTATCAGAAGGCACCATTCATGATTCCAAGAGAGGGAAGCAAAAGATACTTCCACCCAGCTCTGTTCCAATGAACCACAATGAGTAGCATCTCATGACAATCTCAAGCGTAATATAGTGGCACTCAACAATCTCTGACACTGAATCTTATGAACTACTATGAAGTCTTGAATCCTGTACAACCTAAACCACCATTCTTCTCAACCACCATGAAGTATTTATCATTAAACCCACAGGCAACATGTGGTCCTCATGCTTCATCAAAGAAATTTGTTTGTGCAATAAATCATTATAAAAAAGACAATACCTATGAAAATTCAGAAATAATAGATATTGGGGTTCCCAGTCAAAATCTGTCAGAGACCATCCCGTGAGAAAGTGATCCCTTCTCAAATGGCCTTGTGCTAAGAGCTGGTTGCCACCCCCCTTCCTCCTTATTCCCTTCCTAACACCTAAGGCTGTAAAGTTGAATAATCGTCCCCTCTTCCTTATCTCTTCCTGAGTTCCCATGACATCCAAGGACATGAGCTATGCCTGAGCCCAGCCTGACACCCAAGCCTGTCAAGGAGGATCTATGTTCCAGAGATAAGATGCAGAGTGCCCGCCGTTTGGCGCCTGACTTCGGCCCCCATGTCAGCAGATGCCCACTTCTTTGTTCTTTGTATAATTCTCCCTCGACCCCTCCCATATTCCCTGCGATGTATGCTTTAAAAGGAAGGCACCTCAGCATAATAAAGGAGACCTTGATAGTTACAATTCTACTTGGTCTCCGCCTCTCTTTCTTTTCCTCCCATTTCCTTCCAGGTTCGCGGTCCCCCTCGCACCCACGAATAACTGAATCCCGCAGGACGGGATAAAAATCAATACATTTACAACTCAGTTCCTCCATCTAACTCCTAGGAATCAATGTAGAAGAGGAGGCAAAATGATTATAAGAGCCAAGGAAACAAGGAAGTTGCTGTGAGATTGTCTTCTAGAAATGTTAGGCAGGCTACGGCAATGCAGTATTATCACCTTGGATGCCTATACATAGTCTGAATATTAATGACACCAATGTACTTGCTAACATGGAAGGGAGGTAGTACTCAAGTGGTATCAAGCCTAGAAAAAGAACTAAAGACAATTGAAAATTTTGAGAGCAGGAAAAATGGTCTTCTCAGGGAAGAGATGGCTCTGTTGGTTATTCAATACCAGGGTTCAGCTTGGCGATAATTTATATACATGTAATATGATAATAATTAAGCAGACTGTATTTATTTAAAATTGTATATCCATCATATATATGTATATATACACATATATATGTATATATATATCAGAGGAAAATAGGTTATGAATTTGAAAGAAAGGAAGAAGGAATGGATGTGGAGAGTTGAATGAAGGAATGAGAAGGGGAAATGATATAATTATATATTTAAGTTTTTAAGTATTTTTGTGAATGATATTTTAATATTAATATTCTTTTTTTTCTTTTTCTCTTCCTTTTCTTTTCTTTTCTTTTCTTTTTTTTTACAATCCAGCCACTGCTTAACCTCCCAGTTCCTCCTCCCACAGTTCCTCATCCCATTCTTTCTCCCCAGGTCCTCGAAGGTTAGGAGCATCTTCTCCCACTGAAGCCAGACTAAGCAGTCCTCTGCTATATATGTTCTTGGAGCTTCGAAACAGTTTGTGTGTGCTGCCTGGTTGGTGGCTCAGTGTCTGTAGAATCATAGGGATCCAGGTTAGTTGAGACTGCTGGTCTTGCCATGGGGTTACCCTCCTCTTCCATTTCTTCCATCCTTTTCCTAATTCAATTAAAGGGGTCTCCAAGTTAAGTCCTATGGGTGTAAGTATCTTTGTCTCAGTTAGCTGTTGGTTAGGCCTCTCAGAGGACTGCAATGCTAAGCTCTGGTGTGTAAGCACATCATAGCATCAGTAATTGTGACAGTCCTTGATGTCGCCCCATGAGGTGGCTCCTCAGCTAGGAAGGTTCCTTAACTGCCTCTCCCTCAGTTTCTTCTCCCTTTTTGTCCCTGCAGTTCTTTTAGACAGGAACACTTCTGGGTCAGAGATTTTGACTGAGGATTGGTAGCACCATCCCTCCTCTTGAAGCCCTGTCTATCTACTGGAGGTGAACTCTTTGAATTCCCTCTCTCCACTGTTGGGCATTTCATCTAAGGTCA
This sequence comes from Mus caroli, assembly GCF_978045245.1. NCBI lineage: Eukaryota > Metazoa > Chordata > Mammalia > Rodentia > Muridae > Mus > Mus caroli. Next base: position 138,050,637 of record NW_028227256.1, read on the forward strand.
CTCACATTGTCCTTAGTCTCTCACCTCTCAGGTCTCTGGTACTTTCTATCCTGTTGGCCCTCTTGACTTCTCTCTTGTACCCTGCCCACTACCTGATCCTGTTCCCTTTCCCCCCTCCCACTTCTTGCCCAAATCCCTCCCTTCTTCTGCTTCCTCCCCATGATTACTTTTCCCCCTACTAAATGGCATATTTCGCCTAAATATAGAATGAAAAGAAAAACATAATAATACACAATCAGCTAATGTGTTCCAATCTCTTTTCCTCTGGAGAAAGTGCTGATGAGATTTTTCAAAGAAAAACAGGCCAAGCTATAGTAAAAGAAAAGAAAAAAGACACACACACACAGAGGCATGTGTGTGTGCACACTCACACAGAGAGAGGAGGGGTAGGGAGGAAGTAAAGAGTGAAAAGATTGTGATGCAAAGAGCAGTGTAAACATGTGTGTAAAGATAGATTATGCTGGCTATGATATAAAGAAAGAATAATTGTTGGAAAGAAAGAGTCCATTGTTTTGTTTTCATCTACAAACTACTGGTATTAATTCCTTGCAAGTGACACTTTAAAGAATATCTCTGTTCTTTCTCATCAAGTCTTTCTCCAGACTATCACTATACACTGCTATCTACCAATCAGGATCTTCCTTGAGGGATCCCAGAGCCACACCTCTGTGAAGTGCATTTGTAAAGTAATTAGCCCTCTTCTAGGAGATGAGGATGATTTAGGTTATCTGGATACAGCATTATTATTGGAAAAAGCAGAGCAGATGAATGCTTTGCTGTGGTAGCTCAAATAGCATTTGGGTATGGTGTATCATTCAATGCCTTTTGGTTATAATGTCATGTCCATGAATGCCTCCTTTCTAAAGAACTCTAGTGAAGTCACTTCAGTAGGAAGCTCCTTTGATGACATAGTTAAGGACGGTTGAATGATTAAATAAGCCATCTGTTTGGCTATGCTATTGGTCACAATTAGCCTCTGACATTGTCTGTCTGTCTGTTTCCTGTTTATCTGTCTGCCTCTAGTCTCTCTATCTATCTCTGCATTTGTCTCTCTATATGATATATATGTATATATCATATATGTATATATGACCTTATATGTATATATGAGATTATGAGATTATATATGTATATACTCTTAAAATTTTATATATGTTATAATATATAGTAGGTACACTTTATATACACACAAACATATATGTATGTGTATATATACATATATATATATACATATATATATGATTACAACACTTATTTATGGGCAGTATCTAATTCAGAGCTTAGTGTTCAGTTGTTTGTATCAGTTCTCTTATACTGTGTGCTTAATTGGAACAAAACTTAGGTTGTTGACTTTGGCAATAAGCTTTGAACCATCCCTCCAACCCAGTATTCTCAATATTGCCTTTATGACAAACATCAGGGTTGTTCTAGAATTGTAACTAGTAAAAAAATAAAAGAAACAGTATGTTACATTTTTAAAATTTTCCAAAACTCTATATTTAGTTAATATGAGAGCTTGAATATCAGATAGTTCAGCACTGGTGATGAAAAACAGTACTTAGCCACAAGGCTGGAATGATTGCTCACAACTGAGCTTATTTTCCTATTATACCCCAGCTGCAATGGAAGACTAAAATATCTCTGAAAGTGAGAAGGGGCAAGGTTGGTGCAATGAGTCGTATCCTCTGTCTGAGGTTGGAAAATGCCTAGAGTTAGAGCCACTCTCTACTTTAGCAATTTTTCAAAAGGAATAAATTTCTACAACACATAAAAGTAAGAAAGAATTTAAAAGTTTGCTGAGATAACCCAGCACTTATGGGAGGCAAGTAAAAGTAAATGACCTGAAGAGGATTAACTATGTGAACTTATGGAAGGACAGGACTGCACAGTACTTCAGAAAAGACGAAAATGAAGACCATGGGGTCTGGTAGCTGTGTATCTTGGAACAAACCATAGTTTAGAATGTCCCTTCATCTTCATGAACATACCAGGGGGAATTCCACATAAGTAGACTTGAAACTGATAGCAATGCTCTGAAATCACATTGGTGTATCAGCAGCTAATTGCTCAGAGGTTCTGACTTATATGTAAGAATGAAGGCAATCTAAATAACCTTAGAAAAAGGGATTATGGCAAGATGAGCATAAAGAGATAAATGGTCTTAATTGTGTCCTGTCTGGATATGTTGTAAATTCCACCAATAAGTGTTCTGAGGGCTTTTTGATGTGGGCACAAATTTCCATTAGCAATGTGACTTTTATATCAGAAATTCTTAAGTATCATGCAAGATACCTCAATGCAAGTAGAGGCCACCTGAAGTATTCCATCATAATTTATACCTGAACAACTTTCCTAGAAGTTCCAAATAAAAGAGAGAAAGGCAAATATTCATGTATTTGTCATCCACATGGCCTGTAATAATCAAATAGTTGAAAGTAGGCTGTCATTTATCTTCTTTTTACTCATTATCTGACCAAGACAAGACCTTTCCTGCTTCCTCTCTGCAGTTGTTTTTAAGCTACTTTATAATCTTATCTCAAGAGTAGTATTTTTGTAATAGACTATGCTGAAATAATATTAAAAGTTTAATCAATCTGATTATTGTAAGTCAGTATTTTACTTAGAAATTAGTCACCAGAGGTAAACCTGCAGCTCAGTTCACAGTGTAATTTTCTAACATGTATAAATCCCTGGATTGAATCCCCAGGTAGCAAAAAACTGATGGTGGCTCACACTGGTACACCTAGCATTTTAGTAGAGGCAGAGGGTAAGGAATTCAAACTTGAAGTAGCTGGGGATAGGTTGTCACACTTTATTCAGTTAGGAAGTAGACAAAACATAATTCTTGCTTTCATTTCCATTTCTTTTTTTTCATTTTTATTAAAACAATCATTCAGTCCATGCAAAGGTGAAGCCCGAAATTTAGGGAATCTACTCAACTCGATTAATATAATCTAGATAACTTCTCAGATGTTATATGAATCTAGATATCTTTCCAGAAACATGATTATTTGGCTCCTGGATATTTCTAACTACCTTCAGTTTGACAGGGAATATTAAAACAGTAAAGGCTTTTTTTTTCTTTCAGACTTGAATCTATTAGATATTGTAAACATATCCTCAGTATCAAACTTAAATGAGGAAGAGTTTATTTGGGTTTATAGATAGTATGAAGCTACAAGTCACATTTCAACTGAAGTCAAAAAGAAGCAAAACAAACAAACAAACAAAAACAAAAATTAAAAAGGACAGAAAATGGAGCTAAGCTACCAAAACTCAATATCCAAAGTTCAAAACCTTCCAAAATAGCACCATGTCATATTCCTTTAATTTGCATATACATTCACAGGAAACACATACATATTCCTTTTGTATAAATTGGGGTGTATCATAGACAGAAAATCATGCCAACTTTGACATTCCATGACTTTTTATTTTAACTTTGTAAGTGAGTTTTGGAAGGTAGTATAACTTTTCATAAAAATGTAGCTTCAAGGTTTCTTACAGCTTCGTTTATATTAACCAACAAAGTGACAGCATATTCATGTAGAACTAAGTATAGTATATCTTTTTATCTATTAATAAGAATATGGCTTTAATTATTGAAAACAAAGAAAATAATTATTTCTCTTAGTTTAACTGCTGTGTGCTGTCCCTCCTTTGTAGTATCATCTGAATAAGATAATAAAGTATGGTACAAAATAATGAAGGGAAATATGACTTTCGTTTTGACAATTCAGTGAAGTTCACTTTAAAAACCTTGCCTCAAAATAAAGATCGAAATATTAAAATGTCATTATCGGAGACATTGATGATATTGTTACAAGTTGAGTTCCAGAAATAGTCAACTACAGAAAATAACAGATTTTTATGATTACATAGAAAGGAAAATAACATACTTAAGTATATAAATAAAAATTATATAAGTCTTTCCATATATGTTAAGTATTCAAAATATTAGCTAAAAGATTAAACTGACATTATTTGTAAATTATAAACCATTCAAAAATAAATTTTGACTGTACTCTGCTTAATACCACACTGCTACAATAAAAATGTTCAGTGAACAGGTAGACATTCCACCTGTCTATAGTGTTTACATTTAGATTTAAATATTATACTACCGACATTTTGTTTACACTGTAAGTTGTGTCATGAATAGCACTAGGGAAAATCCAATTCAGCTTAAATTCATTTTTCTTACACTTTAATACAAATTTACATACTTTAGCATATTGTAATCACAGGAATTCAGTCAGCCAAATCCCCTCTTATTGTCAGTCGTGATTGCTGAAATGTAAATTAACCTTTCAAGGACCCCCATAGCATTATAGCTTCTGCTTTCAGGGATAATGTAGCATGTGTCACAATTGGAAGAGGTCATCAATAAACCAGGGACAACCATGATGACGGCATCAAAAACAAAATTACATTGATGTAAAAAGAATGCTTCTTAATGTCCCCGAAAGCATTATGAGAGTTAATTTACCTCTGCACTGCCGGGAGCTTATTTCTTAACAGCATACTGTTTATATAGACAACTTACAGATTCCTTGAGTTCCAAATGTGGTATGCAAGAGATTCTTAATAAATTCAAAATGAATTAAATATAACCCAAAATTTCATCTCAATGACCTAATTTTGTACTGTCTCATTCTGTGACCACGTTAATTTTTCTAAATGTCAAAACTTGTAGTTTATTTACTTGTAGTAAATTAAAACTTGTAGTTGTTTATTTGGATGGTTAGGTATTTTTTCCTTTTAACATTTTTTATTAGATATTTTTTCTATTTACATTTCAAATGTTATCCCCTTTCCTAGTTTTCTCTCCAAAAATCGTCTATCCCCTCCCCCCTCGTTGCGCTCCCCGATCCACCCACTCCTGCTTCCTGGCCCAGGCATTTCCCCTATAATGGGGCATAGAAACTTCCCAAGACCAAGGGCATCTCCTCCCATTGATGGCTGACTAGGCCATCCTCTGGTACACATGCAGCTAGAGCCATGAGTCCCACCAAATGTTTTCTTTGATTGGTGGCCTAGTCCCAAGGAGCTCTGGGGGTACTGGTTAGTTCATATTGTTGTTCCTCCTATAGGGCTACAGATCCCTTCAGCTCCTTGGGCACTTTTTCTAGCTCTTTTTTGGGGACCCTGTGCTCCATCCAGTGGGTGACTGTGAGCATCCACTTCTGTAAGTTCCACCTTATGTATCTCAGTTTCACACATCTCCCTGTCCCTTCCTACCCAGCCTCTACCTTTGCAATCTCCCCTCAAAAGAGAAAAGAAAAAAGAAAAAAGAAAAGAAAAAGGAAAGGAAGAAAAAGTAAAGAAGGAAAGAAAAAAAAAGCAAAATAAAACAAAGCATAGAAAATATCTTCTCCTTGAAGCTGCAGCTTTGAATCTGCAAGACCAGACATTTTACACAATCCAGCAGATTTTAGATCCCGTAAATGTTTGGGTGGACCATCTCAAAGTCTTGTACCTGGGCCTGGGAGGTAGCTGAGTTTGTAAACCAACAGTTCTTCTGCACTCACAAAACCAAGCCCAGCTTTCTAGCACTTCCCTGGCTATCTTATCCAGTGCTCCAGCCAGCAAGGGGCAGGGGCAATTCTCTCACTCTCATGCCCTTGCAGCCAGATCATCTGCATCCATGCCCAGAGAGCCAGATCTACTGTGCTGCCCAGTCAAACTACAGGGCCTGAATTCTCAAGTGTTACAATTGGCAAGAAACATGGTCAGCTCTACCATGCACTTAATCTAAGGGCCAGCTCGCCCAACTGACTCAGGTGACACAATGTATGGGGTGGAGAATGGCAAGGTGGAGAATTGGGAGGTTGTTGATTTTAAAATTGCTGTAGTTTGCATATGCTTGACCAATGGAAAGAAGCAATATTAGGAGTTGTGTCCTTGTTAGAATAGTTGTGGCATTGTTGGAGGAAGTATATCACTGTATATACAGGCTTCTGAGGTCTCCTAATGCTAAACTCCTTCCTATGCAGAATAACCCTCATCTTGGCTGATGTCAAACCAAGAGATAGAACTCTATGGTCCTCCAGCACCAAGTCTGCCTGTATTCATGATTCCCATCATGATGATAATGGATTGAACATCTGAAAATATAAATCCAGTTCTAATTAAATGTTTGCCTTTATAATAGTTGCCTTAGTCATGGTATCTCTTTACAATAAAACTCTATGCCAAAGACAGTGTCTTGTTGTGTGTACTGGATGGCTTGGAACTCACATTCATGGATCTGCAAATGCTGCTGCCTTCCACATTATAGTGTTTATATTATCTTAACTTATAAAATAGTAAGATGCTTTCTTCATCATACTTTTAAAGTTTTTCACAAATGATATTATAGAAAGACTCTGCTCATTCCCATGGCTCAAGCTCTCAAGTTGAGGTTACTAAAACTTGGCTCAGGTGTGCCAGCTTTGAAAAAAATAAAAAAGACAATTTCTTTGTGCTTAAAAAACATAGAACAACTTAAATTGTCTTGTCTGGGTTGATTGTTTTACATGATTAATATCAGTTAGTAAACCCCATATGATAAGTGATGTACAACTGCATTTCCAGTCACAAATACTAATTTGTGTTTGTTACATTCTATTTGGACTTAGGGTTTCATGAAACCACCCAAGTTGGCCTTGATCCTGCTATTTTCCTGACACAATGTGTTTGTTGATTGGATGGAATTACAAACCTGTATCACAACGGTTAATATCAGGATCATAATTAGTGAAACTCATGTGAAGGGAAGTTGTTGTTCCTAAACTGAGAAAGATGAAAGACAGAGAAGCTGCATGAAGTTTTAGGAATAAAAAAGGGTGGCTGAGACTTTCTACTAGGCTATGTCCCTGAGCCAAAGTTGAGCTATCCACCACCTCTCTGAATCAACAGTATAGTAATCTGGAAAATTGCTGTGGCGGGTGGTATAACATAAGACAGGTATTTTGATGCTTCTCTCTTATGGAGCAGTGGATTCTAATTTTCCTTCTAGTAGAATTTGAACATTTTAAATACTTTTCTAATTGAACAATGTGGAAGCAGTGATCCTGAGGAGCAGGAAAGGCTACTCATTCACCTAGACATTTCCACCACTGGAACACTAAGGTTGTTTTGTTTTGTTTTGTTGTTGTTGTTGTTGTTTTCTTTTTTCTTTTTTTTTTTTTTTGATTTTTAGAGACAGGGTTTCTTTGTATAGCCCTGGCTGTCCTGAAACTCACTTTGTAGACCAGGCTGGCCTCGAACTCAGAAATCCACCTGCCTCTGCCTCCAGAGTGCAGGAATTAAAGGCATGGGCCACCACGCCCGGGTCAAACACTCTTTTTTTAAAAAAATTTATTAGGTATTTTCCTTATTTACATTTCCAATGCTATCCCAAAAGTCCCCCATACCCTCCCCCCTACTCCCCTACACACCCATTCCCACTTCTTGGCCCTGGCATTCCCCTGTACTGAGGCATATAAAGTTTGCACGACCAACGGGCCTCTCTTTCCACTGATGGCTGACTAGGCCATCTTCTGATACATATGCAGCTAGAGACACGAGCTCCGGGGGGTACTGGTTAGTTCATATTGTTTTTCCACCTATAGGGTTGCAGATCCCTTTAGCTCCTTGAGTACTTTCTCTAGCTCCTCCATTGGGGGCCCTGTGATCCATCCAATAGCTGACTGTGAGCATCCACTTCTGTGTTTGCTAGGCCCCAGCATAGTCTCACAAGAGACAGCTATATCAGGGTCCTTTCAGCAAAATCTCACGAGTGTATGCAATGGTTCGAACACTAACTCTTAATGAGCTTGAGCTGCCAGGTAGACAGAAAAAAGGAGGGTCTAAGACTTTCTGGAGAGTGTGAGGTATATTTGGTCTGCTTTTTCTCCATGAGGTCAGGGATAATTATACTGAAGCCAGAACAATGAAATGCCAAGAGATTAATGCTTATTGACACAGGTGTGTAGTAGATGAAACATAAAAATGGACCTGTGATATTTCTCTGAAATTTCTTTCCCACAAAACAATAAGATATTGTAGGAGGAATAGTGATGGCCACCTCTAAGTAAACACGGGGTGCTGCATAGATACAAATGCATTTCCTATAGGAGGACATAACTGAAGAATGCTTGAGAGGGCAAGGATTGGTGACCTAGACAATGCCAGACAATCAGGAACTGCTGTTTAGAAAAGATGCTCTTTTGGGACCAATGAGGCACAGCAGGATGGTATTAAAGGACCTTGCAGCAGCATTCAGATTAGCTTGGTGCAACGTTTCTCACCTATTCCCTGAGTGTGTGTCAACGATTCTGAGCCACCTCCCCTTCTAATCCTCAAGAGCAGCTAAGGCAATGAATAGTCCAGGACAATCAGCAAGATACAACACTGATCGTTGCTTTGATGGTTTGTATATGCTTGGTCCAGGTTGTGGCACTTTTTGGTTCCATGGCCTTGTTGGAGGAAGTATGGCATTGTTGGAGGAATTATGTCACTGTGCGCATGGACTCGAAGACACTCAGCTGCCTAGAAACTAGTTTCCTTCTACTGGATTTCAGAGGAAGATGTAGAACTCTCAGCATCTCCTGCACCATGCCTGCCTGGATGATGTCATGCTCCCCCTTGATGATAATGGACTGAACCTATATGCCAGCCCCAGTTAAATGTTGTCTGTACAAGAATCACCTTGGGCATAGTGTCTGTTCACAGCAGTAAAACCCAAACTAAGAAAGTTGCTTTCTGATTGAAATTGTAGAGTTTTAAAAGCTCTACTATGTTTTTAAATGTTTTAAAAGATCACATATAAAGTTTAAATACAGTAAAACTAAGAAATATTTAACTATTGCTTTACCACATTTATAAGACATGAGTCAATTTTAAATACTATATAGTAAATAAAACAATAATTACATGTTAGTCAGCAAGTAGTTTTTGTAGGCTTCACAGACCTATTTCTATGTATATGGGTATAAAATGTCTATAGTTCTCTTTTCTCGACTTTTTTTTAAAGTCTTGATTATTCTAATGATGTGTGGGCATCATGCCCCTTGTAAAATGTATATAATATGTTCATTCTCAAGGAACAATAGCTCTTGAGGCACATTTAGATTATAGAAGATATGGACACTACTATGAACCCACTCAACAGCAGTAATAACAAAATTACAGGTTAAAGAAAAAAAGTAATGTTATCATTATTAAAAGTAAGTAATGATTCCCAGTAAGTACATTAGCCAATAATAATGCTTGATTTAAAAACAAACAAACAAAAAAACTTGTTTAATTGGTCTTATTTTTATTCTGAGAAATAAACAAATTTTAATTGAATGTGAATGAATCCTATTTTATAGGCTGAAGTAAATATTTTTTACTATATCTCCTCAGGTTGAGAAATTATACTAACATACAAAAGATAACACTGCTTTCTTTCTGTTTTATTTTTCTTAGGTCAGTTGTTTATAGCCAGCTCTGTAAATGTACCTTTTGCAATGTTTAATGCTAGAGAAGCTCACCCTTCTGGTTTTCCTGATCTCTTGCTGGCTGCTCCAAATTAGCTATTCTGGTTCTACTCCTCTCCAATCTGACTGATTCAATCTGGCTTTTCTCAGCTTCTCACTGAATTACTCTGCTTGCACTCAAACTAACTCTGGTAATTTGTTCTAATCTTCAGGTCAGGTCCCTGCTTATTCTCTGCTGACCTCCAGTGAACTTCATGAACCCATGAACAAATTTAATTCCACTGCACTGCACTCACTGTCCTGACTTCCCACTGACTCAATTCCCTGTCCATGCATTTCTCTTAACTAGCTTCTTTCTTCTGTGCTGTTCTAGTGAGAGTTGAGTGTATTCTATCTTTGACTCTTTCTGTCAAATCTTTCTCTGATTTGTCATTTTGTCTGTTCTTCATTTAAATATCACTTTCAAATTCTGTTGCTTCCTTCTACAAATTTTACCCTAAAGGTATGCACTAAGGATGTGTCTTTATTACAGTCAGAGGGATTAAAGGTATGTGGCATATTTGTAGTCCAAAAAAAAATCATATAGATCCAGGTCTTTATATGTGATCCTTGTGAGAGCAGCCTTGTTGCTGGATTAAAATTCCTATACAGGCTCTGTTAACAGTTCATTTAGAAGTTAGACTCCAGAGAACCACATTAAAAAATGAGGTACAGAGCTAAACAAAGAATTCTCAACTGATGTTTACAGAATGACAGAGAAACACCTAAATAAATGTTCAACATCCTTAGTCATCAGGGAAATGCAAATCAAATCAACCCTGAGAATCCACCTTACACCAGTCAGAATGGTTAAGATTAGAAACTCAAGTAACAGCAGATGCTGTCGAGGATGTGGAGAAAGAGGAACACTCCTCCATTGCTGATACAACCTCTGTGGAAATCAGTTTGATGGTTCTCAGAAAATTGGACATAGTACTACCTGAGGATCCAGCTATACCACTTCTGGGCACATACTGAGAAGAAGCTCCAACATGTTGTAAGAACACATGCTCCACTATGTTCATAGCAGCCTTATCTATAATAGCCAGAAGATGGAAAGAACCCAGATGTCATTCAATAAAGGAGTGGATACAGAAAATGTAGTACATTTACACAATGGAGTACTACTCAGCTATTAAAAGCTTCATGAAATTCTTACGCAAGTAGATGGAAATAGAAATTGTGAGGTAACCCAATCACAAAAGAACACACATGGTATGTATTCACTGATAGGTAAATATTAACCCAGAAGCTCAATATGCACAGGATACAATTCAGAGACCATATGAAGCTCAAGAAGAATGGAGACCAAAGTGTGGATACTTCTGTTCTTCTTAGAATGGGGAACAAAATACCCATGGGAGGAGATACGGAGGCAAAGTGAGGAGCAGAGATTGAAGGAAAGGCCACCCAGAGATTGCCCAACCTGGTGATCCATCCCAGATACAATTACCAAACCTAGACATTATTGTGGATGCCAGAAAGTGCTTGCTGACAGGAGCCTGATATAGCTGTCTCCTCAGAGGGTCCGCCAGAGAATGACAAATACAGAAGTAGATGTTCTCAGCTGACCATTTGACTGAGCACAGATCCCCAATGGAGGAGCTAGAGCAAGTACCCAAGGAGCTGAAGGAGTTTGTAGCCTCATAGGAGAAACAACAATATGAACCAACAAGAACTCCCAGAGCTCCCAGGGGCTAAACCACCAACCAAAGATTACACATGGAGGGAACCATGGCTCCAGCCATATATGTAGCAGAGCATGGCCTTGTCTCCATCAATGGAAGGAGAGGCCCTTGGCCCTGTGAAGACTCGATGCCTCAGTGTAGAGGAATGCCAGGATAAGGAAGTGGGAGTGGGTAAGTTGGTGAGCAGGGGGATAGGGAATGGAATAGGGGGATTTTCAGAGGGGAAACAAGGAAATATTTGAAATATAAATAAATAATATTTGAAATATAAATATTTGAAATATAAATAAAATATCTAGTACAAAACAGTTCATTTAGAATGGGTATGTCTAGAATAAGTTTATCTAGAAATATTGTTCAGAGAAATATCATCAGAAAGAGTTCTCTTAGTCCCTTGCTTTTCCTCAACAGATAGGCATGATGAATGCTATCATGTACATCATCCATCATTAAATAATGTGTTAGAGAAACTGAAAGATAAATCAGTGGTCATTAAAAAGATAACACATGTTTTAGTAATTAAGGATCTGTACTTATTCATTTTACTTTTTAAAATTTTACAAATAAATGTTCATTTAGTATTCCAACCACAGTTTTTATAACTACATAGTTCATGGTGATCTTTTTGGTAATTCCATATTATACGTACTGATTTTTTTTTTTATAGTTAGTACATAGGTCATAATTCAAAATACAAAATGTGAGCCAGTGATATGGCTTGGCTTAGTTGGTAAAGATGCTTGCTACCAGGATCCAAAAAGTGAAAGGATGTATTCCTGCACATTTTTTATTGTAGTCTCATGTGTAGGACATGGGATGCATGCACATATGTGCATTTGCACACACCCACAAATACACAGCAAATTAGATCATTTAGTTAAAAACCATAACAAATGATATATAAATAAGAAAGTAGGTACAACTTTTGAAATTTCTAAATTAATGTAACACACTCACTAGTTTCATAATCCTCTGTTATAATTTTTAATAACATGGTTCATATTTGCATATATATGAGATGAATAAAAGATCCTTTTTATTCCATTGTCAGGATCAGGACATTCTTAGTTATTTAAAAAATATTACAAATACATAAATGTAAAATCAAAACATTAATTTCATGTTTATTTTTGGTTTTTCTCAATGATTTCTGTGCTGATTTCTGCAAGCTAAAAAATATATTATTTCTAAACTGAAAATTAGGCCTTTGGGGCTACCTTAATGCAGCAACACATGAATATTTATGCTTCACTATCTGACAAAAATTAGAAAATAAATTATTATAAATATTATGACATGAGTCGCAGAGTGTTGTGATAATGTGTAAGCAGATGTCAGCACATGAAATTTGAATTATTGCATTTAATTTGGCCAGCACAGCCTTTCAACAAACAGGCTAAAAATGCCCAAAACTTGAAATTCCTCTAGTGAAGAATGTCTGAAATCCTAACTGATGTCAAAAGAAATCACATGCATTTTTGACAAATTTCTGCAGTCATTTTGAAAAGTATAGCGGTGTGGATTTGCTGACCTTCATAAACACACTACAAAAATATATTTTTAACAGAATTGACCTTCAAGTGCTTCACTTAGGATCTGGCTGAACAAAGGATAGTAGAAACAAGCTAATAATGATCTTCTGTTGAAAAGAAAGTACACTTATATTCTTTTCCCACCCCAGAGATGCTAAACGGTGAGTAATGTCTGGTTTGCAGCCAGCAGAAAATTGCTCTTGCCCTCATCTTCAGCAATCTTAAAGTGGAGTCTTTATCCTCAATTCTTTCATTGCTGTTTAGGGCTATCTGCAGAAAAAGTAGGGGGAGAAGGAGAGGAAATGTGATTTCCTCTGTATCAAAGAGACAGAGCTAACATGACAGTGCAGCTTCAATAATTTTTGCATTTAAATATGCATTTAATATTTCTTATTATCATAAGGACTGATAGTAGATTCTGGTCTTAATAAGATTCATAGGCTTAGCAGTTACAGAAACAATAAAACCATAGAAACTTTAGAGTTTATTGTACAGTCAAACATCTACTTTTTCATTTTAATTCTAAAGCAGGATTATAACAACTTATGAGACAACAGATGCATTTTAATACTGTGTAAAATGGATATTTATGTTTTTCTTCTGTATGTATGCAAGACTGTCTGTTTATGATAGTCCATGTTTAGCATGTCCATGTATGCATACACACTTGCCTATATGTATATAAAGAAGTGAGATCAAAGTCAATTTTCATTCCTTGATAGTTCCTTCCTTTAGATTTGGAACAGAATCTCTCATTAAACCTGAACCTCTTCAGTAAATTAACTGGTTGGTGAGTGGGCTTCTCCTACAATGATCCACTTGTGTTGGTCTATGTCCCACGTCCATACCAATGCTCCAAACCAAAGTTGGTGTAACAGTCTTTTGACATGGTGTCTGAATTTTTTATTGGTTATTTATTTATTTACATTTCAAATGTTATCCCCTCCCCCCTTACTGGTTTCTCCTCAGCAAACCCCCATTCCATGCTCCCTCCCCCTGTTTCTATGAGTGCTCCCCTACTCATTCACCCACTACTGCCTCACTACCTTAACATTCCCCTATACTGGGGAATAGAGTTTCCACAAGACCAAGGGAATCCCCTCCCATTAATGCCAGATAAGGCCATCCTCTGGTACAAGCACAGCTGGAGTCATGGGTTCCTCCAGTGTACTCTTTGGTTGTTAATTGGGAGCTATGGTGGATCTGGCTGGTTGATATTGTTTTTCTTCCTATGGGATTGCAAACCCCTTTAGCTCCTTCAGTCCTTCCTCTAACTCCTCCATTGGGGTCCCCGTGCTCAGGCATCTGGGGACAAGCTTCTGTATCTTTATTGCTGACCCATCATATTGAGATGCTATGTTTTTAAATAGAGAAATGAAAAAAATCACCCTACCAGTCAAAAATATTACACTTAAAAAGTATTTTTCTGATTTATAAAAGAAATAACTTCAATATTTTTGGGATAAGAAACAATTTTGGAATTTTATCATATTCATATCTATCTTCTTTCATCAAATATTCAAATGATTTCTTCAATAAAAAGAAAATATAATTCCCAATATCAGTTCATCCTAAAGTATAAAATCGTTGTTCAGGATAAATATATAGCTATGTCTAAAACATCCCCAGTTTAAATCATATACAACTCCAGAGTTATTTTCTGACATACTAATAGGCATAGTGATCAATGAAATAGAATTGAGGACCTAGAAATAAGTATACACACCTGAAAACACCAGATTTTAAACATAGCATTCAAAAATACACATTGACTAAAAGTGAAAAAAATTAAACATCTTCAACAAATGATGTTGCTCATACTGGATGGCTTCATATAGAAGAATGAAATCAGATCCATATCTCTTACCATACATTAAATACAAATTAATGAAAACTCAACAATAGGATAATATATAATATATAGCTATATATTATATAAAATATAATTGTTTATAATAAGACATCAAGGTATGAATCTGAAAAGGGAGAACTCAGGCATATTCCTTTGAATTTACAAGCATGGGAAGAAATTTTCTGAACAGAACCCCAGTAGCATGAGCATTAAGACCAACAGTTGACCAAATAGGATTCATTCATGAACATTTGTGTGGGGTTATTTACCTGACCATAAACAGATTAATTTTGGCTATCATTGAAGGAAAATATTTCTCTCTTTCAACAACCACTGAAAAGTCACTTAATTTCAGCACTTTTCCCAGTAAGGAATTTCTGTTACTTCACACAGAGAATCTCTGATTACAGCTCACAGAAACAATAATATGAGGAATTAAGCACAATTATTTAGAAGGCAATTTGATATTATGTTCATAAACAAAAACAATAGCAGCGTTGTTTCCCTTGGGGCCTATAACCTCCAAATGTTAAGGTCCAAGAATCTCTGAAGAATTGTTGGGTTATGGGGTGTGTCCTATGTCCACTCTGCCACAGGACTCAGACCACTGGTGGAAGCAGGACCTGGGAGGGCACTGGGTGGGTGTTGGGCTATGGGAAGACTCAGAACACTGCTCAGCGGCAGTGGAGTGCAGAGGTCCTTGGGACAGCTGGAGATGTCTTAGGGGTTCTGGGGCCTGCATCGAGCCTAGGGCCATCAGGTTCTCAAACTCTTGGAAATCCAGGTGATGCTGAGAACCAAAAAGAGCTGAGAAAGGAGTGGGGGCAGTTGTCTAGATCTACCTGGGGCAGAAGGGGAAAAAACGGGAGAGCTCTGGCTGAGTCCCATGGGGAGATGAGTGTCCTTGGCTTGTTCAGCAGGTGGCTGGTTTGGCTTAGTGGAGGCCTTGGCTGGGAGCACTGAGAGGACTGCCACAGGAGATTAGGTGGTAAGCTCTTTAGATGAAGGCCTGTTCCATTGCTCCTCAGAGCAGATCATGAGGAAAGAAGTCAGTCCATGGTTTTAAGACATATATTGTCATGGTGGGGAGAGCCAATGAGTAAAACCATATGCCACTTTCTCAGGGCAGACCTGAAAAATACCTTTTGTAAGGAGGCATGTCTGGAAAGGGGATTTTATTGTCTATGACTCCAGACCTTTAGGTAACTCATTAAAATGAAGATATATCTTGAGGCTACATGACCATAGGTCACATCTTCTACCTGTGCAGGGTCTTGAGACATTGTCCTTATGTGACTGATGGACAAAAATTATGGAGTTCTGCGACTTCGTGTCAGGAGTCTGGTGTCTAGGAGCATGGCAAAATGCCTGCTGTCCCTCAGGGTCACTGGGGTTTCTGAACCAGAAACCAGTTCAACCAGAAACCAGATTGTCTTTCAGGGTCTTACAAAGAATGATATCCCAGACCCATGCAAAAGAGTGTTCAGCTGAATTTCCTGCATGTAGAGGTCTCCCTGTTTGTTTATTAAGAACTTTGGTGAGTTCGGAGGCCCAGCCTTTATTAGGGAAACTACAGGGAGAGGTATGGTGCCTTTTGTTTGATTGTCTAGTTCTATCTCTAAGGGTCTGACTAAGGGTCTGGAGATTTCCCAGGGGGTTGGACTGTTTATTCATTCTAGCTACCTATTCTTACTGCAGGCCAAATGACAAGGTTTTTGCCTCACATTGCCTGCCCATGGGTGTGGTTGGCTGACTCTAGGTTCCTGGATCGAGGTTCTCAATCCTAAGAAACAGAAACCTAGGTCTAGATTTCCAAATGGCTAGTTTTCAGCCTGTAATGGAGTTCGTCCTGCTCTGGCTAACTCTGTCCTATCATAAGCCACAGACTTTTGATCAGATTTACTCTTTACTAGTCCTTAATTCATTTTGCGAAGTGGATCTTAAACTCAATCAGAAAGTCATTGGTTACCCTAATAACAATGATGCCACTATTATATCAATGAACGCTTCTTGTCTACCAGATTGATATTGTATATCACTGGACTTAGAGTTGGTTTTAAATGTCTTTAGGACATTTATCACCAATATCTCACATAGAACCTTCCAGAAGAAAGTAAGTAGCAAATACTCATTTGCAGCTTGACTTCTCTATGTTCTGCAACAGAAGTGTTTGTCTCAACAATAGCAGCAACCAACAATAACAATAATTCTCTGTGCTGTTTTGATGGTCATTGATGACTTTCTCTCCAGCAACACACAGATGGAGAGATCCCACATCTGATGGTAGATTTTTGTTTAATAACTTACCTTTATATTAGAAAATAATAGGTTTGGGAGTTTTTCCCTTTAAATGTGGTTATCCCTGTCAAGCCTCCTTTTATCTCCCCATCCCCATAGTCTATTCGCACTTAAATATCTGTATACCCAATATCTAACCTTTTTCTTTCTTATCATATGTGTTTACTTAATCCTCCGTTATAGTCATCCTTTTGCTATTCGTTGTCCCATTTCCAACTTACAGTTTTCAAGATTATTTTAAGTTAACAGCTATAGCTGGTGAAGATTTTCTTCTGTTCTATAGGCCCCCTTTTCACTTAATAGTTTCTGTTGTTGTAGACAAAGTCTGTTATTTCCTTAGATCCTGTTGTTCATTAAGTCTTTCTCAAAAATACCTAGTCATTTCCTATGTAGTGAATGGTACCCTACTTTTAGCTCAAGCACTTTCATAGTTTCAGACAATTTGTTTTTTCTTCTTTTATATTAAACTACTTTTGTACCTTTACATGTGTATTTTATCAAAATAAACGAAGTATTAAATGACAAACTTTAAAAGTACATATAAAGAAATATTACTGTTTCTACATTTTTTTGTTTAAACATTTTAGTAACTAAACATATATTAAAATAGTGTTGATATACCACAATTTTAAGAGACTTTGAATGAACAGAATGTTGAGAAGATATACCTGTATTGCTCTCAATTATTAGTGTCATGATTTGCCATTTTATCTTTAAAAATTCTTGATGCTGACTGGTGAGGTGGGTCAGTGGGTGAAGCTTGATGACCTGAGTTTCAACTCTGAAACCCACTTGGTAGAATGAAGAAATTAGGATTCTGTGTTGGGAGCACAGACAAGAGTGTGTTTGTGTTTGTTTGTGTGTGTGTGTGTGTGTGTGTGTGTGTGTGTGTATGTGTGATTTAGACTCCAAACAGGAATTTCTTCATGTAGGTCACTGCAAACTTGTGAATTGGAAATAGTTACTTGTGGAATCATTAAGAAGCTAGGATTCTGGAGAGAAAAGCATTCAGTATTAAGTGTAATGATCTGCACCTGGTTTCAATCATGACTGTTTTTTAACCATCAACCATTCAAAATAGAAATGTCAGTGCCTGCACAGCTGGAATATAATGCTGCTTTCCAAATAGCAGAAAGTCATTAAGAGTACACAAATAAACTGTGATATAATTCTGTCAGATTGAACTAGGAAATTTGCTGAGAGGTATGATTGTGTGAAAATTTTTGAACTACTTTTCTTAAAGAGTTGAAAAGTGAATAGAGAGAAGGACATTACATTTCCTGCATGACACTAATTTACACAGCATTTATAGCTCAAGAATGATGACTGTCGAATATAGGAGCTACTGCTGTTGTCCAAAAATATTTCTACCTATACAGCTATTCTGATACCAAGGGGGCAAACTTCATTTTCTACTTATCTTTTAATTACTTCCTGCAGGCAAAATCAGTATTCCAACTCTACTTACATCTGTTTGTTGGTATAGGTCTTATTAAGAATCCTAGCACTAGGTAACTGTCCATTATTGGTTGGCATGAGGATTGAGAAGCAGTGAAGTTTTGTAATAACTGTGCTGAGATAAATAAGAGAACAGACAAATTTTTCTAAATACTCATTTGTACAGAGCATCAACAAAACAAATGGCAGTATTTCTAACAAATGATTGCTAGATAGTCACTGTTTAAGGTTCTCATTTTCATTAATAACTGCAACCAAAAGCAGATAGATTTTTCATTTTAAATCAACTATAATAGTTCTGTGGTGAAAGGTACTGAATAAAGTAATTTATGTAACTACTAAGTCATTCTGAGGAAAATCTCATTCTTCTAATATTTATTTTGTAACTGTCACTACTTTACAGAGCAATAAAAGTTTTTTTTTTTTTTTACTGAAACAGACTGAATTAAAGTCTGCCTCTAAGGACAGAAAACTTAGAAAAGGCACTTAAGTTCTCAGAAACTGTTTACTTTCTCTATTAAGATAATATTTTTGTTTTATAAGGCTGTGGAGGAAAAGCAAAGTACACAAGATAAAGATCATGATGATATTCTATTTTCACTCTAAATTTTTCTAATGTTTGCTCTGAAGTGTCTAGCTATAGACATTAACCAATGCTCATCAAACGATCTATAATACTAAAAGAAAACTTTTAAATTAAATCCATTTCAACATGGACAACTACATGATAGAAATATTAGTCACTTATTTCAGAATGATTTAAATATGTACCACTGGTTTTCTTACCTTGAAACTCTTCCACCAAACCTCTGAGTATTTTATAATAAAAACTTTTAATTATTTATGTTTTTGAGATGATCCAGCTGATAATATGTGTAAGTTTCTGAGACCCTAAACATTGAAGACAGTATATTTCTTGTGGTTTTCTCTTTCATTTGTGGCTATTCAACTATTGAACTCTTTAAATACTACACTGGCTTTACTAAGTATTTTATAGATAAATTGTTTTTATTTACAAGTGACCTATTATACCTCAAGTAAAATACATGATTCAAGAGTTAAAACATCAGAAATAGGCCCCCATTGTATCATAAATTAGGGTAAATGTGTTATTTTTCATAATCAGTAAAAGTAGTATGGACCTCAATCATTATCACAAGCACTAAGATCAACAAAAATAAATAAATAAATAAATGGTAACTCAAGAAATTTAAAAGATGGACAGCAAAGGACACCATCATTTGACAAGACATCATCCTTTAGAATGGGAAAGGACTTTTACCAACTACACATCTGATAAAGAGCTTATATACAAAACATAAAATAGCTAAAAAAAAAACAGACTTCAAAAAACAAAACAAAATATGAAAATGGGAAACAGATGTAAACAGAATTTTCAATACAATCATAAATGGCTGGCAAATGCTTAAAGACATACTCAATATTCTTAGCCATCAGAGAAATACAATTCAAAACTATTTTGATATTCTATCTTATACCCATCAGAATAGCTAAAATTAATTTTAAAAAAGTGACAACTCATGCTGGCAAGAATGTGCAGTATGTGGAACAATCATTCATTGCCTGTCATAATAAAATAATCACATCTACAGTGTCTAAGGAAATCAGTATGCTGTTTCCTCAGGAAGATTGGAATCATATACCTGAAGAACACTTTATTTCTCCACAGATACACTTGTTCAACCATGTTCATTGTTGTTTTATTAATAATAACCATATATTGGAAACACCTGGGTGACCCTCAACAGATGAATGGATAATTAAAATGTGATATATTATACAAGGTAATATTACTCAGTCATTAATAAAATTGCATCCATCCATAGATGGACTTACAAAGATAAAAAGGGTATGCATTCACCTCTACATGGATAATAGCATTTAGCCAAGGATAAGCAGTCAAAATCTATAGAACCATAGAGATTAGATATAGAGAAAGGGGACGGATATCCTCCTAGGAACAGCAAATAGAATAGAGAGCTTTGGATGTACAGGAGCTGGGGGATACAGGAACAGGAGCATCAAGTAGAGGAAGGAAAAAAATAAAGAGAAACAGCTAGAATTTGGGACATTTGAAGTGAAGTATGAAAACATAATACAGGAGAAGCATCTTAAAATATATACATATCTGAGAGAGATCTAAATGAAATTACCAAGCAATGAGGGAAACAGAATCCCAACTGGGAATTCATCTGCTACCAAATGCTGTGAATTCCCAATACTGTGAATGGGTTACATCTAATTGTGTTGATGACAGAAGGGGTCCTAGGGAATTCAAACAACCAAGGCTGTTGCCACAACCTGACAGCAATGTTCTATTGCTGAAGGCATCACCTAAACAACTCATTGAACATGGAAAACTAGAATTGTCCCTACATAGACCATTTATCACTAGTTACTAGCATCTTTGTTACAGCAAGGTACTTTACATAAAAGCATGAGAGGAAAGGAGAGATGTAGTACCAATCCCTTTGATTCGCATAGGTGTCCTGTCTTTGAGACATGTTAGTGCAATGGTAGCACAGAACTTGTGAGAATAACCAACCAATATCTGACTTAACTAAAGGTCCACACTAAAAGATGGAACCAATAGCTGACAGTACTTGGGTAACCAAGAACCTGAGACTAGATAGTTAAAGCACCTAGGATAAAAACTAGTATTCTAAAATTAAATCAATAAAATAATAAAATAAATGGAGAGATAAAAGAACTCCTAATGACATTTGCTGGAGTCTTAAATCAATTTGTTGCTCAGGCTTCCTCAAAGAAGCTTCTTTCAGTAACAGATGGCACCAAAGCATAGAACCCAGACCTAGACAATATATAGATATATGAGGTCTTAAAACATTCCGTCTTAAACAGGATTTCTCCAACAAATATCTTCCCTTGAGGCTTAGGTAACCTGGAGTAAGGAGAGGTAGAAAGATCTTAAAAATCAGAACACCAAAAGAATAAGACCCAGTAATCAATATGATTGTTGTAAATAGTAACTCACAGAGACAGAGACAGCATGGATAGCGTCTGCAAGGGTCTGGAACAGATTAGCTTATAGAGGTGGGAGGAGAACTAGATGCAGGGCTCCATCTCGGAGCCAGAAGCAATCTCCAATTAATAACCACTTACACATAAAAGTTTGCCTTTCTCTAAAGGAATATCACTGGAAAAACAAACTATCCTTAGGGTAGGCTGCATGCTCAGCAGTAGCCGGCCACCAGAATGCAAACTCGAGAGCATCTGTGGAGGTCCCTTGTCTCATGATGTTGTCAGGACATTTCCTTTTCTTTTATATGCTATTTTTATTTTATATTCTTCTTCTCCTTTTAAAGATTTGCATATTTATCATGATTTCCAGTCTCTTCTTTGTGTGGAATTCCTGAGTGTGTGAAAAAGCAGGTCTCTGTTTCTTGTGGCTTTTCTTCTGCTTTTTTTCTTCTGTTTGTTTTGTCATACTTTTACGTGTTGGATTTTTTTCTTGTTATATTTTATTTTCATATTATTCTTTAGAAGCCTTTTATTTTTCAAATGATAAACAGAATTGAGGTAGATCTGAAGGGAGGGGAGGTGGGAGAGGTAGAACCGGGGAATTCTGCTATCAGAATATATTACATGAGGGGATAAATGTTTTTTTTTTAATAAAAGGGCAAAAAGTAATATGTTGTTCAAAGAAAGGATTAAGAATGACTGTGGAACTTTTTAAATACCTTGCATACCAGATGGCCAAAGATGGTGAAAACACACCAATAAGCAGCAGTGTTGATGTTTTTTGTTTCTTTCTATCTTATTCAGTGGGAAAATTTTCTACTGAAAGGAAGAGTTGTTTTGTGGTCTATTAGTAACTACTTTTATTGTGACCACCAATTACCTGACAAGTAGTGACTTCAGGAAATAAGGGCATATTCTGGTTCACAGTGTAAGAATATAAACCTTGCAAGAAAGCCTGGATAAAGCAGTAGCTGTTGGCTGTTACAACAGGAATATGAGGCTAGTTGCTTGTGTTTGCATGGATAAAAATTCAGGGAAAGGGGAAACTCGGTGTTCAGCTGGCATTTTTATTTTTACTTTTATTCAGTCAGGAACCCCATCTCAGGAAATGATGCTGCCCAATGACAGGGCAGATCCTACCCCCTCCTTTGATCCTCACTGGCAATTTCCTCACAAGCATATCCAAAGTAAGTCCACTAGCACTGTAGTTGTTTCCCAACCAAAGCAACTTAATAATCAAAATTAACCATCAGCAGGAGGTAGTTTTTGAGTTTCAACTGTAGAAGCAATGGCATAAATGTCTCCTGTGGTAATACACGTTACATTAACATCTGAACAAATGGAAATACACAAACCTGAAGACATACTCTTTACTTCTGTTTATGAACCATTTGCCCTACTGAGATGTCTTGAAAACTTACGTTATGTACCATATCTAGTTAAAAAGAGGAAAATAATTTATTTTATTCAGGAAATTGAAAGGTAAAAGGTAAGATATAGAGAAGCACAAAAAGTACACTGAAAGATTAGCTATAATGGATAATGGAATACTGGAAAAGAGTTCATATCAAGGTCTGCCTCATTAAGTGTTTCTGAAAGTTTCAAGGAAAGACAAATAGAAATATTACCAAGGTCACAATATGCTATTTTCATGTAAAAGTTAATATTGTCTTAATTTTATCAGAACATGGTAAATAAATAATAATTCAAATATATTTATTGTTTATTAATTTCTATTTAACTCTTTTTGAAGGGCTTATCTGCAGGGCAGTGAGAATGGGGCAATAAAGGCAGTGGGAGAAAACCCATGTCCCCTCAGAGTTCTAGTGCTCTGGGCAGGCAGACAGCAGAGGACTGCTGCACTCTTTTGACAAGGGCCCTGGATGGGTGTCTGGCTGTGGGAAGGTACAGACCCAGCCAGTGGAGGTGGACAAGGGGCAGTCTAAGGTCTCTGTGCCTCACAGAGGCCAGAGATAACAGGTTCTCAGTCTTGGGCATCCCAGACACAGCTGGACACTATGGAAGAGCTGAGAAAAAAATGGGGGCACCGGGGACTGCGCAGTCAGCCCCGGGGTGTGAGGGAGAAAAGAGCAGGGAGACAGGAGGTGCTGGGTGGTTCCCCCATGGGCAAGAGTCCTTGGTCCTGTTCACTTCTGGAATGCAGGAAGGCCTTCTGGTGGGAGGTTAGGCGCTGCTCTTTAGGGAAAAGCCTATCTCATCCTTCAAGTATGGCAGGCCTTGATGAGCAAAGACAGGCTATGATTTTAGAGCTTTATGGTAGAAAGGCAAGAAGAAAAAGAGAAGGATGAAAAGGGGTAGAGGGCCGGCCATGGCCATGTGGAGTGAGGGGAGAAAGGGAGAGAGAGAAGGAGGGCTAGAGATGAGAATAAGAAAGGTGATAGATTAAAGAGAGAAAGGAGGGGCCGAGGAGCCCCTTTTATAGTGAGCTGGGCTACCTTTAAGCATTTGCCAGCTACCTTGTTGTCAGGTAACTGTGAGGAGGAGCATACCTGGCTATAGTCAGGTAACTGTGGGGGTGAAGTCTAGCCAGAATGCCAAAAGCTTGGGAAATTGTCTGTGTGACTTAAAGTCACAGAATTATGGAAGCTAAAGAGTTTAGAAGCAATGGACCACAGCTAGTTAAATGGAGGAAAATTGAAGGCAAATTAATAGTATATAACAGAGGAAAAATTCAGATGATACACTTTTATAATCCCAGAACAGGAATCTGAGAGAATAGTATTATGAGTTCGAGGCCCATTTGGATGTGTATACAATCCCTTTCTCAAAAATAAATACACAGATGATAGAATACAAATAAATAACAAAGTAGAATAATATAAGAAACAGGTTTATATGACAAAATGTGGGCCACAAGTACAATAATAGAAATACCTAGAGGCATGCTGTCTTATTTCATTGCCACAATTTGAGGATCCTCTGTTCTGTAATCAAAGCACCAAGTTCATCTCCATATATATTCTCTAGGAGATTTTCTGGCTCTATAATATTGAGACATGTTTTGGAACTTAGATTCTGCTATAGGAAGTTGTATACTTAATAGTGTAAATAGTAATATATAAGTGATCAGAAATCCCAATGATAATCTATAAATGGAAAATATAGAAAACTTTCTTTTTCTCATCCAGCTGCAAAGAATTCTTAACAAAAAACCAGATATCTCTTAAAATTATCATTTCCTCTAGACAACATATAGTAGAGAAATTCAACTTATATTGCACTCCAATCTAAGTTTAAATAAAAAAAAATTTTAAACCCAAACCCCAAAGGACTGGGAAACAGAAGTGAATGGAGAGTGTCTAATTTGTTGACAATTCACTGCCACTGAAGGAAAATTTAAGCAATGTTTTACAGAGAAACTTCTTTATAAACACTAGCTATGTCATATAACAAAGTGCATTTTAAAATATCTTTATAAATATAAAACATTTTATTCTGATTTTTAAAATCTACTAATTAAAGTGTATAGTAATTGTGTAAAAAAATCACAATTAAATAAGATTGTCACCAATTACAGAAATTGGCAAAACCCTTAAATTGGCCTTAGACATCAGGAGTCAGTGGGGGTGACCTTAGCCAAAATTCCCAACACTGGAGAGAGAGCACTCTAACAATCCACCCCCAGTAGATAAACAGGACCTCTGTTTACGGTAAAATAAGTATCTTGGTTGTAGACTGTTACCATAGGCATGTTCACACCCCGATTATTTTATGACATTTTCCTGGGTCTAAACACAATATTCAATCAAAAGTAATGGAACCAAAAAGTTGATATCTTCTTATCCAAGACAGTTTAAAGAGAAGGTTGTTGGTTATTCAGCTCAGTGACAGAATCAAAGATGGTGATTATTGACTCAACTCAATTCTGACATTCCAGGGCATCATGAGGGAGTCTCTCCACAAGTCAGCAAGATTGAGAGAGATACTTAAAAGGCCACATCCGTGTCCATATGTATTAATGCTGTAACAAAGAAAAATCTCTTCAGGATTTTTTTTTTAATTGAAACTCATTACTACAGTTACTGAAACAAGCTGTGTAGCCAGAGAAAGAAACTGTATGAAGAACATCATTTTACCAGGGAAAGCAAAGATCTACAAGTAGGGAAGGATGCAGCACTAAATGGTACCATGAAGACCTGTATGGTTACTGCACACTTTATTCAACACTGCCATGGTTAGGTAGATGTGGAAAGTATAGAGTTAAATTAAGTTCAACAGATTTCCTTCCTTATAATTCTCACTGTCCTAGAAAAGACTTTTCTTTTATAAGTTTTTTCATAGTCATTAAGTATTAGAGCTTAACCATTTCATCTCTTCAAATACAATCAGTAATCTCCATAGTAGACTTACAAAAACACTGAAATAATGCTGGTTTTGGCTAGGGAAGAAAAAAAAGAGGTAGGTGTGCATAAATCCATCAATTTTACTGTGCTATGAGTTCGTATTTATTGGATTTTTATTTTCTAAAGATTTATTTAGATCTTATTTTATTTGTTTTTGTGGTTTGCCTGCATGAATGTCTGTGAAACATGTGCATGAAGTATCACTAGAGGCCAGATCATGGTGTGTGATACTGTAGAACTATGTTAAAGAATGTGAGCTATGATGTGGGAGCAGAGAACTGAGCTGGGGGGGGGGGTCACTGGAAGAATAGGCAGTGCCCTTAACTGCATAGTCATGTCTCTCTTTTTAATACAGGGAATTTATTTTGTTTTTGTTTTTTGCTTTTTTGTTTTTTTTTTCTTTTTCTTTTCTTTTTTTTTGACAACAAAGTAAAGTTTGTTTACTTCCTTAGCAAATAATTCAATTCATAGAAAAATGGGAAAAGGTGATAAAAATGTATTCAGGCATTTGGAAAACCAAGGTATATAGAAATTGAGGCTTCCTAATTTCTAATTTTTCTTGCACTTTATGCTTTATTCACACACACACACACACACACACACACACACACACAATTTCATTCACCTCCCACAAATTTTCTCCATCTTCCACTATCTCTAACTTGATTATGCAGTCCATGACATTAATCTAACAATAGTTGGGCTCCTATTGCTCCTCTCATACATCTAAATCTGACATTCAAGATATTGCTCAGCATAGGCTTTGCACTTAGACAACTATTAAAATTTTGTTGTTATGTGATTATGTGTGACATATTGTTATAATAATTGCTTATATTTCAAACTTGTTGACAAAATAAAAATTCTAATAACAATGATAAATTATTAAATCCTATAGAAGTAGGCAAATAAAATAAGCTTATGAAATATAAAACATCAAATATAAATCTTAACATGTCAAAAATATTAAGAAATACATTTTAAATATGTATCCCCATAAGAACATGACTGGAATATGTGATATCAAAACATTAGGATATATACATGAAAAAGTTTTACATAAAGTTTAAAGTTTATAATATACTGCAAGCAAATAAATAAGATCATTATGGTGAATTTTAAAAAGTACTTGAGGAAGTCTTGTGGAAGAGATACAGATGAGATTGAACAAGCTGGAGGGGTCAAGGACACCACAAGAAGACCTACAGATTCAACTAACCTGGGGCCTTGGGGACTCACAGAGACTGAATCACCAACCAGAGAGCCATGGAGGGGCTGGACCTAGGTCCCCTGTACATTTGAATCTTGTGTGCAGGTTGGCCTTCATGTGGGTCCACTAATAATAAAAGCCAGAACTGTTTATGACTCTGTTGCCTGCCATTGGTAGTCCCTTAACTGGACTACCTAGATGGGCCTCAGTGGGAGACGATGCCCTTGGTCCTGATGCAAGTAGGTGTCCCAAGGTGAGGTGGTACCCAAGAAGAGATGGGGGCTTTTCCTTCTCTGAAGAGAAAGCAATGGGGTCAAGGGGAGAGAAAATTGTATGTTTGTTTGTTTGTTTGTTTGTTTGTTTGTTTTTGAGACAGGGTTTCTCTGTATAGCCCTGGCTGTCCTGGAACTCACTCTGTAGACCAGGCTGGTCTTGAACTCAGAAATCCGCCTGCCTCTGCCTCCCGAGTGCTGGGATTACAGGTGTGCGCCACCACACCCGGCCGAGAAAATTGTAAAGATGAGACTGGGAGGAGAAGAGGGAGGAGTCTTTGATCATGATGTAAAATGAATAAGTCAATTAACTAACTAACTAACTAACTAACTAACTAACAGAAAGCTCATGTGTAGTTTTCTCTAAAGAATGGAAAATGATTCCATTGGAGAAAAGGTAGATTGGTATTGCTGGTATAGAGCAAGACTTTATAGCTGAAGCACTAGGTATTATAGTTAGTGTTTAATATTCTAGTTCCTTTACAAAAGAATCAGTTTTACTTCTCTCTGTAACTCTCAAACAATAATGTATTGACAATTTTTTTTAATTCTATGAATTACTGTCCTCTGTGAAGCTCTATCCAGCAGTGGACTGGAAAAAAAGCAGCTACCCACAGCCAAACATTAAACATAGGTCAGCAACACTTATGGAAGACATGGGAAGGATTGAAGACCCTGATATAGATAGGGACCAAAAGAAGTCAACAAGCCTTGACATCTGGGACATCAGAGTCTGAGCCACCAACCAAAGGATTTACATGGGCAAGGACCAGTCCTTGGGCACATATGTAGCCCTCAGGAAACTTAGTATTCATGGCAGCTTTATTTGGCCCCAGTGAGAGAGTAAGTGCGTAATCAGGTTGAGATTCGATGTGCCAGAGTGGTGAGATAGCCAGTGGGGCCCCACCTTCTGAGGAGAAGGAGAAGGGGGGGCCTGGAATATAGACATATTTCCTACAACCATTCCTCCTCATGTAAGAATGTAACTGGTAAGTATTTGGTTTTTTTGTTGTGTTAATATACATTATTTTTAAAAATAGTTACATGAATTGCTAACTTGAGTTTCAAAATGAAAGTCATTGTCAATAGTGGCTTGAGATTACTACAGAACTTCAACAGTGTCATTTTATGCTATGTATTTATTTATGCACAGCACTGCAGATATCTCTGTATTGTTGATTACAGAATCAAAGTATTGTTCATCTCTGACTATAAAGGTATTTTGAGTCAAAATTCATTGACAATGTTTTAAGAAAAATGAATCTCTGAAGTTTCTATAACAACTGCTTTATCATAATATCGAATCTATATTAGGAACAACTTTGCTTTTAAAACAATAATTGTAGCCCTCTTTAAGATTTATTTTGAGAGAATTGTTTTAAGCAGTGAATTTTTAATGCACTGCCTGTTAATAATACATACTCTCAGAAATTGCTCCTTTATTATTTCAGATGTCCTAAATAATGAGTATAAAGTTCTTGCCAAGTACTTTTCTGCAAGAAGGAAGTATCCATTTCCCTGGAATTCTGTCTTCCCAGGCATTGGCATAGATTACAAAAAAAAAAATCTTATGTTACATTTGTATAAGAGTAGACTAAAGATAATATGTAAAGCAGAAAAGCTCTACTAACAAAATCTTATATACACCATTTTTCGTTCTAAGATTTGACAGAAAATTAGGGAGACATGTGTGATTGTTTAAGGAATTTAGAAGGTTCCATTTTACTATGAGAATTAATTATATTTTGCATAAAAATTTGAGTTAATACATAGTGTAAGTTGACATTTCCCTGTTTACTGATGCTTCTATTTTCTTCATGAGTAGATATTTGAAAATGAAATTAGAAATATTGATTTATTCTTTCAATCTTAAATTATGTAAAACTAGAATTTATGTAACCAAAGATGATATATCAGAAATTAACTTTATTTATCTCATTAACACATACACAACATGTTCTTACATATTCTTCGTCATAATTGTACTTACTAAATTTTATGTTTTTCATCATTGGCTAATGTTCAGTTTAATAATTAATGGAATTCTGTTATGAGTGTATGATATACACTATGTATTAAAATGAATATATAATATTATCTTAAAATTATTCCCTAAACAATACGTACAACTATATATGTATACACATATATATAAATTTAATGTATACTCGTGAATTCATATAACTATATAGCTGAATATAACATATTATTTACATTCATATAACTATATACATATGTGCATATGTCACATAATTTTTATTTATTTATTTATTTTTTATTACGTATTTTCCTCAATTACATTTCCTATGCTATCCCAAAAGTCCCCCATACTCCCCCCCCCACTTCCCTACGCACCCATTCCCATTCTTTTGGCCCTGACATTCCCCTGTATTGGGGCATATAAAGTTTGCAAGTCCAATGGGCCTCTCTTTCCAGTGATGGCCGACTAGGCCATCTTTCGATACATATGCAGCTAGAGACAAGAGCTCTGGGGTACTGGTTAATTCATAATAATGATCCACCTATGGGGTTGCAGTTCCCTTTAGCTCCTTGGGTACTTTCTCTAGCTCCTCCATTGAGAGCCCTGTGATACATCCAATAGCTGACTGTGAGCATCCACTTCTGTGTTTGCTAGGCCCCGGCATAGTCTCACAAGAGACAGCTATATCTGGGTCCTTTCAGCAAAATCTTGCTAGTGTATGCAATGGTGTCAGCGTTTGGAAGCTGATTATGGGATGGATCCCTGGATATGGCAGTCTCTAGATGGTCCATCCTTTCATCACAGCTCCAAACTTTGTCTCTGTAACTCCTTCCATGGATGTTCTGTTCCCAATTCTAAGGAGGGGCATAGTGTCCACACTTCAGTCTTCATTCTTCTTGAGTTTCATGTTTTCAGCAAACTGTATCTTATATCTTGGGTATCCTAAGTTTTGGACTAATATCCACTTATCAGTGAGTACATATAGTGTGAGTTCCTTTGTAATTGTTTTACTTCACTCAGGATGATGCCCTCCAGGTCTATCCATTTGGCTAGGAATTTCATAAATTCATTCTTTTTAATAACTGAGTAGTACTCCATTGTGTAAATGTACACATTTTCTGTATCCATTCCTCTGTTGAGGGGCATCTGGGTTCTTTCCAGCTTCTGGCTATTATAAATAAGGCTGCTATGAACATAGTGGAGCATGTGTCCTTCTTACCATTTGGAACATCTTCTGGATATATGCCTAGGAGACGTATTGCAGCATCCTTTGGTAGTACTATGCCAAATTTTCTGAGGAACCACCAGACTGATTTCCACAGTGGTTGTACAAGCTTGCAATCCCACCAACAATGGAGGAGTGTTCCTCTTTCTACACATCTTCGCCAGCATCTGCTGTCACCTGAATTTTTGATCTCAGCCATTCTGACTGGTGTGAGGTAGAATCTCAGGGTTGTTTTGATTTGTATTTCCCTGATGATTAAGGATTTTGAACATGTTTTCAGGTGCTTCTCTGCCATTCCATATTCCTCAGGTGAGAATTCTTTGTTCAGTTCTGAGCCCCATTTTTAATGGGGTTATTTGACTTTCTGGAGTCCACCTTCTTGAGTTCTTTATATATATTGGATATTAGTCCCCTATCTGATTTAGGATAGGTAAAGATCCTTTCCCAATCTGTTGATAGTCTTTTTATATTATTGACGGTGTCTTTTGCCTTACAGAAGCTTTGCAGTTTCATGAGGTCCCATTTGTCAATTCTCGATCTTACAGCACAAGCCATTGCTGTTCTATTCAGGAATCTTTCCCCTGTGCCCATATCTTCAAGGCTTTTCCCCACTTTCTCCTCTATAAATTTCAGTGTCTCTGGTTTTCTGTGAAGTTTCGTGATCCACTTAGATTTAACCTTAGTACAAGGAGATAGGAATGGATCCATTCACATTCTTCTACATGATAACAACCAGTTGTGCCAGCACCATTTGTTGAAAATGCTGTCTTTCTTCCACTGGATGGTTTTAGCTCCCTTGTCGAAGATCAAGTGACCATAGGTGTGTGGCTTCATTTCTGGGTCTTCAATTCTATTCCATTGGTCTACTTGTCTGACACTATACCAGTAACATGCAGTTTTTATCACAATTGCTCTGTAGTAAAGCTTTAGGTCAGGCATGGTGATTCCACCAGAGGTTATTTTATCCTTAAGAAGAGTTTTTGCTATCCTAGTTTTTTTGGTATTCCAGATGGATTTGCAGATTGCTCTTTCTAATTCGTTGAAGAATTGAGTTGGAATTTTGATGAGGATTGCATTGAATCTGTAGATTGTTTTTGGTGACATAGCCATTTTTACAATGTTGATCCTGCCAATCCATGAGCATGGGAGATCTTTTCATCTTCTGAGATCTTCTTTAATTTCTTTCTTCAGAGACTTGAAGTTCTTATCATACAGATCTTTCACTTCCTTAGTTAGAGTCATGCCAAGATATTTTATATTATTTGTCACTATTGAGAAGGGTGTTGTTTCCCTAATTTCTTTCTCAGTCTGTTTATTCTTTGTGTAGAGAAAGGCCATTGACTTGTTTGAGTTAATTTTATATCCAGCTACTTCACCGAAGCTGTTTATCAGGTTTAGGAGTTCTCTGGTGGAATTTTAAAGGTCACTTATATATACTATCATATCATCTGCAAAAAGTGATATTTTGACTTCATCTTTTCCAATTTGTATCCCCTTGATCTCCTTTCGTTGTCGAATTGCTCTGGCTAGGACTTCAAGTACAATGTTGAATAGGTATAGGGAGAGTGGACAGCCTTGTCTAGTCCCTGATTTTAGTGGGATTGCTTCAAGCTTCTCACCATTTATTTTGATGTTGGCTACTGGTTTGCCTTAGATTGCTTTTATCATGTTTAGGTATGGGCCTTGAATTCCTGACCTTTTCAAGTCTTTTCTCATGAATGGGTGTTGGATATTGTCGAATGCTTTTTCTGCATCTAACGAGATGATCATGTGTTTTTTGTCTTTGAGTTTGTTTATATATTGGATTACATTGATGGATTTCCGTATATTAAACCATCCCTGCATCCCTGGAATAAAACCTACTTGCTCAGGATGGATGATTGCTTTAATGTGTTCTTGGATTTGGTTAGCGAGAATTTTATTGAGTATTTTTGCATCAATATTCATAAGGGAAATTGTTCTGAAGTTCTCTCTCTTTTTTGGATCTTTCAGTGGTTTAGGTATCAGAGTAATTGTGGCTTCATAGAATGAGTTGGGTAGAGTTCCTTCTACTTCTATTTTGTGGAATAGTTTGTGCAGAACTGGAATTAGATCTTCTTTGAAGGTCTGGTAGAACTCTGCACTAAACCCATCTGGTCCTGGGCTTTTTTTGGCTGGGAGACTATTAATGACTGCTTCTATTTCTTTAGGGGATATGGGACTGTTTAGCTCCTTAACTTCATCCTGATTTAATTTTGGTACCTGGTATCTGTCCAGAAATTTGTCCATTTCGTCCAGATTTATAAGTTTGGTTGAGTATAGCCTTTTGTAGAAGGATCTGATGGTGTTTTGGATTTCTTCAGGATCTGTTTTCATGTCTCCCTTTTCATTTCTGATTTTGTTAATTAGGATGTTGTCCCTGTGCCCTGTAGTGAGTCTAGCTAACGGTTTATCTATCTTGTTGATTTTCTCAAAGAACCAACTCATCATTTGGTTAATTCTTTGAATAGTTCTTGTTTCCAATTGGTGTATTTCACCCCTGAGTTTGATTATTTCCTGCCGTCTACTCCTCTTGGGAGAATTTTCTTCCTTTTTTCTAGAGCTTTTAGATGTGTTGTCAAACTGCTAGTGTGTGCTCTCTCTAGTTTCTCTTTGGAGGCACTCAGAGCTATGAGTTTCCCTCTTCGAAATGCTTTCATTGTGTCCCATAGGTTTGGGTAAGTTGTGACTTCATTTTCATTAAACTGTAAAAAGTCTTTAGTTTCTTTCTTTATTCCATCCTTGCCCAAGGTATCATTGAGAAGAGTGTTATTCAGTTTCCATGTCAATGTTGGCTATCCATTATTTATGTTGTTATTGAAGATCAGCCTTAGTCCATGGTGGTCTACTAGGATAGATGGGAAAATTACAATATTTTTGTATCTGTTGAGGCCTGTTTTGTGACCAATTATATGGTCAATTTTGGAGAAGGTCCTGTGAGGTGCTGAGAAGGTATATCATTTTTTTAGGATAAAATGTTTTGTAGATATCTGTTAAGTCCATTTGTTTCATAAATTCTGTTAGTTTCACAGTGTTCCTGTTTAGTTTCTGTTTCCAGGATCTGTCCATTGGTGAAACTGGTGTGTTGAAGTCTCCCACTATTATTGTGTGAGGTGCAATGTGTGCTTTGAGCTTTACTAACGTGTCTTTAATGAATGTGGATGCCCTTGCATTTGGGGCATAGATATTCAGAATTGAGAGTTCCTCTTGGAGGATTTTACCTTTGATGAGTATGAAGTGTCCCTCCTTGTCTTTTTTGATAACTTTGGGTTGGAAGTCGATTTTATTCGATATCAGAATGGCTACTCCAGCTTGTTTCTTCAGACCATTTGCTTGGAAAACTGTTTTCCAGCTTTTCACTCTGAGGTAGTATCTGTCTTTTTCCCTGAGATGGGTTTCCTGTAAGCAGCAGAAGTTTGGGTTCTGTTTGTGTGGCCTGTCTGTTAGTCTATGTCTTTTTATTGCGGAATTGAGTCCATTGATATTAAGAGATTAAGGAAAAGTAATTGTTGCTTCCTTTTATTTTTGTTGTTAGAGTTGGCATTCTGTTCCTGTGGCAGTCTTCTTTTAGGTTCGTTGAGAGATTACTTTCTTGCTTTTTCTAGGGTGTGATTTCTGTCCTTGTATTGTTTTTTTTTCTGTTATTATCCTTTGAAGGGCTGGATTCGTGGAAAGATAATGTGTGAATTTGGTTTTGTCGTGGAATACTTTGGTTTCTCCATCTATGGTAATTGAGAGTTTGGCTGGGTATAGTAACCTGGGCTGGCATTTGTGTTCTCTTAGTGTCTGTATAACATTTGTCCAGGCTCTTCTGGCTTTCATAGTCTCTGGTGAAAAGTCTGGTGTAATTCTAATAGGCCTGTCTTTATATGTTACTTGACCTTTCTCCCTTACTGCTTTTAATATTCTATCTTTATTTAGTGCATTTGTTGTTCTGATTATTATGTGTCGGGAGGAATTTCTTTTCTGGTCCAGTGTATTTGGAGTTCTGTAGGCTTCTTGTATGATCATGGGCATCTCTTTCTTTAGAATTGGGAAGTTTTCTTCTATTATTTTGTTGAAGATATTTGCTGGCCCTTTAAGTTGAAAATCTTCATTCTTATCAACTCCTATTATCCGTAGGTTTGGTCTTCTCATTGTGTCCTGTTGTTCCTGGATGTTTTGAGTTAGGATCCTTTTGCATTTTGTATTTTCTTTGATTGTTGTGCCGATGTTCTTTATTGAATCTTCTGCACCTGAGATTCACTCTTCCATCTGTTGTATTCTGTTGCTGATGCTCGGCATCTATGGTTCCAGATTTCTTTCCTAGGGTTTCTATCTCCAGTGTTGCCTCACTTTGGGTTTTCTTTATTGTGTCTACTTCCCTTTTTAGGTCTAGTATGGTTTTGTTCATTTCCATCACCTGTTTGGATGTGTTTTCCTGTTTTTCTTTAAGGACTTCTACCAGTTTGGTTGTGTTTTCCTGTTTTTCTTTGAGGACCTGTAACTCTTTAGCATTGCTCTCCTGTATTTCTTTAAGTGAGTTATGAAAGTCCTTCTTGATGTCCTCTACCATCATCATGAGATATGCTTTTAAATCTGGGTCTAGATTTTCGGTTGTGTTGGGGTGCCCAGGACTAGGTGGGGTGGGAGTGCTTTGTTCTGATGATGGTGAGTTGTCTTGATTTCTGTTAGTAGGATACTTACGTTAGCCTTTCGCCATCTGGTAATCTCTGAAGCTAGCTGTTGTAGTTGTCTCTGGTTAGAGCTTGTTCCTCAGGTGACTCTGTTAGCCTCTATCAGCAGGCCTGGGAGACTGGATCTCTCCTTAGTTTCAGTGGTCAGAGTATTCTCTGCAGGCAAGCTCTATTCTTGCAGGGAAGGTGCCCAGATATCTGGTGTTCCCACCTGCCTCCTGGCAGCAGTTGTATTCACTCACCAGAAGTCTTAGGATCCCGTGGGGAATCCTTTGCGGGTCCTTGAGGGTGTCTGGAGACTCCTCTGGCAAAGCACCTGAGTGCTCGAGTGGACTGGAAGGGACTTGTGCCCCAGCAGAGGTCGGGTTGCTTACTTCCCTAGTTAATGCAGTCTCAGGTCCCACTCAATTGGATTGGAGCAGAAGCTGTGTTCCACTCACCAGAGGTCTTAAGATCCCATGGGGAATCCTGTGCGGGTCCTTGCGGGTGTCTGGAGACTCCTCTGGCAAGGCACAGGAGTGCTCGAGTGGACTGGAAGGGACTTGTGAACCAGCAGAGGCCAAGTTGCCTGCTTCCCTAGTTAATGCAGTCTCAGTTTCTGTGTGATTGGATTGGAGCAGAAGCTGTGTTCCACTCACCAGAGGTCTTAGAATCCCGTGGGGAACCCTGTGCGGGTCCTTGTCGGTGTCCGGAGACTCCACTGGCAAGGCACCGGAGTGCTTGAGTGGACTGAAGGGACTTGTGCCCCAGCAGAGGCCAGGTTGCCTGCTTCCCTAGTTAATGCAGTCTCAGGTCCAGCTCAATTGGATTGGAGCAGAAGCTGTGTTCCACTCACCAGAGGTCTTAGGATCCTGTGGGGAATCCTGTGCGGGTCCTTGCGGGTGTCTGGAGACTCCTCTGGCAAGGCACCCTGATACTCGAGTGGACTGGAAGGGACTTGTGCCCCATGTCAAGAGAATTGTTATGTTTATTGCAAAAGTCAGGGCTAGAATGCTAGAGGCTTTGGAGTTCATGTTATCCCATCCTACCACGAGACTTAAATATATCAGACATGAAAGTAAAATATTTTGAAATGAGATTCTCCGAACACACCAATTAAGAAAATAAGCTCAGGTTTCAAGGTCTTGGTGCAAAAATATAGGAGGTGCAGAGTTTTTGAAACAAAAATCACAATTACAATAATGTTCAAGTGGGCTGGCAGAAGGGCTTCAGTATATTTAGAACATCTGTCTCTTTGCAAACCTTAGCAGTATTTTCCAGATGCCACATGATATTTTTATTTGCATTTCATTTAGATAAATTTCAGCTTACACAAACATTAATTATTTTTGTTAATACATCTGGGCCTTGATCAGGGTCATGAACAGTCCCAAAAGCCAAGGCAGATGTAACTAATTGGGGTAAGGGGCTGGCAAGCTGAGAACTGTCTAGATGGCCACAAATATAGAATTAAGAGAAGACGACGTTATTTTAGTCATTTCAGTTTGATATTTACCACGATAGACTTTGGTCTTGCTTTGATCCAATCTGTCCTATTGTGCTTCTATTCTTCCCCCTTGGGAACAGGAGTGTTTACTTTGCCCTACATTATGGTGAAGCAGTGCTATTTGTGTTTATTCTGTGATTGTGCAAGGAGGGAATCACAGTTAAAAGATTGCCTTGAACCTCAGAAGGGTTTTTGGAGCTTTGAATGATGAAGGTTGTGGCTTTGAAAAAAAATGCATTATTCCTTATAAGATTATGAGATCAAGGAGCAGAAAGTGGATTGTATGTGAAGTCATCTCCTTGGCTCATGTATTTGAGTACATGATCTGAGCTGTTTCTGAAATTGGTGGCACCGTTAGGATGTGGAATTTCAGTGGAAGAAGTAGATTGCTAGAAATGAAAAGTCTTGCACTTTCAGGAAGTCAGCCCTGCATTGATGGAATGTGCAAGGAGTGAAGGATAAAAAGACTTCTGCATGAAGTAGTTTAAAGCAAGACTGATCCCAATTGTGAATTCTTTACTTTACATCTTGTGTCTTCTATCTGTCTGTAGTTTATGGTCAGTCACCTATATGTTTCATGTGCCTGATTTGGCAGTCTCATTTTCCTCTACACAACTGGGTGTTTTGATCTATACTTTTAAAATAGTGTAGAAAGTATTGTACAGAAAATGTGGTTCATTTACACAATAGAATATGACTCAGCTATTAAGAACTAGGAAATTCTAAGCTTTGCAGGCACATGGTTGGAACTAGAAAATATCATCCTGAGTGAGTTAATTCAGATCCAAAAGGACATGCATGGTATGTACTCACTAATAAGTAGATATTAGTCCCAAAAAAGAAAGAAAGAGAGAGAGAGACAGAGACAGAGACAGAGACAGAGACAGAGAGAGAGGAAGGAAGGAAGGAAGGAAGGAAGGAAGGAAGGAAGGAAGGAAGGAAGGAAGGAAGGAAGGAACAAAATACCCAAGATACAGCCCACAGAATTCAAAAAGCTCAACAAGCTGAAGGGCCCAAGTAAGGACACCTCAGTCCCACTTGGGAGGGAGAAGAAAGCAATCACAAGTGTGGAGGATCTGGGAGGGAAAGTGGACAGGGGTTGGGGGAAGAGGGGAGCCTGATCTGGTATTGGGTGAGGGAAAAAGACAGAAGTCCTGAGGGCCAGCAGAAAGAATGCAAACAGGCAACCTCAGGAAAT
Source organism: Mus caroli (assembly GCF_978045245.1). NCBI lineage: Eukaryota > Metazoa > Chordata > Mammalia > Rodentia > Muridae > Mus > Mus caroli. The sequence goes on from NW_028227256.1 coordinate 138,088,383, forward strand.
AGGAGGTTGAATGAACCCTCCAGAATGTACCAGAGACATGGGAGGTACGAAACTTTCAGGACTCAAAAGGAGGGACCTTAGATGAAATACCTGACAGTAGGGAGAGTGTACTTCTAGAGCGCACCTCCAGCAAGAAGACGTAGCATCAAGTAAGGGAGGGGGTTGCCATCCCATAGTCAAATACTGACTCACATTTGTTCCTGTCTGAAAGAACTGCAGGGATGGAGGAGACTAAGGAAAAGAAATGTCCAGCGAGAGGCACAAAGTGGGTTCCAGCTGAAGGGGAGGCCCCCAAGGCCTGACACTATTACTGAGGCTATGGAGCACTCACAAAGAAGGACCTATAATGACTGCATTCCAAAAGACCCAACAAGCAGCTGAAAGAGTCAGATGCAGATATTTGAACTCAACCAATGGTCAGTGAGGAGTGCATGGGGAGGGGGGTGCGGGGTGCTGAGGGGGTAGAGGAGTGAAGCTTCTGGTGGCATTTCTGGAGAGCAGATCTCTTCCCAAGCAGCCCTATTACAGCTCTTATGATAGAAGCTCTCAGAAGGAGTAATTCTCATATACCTTTATTACTTCTAGATAGGATTCTTATATACAGTTTTGGGGTGGATAAGGGTCTGTTTTGGCTTGGTCTGAGAACTTAGGGATACCATATCTGCAATAGGTAGGGCTTGGGTGATGCTTCTATGTGACTGATGGCCACGAATCGGGGTCTGTGGGGTCTGTAGCTATATGACAGAAGCCAGGGCCCAGGAGTGTGGCAAAACACCTTCTATCCCTTTAGGGTCATCAGGGTTTCCAACCTGTGCTCAACCAGGAACAAGACTACCTCTCACAGCCCACAGCCCCACACGTATGGTTGGATATGTACTTTGTATAAAGTTGTTTTCAATTTTTGCTGTTTTAAGAATATATGATAAGCCACACACGTGTTCTGTGTCAGGAGCATGGAATTGTACACAGTTGTTCATGGAGCTCAGGTTACAAAATCTAGCAGAAGTGAGAGGCATTGTAAGGGTAGTTATACTGTTTCCCTAGAGACAGTTTAAACTTAGAGTCTGAGTACACAGTAGGAAAACAAACTAAGTACATCATTTGAAATTAATTTACAGCTTATCATTAACTTATTTGCAAGGTATAGTAATGGTATAAGGCATATTCCTGAAAATGTACTCTCACAGAATTCATTTCCTATCAGATTTTTGCTTCCTGACTAAATAAAATGCTGCATTTGCATGCTTCTACTGCCCTGCCTACTAGCCAAAACAATATTCCCTCCCTTAAATAGCTTTGCACTTTTAATATGATGATAGCATTATGAAAACTAGCTAGTACAAATAGTTTAAAATAAAAGAACAAAATCATTTGCATTTATTACAATACAATTAACATTCTCATACTTCTTTTTTTCCATAAATTTTATCATGCCATAGGACAAAAATACAGAATAAGTTATTTATATTAGAGGTATAATGAATTTAATAAGTACTTGCTTATGCATAAGGTAACAAAATTGCTTATTATATACAGAATTTTTCTTTAGTGTGTTATCTTCCTAAGATTGTTAAATACAACTTAAATGGGTCTTATTAAAATGAATTAAATGATCATATTATCCTAAATTATATATTCTTAAAATTCAATAATTACTTTTGATAGAATATGTGCCTTCCTTTGCTTTTTCTAAAAGTATTAAATGTACATGTAATTACAATTATTAAGGTTATTTAGATATTGTGTTAAATACTTTTATAAACCCGTTTTAAGCTTAGCCATGAAGACTTATTTTCTTTTTCATAAAGTTTGGTTGGTGCCCTCCAGGTCCATCCATTTGGCTATGAATTTCATAAATTCATTCTTTTTAATAGCTGAGTAGTACTCCATTGTGCAAATGTACCACATTTTCTGTATCCATTCCTCTGTTGAGGGGCATCTGGGTTCTTTCCAGCTTCTGGCTATTATAAATAAAGCTGCTATGAACATAGTGGAGCATGTGTCCTTCTTACCAGTTGGGACATCTTCTGGATATATTGGCATCATCCTGAGTGAGGTAGCACAATCACAAAGGAACTCACACAATATGTACTCACTGATAAGTGGATATTAGCCCAAAACTTAGGATACCCAAGATATAAGATACAGTTTGCTAAACACATGAAACTCAAGAAGAATGAAGACTGAAGTGTGGACACTATGCCCCTTCTTAGAATTGGGAACAGAACACCAATGGAAGGAGTTACAGAGACAAAGTTTGGAGCTGTGATGAAAGGATGGACCATCTAGAGATTGCAACATCTGGGGATCCATCCCATGATCAGCATCCAAATGCTGACACCATTGCATTCACTAGCAAGATTTTGCTGAAAGGACCCAGATATAGCTGTCTCTTGTGAGACTATGCCGGGGCCTGGCAAACACAGAAGTGGATGCTCACAGTCAGCTAATGAATGGATCACAGGGCCCCCAATGGAGGAGCTGGAGAAAGTACCCAAGGAGCTGAAGGGATCCGCAACCCTATGGGTGGAACAACATTATGAACTAACCAGTAGCCCGGAGCTCTTGACTCTAGCTGCATATGTATCAAAAGATGGCCTAGTTGGCCATCACTGGAAAGAGAGGCCCATTGGACATGTAAACTTTATATGCCCCAGTACAGGGGAATGACAGGGCCAAAAAAATGGGAATGGGTGGGTAGGGAAGTGGGGGGGAGGGAAGGGGGGACTTTTGGGATAGCATTGGAAATGTAGTTGAGGAAAAGATGTAATAAAAAATATAAAAATAAATAAAATAAAATCAACAATTCCAAAAAAAATAAAAAAATAAAGTTTGGTTGGAATCTGGAGGTCTAGAATTAGAAGCTCCCAACTCTTCCATGTCTGTTCTAAGACCTGAAAGGAAATGAAGATGATATTATATTACTTTCCTCACAATAGAACAGTCAGATTAAAATGTTTTACATGAGACTATAATCCAATGGCTACTACTGTTGAGCCAAGAATATACAAATCAGTAGTGTCTCTATAGCCCTTATTTATATTGTTAAAAACACCACGGTAAAATGTGCTCTTTTTTCTTTAGGTTTCCATTACTAGAAATACACAATTCTAGGGAATGCTACATTATGGAAGGTGAGGGCCAGTTGCTGGAGTCTCGTGTACAGGAAGAAATTATATAAATCTCCACTTGCCCCATTATATCTCTTTAAGAATATAATCTAGAGATTGAAAAATTATTTTTATGTGTTCTTTTTCTAATTGATTATTTTATGAATTTACATTCTGAATGCTGCCCCCTCCAAGCTTCCCTTGGAGTTTTTCACTCTATCCCACTTCCTTTCCACCTCTGAGAGGGTGCTTCCCCCTCCCCTCCAGCATCCCTGATCCCTGGGGCATCAAGTCTCTAACTGGTTTAGGCACATCTCTCACTGAGGCCAAATGAGGCAGTCCTCTGCTACATATGTGCCAGAGGCCCCAGAAGAGGTTGTATATGTTCTTTGGTTGCTGTTTTAGTCTAAGAGAATTCCAAGGGGTCCAGGTTCCTTGACACTGTTGATCTTCCTATTGGGTTGCCATCCTCTCCAGCTCCTTCAGTCCTTTTCTTAGGGGTCTTCAACCTCAGTCCAATGGTTGAATGTAACTCTTTGCATCTGTCTCAGCAAGCTGCTGATAGAGCCTCTCAGAACACAGCCATGCTAGGCTCCTTTCTGAAACATAACATAGCATAAAAATTAGTGTTGGGGTTTGGTGCCGCCCATGGAATGGATCCCAAGTTGGTCTTTCCTTCAATTTCTGCTCCTTCTTTGTCCCTGCATTTCTTTTAGACAGAAACGATTCTGGGTCAAAAATTTCGAAGGTGGGTTGATGTCCTCATCCCTCCCCTGGGGACCCTATATAAGTTCTTATGGTGTTCTCTTCAGGTTCCAAATCCCCACTGTTGGGCATTTCAGCTAAATCACCACCATGGAGTCCTGGGAGCATCCTCCATCCCAGGTCTCTGGGACTTTCTAGAGGTTCTACGACCCAACCCCCACCCCAGAACCAGCAGCTTCAAATTTCCAACTTGTTCTCCTTGTCCTTTGTGATTCTCTCAGATCTCCCTCCATATCTTATCCCGTGCCTTTCCCTTCCTGTTCCCCTGACCAACCCAGATCCCCCCTTTCCTCTGCCTCCTGTGATTATTTTGTTCCTCCTTCTAAGTGGGATTGAAGCATCTTCATTTGAGCCTTCCTTCTTGTTTAACTTCATTTTCTTTTTCTTTTTGGTTATTTTATTTATTTACATTTCAAATGTTATACTCCTTTCCAGTTTCGCCTCTGCGAACCCCTTATCTCATCCCCCATTCCACCTGCTTCTATGAGGGAGCTCCCTCACTCACCCATCCACTCCCACCTCACTGTCCTAGCCTTCCTCTACTTTGGGGCATCAAGCCTCCACAGGACCAGGGGACTCTTCTCCCATTCATACCAGACATGACAATCCTCTGTTACATCTGTGACTGGAGCCATGGGGTCCCTCCATGTATATTCTTTGGTTAGTGGTTTAGTTCCTGGGAGCTCAGGGATGTTGGTTGATATTGTCGTTCTTCCTATGGGGTTGCAAACCTCTTCAATTCCTTCAGTCCTTTTAATTCCTCCATTGGAGTCCCCATGCTCAGTCAGATGGTTGGCTGTGAACATCTGCATCTGTATTGGTCAGGTTCTGGCAGAGCCTCTCAGGACATCTATACCAGGCTCCTGTCAGCAAGTGATTCCTAGGGTCTGTGCCATGTATTATGGCTATTCTATACTGTTGTGCTAATAGCCACTTATCAGTGAGAACATACCATGCATGTCCTTTTGGGTTCAGGTTACTATCTCACTCTAGTTCCATTCATTTGCCTTCTCTTTTTAAAAACAATTCCTGTATTTTGATGTGTAGCCAGGAAGCAGTGGAGCTTTGGGAGCAGGCCAAGAGCAAGATGGCCTCAAACCATGTCCAAATGCTGGGAATTTTATCCTGAGATGGGCAGGATTTGGATTGCCCCCCCCCCCACCTCCCGCTTGCTCTCTGTGTGCCCTGAGTCTGAGTGTCTGAGAGCATGTCACCCTGTCCCACCTTTGCTCCCCTGCCCCAGGGGGTCACATAGCCCTGTATTCAGGTTAAACTTCCTCTCCTTTCCACTTATAAGGTTATATCCAGGAATTCCTCCATACACTAATGAGGCATTCTCAGCCCTGGCTTATTATGTGCACTTAGCCTGAAAGCCCCTCTCCACATTCTGATGGTTTAAATATCGTTTCATCCCCCACTAAAAGACTTGAATCAGAAAAGAACATGAGTTGTCTGGTATGTTTGGATGAGTAGGACAGGGATTCATTGAGGCAATTATATAGCTCTCTCAAAACAAAATTTTGACTTTAAGTTGTGTCCATGAAATTTATTCCCCCAATTATCATTGGATCTAGGCTTATCTTCTTTATTTGATGTGCAAATTGAGTATTTCTGATAAAAGTGTTCTTTCTCTGGTGTTCAGGTTTTTTTCCCCTGAAAATATATTTCAGATTCAAAGAGACTGAATGTTCTCCAAAACTTCCCGTCAAGTTAAGAATATACCTTGCGATCATTTAAGACTTTACAGACTGTGATAATGAAGGGCTAAACTCCAAAATTTTCCAGCAGTATGTCTTTGACTCTTATCCCACTGTGTATTCAGCCTGTTTAAATTTAACCTACTGTTAACATAGCAGTGCAGCTGGCCTTCACATGCCTTAGATTTTTCACACAACAGCACCTACAACCTAAGATAATTCATAGCTTAGTCTTTATTTTTGAATACTTTCATGTCTCTGAATCAAAAGAAAAGTATGGGTATAGTTCTATATTGTGCTAAACATTTGCTGAAAGCAACCATCAGGTCAGAAGCAACCTTAAACAAAACGTACCCCCAAGAACACTGCAAACTTCATCTGAATGTAGGGTGATAGAATTTGTTTATGGTTTGAGTGCTGTTCTGTGTCTGCTAGGGCCAACAAAATAAGTTCTTTGATAAAATTCTATCAACACTTCCCTCAAAAACATACCTTCTATGTTCCCCTATCACTTCTCCATGCTGTTCAATATGCAAATCCATTAGTTAAGAACAGGCAGGACAGAGGTTTCATTAATGAATCAACTGATACAGTTATAACGTTTTAAAAATAGAAAGCAGTTAGCATACAAAACACTCTACAATAAATTTGAGAATGAAATTCTTAGTAATTTCATGCCAGCCTTGAAAATGTCCACCACAGCCCAATGCTCATGGCCATTTGGTTTGAACCTTCCACAAATTCTCTATCACTCATTATTCTAGTATATATATATATATATATATATATATATATATATATACATATATATATACTATATATATATATGCTATATTATGACTTTGCTTTTTCCTTTCTGCAGCTCCCCATAGATCTTCTGTTCTTCTCTTTATCTCAATCTGTCTTGGCTTACACCCTGCACACCACAATCTCTGCAATCTGTAGTTACAATTGGGCTTGGTATTTCTGGGACAACATGAACTTTCTTTTAAATTAATCACTTATTCAACCTTTCAGAAATATTCATCCCAATGGCTGACTATTCATATGTTTAAAAAGGGACATTTATAAATATTCTCGACAAGGTATTCTCTTGATTTTAGGATTGTTTAAAAATTCAAAATTATATAATGTTTTAGATAATATAAAATGGTTGGACAAAGTATACTTCACAAAGGTGTCTTCTCTCCTCTCCCTTATGCACTTGCTCTTTCTACTTTGCCCTTGTAACTGCTGCTCAGTTTCACATAATTCTTCATATCACGTATGTCCTATTGGCAGGGAAATATGTGAGCATTGCCCTATGTTTGTCTCAATGTTTGTCTCATATCTTTCTCCTTTAAGATGCTGAATTCAGAATATAAAAATGCCACAATTATGGACTAATAACAATCTAGATACCTTAAAATCTTAATATTTTTCCAATTCTACTCTCTTGATAACAATAATGAAGACTTTATGTATACACATCAATATGAATTTATAAGGAGAGTAATATTCAAACCATAAGCTTGTGCTTTCCACATAAATTCTGAGGTTTTAAGAACATCCTCTTTTCCACTGGATTATATGAGTTGAAAATGTGATTGATAAGTGGATATTATCCCAAAGGCTTGGAATACCCGAGATACAATTCACAGAGCACCTGAAGCTCAGGAAGAAGGAAGAAAAAGTGTGGATACTTTGGTCCTTCTTAAAAGGGGGAGCAAAATACCCATGGGAGGAGACACAGAGACAAAATATGGAGCAGAAACTGAAGGAAAGGTCATCCAGAGACTGCCCCACCTGGGAATCCATCCCATATACAGTTAGCAAACCCAGACACTATTGTGGATGCCAACAAGTGATTGCTTACAGGAGCCTGATATAGCTGTGTTCCAAGAGGCTCTACCAGTGCCTCACAAATACAGAAGTGGATGCTCTCAGCCAACCATTGGAATGAGCATAGGCTTCCCAATGGAGGAGCTAGAGAAAGGACTCAAGGAGCTGAAGGGGTTTGCAGCCCCATAGGAGGAACAATACTATGAACCAACCATAACCCCAGAGCTCCCAGGGACTAAATCACCAACCAAGGAGTACACATGGATGGACCCATGGCTCCAGCTGCATATGTTCCAAAGGATGACCTTGTTGGACATCAGTGGAAGTAGAGAGCCTTGGTCCTGTGATGGCTTGATGCCCCATTGTAGGTGAATGCCTGGACAGGGAATCAGGAGTTGGTGGGATGGTGAGCAGGTATAGGGGTGTTGGGCTAGTGAGTTTTGGAGAGGAAACCAGGAAAGGGGATAACATTTGAAATATAAATAAAGAAAATATATAATACAAAATATATGTTAAAAAGGAAGACTGGATAACATGGGAATGCAGTTACATAATTCTAGCTAACTCTATATATTTTTAAACTGTATCATAATAACTTCTCATTAAAAGAAATTTATTTGACATAACTGCTCTCCAATAGTACAATCTGAGTTTTAGCAAAATTTAAAATAAAAAAAAAAAACGTTTCTGTGTTGAACAATTTGATAGAATTTTTTTGAGATTGGTAGTGTTATTTGTCCATGTGTCTTTGGATATTGTACATTAATGTATTTTATATTCCAATGTATAATTGTAATAAATAACTACTGTAACCTAAAAATTCAAGCATCTATGACATATCCACTAAAAGGGAGAAGTAGTTACTAGATAGATTGTTAAGTGGTTAAGAGCACAGAAAGCTTTCCCACAGAATTTGGGTTCAGTTTATTTTCAGCACCAAGATGTGTCAAATTATCATAGTATCAAAACTTTTATAACTACAGCCTGGGGATTCAATGACTTCTTCTGGTCTTCATTATCACCAAATATGCAACTGATAAGTATACACATAGGCAAAAAATCAGTAAAGTTAAAAATATTAAATTAGTTAGTATAAACTATTATAGGATATTATATAAGAGAAATTATTTAGTTGTTTGCCAAACAGATCCCATAGAAACTTCCAATCAATGCAAGCTCTTGGCAACACAATAGTTTACAATCAACAAACTGACAAGATTTTCTTCCTGAAGACCATATCCAAACCAGTCATAGATCATGAACAAGTAAAGTTGGTGCTTACATAAAACCTTCCCCCAAGACACTCTACTGTCTTTGATATGGGAATGTTTTCATTGGGCTAACAAAAATTAAACACCACCTAAGCTATGAATGATGTGACCTCCAATTTCTTGCCTGCAAAATATGCTTGGACAATGGTGGCACAAGATTTATGGCAATAATCAGCCAATGTCTGATTTGGCTTCAGGCTAACTTCACTGGATGGAAACCATACCCCACGAACCTGAGACTAGATCGGATAAAAGCAAATAGTACTGGTCTTTAAAATGTATTAGTAAATGACTCCTAATGAGATTCTACTATACTCATATATCAGTGCCTTATTTCACCATCATCAGAGATGCTTCTTCCTACAGCAGATAGGAACAAATGCATAGACCCATGCACATGCACGTGTGCGCGCGCACGCACACACACACACATGCACACATATAAGCAAGCACACTCGCACACAGGCACACATGCATGCACACACAGAAATTTCACAATACTCATTTCTGTATTGGATGTCTCCATCAAACCCCTTTCCCACAGAGCTCAGAAAACCACATAGAAGAGGAGGTGAAAAAAATTAGAGCCAGAGGGGTGAAGGACGCCAAGAAAGCAAAGTGCTCTAAGCCAACACCAGCAAAGCTCATATGAACTCAGAGACACCAAAGCAGCAAATGCATGGCCAGCACATTTCTACACCAGGTCCTCAGCTTAGATATAATGGCTTCCAGCTTTGTGCTTTCAATGGGATTATTGTGTGTGTTCACAAGTGATTCTGAGATTATTGTCCCTTTTCTTGGCATCTTTTTCTCCTCTTGAATTGGCTTCTCTAAGATCTATATGATGGTCTTTAATCATTATATTTTTTGTTCTGTTTTGTTGTTATCTCCTAGAAACCTGACCACTTCTAAGAAGTGATAGAGGAACTATAAAGAATAGAAGGAGGGAAAACACTAATTATGATAAATATAGAGATGAACATTTAATCATATTTATGCAAGCTCATCTTTTCTTTCATGTTTCCCATTTCTTCCTTTATTTTCTATCATTGTGTGTAAGGTAGTTACAGTAGCTATAGCCATAAAGCATACACAAATATCTATCACTCCATTCCACAATCTCCAGTGTCTCATTTTTATCTATATATTTACAAAATAGTATTTTTATAAGCAAAATGAGATGACATGGTATTTTTTATAAATATCTAAATATTATTATTAGTGCTTATTAGTTCATGAAAATAATGTTTACAAGAGAGCATTTGTTTCCTCTCAGAAAACATAGAAAAGTTCTATACTAAAGAACAAGTGTGCACATATATTACTATAGAAAATTCTCAGCAACTATATTTTCCAAAACATAATGCATGCCTTAGAAGCAGCAGAATCCTCTCCAGTAGCATACATCAAAGACTGGGATTATATATGTATGCAATATCCACTCCTTTTTACTCAAGGATTTTCGTGGGCAGTGATAAACTGTGGTTATCCTGGCGGCCTCTAAATTGGTCCTTGCAACTTGTATATGGCATAGTCAATTTTCAGACATCATGAGTTGTTTGAATCTTTTAGAAGAATACTCAACTAAAGCATGAAATTGTTTGATAAGAATATTTGTCATGTAGAAAGACAATAAAATTGAGCTTTCTGGATTTTAGTAAGTTTGATTGTGCAAAAGAAAGTTTAGGTCTCAAATTTTAGCTAAAAGTTTGAAAATGTACAGGCTAATATGAAACAACTACAATTTCATTCAGTCCAACAAGTCCTATTTATCTGCCCCAATCCATATAAAAAAGGGCTAAACTAAACATCTGAAGTAATATGTTTATCTGAGAGAGAATCTCAATCATGCCTGAGTTCTTTTAAGTTTCACTACTTGATTTGTACAGGCAATTTTCTGAGAAATTATAGAGAAAATCAGAAAATTATTAAATGCCTTAGAAGGAAGCAGCAGGGGTCTGCTCTAAGAGATTGCTGATTGTTCTCAATCCTTGAATAGCTGGTCTTTTCCACAAAGGAAACTTCTTTCCTGTCTCAAATTAACATTTCAGAACACTCCTTTAGAGAAATAGGCATAGGATATTTATTGTATTTATTTTTAAGCAGTATTACTTGTTACTGCTATTCACAGATTTATGGAAAGGAAAATAGCATGCTGCTCTTCATATTTCAATATATAAAATTCTGGTAGGATGGAAATTAAAGATAAGATGATTTATACACTTAACATAGTTTGAAGCTAGAAAGATGAAATAAATAAGCTATTCTGAAAATGACTACTCTTTGCCAGCACATCAGTTTTCTGAAAACTTAGATAGAAGCCATTTGTAATTTCAAGGAGTATATTAAAATAAATGGAAAGCATATTTTAAAAATATGGCTTAGATTTTTAAGTATGCTACAATAAATCATAAAGTAGTAGCTCTTTGTAGGTTTCCCTATCAACCTGCATATGCACTCCTGTGAACTCCTATTGTATACCAATTTTTCCTAGAAAAAAATATTATATTGAACAGAAGTTCATTAAGGCTCTTGATGTTTAGAAAGTATTCAAATATTCTATGTTGCAGGAAAATGCTTTAAAAGAAGTAAACAGCTTAAGACCCTTAGGAAGTCCTTGAAACTGACCAGATGGGATATATTTCTCCCTCCCTAAGTGTATATGACCAATAAGGAGTGCTTGGATACTCTCAGAAGAGCTAAGTTGCTTACAAGAAACTCAAGTACTGAATTCTAGTTTTGTGAATGATCATCCTCTTAGGTTGGGTCTTGGTGATGCATCTGTCCTCTGGTCACTCATACTCCTGTAAGCAACATATGTGTTCTTTTGTGATTGGGTTAACTCACTCAGGATTATATTTTCTAATTCCATCCATTTGCCTAAGAATTTCATGAATTCATTGCTTTTAATAGCTGAGTAGTACTGCATTGTGTAAATGTACCACATTTTCTGTATCCAATACTCTGTTGAGGGACATCTGGGTTCTTACAGCTTGTGGCTATTGTAAAAAAAAAAAAAAAAAAAAAAAGGCTGCTATGAATTTAGTAGAGACTGTGAACTTATTACAAATTGGAGAATCTTCTGAGTATATGCCCAGGAGTTGTATAGCTGGGTCCTCAGGTAGTCTAATTTTCTGAGGAACCACTAAACTGATTTCCAGAGTGGTTGTACCAACTTGCAATCCCACCAATGAACGAGTGTTCCTCTTTTGCCACATTCTCACCAGCATCTGCTGTCACCTGAGTTTTTGATCTTTGCCATTCTGAATGGTGTAAGGTGGATTATCAGGGTTGGTTTCATTTGCATTTCCCTGATGACTAAGGACGTTGAACATTTCTTAGGTGCTTCTCAGCCACCTTACTTGGTATTCCTCAGTTGAGGATATTTTGTTTATCTCTGTACCCCATTTTTAATAGGGTTATTTGGTTCTCTGGATTCTAACTTCTTGAGCTCCTTGTATATATTGCATATTATCCCTCTATCAGATCTTTTCCCAATTCGTTCATTGCCATTTGTCCTATTGACAGTGTCCCTTACCTTGCAGAATCTTTGCAAATTTATGAGGTCCCATTTGTTAGTTCTTGATCTCAAAGCATAAGCTATTGGTGTTCTGTTCAGGAAAAATTTCTCTGTGACCATGTGCTTGAGGCTGTTCCCCACTTTCTTTTCTATTAGTTTCAGTGTATCCGGTTTTATGTGGAGGTCCTTGATCCACTTGAACTTGAGCTTTGTACAAGGAGATAAGTAATGGATAGATTTGCATTCTTCTACATGCTAACCGCCAGTTGAACCAGCACCGTTTGTTGAAAATGCTGTCTTTTTCCCCCCTGGGTCATTTTAGCTCCTTTGTCAAAGATCAAGTGACAATAGGTGTGTGGGTTCATTTTGGGCTCTCCAATTCTATTCCATTGATCTATGCCTGTCACTCTACCAATACCATGTTGTTTTGTTTTGTTTTGTTCTGTTCTGTTCTGTTCTGTTCTGTTCTGTTCTGTTCTGTTCTGTTCTGTTCTGTTCTGTTCTGTTCTGTTCTGTTTTGTTTTGTTTTGTTTTGTTTTATAATGATTGCTTGGTAGAACAGTGTGAGATCAGGGATAGTGATTCTGCCAGAAGTTCTTCAGCCAATATTCTATGGTTGTGAAGGTTACAGATCCTAGGTGAGGACTTAGTTCTATTATTCTCCTAAATGGATTAGAAATAAAGTAGACTCTGAGTTCATATTTTACATTGTTTGCGTATATCTCTCAATCTTCATTAGAGAAATATTATCTTAGTAGATGCTTGTTAGTACAGAGATCCAGAACCAGTGTAGGTGCAGAAAACAAGAGACTCTACAGTTCTCATCTCTCAGTGGGATAGCTATACTACTCACCCCTAACAAGTTTCAAAGATAATTACAGAAGAAATGAAAAAAGATTAAAAGGGACAAAGGATTGAATGTGTATAATGAAAGATTATACCTTACATGATAACACATTTGTACATATAACCTCACAATAGGCAGGACTGTGGATATAAGATTTGAACACGATCTCACTAGGGAAAATTCCATAATGGTCAGGTCATAGGCTCATGAAGTCTCACCCTGTCTGATGAATTATTAATATCTCATCATTAGTTGGAGATGATGCTGCACTCATTTTTAGGTTTGTTGGCCCTGAGAGGATATCCGTGGAAGTAGATTATTCCATAATTTTGTACAAGCGGGTAACACAAATGGATTTAATTACTATTAAATTAAAAGAAATAGAGCAAGTAATCACATATAAAATTAGAAAGGGAATGTGGCCCTATGAGATAGGAACTACAGTGTTGAACTAGACCATCATGCATTATTCAAATTATCTGAATGCTTAAAATGTTAAATACGGTATTTTTGATTGGTAACATTCAAAGAGAACTGTAATACGGTAGCAAATTACAACTGATTTTCTAGAACCAAAAAGTAAATCATACACTTCTGGCATTTTCAGAAGTTTTTAGGTAAAATTTTCTACAAATCTGCCTTTAAGTTATGAGTGTTCATAATTCCTGAAATTGTACCAAATAATGCATTCAAGCTGTCGAAGCTATTTCTAGTACATCATTATGTATGAGATGAAAGAGTGTTCTTAGTAGTATTCCTGTTTTACCTTCTACAGAATCAATGGAGAATCAGAAATGGAAGTTAGGAGACATTAAGAGAAACAAATATCTTAGTATAAGAACAAATACCCATTATCTCTACATCCAGGAGGCCGAGTCAGGAAGGTTACATGTCCATGAGGAAGTAACATTGTGTGAGAGCTTCAAGCCACCTGGGGCTATGTAATGAGATCCTTATTCAAACAACAAATGACTGAGCAAAGAAATGTTTCTGTAAGAGACAATAACAACAACAAAAAATAAAAAAAATGGACTTACTAAAGAGTTGCCATGGTAAATTTATTTATTCAATATTATTTAGAAAACAAATAGGGTTCACACATCTAACTGATCTTTTTAAGATCATTTTGTATCATTCATCCATATGATAAATATACATTGAATAGTAGTATCACCTTAATTTGTTAGTTTGTAGCAATCACATTCACTATCCATAAATTATATTAGGCCATACAGGCAAGATCATCACTGAACAGTGTCTCCATCCTTCATGTGTACCTAAATACTTTCTTCCCTTACTTTGTTAGTTTATTTTAAAGTCTGGATTCAATTCACTTAATTGCATTAGATACTAAAAGCCTGTAACTTTCCCCAGAACTGCATGAAAATCAGAAGACTCAATTATTGAGATACACTTACTATATATATTTATTTGCAAGGTAGAAAATAAAAGGGCCATAAAGGCTTTCAACTGAAACATATTTGGACAAACTTAAAACATATTGGTATATACTATCTGAGTTATAGCCATAGCAAATAATTGATTGTTGTGATTTTTATGTCTCAAATTTTCAATGATCTTTGGTCTTTCAAAATAAAATGTAGCCGGGCATGGTGGTGCACACCTTTAATCCCAGCACTTGGGAGGCAGAGGCAGAGGCAGGCGAATTTCTGAGTTCGAGGCCAGCCTGGTTTACAGAGTGAGTTCCGGGACAGCCAAGGCTACATAGAGAAACCCTGTCTTGAAAAACCAAAAAAAGAAAAAAATTTATATAACCACTTTAATGAGAGCTGCCATCCCTCTTATCCCATGCGTCCTTCTCCTCTTTTACTGTTTATCCATTCATCGCAAAGCTAAACTTTTTTTCACCACATTTCCATGCTATATCCCAAAGAGTAGAAATGCAAAGAAGCAAAAAGTGAGTAAAATGTTTGTGACTGACTAAATAAGATATAATTACAAAACCCTTAAAAGTATAGAACTAAGTTAAAAGTTAATGCCTCAAAGGATATAGTATTACAAGGCCCATGGCTAATGTTCACTTAGACAAGAACATAAAGGCAGTTGGTATACCAAAAAAGCAAAGCTGGAGATCATTTTATTGTGTTAGAGAAAATTAATAGAAAGACACATATAGATAATAGAGGAAACTCTATTTCAATGTATATATGAAAAAATTGATAATGAATTATGAAATAAACCCAAAAAACCAAAAAGATCATTATGTAGGAAGAACCACAACGTGAGTCAGCTAATAGAGAAACACTGATTTAGTCAGTGTCTGTAATGTGGTAAGGGCCTATGTGCTTAACACTGGATTAATGGAGACACTCGGTATCTGTAAGATTTTATGCTTTGAAAGAAATTCTGCATGTCTATATTTATTACTAATTGGAATGTGACACTAATAAAAAAAAAGGCTTATAACAAACTACAGACAACACTAATATTCTCACATTATGTCAGGAACAATGGCAAACACATTTCTGTCCTTTAGTAATGTAAAAACTTATTGACTGACAGTATACTTACTAGGTTTAATAGATGCAAGACAGCAATTTAATTTTTTATTCAGTGTGAACAGTAATATTTTATTTTTTATTTTTTATTATCATTTTATTGGATATTTTCTTTATTTGCATTTCATATGTTATACACTTTCCCAGTTTCCCCCACCTAGGAAACTACCTATCCCATCCCCCTCCTCCTGCTACTATAAGGGTGCTCCCTTCCCTATCCATCCACTCCTGTCTCCATGCCTTCAAATTCCCCTATATTGGGGCATAGAGCCTTCACAGGTACAAGGGCATCTCCGCCCATTGATGCCCAACAAGACTATCTTCTGGGATACATATTCAGCTGGAGCCATGTGTACCTCTAGGTGTACTCCTTGCTTCGTGGTTTAGTCACTGGGAGTTCTGTGGGTTACTGATTGGTTGATGTTGTTGTTCTTCCTATGGAGTTGCAAAACCCTTCAGTTCCTTCTCTAACTCCTCTATTGAGGACCCCTTGCTCAGGCCAATGGTTGGCTGTGAGTATCTGCCTCTGTTATTTGTCAGGCTCTAGCAAAGCCTCTCAGGAGGCAGCTATATCAGGCTCCTGTCAGCAAGCACTTCGTAGCATCTACAGTAGTGTCTGGGTTTGGTAACTATATATAAGATGGATCCCCAGGTGGAGCAGTTTCTGGATGTTTTTTCCTTCAGTCTCTGCTCTACACTTTGTCTCCATATTTGCTCCCATGAGTATTTTGTCCTGCTTTCTAAGAAGGACTGAAGGACCCTCACCTTGGTCTTCCTTCTTCTTGAGCTTCATGTGGTCTGTGAATTGTATCTTGGGAATTCTGAGCTTTTGGGCTAATATCCACTTATCAGTGAGTGTATACCATGTGTGTTCATTTGTGATTGTGTTACCTCACTCAGGATGATATTTTCTAGTCCATCCATTTGCATAAACATTTCATGAAGTTATTGTTTTTAATAGCTGAGTAGTACTCCTTTGTGTAAATGTATCACACTTTCTGTATCCATTCCTCTGTTGAAGAACATCTGGGTTATTTCCACCTACTGGCTTTTAAAATAAAGCTGCTATGAACATAGTGGAGCATGTATCCTTGTTATATGTTGGAGAATCTTTTGGGTACATTTGCGACCTTGTAGCCCAGGTAAAATCAGATGTTTTTTAATCCTAATTGTAATTATTAATATTAACTCTCACATCACACAGTATAGAGTAATTTATTTATGTATTCAAAAGTATATGTATGGGTTACAGAACTAATATATGTATATGAAACTTCATAAGAGATATACAAATTTCAGAAGCGAGCTGGGAGTCTGTATTGATAAAATATCAACCCAGAATAGTGTCATTTATTGCTAGAGCTGCTGGAGTCAGGTTTGGGAGAAAAGTCATGGAGGAGAGCTTTTAGGTAAAAGATGGAACTTGGTCAAGAGCAGGAGTAGATTAGAATCAGGTCAGTTTCAGATCCAGGCAAGTTTGTGTGGAGGGGATTATGAGATCAGTCAAGTGGACTGCTTTAGCAGCCTGAGATCCAAAGCTCCTAAAACAGATGCGAAATCTTTGTCCTTGATGAACCCAGTAACTATATACTCATGTAGCAGGTGCCTTCCTATCCCTAGAGATAAGTCATTTATATACCTGTGTCTAACAGGGTGTGCATGACAAATGATACAGTGTCTAGGTACACCTGAGACTGTAGGGATTTTTTTCCCTAAAAATATTCAAATGCGGCATGCATAATATAGCCCCTAGAACAATGCATAGATGTAAAAATAAATATATAGAAAGTAATCAAAAAGAGAATTTTTTGCATTAGGACACAACCCAATTTCAGTATGCCTTTTATCAAAATATGGCTTCAATTTCCAACATCAGAAAAAAAAATGCTTCTAATGTGCTTCTTGGAGAAATAGTTTACAAATATACAGAAAATATTTATAATTTCTCTTTTTGTTGAAAATTTCAGTGTATAGTCATTGAAAGTTCTTTATAACAGACGTATAGTTATTCCATGATCTTATCAATAGAGGAAACTCTGTTGTGGTTTGTCCTCCTTGATGGAGAGGAGATGAGGAGAGATTGCTTGTAACTCTGAGTGTGACACTAGGAAGTGTCATTCCATTCTCCTCTCATAATCTATTAAATAAGAACAAAGACTGGCCTATGACTCCATCAGTGTTGTATATCTCTTTGGGGACCCCAGGGTGCTTTGAGCAATGAAATGGACTGCCAACACAAGGGAAAAACTAATTTTCAGTTGATATCGTCTATATCCCTGCCCAAAATTTATAGTAATAATGAAAGGGAAGGAACATTTTTATTAAATATTAAAAAAAACACTTTTTACAATTTAAAATGGTTTCTCTATATCTCCATGGCAGACTCAAATTGGCCTTTGAAGAAAGCCTACACATTACAGGGTGGAAAAAAGCAATTCAAAGATATTCACAGACACATTATGTTGAGTGATTTTATGTTGACCTGCTTTACACATAGCAGAGCAAATAGCCTTTCTGTCAGTCTGTGGGTGTGCCTACAGGCCTCCTTAGCTTACCCTTAGTATTCTTTACACGATGATTCCTATTTTCTTGATGTAGCTATGTAATTACTTCTCAGAAGCAAGAATATCAGGGCTGTTTTCTTTCTTTCTTTTTTTTTTTTTTTGCTATTGAGTTAGTGTTCATTTTGGCAGTTACTATAATTGCATATTACTGAATACAGAAACACAGGCCAGAGAAAGAAAATGGGAATTGGTGCAGTACTATTTCAATTCGTAAACTAGTTTCCCTATAAATGAGTCCACCAGCATGCCCAGCTACTCTCTGCAAAGGCGTCCACAACATGAAAAAAGAAACATGATCAAAAGCTTCTTTGTTTCACTTAAGGCAAAGCAAGTGAAGAAAAGCAAAGGATAAAAGGAACAGAGTACTCCCCATAATTAGACTTTCGAAAATATCCCATCTCTCATAAATAATACACACGTTTATAATGCCTTTTCGGAATATTTAATGCAGTTAATGTCTTCTGAAGTATAGTGTTCTTAAGAGTGAAATCCTACCAAAGCAAAAGTCCTTTTGAATCAAAATCACATGAGCAAGTGACAAAATCAAACTTTATAATCTTGTTTAGAATATAATTATGTTTCAAATTTGGACAGCATTTCAAAAGTATTAGGAGAAAGGTCTGAAAATATATTTAGATGTGTACACACTCGTGTTTGGCAAAGATAAGCTATGGAGAAAAATAAATACTGCAGTGTACAATCAATGACAGACAAGGCATCAGGAATTCCAACAGAAGCATTGACATTTTCATTGTTTTCCCTGAGTAATAAGAGTTGTTGTGTTAGAAAAGCACCTGTGTTGTTAAATTGTGTTATAGTAATAGGACAAAATCAAAGATCAAATGTTCATTACTAGGACATGAAATCATAAGTCAGTGATATCTTATAGTTAGAGGTTTAGTGCTTCACATTACAATGCAGTTTGTTTCTGATGGAAAAATATGTGTTTCTGTTTTATAAGAAGTCTATATTATAAGAAGTATGCTTCTATGTCATATTTTTTCTTTATTAATTTGATATTTTCTTTACTTACATTTCAAATGCTATCCCCTTTCCTAGTTTCCACTTTGAAAACCCCCATCCTCTTCTCCTTCCCCCTGCCTACCAACACACTCACTCCTGCTTCTTGGCCTTGGCATTACCCCACACTTGGGCATTTAGCCTTCACAGAACGAAGGGCCTCTCCTCCCATTGATGACCAACTAGGCCATCCTCTGCTACATATGCAACTGGAGCCATGAATCCCACCATGTGTATTTTTTGGTTGGTGGTTTAGTCCCAGAGAGCGCTGGAGGTACTGGTTAGTTCATATTGCTGTTCTTCCTATGGAGCTTAAAACTCTTCCAGCTTCTTGGGTACTTTCCCTAGCTCCTTCTTTGGGGACCCTGTGCTCAGTCCAATGGATGGCTCTGAGCATCCACTTCTTTATCTGTCAGGCACTGGCAGAGCCTCTCAGGAGACAGCTATATCATTCTCCTGTCAGCAAGCTCTTGTTGGCATCCACAAAAGTTTCTGGATTTGTTAGTTGTATATGTGATGGATCCCCAGGTGGGTTAGTTTGCAAGCTGGTTCAACCACTCTGGAAATGAGTTTGATGGTTCCTCAGAAAATTGGACATAGTACTATCAGAGGATCCAGCAATACCGCTTCTGGGCATATACCCAGAATATGCTCCAACATGTAATAAGGACACATGCTCCACTATGATCATAGCAGACTTATTTACAAAAACCAGAAGCTGGAAAAAATCCAGATGCCCCTCAACAGAGAAATGGATACAGAAAATGTGGTACATTAACACAATGGAGTACTACTCAGCTATTAAAAACAATGAATTCAACAAAGAATTATGAAGTTCTTAGGCAAGTGGATGGATCTGGAGGATATCATCCTGAGTGAGGTAACCCAATCACAAAAGAACACACATGGTATGCACTCACTGATAAGTGGATATTAGCCCAGAAGCTCGGACTACCCAAGATACAATTCACAAAACACATGAAACTCAAGAAGGATACTTCGATCCTTCTTAGAAGGGGGAACAAAATACCTGTGGAAGTTGTTACAGTGACAAAGTGTGAAGGAGAGACTGAAGGTATGCCTATGTCATATTTTAAGAATGAATTTTTACAAAAATAATGTAAACTGCTTAGCATGCACATTTGCTAGTTCTGATTTACTTTCCATTCATTCAGACTTAAATTATAGCCTGTGTGCCATATCATGAGGGACAGGAGGCTCAGTGATCTTGGTAGTTTGAGAACTCTACTTCCCAGAAAGTGAAGGAAAGTGCAAGAACATATAAGGATAAATACTGTAGTTCCAAAAGGCAGAGTGACTTGACAAAAAGGAGAAAACTAATGTCTCCTTCAAATCCCCCGTATCATGTATCACCTGGAAAAGATATGGACATCATATTCTTTTAGAGATGCCAATCTGCTATCTTCAGAGACTTGACTTTCTGAAGAAAGCACACCTGTAAGATTCCATTTCTGTCTCTGTTATGGTTCTTTGTCATGATAGACATTACAAATCCAACTCTTCCAGTTACGAGTACATGTGGCAGTGTCAGGATGGCTTTGGGACACTCCAGAGCGGCTTCTGGTTGGCTCAAAAATCCCAAGGCTGTGAAAAACGAGACTCCTAAAGTTGGGACAAGAGGGAATCTCTCAAGAAAGTTTAGGTGGTTTTCCTACTGGTCATTCCCCTGCCTTGCTCACCTGAAATCTTCATCACATTCACTTACCAAGTTGAGTCACTCTGATTTCTTGTTTTGTTTCACATGCCAAGGATTGTTTGACCTCTAATTTTTAATTTCTTTCTGTTCTGCACTGTTGTGGTTGTTTTTTTTTTTCCTTGGGTTACAGATTATGTAGCCTCTGGTTTTAAGGTCCCTTTCTGTCCTATCTAGTTTATTTCTGAGCTCTAATTGTTAGAATGGGTGGTTTACCCTACATCCTAGCAACAGGCTCCTTGAGCATAGTCTAGTAAATTAGTCTGATTGTGCTTACAGCTCTATGATAAAGAAGAACATTGTATAAAATTGTCATACAATTTGGCAATTCCATCGACTGGGTTCTGAGGAAAATGGGATTGAAATGAATCTCTAAACTCTTATACTATATTACAAATAGGTTTTTTTGGTTTGCTTTGCTTTACTTTTCTTTATCAAGTGTCAGAAAACAGAGGAAAATATTACCCTAAATCACCAAGTAAATTTATATACAAAATATATTTGTGGAAAAAATTAAATAGACCTTTCATACGTTCTTTAAATACATCTAAATAATGATGCCTTATTTTTTTTAATCCAGAAAAGATTTATTAATGTGTTTTAATATAATAAATACAGATATCAACAAGTACTCCAGGTACTGGTAATTCTTTTTTTTTAATATTTTTATTAGGAATTTTCCTCATTTACATTTCCAATACTATCCCAAAAGGCCCCCATACCCTCCCCCCCACTCCCCTACCCACCCAATCGAACTTTTTGGCCGTGGCGTTCCCCTGTTCTGGGGCATATAAAGTTTGCAAGTCCAATGGGCCTCTCTTTCCATTGATGGCTGACTAGGCCATCTTTTGATACATATGCAGCTAGAGTCAAGTGATGCCTTATTTTTAATTAAATCTTTTCTTGGCTATGTATGTTGTGGGGTGTGTGTGTGTGTGTGTGTGTGTATGTGTGTTTACAAGGATCAAGTAACTCCACATAAAACCAGAGAGAGTGAAACTTGTAGAGGAGAAAGTGGGGAAAAGCCTTGAAGATATGGGCAGAGGGGAAAAATTCCTGAATAGAACTGCAATGGCTTGTGCTGTAAGATCGAGAATTGACAAATGGGACCTCATGAAATTGCAAAGCTTCTGTAAGGCAAAAGACACCGTCAATAAGACAAAAAGGCCACCAACAGATTGGGAAAGGATCTTTACCTATCCTAATTCAGATAGGGGACTAATATCCAATATATATAAAGAACTTAAGAAGGTGGACTCCAAAAAATCAAATAACCCCATTAAAAAAAGGGGTTGCAGAGCTTAACAAAGAATTTTCACCTGAGGAATACCAAATTGTTGAGAAGCACCTGAAAAAAATATTCAGCATCCTTAATCATCAGAGAAATGCAAATCAAAACAACCCTGAGATTGCACCTCACACCAGTCAGAATGGCTAAGATCAAAAATTCAGGTGACAGCAGATGCTGGCCAGGATGTGGAGAAAGAGGAACACTCCTCCATTGTTGGTGGGATTGCAAGCTTGTACAACAACTCTGGAAATCAGTCTGGCCGTTCCTCAGAAAATTGGACATAGTACTACCAGAGGATCCTGCAATACGTCTCCTGGGCTTATATCCAGAAGATGTTCCAAATGGTAAGAAGGACACATGCTCCACTATGTTCATAGCAGCCTTATTTATAATAGCCAGAAGCTGAAAAGAACCCAGATGCCCCTCAACAGAAGAATGGATACAGAAAATGGAGAACTACTCAGCTATTAAAAAGAATGAATTTATGAAATTCCTAGGCAAATGGATGGACCTAGAGGGCATCATCCTGAATGAGGTAACACAATCACAAAAGAACTCACATGATATGTACTCAATGATAAGTGGATATTAGCCCAGATACTTAGAATACCCAAGATATAAGATAGAGTTTGTGAAACTCATGAAACTCAAGAATAATGAAGACCAAAGTGTGGACACTTTGCTCCTTCTTAGAATTGGGAACAAAACACCCATGGAAGGAGTTACAGAGACAAAGTCTGGAGCTGAGATGAAAGGATGGACCAACTAGAGACTGCCATATCTGGGGATCCATCCCATAATCAGCCTCCAAATGCTGACACCATTGCATACACTAGCAAGATTTTGCTGAAAGGACCCTGATATAGCTGTCTCTTTTGAGACTATGCCTGGGCCTAGCAAACACAGAAGTGGATGCTCACAGTCAGTTATTGGATGGATCACAGGGCCCCCAGTGGAGGAGCTAGAGAAAGAACCCAAGGAGCTAAAGGGGTCTGCAACCCTATAGGAGGAACAATAATATGAACTAACCAGTACCCCCCGGAGCTTGTGTCTCTAGCTGCATATATATCAGAAGATGGCCTAGTTGGCCATCAGAGCAAAGAGAGGCCCATTGGTCATGCAAACTTTATATGCCTCAGTATAGGGGAATGCCAGGGCCAAGATGTGGGAGTGGGGGGGGGTATGGGGGACTTTTGTGTTAGCACTGGAAATGTAAAGGAAGAAAATACCTAATAAAAAATATAAGAGAAAAAGAAAAGAATATGTGGAAAGCAGAGAACAGCTGGTTGGAGTTAGTTCTTTCTCTCCACCTTTATGCAGGTTCCAGGGTTTAAACTCTGATTAATAGGCTATGAGAAAACACTTTTAAAATTTGAGCAGTTCTTCTGGCTTCTATGATGTTTACTTTTTTGTGCCCTTCCACAAGCCTTGAGCAGGCTAAATGGACCTTAAGTGTTGGCCACAGTTGGACCTTAAGGACTCAGGTGGAGTCTCCTGCCTTGCTGCACCTGCAATTTCCTACAGGAGTAAACTTCCAGCTGAGCTTGCTTTGCAACATAATCCAGCTGATACCAAGCAACATTATCCATCTGAAACCAAGAATGGGGTCTATGGGCTTTCCCTACATCAATACAGTGCTGGATATTCAACTTTCAGCCTGGATCAGAAACTTTTGTCATGGTTTCATCCTTGTCTTGAATCCTGTTCCTTTTTTCATTTCCAGCCCCTCTTTCAGGTACCCCAGTTCTTCTATGGCTGCTGAACAGCTACAATTTTTAATGCAGATTCGAATGTCCTCAGTCAAACCTCACAATATTGGACCCAACAGTATGCTTCCTGTCCAGCCTCTTACACTGAGCATCTCTCCTTTCTCCTTCAACTTAGTTCTCCAGAGAAAGTAGCTCCTTTACATTTCTAGGTTTAGAGGGAACTTTCTTCTCAGATTCAGTCTCTGTCTCTGTGTCTGTCTCTGTTTCTGTCTCCTCCTCTTTCTTCTTCTCGTCCTCCTTCTTTTTGTATTCCAAAGTTACTCTTACCATACTGGAACATGAAGTTTGTTGTTAACATGCTATGTATTTGCTATCCCCTTGCCTTCTTTCTTATATAATATAATTTATTATTCAAGGTTCTTAGAAGTCATGGCTAACTCTTGCTGACTGTCCTAGGTGTTAAGACAAAAGATCCCGATAAGGCAATTTAGGCTGAAAGGATTTATTTTAACTTAGAGTATGAGAGTACAGTTTATTATGCTGATGTAATCTTGATATGAGGTGTTTGGAAAAGATGACTGCATTGAATCTATAGTCAGCAAAAACAAAGATAAATGTTTGTGCTTAGCTCAGTCCCTTATATACGGCCCAGGATCTTGGCACAAGGAATGGTTTAATCCAAATAGATTTGAGTCTTCCCACCTTAAACCAAGACCAGATAAGTAATTTTTTTATTTATTAGTATTTTCTTCGTTTACATTTCCAATGCTATCCCAAAAATCCCCCATACCCCCCAGCCCCCCTACCCGCCCATTCCCACTTCTTGGCCCTGGCGTTCCCCTGTTCTGAGGCATATAAAGTTTGCAAGACCAAGGGGCCTCTCTTTCCAATTATGGCCGACTGGACCTATAACACCCAGTGATATAGAAGCCATCAACAAAATTTTCCACCCACTCCCTATTCCACAACAAAGCTATTAGGGTCAGATGGTTGAAGTATAAATTCATCCAGACTTTCAAGGAGGAATTAATGCCAGTACTCTTCACAATGAATGAATTGGTGTTATATCAAGGAGTGATTAGACAGAAATACAACAGAGAAGACAAGAAATCTTAGAGCCCTTGTCTAATGTGTAGGAATCCCAGTGGGTGGTCTCCAAAGGCCTATCTTCCAGCTCTGCCACCTGTTCCATTTATAGTCTTTCACCTCTACTTCAATAATGCAGCTTTCCACTCTGGATAATCCAAGGTCAAAGTATTTTCAATATGCTGGTGTCTCCACTGTAAAGTTGCATTTCATATTTTTTACAATGATCTTTCTTAGGGTAGAGTCTAGGTGGAATATGTATCATGTGACTATGTTCCAAACTCAGGATGGAATCTCTCTGATTGATGGGGATTTTCTTCTCAGTACAGCTTTCCCATTGTCTCATTATAGTTTTTTAGGTTTCTATTTCATAGAATCCCCTCCTTAATTATTCTACCTACTTTTGCAGTCACAGTTTGAATGTTCTTCTGTCTCAAAATTTCCTTCACCAAATAAATTATTCCATTATCATTAATTTAAGCTCCACTTATGTTCTCAGGACATTTGGTTAAAATCTTACATTACCCTTACCAAGTACTTTATTGAATCCTTGTTCCCTCTGAAACTTGATGAGATAGGACTCAACCTTCCACATTTTTTTCCTAATTGTTGTCTTTATGGCCCAGGAAGCTCTACTTTTAGAATGTAAGGGCTGTTTTGTCCCACCTTCCAAACTCCTCCATATCTCTTCAGTTTTTAAGGATTCATAGTCAGGGTTATTACAGCAATGGGATTACTACTCAATATCATTTTTTCTTAGTTACTTTTACTATTTCTATGATAAATTACTTGATTAAAGCAATGTATAACAGAAAAGGTTTATTTTGGCTTATACCTCAAGGATTAAGTCCATCATGACATTCAATTCCTAATGGTTGGGATTTGAGGCAGCTGTGCATGTTGCATCTGCAGTGATGAAACAAAGAAAATGAAGAGGACACAGGAATGATTAAGTGTGCATGGCTTTAGGATAGAAAGCTCTCTTAGTGAAAAGAAGCCATTCAAACAGTAAACCAGACTTACAGTGTCATAACACTATCTTTTGTATGACACATATGTTATACATATAAAAGCTATTAGTGACAGTAGAAAGTGAAAGTGATATAGGGCAAGAGAATCAATATAGACAATTAAAAGCACATTTGTGTTTCATATTTTACAAAGTTAATGTTCCATGGCATGGGTTCCATATACATGCTTAGATTAATGCATCTTTGTGATTAATGGATTGACAGAGCATTCTGTGCTAATCTATAACCTCAATGACACCATATGAGGCAAGTGAAACTCGTCAGCCTTAGGAGCATATGAATTCATATGCACAAAGAAAACAATCACAAGGGGGTTTATAACAGATACTAGAAGAGCAACACAAACACAAAGAATCTCAAAGACAGGAATGATAACCTAAAGGCAGAGACAAAACTAAGAACTGAAATAACTGACATACTGTTTTTTACAAAATTATATGTTCCAGTACAGGGGAATGCCAGAGCCAGGGAGCAGGAGTGGGTGGGTTCGGGAGCAGACCAAGGGGATGGTGTAGGGGACTTTTGGGATAGCATTTGAAATGCAAATGAAGAAAATATCTAATCAAAAAACTAAAAGAAATTAAAAAAAAAAAAAAAGCCGGGAAGAGGTGGCACACGCCTATAATCCCAACACTTGGGAGGCAGATGCAGGCAAATTTCTGACTTTGAGTCCAGCCTAGTCTACAGAGTGAGTTCCAGGACACCCAGGACTGCACAGAGAAACCCTGTCTCCAAAAATAAATTAATACATAAATAAATACATAAAAAATAAAATCTCAATCATTTCAATGATGACTTGGGAGCCAGGTCCTGGGATGAACTCCCAAAGATTAAGGTAAAGCACCCAATTGACCTTTGTCTTCAGCTGACATCTCAAAAAGAAGTAATCCTTCTCCATGCCTTCTAAATAAAAAGGAAAACAACGAAAAACCCAACAAAAAACAATAAACAGAACCCTCCCAAAAGAACACAACACAATAAAAAGAAAAGGAAGAAAAGGAAGGAAGGAAGGAAGGAAGGAAGGATGGAAGGAAGGAAGAAAGAAAGATAGGAAGGAAGGAAGAAAGGAAGGAAAAAAGAAAAAGAAAGACCCTCAAACTGCAAGTCTCTCTCTTATATTTCCTGTGTATATCTCTAACTGTCCTCATGACTTTCTCTTGCTCTATTTTCTTCCTATGTTCACTGAGGCATGTAAGCTGGTTGCTTGCTTCACCTTTTGTCCTATGGTTGTCTTTATTTAAATGTTTACATAAACAAGAAGCTCTTGTATTAAAGGTATGTGCTAGAGCTGGAGCTGAGTCAGCTAGCCTGGGCCCATGGGGACTCACAAAAACTGAACCACTAACCAAAGTATATGCATGGACTGGACCTATGACACCCATACCATAGCAGATGTGCAGGTTGTTCTTCATGTGGGTCCCCTGACAATTAGAACAGGGGCTGTCTCTGTTTCAGAGTTTGTTGCCTGCCTTTGGATCTCTTTCCCATGAATGGGTTACCTTGTCTTGCCCCAGTGAGATACAATGTGTTTCATTCTGATGATATTTGATATTCAATAGTGGGTTGGTACCTGGAGGCAGGGCAGCTCCACTTGGAGAAGGGAAGAGGGAAAAAGGAGAAACATGATCTGAGGGGGAGATTGGAAGTAGAGGAGTGAGGGGACTGTGATCAGGATGTTAAGTTTAAAAAATTAATTAATGAAGAAATGGCTTAAGAAAAACTATTTTTTTCATGCTTATTCAAATGAAAGGCATTTGTTAATCTTTAAACATTAATTTACACTGGATGACCAAGCTGTCTGATGAACCACCATCCTTCCTAATTGAGAAAATCTCTCCAGTTTTAATCTAATCTTTATCAATTTAATGGTATCCACGGCTTTTTTTCTCATGTAGAAACAAACACAAAACCTCTTCACCAATGTTACACATATCTCAGCTTCCATTCTGAGGTAAAGACATCTTTAAAATATATAAGATGATTTAATTCAGCATTTTTCTACTATCCAATGTCTCTGTGCAACTGTTATTCCTTTCTCAATAGCACTAAAAAAACTTAAAGTTAGTAAAACACTATATAATCTATCGTTGAGGTTCTTTATTACACCTTTCTGCTTATTAATCATATCTTTTAAAGTATGATTAGACCTTTCTATAATTGCTTTTCCTGTAGTATTTTTATAGTATAGTATACCTGGAATAGACTTTATGTTGTAATGTGCAAAAAATTGTTTCCTTGTACTAGAGACATGATGAAGCATTGTCAGTATTCATTGTTCAGTTATCCCCACAACAACTAAATGTATAATAGATGTGTTATTATACAATCTGTTTTATCAGAACATAGAGCAGTTGCCCTTTGAACTTCCAATTATGTATCTATGTTACAGTGTGCATACATTAATTTCCCAGATTCTACAAGTGAAAAATATCCATTTGCCCAAGTTCATTTCTTTGGATACCTCTTGGGTAACTTCCTGAAGGCAAGGAAGATTGGAAATACCAAGGACAAGTACACATTTACTTTTAATTTCCTTGGCTTGTTGCCATGAGGAAAATCTATCTTCAGACTTCTGCTGTTAATATGCTCTTTCATATGAAGTCAAGGCTACCTTAGCCACATACTGCTTTCTTACTGACCTATACACTTAACCCATACTATACTGTATACATCACCTGAGTTAAAACTGCAATCTATGGAAGGTGAATATTTACTTCCTGAAAAGGGCAAACTAGGTGCCAAGATTTTGGTGAAATCATTGCTGTATCTGCTTGTCTTTACAGTAAATCATCAATTTCAGTGCATTTATGTCTATTTTCATCTTTAGTCTCCTACTATTTATAGCAGTTTGCCAAGATACTTTTTCTCATCTCCTTTGAGTTTTGTTTTATCTATTAAAGCTATTCTGTCCCAGATTACATCCAGACCATTTTTAACAACAGGCATCAAACCTTTTAAAAGCTCTGTTCCTGACAGGAAACAATTGAAACAAATTTAATATTTGGACCTCTGGGAGGCCCTTTTGTGGGTTTTCTGATGGCAAAGGGCTACTTTGCCTATCTTTTGTTGGTCTGTATTCATTAGTCCAATGCCTTCCTTTGTCACAACTTCTGCATACTCCAGAAGTCTGGAACTTTACTTTTGAATTGTCTCTGAAAAAGAAAAAAACCTTTGTTTCTAGGAATGTCTTGTCTACAGTACCTTTTTCAATGACCTTGGTTACCACAATTATAACATCTGATGTTTGAACTTTTAGAAATTACATATTCTGTTATAGTACCATCATACATGAGAGATCCAATATCAGCTCTATCTTTAATCCACTCATCCATTGGAGTGATTTTGCCTTTAAAGGTCTAATTACCTTTTCTCATTCTGAATTATCATTTTCAAAAACCAAAGATTTGATTAATACTTTTCTGTTCTGAATATGATACTATTCTATTTATATCTTAAAGCGATCTTTGCAAAAACTCAGAAAGGGCTTCTTTTGCATCTTATATAATCTTTGTAAATGACTCAGACCTTTTTCCTGATTCCTGAACCTGGACCATGCATGGAAAGCTGCTTAATAACATGGCACGAAGCTGTGATTATCAAATTCAAGTTGACTTTGTAACACAGCATATCAACTTTCACCTAGCAACTCATCTTAGGAAATATTAATACATCTAGCCTTATGTCATTGTTCTATGGCCCCAGCTACTACTTCTTACCATGTTCATAATTGTAACTGAGGATCAGCTTCCAATATTTCTTCTGTCAAAACTCTCCAATCTTGAGGGACAATTCTCTTCTGAATTGCTCATGAATTTAATATATACTTCATATAGGATGAATGCATGTTGTATAAAATGATCACTTCTTTGAATCTCCTCAAATTCAATATGTCTATAAGATTCTGCTTAACTTCTTCATAATCTTGGGGGGTGCCTAAAATCTTCTGGTAGGTCTTATATGGTAACTGGATAAACTAGGGTTGGTCTCCTGAAATCTTGGGTCACCCCTCTTTAATTTTATCACGTGGGGTCACAGAAAGCTCTTGTCTAAATTTCTTTTTCTGTGACTATTTTTCTATTTTCATTTATAAGTTTTCCCTAAGGCTTGTATCTTCCTAATCCACTTTTTTTGTCACAAAATCATTATGACTGTTAATGATATAAAGATGAACAGCATGAATGTCTGTAAAGTTATATTTCAGTTCATTGGAGATATCCTTTAGCACTCAGAATCCTCTACTACTTTTTTCTTTCCCCATTTACAAACCCTTAAATGGTGTTGTAAGGTAGACATGATATAATACATTTCACATATATTGAGGCTTCATTTTGAAAAGGCTTGAATTTATATATATATATATATATATATATATATATATATATATATATGAGTATATGTATATATATTCATTAAAATATTAGTCCTCATAACTTTTTCAAATCTTTGGCCCTGAGATACTTTCTCTTCACCTGCAGGAAACACATTTGCTTTTTATCACAGCAGACTGATGAACTCTTACAATAGTATAAAAATGAAATTATAAAAACATGAAACGTTCTTCAATGAATTAATAAAATAACATCACAAATTGTCTCACTTCCTTAATAGTCACTTACATAATGTAATACATAGCTTATCTTTTTATTTGATTCATAATTTTTTATTTGTTTTCTTCTTTCATATCAAGCATTTCAGAAGTGCACATTTTAGAAACAAATACCTTTAAGATTTTCTATGTTCTTTTCTGCTACAGTTTTCTGTTTGAATCTCACTGTGATTGTAGAGGATGTTATATATAATTGTAATTCTATTATCAGTGTTAATAATTGTTTCATGACTCAGAATATGATTCATCTTTGAAAATAATTTCCTTGCTTGTGGATACAGCATGTGTTTAGCTCACTGGTGAAAAAAATGCTCTAAAAATGATAATTGGGTCAAGTTAGTTGAAATGAGTTCATGTTTTCTCTATCCTGAGTGATTTTTCTGCCTACCTAATTAATTATGTATTATGAGAGTGATATCAAAACATTTTATCACATTTAATACTTGTTTGCCTTTTGCAAATGTCTATGTTCAAAAAATATGCTTTTATTTATTTTAAATATTTTTAAAACTATTGTAGACTTATGCCTGTTAAGCATTATTGTATCTTCTTATAAAATATTATTATGACTATTGATGTTATGCATTTTTTACTTAAGGAAAGTAGTATTATGAAAATAGATTTTGATATTTACATCTTAAATAAGATTTTCTCTTTTTAATGTGATACATTTTCTCTATAATATATTATTAACCACAGATTGTTATTATATTAAATGGTGTTTATGTAAATTATGCATAATTTCATCTGAACTGACATTCCTAGATTTTTAACTGGTGACCATTCACACCAGTCGTCTTAGGGATACTACTGCTATGATGAAACACCATGACAAAAAACATGTTGGATTGGAAAAGATGTATTTGGCTATACATCCTTGATGGAAGTCAGAAAAGGAACTCAAATACAGAAAAAATCTGGAGGAGAAAGGTGATGCAGAGACCAATAAGGAATGTTACTTGTGGGACCATGAAAGGCAGCCCATTTTGGTTGAGTGAGGCTTGCTCTGGAGACCCAGAAGAAAATTCTACAAGGGACAGAACAGTGAGCCACGTTTCCAAAGATAGGTCCCTGACATCACAGAGCCCACAACTCCATAATTCTGTGATTATCAGTCACACAGACAAAGCCCCAAACTCCTGGCATTCTAGCTAGACTATCCTCACAGTTATGTGACAATAGCCAGGTATGCTCCTTCACACAGCTACTCTGCAACTACAAGATAGCCCAGCCCACTATAAAACGTGTTGCTTGGGACCTCCTCTCTCTTAAGCTCTCACCTTTTTTCCCATTTTTATTAGGTATTTTCTTCATTTACATTTCCAATGCTATCCCAAAAGTCCCCAATACCCTCCCCCTCACTCCCCTACCCATCCACTCCCACTTCTTGGCTCTGGTGTTCCCTTGTACTGAGGCATATAAAGTTTGCAAGACCAAGGTTCTCATCACTAGACCTCCTTCTCTCTCTTTCTCTTCTCCCCTTCTCTCCATGTGGCCATGGCTGGCCCCTCTCTTTCTTTTATCTTCTCTCTTTCTCTCTGCTGTTCTATAATAAAGCTCTAAAACCACAGATCATCTCTGCTCATCAAGGCATGGCATACTTGAACAATGGGATATGCTTTTCCCATAGCTAGACACCCATCCTGGGGCTGTGTGGAAAGCATGCTGCAGTCCTCTACATCTGCCCTCCCAGAGCACTGGAACTCTGTCTGGAAGAGGTTTTTCTCCTACTCCCTTTATTCCCCCATGCTTTCTGCTCTACAGCTACTTACTGGCTTGCTTCTCCTGGCTGGTTCAGTCTGCTTTTTTATAGAATCCAGGACCAACAACCCACAGATTGCACTGTCCACTAAGTGGATGAGTCCCCTCCCCTCAAATAAATAACTCATTAAGAAAATGTTCTACAGACTTGTCTACAGAATAATTTTAAACATTTTTTGTTTTTATTTATTTATTTATTTGTTTATTTTCAATTAGGTATTTTCTTCATTGACATTTCAAATGCTATCCCAAAAGTCCCCCATACCTTCCCCCCAACACACACTCCCCTATCTACCCACTTCCAATTTTTGGCCCTGGTGTTCCCTTGTACTGAGGCATATAAAGTTTGCAAGACCAAGGGGCCTCTTTTCCCAGTGATGGCCAACTAGGCCATCTTCTGATACATATGAAGCTAGAGACACGAGCTCCAGGGGGTACTGGTTAGTTCATATTGTTGCTCCACCTATAGGGTTGCAGATCCCTTTAGCTCATTGGATACTTTCTCTAGGTCCTCTATTGGGGGCCCTGTGATCCATCCAATAGCAGACTGTGAGCATCCACTTCTGTGTTTGTCAGGCACCGGCATAGCCTCACAAAAGACAGCTATATCAGGGTCCTTTCAACAAAATCTTGCTGGTATATGCAATGGTGTCAGTGTTTGGAGGCTGATTCTGGGATGGATCCCGGGTATGGCAGTCTCTAGATGGTCCATCCTTTCGTCTCAGCTCCAAACTGTGTCTCTGTAACTCCTTCGATGGGTATATTGTTCCCAATTCTAAGAAGGGGCAAAGTGTGCAAACTTTGGTCTTTGTTCTTCTTGAGTTTCATGTGTTTAGCAAATTGTATCTTATATCTTGGGTATTCTAAGTATCTGGGCTAATATCCACTTATCAGTGAGTACATATTGTGTGAGTTCTTTTGTGATTGGGTTACCTCACTCAGGCTGATGCCCTCCAGGTCAATTCATTTGCCTAGGAATTTCATAAATTCATTCTTTTTAATAGCTGAGTAGTACTCCATTGTGTAAATGTACCACATTTTCTGTATCCATTCCTCTGTTGAGAGGCATCTGGGTTCTTTCCAGCTTCTGGTTATTATAAATAAGGCTGCTATGAACATAGTGGAGCATGTGTCCTTCTTACCAGTTTGCACATATTCTGGATATATGCCCAGGAGATGTATTGCAGGATCCTTTGGTAGTACTATGTCCAATTTTCTGAGGAAATGTCAGACTGATTTCCAGAGTGGTTGTACAAGCTTGCAATCCCACCAACAATGGAGGAGTGTTCCTCTTTCTCCACATCCTCACCAGCATCTGCTGTCACCTGAATTTTTGATCTTAGCCATTCTGACTGGTGTGAGGTGCAATCTCAGGGTTGTTTTGATTTGCATTTCCCTGATGATTAAGGATTTTGAACATGTTTTCAGGTGCTGACCATTTTTTCAGGTGCTTCTCAGCCATTTGGTATTTCTCAGGTGAGAATTCATTGTTTAGCTCTGAGCCCCATTTTTTTATTGGGGTTATTTGATTTTCTTCATTTACATTTCAAATGCTATCCCAAAAGTCCCCCATACCCTCCCCCCCCCTTCTCCGATATCCACTACTCCCACTTCTTGGCCCTGGCGTTCCCCTGTACTGAGGCATATATAGTTTGCAAGACCAAGAGGCCTTTCTTCCCAATGATGGCTGACTAGGCCATCTTCTGATATATATGCAGCTAGAGACAGGAGCTCTGGGGGTACTGGTTAGGTCATATTGTTTTTCCACCTATAGGGTTACAGACCCCTTTAGCTCCTTGGGTACTTTCTCTAGTTCCTCCATTGGGGGCCCTGTGTTCCATCCAATAGCTGACTGTGAGCATCCACTTCTGTGTTTGCCAGGCACTGGCATAGCCTCACAAGGGACAGCTATATCAGGGTCCTTTCAGCAAAATCTTGCTGGCATATGCGATGGTGACTAAGTTTGGAGGCTGATTATGGGATGGATCCCGGGTGCGGCAGTCTCTAGATGATCCATCCTTTTGTCTCAGCTCAAAACTTTGTCACTGTAACTCCTTCCATGGGTGTTTTGTTCCCAGTTCTAAGAATGGGCAAAGTGACCACATTTTGGTCTTTGTTCTTCTTGAGTTTCATGTGTTTCACAACTTGAATCTTGGGTATTCTAATTTTATAGCAAGAATTTTTCATTCAAAGTTCTCCCTATGGTTTATGTTAAGGTGACATAAAACTGTCCAGCACACTATGCACTTTCATATTGATTTCATGATGGCTGATTTTACAGATTATTAATTATATCATTATGTATGTTTCAGTTTCACTTTCCCTTATAATTTTGCCTCTCCATTTCATTTTCCTACTAGCATGAAGTTGATAATTTGTTTTTAATTAATAAAGTTTTTCAAAATTTGTTCTGTGTTTATCTCTGCTTTAGGTCTTCTATTTTTCAAGTTCTTTCTTATTTGATATCAGCAGACTCAACTTCAATTCAGTTTTTAGTCCTCCACTTTATGAAGTCCTTTCTTAGCGTCAGACTAGAAAGTCTAAATGGACTCAAATAAGTAAGCATGTGTTCCAGTTTTTGAAAAAAGACTGTCATCTGCTGCGTGATATGAACTGTATTAAAGTTGTTCTATTATACTTTTAAAAACAGTATGATGTGCATTGGCCTGATATTTTTAGTGTGAGTAGAACACGTGTTTTCATTAAGATAACTGTGTTTTCCTTATTTGTACTCTAACCAGATAAAATTGCTTATAACCCTTCTGGTTAAATACATTGTTACCCCAGGCACCTAAAGGGAATTAAGAAAGCCTGGTTCCCTCACTGGAGAAATGAAGGGAGCAGTCTAAAGAATGGTACACATGCTTGCATGGACATGTCCCTGAGATGATGGATGTGAAATACTGTGAAGACACTCAGAAATGTTTGTACAAGTGTATTTGCTGCTTCTATCTTCTATGGGGGTGCCTGCTGTCTTCCTATGATGAGGACAAGGAACACTTTGAGAGGAGCTGGCTGAGTAAGGGTCTTCTGAGAGGTTAGCTTGAACTCATTGCTGTCTTGGATGATAGGTCCCTTGTACAGGATGCTCTTGTTTGGTAAGCAAAACAGAGTTTTTCTAAAAGTTACAAATGAATTGTCAGTATATTGCTCTTTTCCTTTTTAATCCCAACGAGGTCTTTATAGGTTGCAGAAACATCAGTCATGTATTACCACATTTGTGTTGTTTAAAATGATTACATGATCATTTTCAACAAAGATAACAGTATGTTATCAAAAAGCCTTTGGCTATTATGTGGAACTTGTAAAGAAGAAATAAAATACCAATCAGAGCAGCTCTAAAAATATAAAATGAAATAAAACTAGTCAATTTTTCCTTTTTTCATTAGATATTTTATTTACAATTATATAACATTTCAAATGTTATCCCCTTTCCTAGTTTCCCTCTGAAAACCCCCTATCCCGTCCCCACTCCCCCTGCTCCCCAACCCACCCACTCCTACTTCCTGTACCTAGCAGTCTACTATACTGGGGCATAGAGCCTTCTCAGGACCAAGGGCCTCTCCTCCTATTGATGACTGACTAGGCCATCTTCTGCTACATATGCAGCTAGATCTATGAGTCCCACCATGTGCTTTCTTTGATTGGTGGTTTAGTCCCAGGGAGCTCTGGAGGTACTGGTTAGTTCATATTGTTGTTCCTCCTATGGGGCTACAAACCCCTTCAGCTTCCCGAATACTTTCTCTAGCTCCTTCATTGGAGACCCTGCGCTTCATCCAATAGATGGCTGTGAGCATTCACTTCTGTATTTGTCAGGCACTGGCAGAGGCTCTCAGGAGACAGCTTTATGAAGCTCTTGTCAGCTAGGTCTTGTTGGCATCCATAGTTGTGGTTTGGTGGTTGTTTATGGGATGGATCCCCAGGTGGGGCAGTCTCTGGATGAACATTCCTTCAGTCTCTGCTCCAAACTTTGTCTTTGTAACTCCTTCCATGAGTATTTTGTCCCCCCTTCTAAGAAGGATTGAAGTATCCACACTTTGGTCTTACTTCTTTTAGAGTTTCATGTGTTTTGCAAATTGTATCTTGGGTATTCTGTGCTTCTGGGCTAATATCCACTTATCAGTGAGTGCATATCACGTCTGTTCTTTTGTAATTGAGTTTACTCACTTAGGATGATATCCTCCAGATCCATTCATTTGTCTAAAAATCTCATAAATTCATTGCTTTAAATAGCTGTGTTGTATTCCATTGTGTAAATGTATCACTTTTTTCAGTATTCATTCATTTGATGAGGGACATATGGGTTCTTTCAGCATCTGGCTATTATAAATAAGGCTGCTATGGACATAGTGGATCATGTGTTCTTCTTACATGTTGGAGTATCTTCTGTGTATATGCCCAGAAGTGGTATTGATGGTTCTTCCAGTATTACTATGTCCAATTTTCTGAGGAACCTCCAAACTAATTTTCAGAGTGGCTGAGCAAGAAATTAGGGTAACAGCACCCTACACAATAGTAACAAATAATATAAAATACCTTGGTATGACTCTAACTAAGCAAGTGAAAGATCTGTATGCTAAGAACTATTCAAGTTTTATAGGGAGTAATCTTGTACTGATGTTTATATTAAATAATTTTGGCTAAAAGTATAGGAGAATCCTGATAATTAGAAAGCTTAGCATATTTTTGTTTATTTCTGTTTTATGTCTTCAATTTTTCATCTAGGCACTACATACTTTGCTCAATCTAAATTTGAAAAGAGAGAGCATGGAAATAAATGAAATATGGCAATTATTATGTATTGTGATACTTAGCTAATTATTTAATGTTGGAGTCTTTTGGGAGACATCCTGATACATTACAAAATATTTATTGGATCTTCCTTCTAACCTCATAGATATTTTATTTTTTTCTTTTGTCAGGTCAGATATTTTCTTTATTTATATTTCAAATGTTATCCCGTCCCAGTTTTCTGGAAACCCCCTATCTCATCCCCCTACCCCTGCTTATATTTCAGTCCTCCCTAACCCACCCACTCACCCACCCACTCGCACCTCCTTGCCCTTACATTCCCCTACACTGGGGCCTCTTCTCCCATTGAGGCCTGACAAGGCCATCCTCTTCTACATATGCAGCTGGGGTCATGGGTCATTCCATGTTTAATCTTTGGTTGGTGATTTAGTCTCTGGGAGCTCTGGGGGATCTGGTTGGTTGATATTGTTGTTCTTCCTATGCTGTTGCAAACCACTTCAGCTCATTCAGTCCTTTTCTAATTCCTTCTTTGGGGACATGGTGCTCAATCCAGTGGTTTATTAAATACTAAAACAAACATCCAAACAATCAGCCATTGGTTCTAGAGAGATGACTCAGTGTTTAAGAGCATTTCCTGCTTGTGCAGAGGAGTAAGGCTCAATTTGCAGCACTACAGGGCAGCTCACCCCCATCTGTAACTCTATTTTCCAGGGTATTTGTTGCCTTCTTCTGACCACTGAAGACAACAGGCCTATTTGTGGCACATAAACGTACACACAGGTAAAGCATCCATAAACATAAAATACATGCCCATGTTGATCTTATAATTTAAAAAGTGTTAATCAAAGCTTTCCTGGCTGGCTAAACTTATCATTGACATTTCAAGTAAGCCTAAGAATGAAACAAGGATTTAAGGTGAATCATATGCTACTAGTTGGGAATACATTCTCTCTCTCTCTCTCTCTCTCTCTCTCTCTCTCTCTCTCTCTCTCTCTCTCTCTCTCTCTCTCTCTCTCTTTCCTCCTTTCCTCCATCCATTCCGTTCCGTTCCGTTCCTAGCAGTACTTTTCTTTACAGATTATTTAAGAAATATAGGTGAAAATAGCACAAAGCAAAACAAAACAAAATAAGACAAGACAAGAAATCAGGAGACCCTGGTCCACTTCTGAGTTGACTAAATCTTTCTTAACAGCACACTTGCATTCCTGAATTTCCAGAGATTCTCTATCATGTACACCTGGAAGATCTATTTAGCATCAAAATCTATTTATACTTTTTTGTACTTAGATAATAAAACAAAGTGACAGTAATATCAATTTAATCATCATTCTTACTAATCCTCGAATCTCTATCAGTGTTGTTTTGTAGCATAGACCCTAGAGTAGTGTACAAAAGAAAGATCTTTCATACAGGAGACGTGGTTTTGATCAAAATCCCACCAAACTTTTCATTCATTCATTCATATAAATTTCATTCACTTAATACCATCTATAACTTTGTGAACACAGATGAGTTACTCAATCATTTATCTCTGGACTTCTTTCCCATTATAATTCAGTTCCACTAGATTAGTGTTATGTGCCTATTTCACTCTTATACACTGTAGCAACTGGCACAAATAAGTACTCAGTAACAATATTTCACTAAATAATGATATACCTATGCTTATATCATCTATACAGCCTTCCAGTTATCACTGTAGGTTAATATAAAATGATAAAATATGTAATACAGTATAACATTATAATTACTTGTACATCTTTAGCCATTTTATAGCATATT
The DNA here is from genome assembly GCF_978045245.1 of Mus caroli. Classification (NCBI taxonomy): domain Eukaryota; kingdom Metazoa; phylum Chordata; class Mammalia; order Rodentia; family Muridae; genus Mus; species Mus caroli. The sequence continues at coordinate 138,127,249 of NW_028227256.1, forward strand.
TATAAACTTATTTTCTAAATTCATTATGCTGATTAATGTACTTGTAGTGAAATAGATCTCTGTGGATAAATAAATTTAATATCAGCTTTGATAATTAGGAACTAGAATTGGATCATAAAACCATCACATATGCAAAGGGATATATTTAGACAACATACTAAAAAATTTAAATTGAGAATATATGCATCATGTGACTTGAATATGGGTACTCTGGGTTTATTATTCAATATAGCATAATGAATTGGTCTGCTCTTCCCTGGGAAGCGTATCTCTCCAGTTCTCAGCATTCCTTATTTGCAGATAGTTCTTTGTTTAGGTTTGATACTCCATAGGCTTTCCCTGTTTTACTTTAGCATGTCTATTGTAGTCCCTGTTCAGTTCACGCTTAGGTAGCTAAATAGGTGAAACTTGGAAGGAATATTCATATGTTTTAAAACATCAAATTAATGAAAATGAACTTAATTTGAAAAAATCAAGGTGGAAAAAAGGTAGAAGATGTAATGATATAATTACTTTATAGTCTCAGAAATAAAAGAAATAATAAAATTTATATAAACATTTAAGAAGTAAATAAGTGAATTATGTGTGCCATTTTCATAAACTATATGTAGAGAATAAAACTACAGGATCAGAAAGTTTAAAACACCACAGTTTTAAGTCAAAACTGAAATATATATGCATGTTTAACACAGTTAAATAATCAATAAAATAAGAATTGTTGGAAAATATATTTACTAAAGATTTTAACAAAATGCAAATAGAGTTTTATCTAGTTGTTTGATATCCATTCAAGAAGAATTCTATCAGCTTTGCTTCAGTTGTTAAGTATGGTTAGTTCTCTGTAATAAAGGTTTTTCAATTGGAAGATTATGTCTTTCCTCAAATCAGTTATCTTTGTAGCATAGGACAGGATCAGGATACAACCCCCCAGGCCATACCTTTGATAACCTGCTGTCATCCTAACATGACTTATAAAAATTTGATCAATGGGGCAGTCAGCTATATATTTATCTATAGCCTTAAAGTGATAGCTTTAACTTTAGAGTTAAATAAGATTGGCAATAAGTTTATAATTTTCATCCTGTTCATATTTTGCTATTACTTTATACAAATATGGTATTTATCCCTTTCTTGAGCTCTTTTTTTATTATTATAATTTTTGTGAGCTATCACCTGCCTCAGTGTTTTTTAATTAGATATTTTCTTCATTTACATTTCAAATGCTATCCCCAAAGCTCCCTATACCCTCCCCCTCCCCCCACCCTGCTCCCAACCCACCCACTCCCACTTCCTGGCCCTGGCATTCACCTGTACTGGGGCATATGATCTTTGAAATACTAAGGGCAGAAGTTTTACAAGTAGCTTACTGTGATAGACATGTTATGCCAGCAGGCATAGGACCACTTCAAAACTTTATATTAGATTATCATCATATCCTGATTACTCACTGTGTTATTTACTTTTTAGCAAAAGGTAACAAATAATAATTTGCAGCTTAATGTGACATCTGGAACTGAAAAATAGAACAGATTACTGGTAACAGTCAGTCAGCTATTTCTTTTATTTGAGCTATTCTACATCATCCTCAAATAGAAAAATATTATATATATATATATATATATATATATATATATATATCCACCCAATGCTATATCACAAATGATGTTATAATCTATTTTACAATCTATTTTTCCGACTTATATGGATATTAGTTCTTTCCCAAGGAAATAGTCTTTTTCTGTCACATAAAACAATACAAGAATCTAAAGAAACATATTTTTAATTGAATCTTACCCAAATCCTCTTAAAACATCATGGAATGCCTTCCACTATCTAAGCCTATTGTATCTTTACAACTTCAAATTAATTCATTGGATTTTGGTGTAAATATAGAATAGTGTTTGATGCACAATATATATTTTAATAAATTATCATACAACAAAACAGTGTACATATAATGTGAAAAAATTAATATCAGCATGCATGTCCTTTTGCAACACTGAGGTAACTTCACCTGAAAATAAAATATTCTTTGACATTTATGTAATATGGAAGTTCAAACCCGAGTTTCACGAATGTTATGCAAGGTGGAAGTAAACACTCAAGCCAATTCATATAACTTTTATTTATCTTATAAGTGTTTGCATAGCAGTGTGGCATTTAACATAGGTATTAAGTTTATGGATCAGTTGACTATAGATAACATTTTTATTGCTTAACTATTATATGAAACTTTTAATTAATATGTGAGGGGATCTCTAGAGGTTTCAGACAGGGCAGCAAAACACAGGAAGAGATAAGAATGGTATACCTCAAGATGTAAGACATAGTACAAAATCTGCATGGTACTGGTACAGTGACAGTCAGGTAGATAAATGGAATAGAATTGAAGACCCAGGAATGAACCCTCACACCTATCATCACTTGATTTTCAACAAAAGAGCTAAAAACATTCAGTGGGAAAAAAGACAGCATTTTCAACAATGGTGCTGGCTCAATTGGTGGTTAGCATGTATGAGAATGCAAATTGATCCGTACTTATCTCCTTGTACAGAGTTCAACTCCAACTGAATCAAGGATCTCCACATAATACCAGATACTATGAAACTAACAGAAGAGAAAGTTAGGAAGAGCCTCAAGTACATTGGCACAGGGGAAATTTTCCTGAACAGAGCAGCAGATTCTAAAATCAAGAATCAAAAAATGGGACTACATAAAATTGCAAAGCTTCTGTAAGGCAAAGGACACTGTCAATAAGACAAAAAGGCAAGCAACACATTGGGAAAAGATCTTTACCAATCCTATATCCTATAGAGGGTTAATGTCCAATATATACAAAGAATACAAGAAGTTAGACTCCAAAGAACCAAATAATTCTATTAAAAATGGGGTATACAGCTATACAAAGAATTCTCAATTGAGGAATAACATATGGCTGAGAAGCACCTACATAAATGTTTAACATCCTTAGTCATCAGAAAAATGCAAATCAAAACAACCCTGAGGTTCCACCTCACACCAGTTAGAATGGCTACGATCTCAGATGAGAGCAGATGCTGGCGAAGTTGTGGAAAAGGAGGAACACTGCAAGCTGTTACAACCACTCTGGAAATCAGTTTGGCGGTACCTAAGAAAACTAGACATAGTACTACCTGAGTACCCACTAATACCACTCCTGAGCATACAGCCAGAAGTTGCTCCGACATGTAATAAGGATACATGCTCCACTATGTTCATATCAGCCTCAGGAGCTGAAAATAACCCAGATGTCCCTCAACAGAGGAATGGATACAGAAAATGTGGTACATTTACACAATGGAGTACTACTCAGCTATTACAAACAATGAATTCATGAAATTCTTAGGCAAATGGATGGAACTAGAAAATATCATCCTGAATGAGGTAACTGAATCACAAAAGAACACACATGATATGCACTCACTGATAAGCGTTTATTAGCTCAGAAGTTCAGAATGCCCAAGATACAATTCATAAACCACATGAATCTCAAGAAGAAGGAAAACCAAAGTGTGGATACTTCTTTCCTTCTTAGAAGGGGGAACAAAATACCCATGGGAGGAGTTACAGAGACAAAGTGTGGAGCAGAGAATGAAGGAATGACCATCCAGAGACTGCCCCACCTGGAAATCCATCCTATATACCGTCACCAAATCCAGACACTATTGTAGATACCAACAACTGCATATTGATAGAAACCTGTTATTGCTGTCTCCGGAGAGGCTCCAATAGTACCTGACAAAGACAGAGGTGGATCCTTGCAGCCTACCATTGGACTGAACACAGAGTCCCTAATGCAGGAGCTAGAGAAAGTACCCAAGGAGCTGAAGGGGTTAGCAGCCCTATAGGAGGAGCAACAATATGAACTAACCAGTACCCCAGAACTCCCAGGGACTAAATCACCAACCAGAGTACACATGGTGGGAACCATGGCTCCAGCTGCATATGTAGCCAAGGATGGCCTAGTTGGTCATCAATGAGAGAAGAGGCCCTTGGTCCTGTGAAGACTTTATGGCCCCGTGTAGGGGAATGCCAGGGCCAGGAAGGAGTCAGTGGGTTGATGACCAGGGGAATGGGGAGGGGAAAGATATTTTTGGAGGGGAACCAGGAAAGGGGACAACATTTGAAATATAAATAAAGTAAATATGTAATAAAATTTTTCTTAAAAAAGAAAACCATTTGAGTCACAACATATTGGTTTGCTTTGAATAGTCATAAGGCCACAGGAGAATGGAGCTGTCTAAAACACTTCTCAAACTATCTCTCTATCTTTGAGTCATGCATAAAATAAAATTTCTCCTTGTCTGATAACTCAGTAATATTTAATGGCTCTTTATATGTTATTGCCTCCATATTTTTGGTGGTTTCTTACTTTGATGATTAGCTGCAGAAATCATGCTGTAGTTTGAGTGTATGTGAGGGGCTTATTTTCCTGTTTCTTCTTGTGTTTCATCTCTCTTTCTTTCCCTACATCTTGAGTTAAAAGGTTCTCCATATAGTTCCATGGTCTGGATATCCTGCCATATCAGGGTCCAGAATCGACCTTTAATCAGGAACAGATATCTTTTAAACCATAAGCTTAAACTTTTTTCTTTGTTATTCATGTCAAACAACTGTCACTAAGATGCAATGGCAATCTGGAAAATGCTCAACTTGAATTTTTTAGTGTTTCTAAATACTTTACTATTTCTATAACATTTTGAGATGACCCTTTATAATTTTGAAAGCTACTGGGGTGAATAAAATGTGGTTTTGTATGAGATAAATATTATTCTGATAATATAATATATCCAAAAATACCATATTTGAATTACTAATATTTCATTATACATGCATACAATAAAAGGTATTTTCACATGTCTCTTATTGTACAACCTAATTTGGGCTATTGTTATGACTAGTAAATACATTCTAGCTTCAAATTTTAATAAAAGATTTTATTATACTTTGATTTTCTTGGTGCTACAAATATAGTTTTCTCCATTTCCTAAAATGTAAGTCTCCTATTTCTCACCATCTTACATTTAGTAGCCCTGAATCTCAGGGCAGCTTGCTTTCTTTTTTTTTTTTAAATTTTGAAATCTTAAACATTTAGTATTATTCATGAGTTATTTTCTAGATTGCTCCAGGTTTCTCTGACAACTCTCTCATTTTCAGTTTAGAATTGTATCTTACTCTAGATTACTGAAGCAAATCAAGTCCATCTCTGTGCACTTCTCAATAAGAGTTTTTCTTTTGAGCTTTCTTATACCTTTTTCACATAGCTTGCTCCAGGGCCACAATACATCTTAGTCTTGTTAGCTTCCTGAGAAACTGTACTCTCTCATTAATCGAATTTGGACTGAGAGCCTAAGCAGTAACACTAGCCATTGCCTCTGTTTGGCAGAAAAAAAAAGACAAATTGGATGAGGAAATATCACAGGGCTCTACTCTGAGATGAAAGGCTACAGACAGTTAGTGGTTGTTGAGAGATGAAGAACCAGTCTTCTCCAAAAATAAGCCCCACTTAAGTTATCCAGTTTCAAGATGTCAGCCTTGAATAACTGCAGAATATTTTAAACACACACACAGACACACCATGAACGTATATATTCAAAGAATCAGCGGGCATGAGATTGAAAGGGGGTAGAAGGCATTGGAATTTAGGATGGAGTGGGATTGGGGAATGCTGTGAATATATATGCACATACAAAAATTTCAAAACATTAAACATACATTTTAAAGAAATAAATTTAAAATAAAATTAAAAGAGAGAAAACTAAGCATGGTCATATTACAGTTTACTAAATCCTTACGCAGTTTCATCTTGGATGTACCTAAAGGTAGGAAGTTTCAGAAAAGAATTATCTGTACTTGTCTATAAAGACTCAGTCAATACAGCAAAATCGTTAGTAGAAAATAGTATTCATGAAATGCTTTATAGTAAGCTTTTGTTCAAGTGACATTCTTCCTTGTCATCATCTCTTGTTAACTTATTGATTATGTTCCCTGCCTATGTAGAAGCTCAGTGACAAATGAATGATGAAGCTTATTAGCACCTTCAATACGGTTGGAATGACTGTTAAGAATGATAGTGCTGTATTGTTGTATGCTTATATGTGGTATCAGGTAAGTTAAGAATGTCTCTTATAGAACATGTGCGTGTGTGTGTGTGTGTGTGTGTGCGCGCGTGCGTGCATATGTGTTTGTATATGTATGTGTACATGCATGGTGCATGTGTGCATTAATGTTTTTGTGTTCATATATGCTTGGGGGGCACATGAGTTCCACAGATGTCTGTCTTAATTAACTCTTTGATCTTTTTAAAATCCTCAGAATACTAGAAAGATTATTAGTCTTGGACTTTATTTTTATTATCATTGATGCAATTACTGATATTTTTCACAAATCAATTTTTTTCTTTCTTTAGTTAAGTTTGTTCTATAAATTTTCATTGTTGCTTTGCTAATCAGTTACATATATAAAGGTGAAGATCACATTTTCAAAACTCCTATATTAAGTCAAAGAAACACACAGAAACCTTAGGAAACACTGCTAGTAAGAAGCTACCAACAGAAATTTCAGGACAGAAATGAATGGCAACAATAGTGCACTTTTCTTTGATCCTTTAAAAAGCACAGGGATCCTGAAATGCTTTTAAGATAATGTAATCACTTTAGGTATTAGGTTTATATAATAATATTAAATAGTTTACTGTTAAAACATTCTAGCATTTTAATAGAATAAAATCAGGCATAAAGAATAATTTTCTCTACACTATGTTTTATAATGAAGCCCTGAAATTGAAACTCTTACTTTCTGCTAGTTCCATAAAACTTTTCAAAGATTTTATTTTGCTGATTATGCTCATCACAACTATCTTTTATGATGCTATAAAAACATGAGCATAGGTACATTAGATATAATATTTATTTACAGCTTTCTGTTTCTAAATTAGTGGCCTTTTCCTTCTTACTTTATCCTGAAACTTACTCAAGAATATTTAGGAAAATGAGTAAAGTATGAAGAAAAATAGTTAATCTGAAACATAACAGTAATAGATGAATCCAGTTGAAAGTGAAGCTGTGTGCTTGACTGTATTGAGTTTGCTAATCTATACTTGAAAAATTGAATCACTCATGTAGAACATTGTATGAACACAGCAACTTGTATACAGTGGAAGAGAATATAGTGAATGAAAAACCTTCTGGAAACCTTGCCTATTGAAAGATATATAAATACTGACATTGTTCAGTTCTATTAAGAGAGTTTCGGCTTAATAACATCTTTAAATGAAAATGTACTCACTATAGTGCATGTTGCATATTCGTCAACAGATAACACACAAATAATTTAGGTGACGTTAGGACTAGTTGTTTGTGACACATAAAGATTAACATTGCAGGAAATTCGTAATGTTTGGTTATTACCTCTTGAGAAGACCAGGTTTGAATGAAAACAATTCACATAATAAGAGTGTCTGATAGTTTCAATAGGGAGTTTAACAATATTTTCTGTTATTGTTTCATATTTTAATTGGAATTTTATAGCGCTTAAATTTCCAATTATAAAACAAAATAAAGTGGGACTTGAGCTTTCATTGTAAATCTTATGGGGGTCTTTAGATAGCATTATCTAAATAGGCAAGTTCTGAGACACTGTGGTTGAAAGTGTTATTAGTGGCAAAGAAAATACTGAGTTAAACAAAAGCATTTAGCTGTCCCTTCAGAAGAATGGTTTTGAGATACACTTAAAGTATTGTATTCTGATAATATGTAACACTTTGTTCTCCTTTACCAAGGATATTTTTTGAAATTTTTTATTAGATATATTCTTTATTTACATTTCAAATGTTATGCCCTTTTTTGGTTTCCCCTCTGAAATCTCGCTATCTTTTTCCCTCTCCTCCTGCTTCTATGAGAGTGTTCCCTAAACAAACCATCCACTCCTGCTTCCCCATCCTGGCATTCCACTACATTGGGGAATCGAGTCTTCACAGGACCAAGGATCTCTCCTCCCATTGATGTCCAACAAGGCCATCCTCTGCTACATATGCAGCTGGAGCCATGGGTTGCTCCATGTGTAATCTTTGGTTGGTGGTTTAGTCCCTGGGAAATCTGGAGCTCTGGTTGGTTTAAACTGTTGTTCCTCCTATGGGGTTGCAAACCCCTTCATCTCCTTCAGTCCTTTCTCTAACTTTTCTACTAGAGGCCTCATGGTCAGACCAAGGGTTGGCTGTGAATATCCAACTCTGTATTTATCAGGTTCTGACTGAGACTTTCAGGAGACAGCTATATCAGGCTCCTGACAGCAATTTGTGGCATCCACAATAATGTCTGGGTTTGGTAACTATATATGGGATGGATCCCCAGATGGGGTGGTTCCTTCAGTTTCTGTGCCACACATTGTCTCTGTATCTCCTTCCATGGGTATTTTGTTCCCCTTTCTAAGAAGGACTGAAGTATCCATATTTAGGACTTCTTTCTTGAGCTTCATGTGGTCTGTGAATTATATCTTGAGTATTCGGAGCTTTTGGGCTAATATTCAATTATCAGTGAGTGCATACCATGTGTGTTCATTTGTGATTGGGTTACCTCACAAAGGATGATATTTTCTAGTTCCATTTATTTGCCTAAGGATTTCATGAAGTCATTGTTGTTAATGGCTGTGTAGTACTCCATTGTGTAAATGTACCAGATTTTTCCGTATCCCTTCCTCTGTTGAAGGACATCTGGGTTATTTCCAGGTTCTGGCTATTATAAATAATGCTGCTATGAACATATCATGTGTCCTTGTTATGTGTTGGAACATCTTCTGGGTATATGTCCAGGATTGGTATAGCTGGGTCCCTAGGAAGTACTATGTCCAATTTTCTGAGGAACCGAAAGACTGATTTCCAGAGTGGTTGCCAGCTTGCAATCCCACCAACAATGGAGGATTGTTCCTCTTTTTCCAAATCCTTGCCAGCATCTGCTGTCATCTGAGTTTTTGATCTTAGGCATTCTGACTGGTGTGAGGTGAAATCTCAGTGTTGTTTTGATTCACATTTCCCTGATGACTAAGTATGTTGAACATTTCTTTTTTTTTTTTTTCTCAATCTACACAGCTCACAGTTAAACATATTCCTCATTTTATACTCTTAACTTCTGCTTCATACACCTTTTTCTTTGGTGGTTATGAATCATTTTCAAGATGACCTAGAATCATATACATTACAAATATGTGTGCATGTCTGTATTTATATTCTTACATTTTTTTTATAATATGGGTACATATATTGGATATATAACGAGAAGTAGAATTTTATATATCCAAGAATTGTATATTAGATCAAGATAATGTTCAATGTGTTTATCTTATTCATAGCATTTGAGAATTTCCAAATTAACAATTGAATGGTCATCTACATGAAGAGGGCCTCTGACAAAAGTACAGCCAAACTGATACCACAATTATAGACTTCTACCACCACAATAGTTTAAATATGTGTATTTGTATTCAATCAGTCTATGGTATTCCAGTGTAGCACAAGATATCCTTTGGAGAAAGAACCTTCTTAATTATTTAGGTTCTTCTAAAAATTGAATTGTCCTTTAATTATAATTATTATAATAATAATTATTATTACTATTATATGTAATTTTTCCATATGTTCTGAATATAAATTCAAATTCAGTATCATTTCAAGTGGGAAATCCCACTTCTAATCCAGCTCTATGAGGTGGGAAGATACACCTTTAATTCACATCCTTTGAGGTGGAAAGATCCACCTGTAAACTGGACCATACCTTCTGCTGGCTGTACAAATAAAGGACACAGATGAAGGAAGCTTGCTCTTTCCTTTCTTTCTTTCTTTCTTTCTTTCTTTCTTTCTTTCTTTCTTTCTTTCCTTCCTTTCTTCTTTCTTTCTTTCTTTCCTTCCTTTCTTCTTTCTTTCTTTCTTTCTTTCTTTCCTTTCTTCTTTGTTTCTTTGTTTCTTTCTTCTTCTTTCTTTGGTTGCTTTTATTAAAAATCAAAAGGTTTTATTTAAAATTCTATTTCAACCACTAATTTAATGTACTTTATATCTAAACAGGAAAGTTGTCAATATACACTGTAAAACTACTTGCCAATTTTCTTAGTATTAATTTTCTTAGTTTTTTGCACATACATATCTTTTTTAATTTTGATTAATCAATCAATTAATTAATCAATTTACATCCTCCTCACAGTTTCTTCCTCCTTCTTTTCTCCTAGTCATTTTCCCTCAACATTTTCATCTACTCCTCCTCCCATTCTGTTCAGAAAAGGGTAGGTATTTCATGGATATCATTCAGCCTTGGAATAATGTAATAGCTGTTCCTGGTATTGTGGATGCCAACAAGAGCTTGCTGACAGGAGCCTGATTTTGTTGTCTCCTGAGAGGCTCTGCCAATGCCTGACAAATACAGAAGTAGATGCTCGCAGCTATCCACTGGACTGAGCATAGGGTCCCCAATGAAGTAACTAAAGAAAGTATTCAGGGAGCTGAAGGAGTTTGTAGCTCCAAAGGAGGAACAACAATATGAACTAACCAGTATCTCCAGAGCTCCCTGGGACTAAACCACCAACCAAAGAAAACACATGGTGGGACTCATGGCTCTAGCTACATATGTAGCAGAGGATGGCCTAGTCAGTCATCAATGGGAGGAGAGGCACTTAGTTCTGTGAAGGTTCTATGCCCCAGTATAGGGGAATGCCAGGGCCAGGAAGTAGGAGTGGGTCGGTTGGTGAGCAGGGGGAGGGGAGATTCCGTAGGGTTTTTTGGTTGGTGCTACACCCACTCCAGTGAAGTCTGCTTGTTCAGGGTTAAAATGCCTGGAGGCAGTTACGAGGCAAAGAGTTTCAAGGAAACAGCCTCCTGGAACCTTGTCATTCTCATAGCCCGTATACTCAAACTCTGTCCCCATGTTAGTATGGTGTATGCTCCCTTTCAGTATTGTTTTATTATAGGTGCCTTTAAAGATTGAATTCTGACATAGGTAAGCCTCCATCAATATTCCAACATCCTAGAAAATCCTTGAAGCCGAAGAGCTAGGAATTCAGTAAGAATGTTACCTAACATTCAAATTCACTTCTAGTAGAGATGGTGAAACTAATTAGTAATTACAAAGAACAGAGCTAGAATAGTTCAGGACTAGTCTGCAGAGTGATTACTTAGAACAGTAACTAAGTCTCACCCAAACAAGGGAATACAATGTCCTAGCAAATAAGTGGATTAATCATGAAAGAGTTAGGGAATCCCCCTGGGACAGGTTTCTTCACTAGGCCCAAAAGAACAGCTTAATCAGGCATTTACTAAGAACCCCTGGTGGTTGGCTTAACAATAGACTAGCATTACACCTGGCTCCTTTCTTAGTGGTAAACAGTGGCCTGGTCCCCACCATCTTTTGATGTATACATTCCTTTTGTTTTGTGTCACTATAACTCATTGGATGTGTCCCGCTTGGCTTTTCTTGGTTTTGCTTCTGTATAAAAAAGTCTAATGTTCATTTTGACATTATATTCAGATTCAACACACTCTCTCCTGTTGTGTCTGTTTCTCACTCACCAACTTTATACCCATCTGTCCAAGACCTTGATTCACAGGGATTAGGGAGGACCCATTGAGCCCCTGTCCATGGCAGGTTGGTAAACTAAGAATACATTTGAAATGTAAACAAAGAAAATACATAATTAAAAAAAAGTATTTCTCCTGAAAGAAAGAAAGAGAGAGAGGGAGGGAGGGAGGAAGAGGGGGGGGGAGGGAGGGAGGAAGGAAGGAAGGAGGGAAGGAAGGAAGGAAGGAAGGAAGGAAGGAAGGAAGGAAGGAAGGAAGGAAGGAAGGAAGGAAGGACAAAAAGGAAAAATTCAGGCAAATGGATGGAAGGAGAAAAAAATATCATGCCTCAAGATCTCAATGCCAAGATCCAGGTCAGAAAGTTGTGTCTCTGAGCCTCAAGATCTTGATCACAGGAGAATTATAATTCTGCATTGTAGTTCATTCCAGATATAGTCAAGTTGACAACCGGGAATAGCTTGCTCTTTCATTGCCTGCTTCTTCTCACTCTCAGTGGCAAGTCCATTCCTTCTCTGGCATTTGAGCCCACTTGTTTCTGATTTTGGTATGTACTTAAGACCAGCTGAGACATCCAGCCTCCTGGATTGAACATCTTTTTAGGTGCTTCTCAGCCATTTGGTATTCCTCAGTTAAGAATGCTTTGTTTGGCTCTTTACCCCATTTTAAAATAGAATTATTTAGTTCTCTGGACTCTAACTTCTTGAATTCTTTGTATATATTGGGTATTTGTATATATTGGATATTAGCCTTCTATTGGGTATTGATAAAGATCTTTTTCCAATCTGTTTGTTGACGTTTTGGCCTATTGACATCTGCCTTACAGAAGATTTGCAAATTTATGAGGTCCTGTTTGTCAATTCTAGATCTTAGAGCATTAGTCATTAATATTCTGTTCAGTAAATTATTCCCTGTGCCCATGTGTTCAAGGGTCTTCCCAACTTTCTCTTCTATTAGTTTCAGTCCATCTTGTTTTATGTAGAGGAATATCAAGGACATTCTTTAAATCTAGATTATAGTGACACAGCATATACAGACCTTGGATTACAAAATGAAATGAACTCTTTTAAGGTCATTGTTTCTTTGTCCTCACCATCTGTTCTTGTTATGAAAGACCCACAACGTGAGGACTCCCTCACGTTCTGACTCAGGAGAGGCGACACCCCAAAATCACCCACAAGAAACGGTCTTGCTGCAACTTGCAAGAGGATTTTTATTCGAGAGCGTTCTCGGGCCCATGGTCATACACCACGCAGGGGTAGAGGACCATGGCGCCCCGAGTAGCTGAGTAAGGGGGTATTTAAAGGAAGAAACCACAACTCAAGGAAGTGGGGAGGGGTTGTTGGAAAAATACCAAAGATACCAGTTAAGAGTCATAAGGAAGTGTAAAGTCACAAGAGTCACAGAGAATACCTGGTAATTGTTTTGGTTAACTCTCAGTTTCTAAGAGCCCCTAACAATAGCACATTTGCATGGCAGTTTCCGGCGTTGGTCAGGGTGACTTTCTTTGAATGAACACTCTTTGAACTCAGGAAGCAGGTAGGTGGAGGAAGGAATGTCGCTATCAAGGTATGATTAGCATACCTTGGAGCAATGAGTCACAAAGGTTACATTCCCAAGCCTCGACCTAAAGGCCTAGAATTTTGTTACTTCTTCATTCCCCCCTTTTTTTTTGTTAATAGTTCTAATCTTAGAACTAGACACTATCTTTTCTCTGACATATTTGATCCTTTAGGGCATAGTACTGTTGTCTCAAAACTAAAAGCCACACTGCACTAATTCTTGTTCTAATAAAGGTGACTTGTCTATTTAACACACATGCACCTATAATTAAAAGCAGAAGCAAAATCAAAAGGGGTATCATAAAGGTAGAAAGTAGGGTGGTCAAGAGTACAAGATAAGGGCCTTTCCACCGGAGTCTCAAGGTTTTCTGTGCAGAGACGTCTAATGTAGCAGGTCTTCTTCTCTTGAGTAGGCCTTCTGGAGCTGCTTTTTTGCTCGCTGTCTCACTCACTGGAGCACCTTGAGCCTAGAGAACAAAGGCTGGGATAGCAGCATGTCAGCACTATGTACAGAGGCTATTTTTACCAGTGGAGGGGGCCCCCTGTAGAGTAATTCATAAGGGGGTCAGTCTAAACTGTCCAGGGGTGTTTCTAACCCTGAAGAGCAAAGGGTAGGAGAGCTATCCAATTAGCGCCAGTCTCTGTTGTCAATTTGGTAAGGGTCTCTTAATGGTTCTATTTATTTTCTCTACCTGTCCTGAGCTTTGGGCCTGTATGCACAATGTAACTTCTAACCGATCTCTAATATCTTGGCCAGTCCCTGATTTACCTGGGCAACAAAGGCAGGTCCATTACCTTGGGAAGATTTCTTTTAGGATCTTCAGTCCTGGTAGGAAAAGCTTCTATCCATCTTGAAACGGTGTCTATAAACACTAACAAGTACTTGTTGCAATATCTAGCTGGCTTAATTTCTGTAAATTCTACCTCGTCATAGCACAGGCCTTGCAGCTTTTGACTATTTCTTCTGCCAAGTCAGAGAGTCCTGTAACATAGTAGTCGAAGGACCTAACCACACCTTTGAATTTCTTGGCCCCCAGGTGGGTCAAATACTGTCCAAACTTGATAGTGCTCAGGGGTGTATCTAAAGCTGGTCTCTCTGATGTCATAATAATCTTTAGGCTCCTTGACTGCCAGGATCATTGCTCCTTGAGTCACCTGTTTGGCAGTTAGATCTGCTATCTGATTTTCTTTAGCCACAGCATCTTAGGTCTTTTTCTGCAGATGTCAACAGCCCTCTTTGTCTGTATATTGCTCCGTACAGTGGCAAAAGCATACCTGCTGTCATTGTTGACTTTCCTTTTGCCATTTATGGACCTTGTCTCAAAGTCACAAGTTCAGCTTTCTGGGCCGACGTCCCTTCAGGGAGGCTGCTGGCCTAGATCACTTGCTTTCTGTCCACCACCATACTGCTGTCCCCGCCTTCTGCTTACCTTTAACCTTGAGGCTGCTGTCATCAGTGTACCAGCTCGAACCCTCAGGCCAAGGCTGATCTGATCCTTCAGATCATTTCAGCGCAGTGGTGAGTAGGTGCAGTCTCACACAGTGGGACAGCAGGTGGAATGAAGCGAAGTTCAACAAAAAGTTCTGATGTGTCACAGGAGCATTGGTAGTCATCCATCAGTCAGGGGGCTTTCAGATAATGCTTTCAAGAGCGTGGGATGCCATTACAGCCAGTTGCTGTCCCAGAGTGAGCTTATCAGCATCCTTGACAAGCAGATTATGGCAGTAATAGCTTACAGGCAAGAAAACCACCCGCTGGCAACAGGGTGTAACTTCTTGGTTAGGTAAGCCACTGGCCTTTTTCAAAGTCCCAAAGTCTGAGCAAGAACTCCTCTGGCGACCCCTGATCTCTCTTCCACATAAAGAGTGAAAGGCTTGGTTAGGTCAGGCAAAGGCTGGCCATCAAGAGGGCCTTTTTAATTTTTTAAAGGCTTTCTGGCAATCCGGGATCCACAAAACACCTCCCCTTTCTTGGTTAGGGGGTACAACAGGGCAGCTAAGGTCGCCAACCCAGGTGTCTAGAGTCTGTAGAAGCCAGCAGTACCCAAGAATTTTCTTACTTGCCTTGGTGTAGTTAGCCACTACTTCCCGTCTCGAAGGGTGTCTCTCAAATAAGTAACTTCAGTTTGACACAGCTGAGCCTTTTTAGCTGAGGCTCGGTCTTCAGTTGCCCAGGTTTCCTGTCTAGATCCTGTCTTTCTTTCTCTCTTATCACTGTGGCCAAGATTCTAGTCAAAATTTTTTCTTGTCTATGATCCCTCCTGTTTTCTCTTTCTTCTGCCTCCCGCCTCTCTCTCTCTCACACACACACTTTCTCTGCCTCTTTCACTAGATTGCCTAACTGTCTCCCTCTTTTCTCTGAAGCTTCTTTCTGATATCGGGGGCCAACTGCCTTATGAAGGCCAGCCAGGCCACTGAGGCCTTCTGGGCTTCCGAGGTAAGATTAAAGGGAGTGAACTGCCTGAAGGCTTCCATAAGTCTTTCAAGGAACATTGAGGGAGGTTCGATCGGCCCCTGCATTACCTCTTACCTTAGCCAAATTAGTGGGCCCATCTTGAGGCACCTTGGAGACCAGAGCCTGGCGTTAGATTTTCAAGCTCTCCTTACCTTCAGCCATGCCGCAGTCCCAACTGGGGCGAGTCAAAAGGAATCCCATGTCGATCTCATTTTGTAGCTGTGTAGACCTCCGTTGGCTTCCGGGCCATTTTTCTAGCTTCTAACAGAATTCTCTCTCGCTCTTCGGTTGTTAAGAGCATCTGCAACAGCTGTTGATAATCATCTCAAGTAGGCTGATGAGAAAACATAAGGAACTCTACCAACCCTGTGAGGCGTTGGGGATCCTGAGAAAGGGGGTGGTTAGTTTTTCAGTTATAAATACCAACAGAGGAAAATGACCAGTACTGAAGGGTTTAAAGTTTGGGCGGGTCCACCAGAGTCCGCCCGGACTCTGTGCTCTGCAGTTCCATGTACCCGCAGCGGTCCGCCTCTCGACACCCCGAGGGGTTTAGGGTTCCCTCGGCAGCTGGGGTTGAGGCTGTGGATAAGGGGAAGGTTGTGGACTAGGCCACTCAGGAGGCTTCATAGATTTTGGAGGAGCCGAATTGGCTGGTGGCTGCGATTTGGGAGAAACCTTTAATTTCTCTTGTAACATAAGAGTACAACCACAATTTTGAGAAGCAAAACCCAATTTTAACAGTGAAAACAATCTAGTTTTTTTTTTTTAAATGAACTCTAAAAACATTACTTGCTATAAATTTTGGTGGCCTGTTCCTGCACACAAACACAAGAAGGTGTAGCTGCCAATATTTTAAAAAGACACTACCCTAAATCTTATCTTTTATAAATCGGATTTCTAGGATAAGAATTACATAGAATATTACTCAATTTAGGCGTATCTTTAGAGACCTGTTCCCATGGATTGTCTCATGCTGCATGTTGTAGTTCTAAATTACTCTAACCCAGAGTTAACAGTTTTAAGTCAACTTTTTGTTACCAATGTTACAAATTTTTAATCATAACTAATAACTTATGAGCCACTAATCTATAACCAAGACATATAAAAACATATTTATACTTTTGAAACTATTTAGAAACAAAAATGAAATGGCCGCATACATTTGCTCATTTAAACCAAACAAAATTCTTAATTTTTCTAGCTGTAATTTCAAGAGAGGAGCACCTTGTCACCTGATGAATCTAATTATCACAAGCACAGAGATTTTTGTAGAACTTGAGAAGCTGCTGGTCCTTATAAGAGCAGCGTTTATAATCAGCTCCTAGCAGGGCTTCTCTAGCCACACTAGATTCCTAACTACAGGTGCAGGGCCCCAAAGACCAATTAATACTGTTTATTTTATTTTATTTTTTACCAAATTATCCCCAGATAGTCGGAGAGTACTGCTTTTCTCAAAACCCATTCTCTCACATCTCAGGTGTAAACTATCTCTAGTCAGGGTATAAAGCACCTATGAGAATTACCTTTGCTTTTCTAGATTTTCACATAGCTCTAAACACATACACAAAAACACATAAAACAGAAACCAACAGATCCAGACACATTCGACCCTTTCTTGTCCTCTACAAGTAGGCAAGAGAATTAGACGATTTTGGAGGGGGAAGCTTCCGCTTCAACAGAACTCGGTCCCTCTGACCGATCCGGAGACGGCCAGGCGTCCCTGGCTCTCCTTACCTCCCAGGGCGTCCCCCAGGGCCACAGCCTGTGGTCCTCCTAGCACGTCTGCCGACCACAGTCCTCCGGTCCTTACGGCCCAAAAGGACAGCTGCAAATACCGACCGCGCGCGCATTTCAGACCCCATCACCCCATCGTCTACAAACACCAGCATCCATTTCTACCTAGACGACCAAAACCAGAGAAGCACACTTGTTCCTCACTCTGCCAGGTGTAAAACCAAGGCACGAGGTGGGACTCGAACCCACGATCTCGCAACCCGAAAACCAAGACACAAATTTCACTCTGCCAGGTGTAAAACCAAGGCACGAGGTGGGACTCGAACCCACGATCTCGCAACCCGAAAACCAAGACACAAATTTCACTCTGCCAGGTGTAAAACCAAGGCACGAGGTGGGACTCGAACCCACGATCTCGCAACCCGAAAACCAAGACACAAATTTAATAAACTCAGATGGATCCGAACTCAGACTTCGCCATGCTTCAGAAACATAGGACAAGACACAAACAACCCAACACAACAAGCACATGTTCCAATGTTCGTTTCAGAAAACAGACACTCAAAACAGAGACACCGGCCGGCACACACACAAGAGGGGATCCCCATACCTCCAAGTCGGTTCTCGGGTGTGAGGGGTGGTCGCGTTTCCCGGCCAATGCACCAAATGAAAGACCCACAACGTGAGGACTCCCTCACGTTCTGACTCAGGAGAGGCGACACCCCAAAATCACCCACAAGAAACGGTCTTGCTGCAACTTGCAAGAGGATTTTTATTCGAGAGCGTTCTCGGGCCCATGGTCATACACCACGCAGGGGTAGAGGACCATGGCGCCCCGAGTAGCTGAGTAAGGGGGTATTTAAAGGAAGAAACCACAACTCAAGGAAGTGGGGAGGGGTTGTTGGAAAAATACCAAAGATACCAGTTAAGAGTCATAAGGAAGTGTAAAGTCACAAGAGTCACAGAGAATACCTGGTAATTGTTTTGGTTAACTCTCAGTTTCTAAGAGCCCCTAACAATAGCACATTTGCATGGCAGTTTCCGGCGTTGGTCAGGGTGACTTTCTTTGAATGAACACTCTTTGAACTCAGGAAGCAGGTAGGTGGAGGAAGGAATGTCGCTATCAAGGTATGATTAGCATACCTTGGAGCAATGAGTCACAAAGGTTACATTCCCAAGCCTCGACCTAAAGGCCTAGAATTTTGTTACTTCTTCAGTTACATACATGGGTTTGTATCTCCACAATGTGTAGGAAAGTAGCCTGATACATTTCTCCAACTTAAATGAGCCATACGTCTGTCTATTGAGATTTTTTGTTTAGTCATGTGTATTGTTAATCATTCATTAGTAGGTTCATTGTTGAAACATACTAAGGAAATTGGCTGTTGACCTGTTTTACCTTGGCCAGTATTTATCCTCATCTGACAGTGAATTAAAATAGAAAATTTATAGTAGTTAATAATTTGGAAGCGATTTGTTGGCTAAAAAAAGATGTTTAAAATACCAATATCAAATATGTCTACATGTGTTTGACCTTTCTATTGTAAACTATGAAAAACCAAACTCAGCAAGCTGTAGGTTGTTGGAACTTAGTGTGATTGAAAGCTGAGTGTGGTTAACTATTTTGGTTATGATAGGGTTGGAGTCTATCTTTCTTTGAAATTATATATATATAATATAATATATATACATATATTTTACATGAATAAATAAATTCCATTCTAAAACCTATGTGTTTAAATATTCCTCCCATTGATAGGTTCCAACAATGATCCAATAAATTGGTTATTACAAATTGTGTCATGCTAAACACTAATAATATATTTATTGTCACTACATTGGTCTGTATATGATTACTTTTGGTAACTAATCCCTAAGTGTATCTAGCTGATATGTGTGATTGTTAATATTAATTGATTTGATAATATTTAATATCACCATGAAAAATAATTTATAGATATATCTATAAGTGTCTTCTTGTTTAAGTTAATTGAGATTGGAAGACATACTTTTTTTTCAATTTCTTTTTTTATTGGATGTTTTCTTTATTTACATTTCAAATATTATCCTTCTTTCCCAGTTTCCTCCCTCGAAACCCCTATCCAATCCCCCCTTCCCTTTGCTTCTATGAGGATGTTTCCCCACCCACCCACCCACTCCAGCTTTCTCACCCTCACATTCTCCTACACTGTGGCATTGAGTCTTCACAGGACCAAATCCCTCTCCTTCCCTCGGTGTCCAACAAGGCCAGCCTCTCCTACATATGCAGCTTGAGCCATGGGTCTCTCCATAGTTGGTGGTTTAGTCCCTGAGAGCTCTGTGGGGTCTGGTTGGTTGATATTGTTCTTCTTCCTATGGAATTGCAAACCCCTTCAGCTCCTCCAGTCCTTTCTCTAGCTCCTCCATTGGGGATCCCATGCTCAGTCCAATAGTTGTCTGTCAGCATCCACTTCTGTATTTGTCAGGCTCTGGCAGAGCCTCTCAGGAGACAGCCAGAAAGTATGTCTGGGAAGACATACTTTAAATGTGAGTATTACCATTCCATGAGCATGTTCCTATATTTAAAAAAGCAAAAAAGAATTCACATTTGGATTCACCTCCTTCTGCTTTGTGACTATGAATGTTGCATGATCAGCTGCCAAGTTTTGTGCTGAGATTGACTTTCCTGCCACGATAGAGTTTCCCCTCCAGCACTGATCAAAAGAAACTCTTCCTTAAGCTTCTCCTCTCAGGTACTTTGTCACAGCCACAAAATGCATCCAATCCAATGCAATAGTTCTGTCTTGTAGTTTTTTTTTGGTTAAACTTCACACTGATTTCTCCAGAAACTATACTAATTTATATGCCTACCCAGAATATAAATGGGTTTGCTTTAATCTGTATCTTCATAGGTATTATTGATTTTATTTTATTTTTTTAATTATAGCCAATCTGAATGTGTTGAGATGGAATCTCAGTGTAGTATAAGAGAAGTCTTGTATAAGACAAAGTATTGCTTTGTAGTATAAAATGGCTTCAAAATTATTTCAAACATTATGTCCTAGACTCCAACATGCTGAGATTACAAATTTTACTATTATGCCCAGCTTCAATGTTCTTGTTTCCATTATGGATAAATAAGTTCTGAAATACAGTGATGAAGAAATTAAGTAAATGTATAATTTTGAGATGGATTTTGCCTGATTAGTATCATAAAGAATCTTCTAGAAATGTAGATCTTATCTAATGATATTTTTAAAATTAGGGATTGTTATTACTTCTAAGAAAACATAGAAAAGTGGAGGTGGTATAAAATAAAATGAGGAGGTTGACTATGATTATGATACATTAGAAGGATGTGTGAAATTCTGAAATCAAAACATTATGTTCTATAACTAATAATTGTTACATATTATATTCCTGAGCTCCTTTCACTAGTAATCAAGGGAGACAGTGTACACTTCATACCTCTATTTTCTATTTATAGATTATTAACAACAATTAGTGTAAAGTATGAAGAATGAGCTGTATATTATTATGACATAATTTTCAAGTAAATGAAATTCCATGTAATTTAGTAATAACTGGACAAACCTGAATATGTTGTTTCTACTTGAAGAGTTGTAATGAAATTCTGAGATGTTCCTAATTAACTGTACTTTCAGTGCAATGGTTTCTTTTCTAAACCCCTTGACAATTTTCATGTAAGTAGAAAAAATGCTATTCATATGGAAAAACAAAAGAGCCCAAATGGCCAAAGGAATCCTGAAGAGTGAAAGAGAGGGGAATTACCTTTACAGATTCTGAGCTACATTGTAGAGCAATAGTAAAAGGAACATAATAGTGATACAAAAACAGATATGTAGAACAGTGGAAAAATATGGAGGGCATAAATATAAGAAGATATTATTACAACCACCTAATATTTGAGAAGTTTGCTGAAAATACATGCAAAAATAGCATCTTCAACAAATGCTACTGTGAAAACTATATTTCTGAATGCAGAGTAAAATAAGACACTTATATATCATCCTGCATAACATCAAGTACAAAAGTCTCAGTCATATTTGTATGAAAGTAGATAAGCTAAACTACAAGAAAAAATTGGTAATATCCAAAATATACAGATACAAGCAAGTTCTTTGTGAATCAGAGTCATTAATTATAGAAAGCAATTGACAAATAGGATCTCATAATACTTATGAACATTCAATAAATTTCATGTAACTACTATATCACCATGTACCTAAGTTAAAATGACAGTAAATACTTTTATATAATACATTACACATAGATCTCTCTCTCTCTCTCTCATGTTATTATAGTCAGTTTGACTATATACTGTTTCACTTACCATCAACCTTAAATATTCTCTCAAAATACCCTAGGAAATATCTCTTTCTTTACAAGGAAGAGAAACTCATAGTTTGGATGTGCCACTATCCAAAATCATGATATTAGTTATGTACATAACATATAAGGGTAAAGATGAGTAAGTATGTTTGTATAAGATAAATAAACAAAAAGTACAAAGCAGTTTCTGGATAGTAATGACTTTTTATGTCAAGTATATTTAGTAAAACAGCCTGGATATATAAGATACATTTTCACAGAGAATTCACAAAATACTTTAGGAGGTTTAAAACCTATCTGAACATATGCAAAAATTCAGAGTTTCATCTAGCTGTATGAAAAACTTTGAAAAATGAAGTGAAACTTCATATTCATATACAGAATTATTATTTGGCCTTGAAAGGAGGACTCAGTGCCCAAGAGAATACTTAGCATGAGTTACCAAATTAAGACTTTCAGGATTCAAAAATTATCCTGTGTTCCAATAGCTTTTCTTACTTGGTCCTTGGGAAGAAGTTGCTAATTAGATATGTGGTCATTAGGACTTGTGTTTTCTCATTAATATAGAATTTTGAAAGTAAGTTACTAATTAAGAAATATGTACTCCACATAAAGCAATGAATATACAATGATGACCAAAATAGGCAGTCTTTCATGTTTTCACCATTTTGTAAGTAGGTGCATGTGCTAATTGTCTTTGCGATTTTGTGTAGCAGATGAAGGCCTTTAACATGTGTCATGGTTTGTATATTCTTGACCAGGTAGTGGCACCATTTGGAGGTGTAGCCTTGTTGGAATATGTGTGCCCTGATTGGAGTAGGTGTGTCACTATGGGTGTGGGTTTAAGACCCTCACCCTAGTTGCCTGGAAGTCTGTCTTCTATTAGCAATTAGCAGCCTATGGATGAAGACATAGAATTCTCAGCTCTGCCTGTGCCATGACTGCCTGAATACTGCCATGCTCTCACCTTCATGATAATGGACTGAACCTCTGAACCTGTAAGCTAGCCCCAATTAAATGTTGTTTTTTATAAGACTTGCCTTGGTTATGGTGTCTGTTCACAGCAGTAAAACCCTAACTAAGACAACATACCATTAATTCAGCCTGATAAATAATTTATGGGATAGCTGATTGCAAAATCCATTTGTATAAAAGTGGCATTTATGTATTTCATTTAAGGTTTGTATTAAATTAAAATTTGCCACAGAAATTTTAGATCAATATTATTAAATGCAATGTTTATTTTTCTTGCCTTTTTTTAATTCTCTGAAAAATGAAAGTAAAAATGTTGAGAAAAGATCAAAGAAAAGCAGAAGTAATGTAAGAGGACTTTTGAGAGTCTAAAAATATAATAAACACTTAATAAATATTTATTTCAATCAACCAAATATCAACAGGAGAGAAGGTAATTTATAGGATACAAAATTAGAAATGGCAGAAGTTTCGAAAATTAGGAGATTGAAAACAGTTTGTTCAGCAATCCTGAATCTAAGAAAATAATTCTAAGTCCAATTCCTAGTGCTTATTCCATTAGAGAAACAGGATAATTATCAGTAAGAAACAAAAGGACAAAAACTTCCCAGATGATTCTAGGAAATTGAACACAATTTAGAACAAGGTTTAAGTGCTATATTGTGAACAAGGAGGGAATCAAAAGGCCTGTATTTAGGATGGTAAGAGCTCCAAGATTTTTCCCAACCAATGATAAAAATCAGAGAGCCACACTGTTCTTTGCATATTGACAACTTTGACACCCATTTAATTAACTGGAGCTACATTTACAATGTTAGTTTAAAATGTTCAGGCTCAATCTTGTCTGCACCATTTAAGTGACTTTTAAACCCCACGGGTTTTATGTTGCCAACCCAGCTTGCCTCAAGGCCAGTGGGTAGATCTGAGCAAAATTTAGAATGAAACTAGACTCAGGGCCATCTTTTCAGGGACTAAGTCAAAACAGACCTCCAGGGTCTGACCTCATAGTTTTTACTTCTTACAGATTTAAGCAAAGTAAAACTTTGGGAAGTGGTTTCTGCCTGACAGTTTTCACATCAAAGGTTTAAGCATAGGCACATAGAAACTCCCTAGCAAGGCAGCAAAATCCCTGTCACCTTTAGACTAAGAATGGATTCTATTGCTTGATAAACAGAGCTCAGAGCTAGGGCCTAAGTGAAGGATAGGGGATAAACATAAGAGCTGATTCTGTTAGTGAATGATTGAAAACATATAGGATCTATATTTTTAGGTATTAGCACTAGTTACTGAGAGAGAAAGTTCAGGATTAACAAGCCTAAACAATGCTTAGGATATTGCAGAAATTCAGATGGAGGCTGGCTCCTAATAGAATAGCAAGAATCACCAGGTTATTTGATATTTTTCCCTTTGGATATCCAAGTAACTTGTCATAATCCATTGTCTTACTTTGAATGAAATTGGCATACATGATTGACTATCCTTATTTCTCCAATGCTTACACTCACTTGTGCTTCCTTTTTTGCAAAACATCCAATAACACAATTTCTAGTAGTTAGGGAGTACTACAGATCTCAGTCAATATAATATATATGTAATGTGTGGATAGATAAATGATAGGTAGATGAAGATGAGTCATAGATACATGGATAGATAAATGAATGCTGTCTAGATGATAGATGATGGCTAGAAGAAAAGCCAAAGGTAGGGAAAGATAGATAGATAGATAGATAGATAGATAGATAGATAGATAGATAGATAGATAGATAGATTGACAGATGATATTTATTTCTGACGTGAACTAGAATACCCAAAGAAGTAAGAAACAACAGATTAGAGCAAACAAGTAACACTGACAGTCCCCAAAGAATAATTGAAATGGACTAGAAAAGAAATTATTCAAAATGTATATTTATAATACAGTAGCATTATGTGATAAAACAATCAGAGGTAAAATCTGGTACCACAAGTCAATAACGCCAGGACTCAGAAGGCAGAAAATATTGGATACTTGATACCAATGCCTGCCTGAGCTTAACAGCAAAACTCTCAACAAACCATGAGCTGACTGGCCAACTTGTCTGGAGATAAAGCATTTGCATGGAACATAATTGTTTAGAATTTTAATTTAGCACTGCAATCAAAGTAAAATTCGAGATCAGTTTGCTCTATCAGGCTTGTAGAGTGCGGAAGCTCCTCACATGCATGTGATTACCTTAGATTTGACCCAACCAGTGCATCGAAATATGTGTGAAATCAAGTTACTTAATTCAGTCTGTAGTTCAAGTTGAACAGATAATAGAAATACGTTAGAAATATTTCAAAATGTACCCACTGCTTCTCAAGACATACAAAGTACAAGAAAACAAAAAGATACCTTGGAAAAGAAGAGAAGGAATGTCTAAAAACCACTTACCAGATGGAAATAAGAACTGGAAGACTATGGGCGAAGATGTTGCACATTTAAAATAAACCTGTAGGCAGGTGTTGGAGTGGAAAGAATGTGATCAAAAGATATTTTTGAAAACACTAAATAAATATACTTATTTGAACAAAACAAAGAAAACCTGAAGGTAAAAAAAAATCATAGAACAAGCAAAACTTTACAGAAAGATTGAATATAATTATTAGTGGATTTATTTAGAAAGAATCAGTAATAATAAGCAAATGTATAAGAATTGATAAAATTATGGAGGTGGGGACCCTCTAGAATGTCCCATTCTAGACTCTCAGGACTGAGAGGGAGGGTCCTTAGATGAAATGCCCTACAGCGGGGAGAGGGACCTTATGGAATTCGCCTCCAGTGGAAGAACAGGGCATCAAGTGGAAGGATGAGGTGGCCATCCCATGGAATTCGCCTGCAGTGGAAGAACAGGGCATCAAGTGGAAGGATGAGGTTGCCATCCCATGGAATTCGCCTCCAGTGGAAGGACAGGGCATCAAGTGGAAGGATGAGGTTGCCATCCCATGGAATTCGCCTCCAGTGGAAGGACAGGGCATCAAGTGGAAGGATGAGGTGGCCATCCCATAGAATTCGCCTCCAGTGGAAGGACAGGGCATCAAGTGGAAGGATGAGGTTGCCATCCCATGATCAGGAACTCTGACCCAGAATTGTTCCTGTCTAGGGGAACTGTAGGGGCAAAAATGGAGAAAAGCCTGAGGGAGAAGACTTCCAGTGACAGGTCCAGATTGGGATTCAGCTGGATGGAGGCTCCAGGGCTAGATATTGTTACTTATTCTATGGTGTACTTACGTATGTGAAGAGGCTAACATAGCTGCCCTCTGAAACACCCATCAAACAACTGAAAGAGTCAGGTGCAGATACTTACACCCAAGCAGTCAACAGAAGCTGAGGACCCCTGTGGTTGAATTAGAGAAAAGCTTAAAGAAGTTGAGGAGGAGGGAGACCACATTAAAAAGACCAGCAGTCTCAAATAGCTTGGATTCCTGATACCTCTCAGACACTGAGCCACAAACCAGGCAGCATACACCCGTTGATATGAGGCACCCAATGTTTAACAGAGTACTGACAAGTCTGGCCTCAGTGAGAGAAAATGCACCTAACCCTTGAATGGCTTGAAGCCCCAGAGAGTGGGGAGTCTTAGAGGTGGGGTGGGGTGGAGACCTCCTCTTGGAGATGGCAGAGAAGGTATGGGATGAGGAGTGGGAGTGGGGCAGACACCGAGGAAGGTAGGTGCTGGACTGTAAAGAAAGAAAAAAAAATTAGAGTAGGAGGGTAACATGAGGGCAAACATCACAGTTTACTGCATAATAAATTAAGACTACAACAACAACAACAAAAAACTTACAGAAATGGTTGCCAGTTTAAAAAATTATACAAATTTACCCTCTTGTGCATGTTGAAAAACAGAAAAAATTAAACTAACACATGTAGCTTTTCTATATAATGTATTACTGATATAAATAGTAAGAGACTTTAAAATGATTTCACTAAGAATCCTAAGGAGGGGAGATCGTTCCATGAATACATGCGCAGAAAATGCTAAGTTTTACATGAATACAAATTCTATTCTGTTCTCCAGATTATAATACAATCACATTTATCACTGCCCTCTCCTGTCTCAAACCCTCCTCTTCTCCCCTCCCGATTCCAGCTTTCTGCAGTCACAGAGAGTTCCCTGTGTAGGCTTGAGGCTTTTGCCCTGTTCACTTGGCGTGTTCACTGCAGTCATCCTTGTCCAGCTCACATCTAGTCAGTCATGTTGGTGAGACCTCAGAGATATATAAGTGCTTGTCATTACAGGAATGGGACACTATGCTTGGCTTAAAAATAATTTTTAAACTTAAAATGTTTCAAAATTTGGTAAAAGTAAAGTAAGTTCCTATAACACATCTACACCACTCAAAGATAGGTAGATATACAATATTTTTTAAAATGTTTCTGGATTAAGTTATTTATTTATTTTATGTTCTGTATTTATTTTATGTTCTGTTCACAGCCTCCCCTCCCTCCTCTCCTCCAAGTAGCTCCCTCTCCCTTGCTACATCCATTTCTTCTACCCTTCTGCTCAGAAAGGGAAAGTCTTCCATAGATATCAATCCATCATACCAAGTTTAAGTAAGACTAGGGTCTTCTTCAGCTTTAGTGACTACACAATGTGCTCAGTTAGGAGAAAGAGATCCAAAGGCAGGCAATATAGTCAGAAACAGTGCCTGCTCCCACATGAAGACCCAGCTTTACAGCTGTTGCATATGTGCATAGATGGCCTAAGTCAGTCCTGTGCACACTCTCTGGTTTGCAGTTCAGTCTTTATTTTCACAACTGTGATCATAATTCAAAAGAATCAAATGAATACCAGTGAGTTTGGATCAAAATTATATAATGATGGTTAAAAATTAAAGCATATACATAAATGTTAATTACTCTCAGAATCAGAAAACACCCCCCCACACACATATATGTATATGTATAATCAAATAGCCATCTTAGGTGTTCTCACACATTCCTAAATGTTTGTTATCATAGTAGTCAGTTGTCTGACTCCAGACAGTAAAAGCCAAAAGGGACAAAGTATTTTGTTACTTTGAGTAAAGATTCTACATTCCTGAGAACTGCTACAACTCTATTCTCAGTGTGTATGCAATGGACTGGACTATTAGTGGCTGGGTAAAATTTCTCTCATTAACAAACATCTTATCTGCTTGAAATAATAGGAAACTAGAAATCCATTCATTACACCTTAAAATTAAATCACACATATGTTGCTCACTTATTGATTAAATTCATCTTAGCAAGTCTCTTGACATATTTTGGGCACTTTCACAGTGGGCATTTGAGATTTGCATCAGAGTCAGAATTTAATTAGCTTTTATTAATAAACATGGATTTAGGGAAAAAGAGTGTGGTAATATTTGTTTTCAGATGGCACAATAATTCATTACTCTATGATTAAATTTCTAATCAGTATTCATTTTCAGTTTCTCCCAAGTTATTCTTGAATATAGCATATAAAAACCCCAGACATGGCAAGTTTTAAAATATGAATGTCACTTTCCAAAGTCATTATTTTCTTTTCCTCATGGCAAGAGGCACCTTAGCTTGCATGGGAAGAAAAAAATATTCCCTATGTAGGCATTTCTATGCATTAAAATATTTTACCTTTCCTAAGATGTTATTCCAGGTTAATCCAACAAAAGCTGAAGGCAACCTAACTACTTACAGTACAATTTCCTTTTCACCTCAGTGTCTTTTATTATGTAATTCCAACACTGGTCAGTAAGCCTGATAATAGGAGAGTCATTCCACATTTAAATGTTTGTTTCATTAATTTTCTATACATTCTTACTCCATGGTCAACAACTGTGACTGTTGTAAATCGAGAAGAAAGTAATCAGAGAAATAAAAGACACAGTGTCACATTCTAGAACCTCATTCCATTTGTTTCCAAAAACACGGGTAATGTGCCCTAACAATGAGCTCAACATAAAAGTTTCTATGGACTTGTTACATGAATCTAATTTTATTACTCAGCCTTAATCCTCATACTTGTTTTGGACCTGCTCTGAGTAATGAACATACCTTTGCATTTCCTGTCAAATTTGGGATGTAAAGCATACCCCCAAGACTCTTGTCCCCTTTTCACTCTAGAGATAATAATTTATGTATTTCCATATACTACTAACAAGATAATGATATATTCCATCAAAAGAACTTTTGGGACCTACAATTGTCTTCATGGTCAAATCTCAGTCAGTACATATCATCTGAAGGTTCACTATGTATCAGAATATGCCCCTCAATATTTATCATTTAATTTGTTTGAAAGATTGAGATATTTCTTTTAGGCCCTATAATTATCAAGTGTGAAGATTGCTACATATGCATTGTGTTCATCTAGAAATAAGAATTACTTGCATCATCTTTAGAACTTTTTCTGAGGCAAAGTAAAAGTAATCAGCACATAAAATATGAGTCAAATAGTAATTTTATTAATTTTTGTATTGGTATTTTCAAGCATTTTATAGTTTATTCAATTACAATAATTTACTTATATGCTAAAATATTTTGTTTTTATTATTCAGAATGGTTCATTTATTGTGTTTATGTAATGTTAAACTATGTATAATTGATTTAGTACAAAACTGTTAATTTTATAATTGCCATATTCTAGGATATATTCAGAGTGTTCTCCTTTAAAATGTATATATATATTTTAAAAATTCTAAATTTATGATCCTTCAGACTCCCTTTTTTTTAGCAAATCATCACATAACATTCCACCACAACACCAGTAGAGATGGCTATTCTCTATAAACGCAAGAGGCAGCACATGCTGGCAAAGATGTAGAATAAGGAGAACACTCATCTGTTGTTTGTGGCAATGCAAACTTGTATATTCATTATAGAAACTCATGTGATGGTTTAGTAGAAAGATGAGAATCAATATATTTCAAGATCCAACTTGTCAAGATTAACTTATTATTTTGTTTTCAGCAACAAATCACATATCACTAATTAGAAATGTTGGATATTAACAATTGAAATTTTGATAATATGTAAATATTGCATCATCTTATCATTTCCTCCTCCTCTTCCTTCTCTTCCTTCACCTCCTCTTTCTCATCATCATCGTCATCAATCATCATCAGTGCTAGCCTTATGTGGGCAGTCAATTATATCACTGAGTTTCAAGAAAAAGAGCAAAAGGAAACTATTTATAAGTTTAAAAGAACATATAAAAAATCAGGCTTGGTAGGGCAAACCTGTAATCTCAGCTCTGGGAAGGCAGAGACAGGATAATCTCTGGGATTTACAGGTACATCAGCCTAGTGAAACCAATAATCTTCATGTTCAGTAAGAAAACTATGCTCAGATCATTAGGTGGAAAGCAATTGTGAAAGATGTTTGATTTTAACCTGTAGATGCTACATATAAGTGCACACAAGCATGTGCCTTCATGAACATGCATGAACACCACATAAGAAAACATACAGACACAGCCACATATAAAAAGAACAATATATACATATACACATATACATACATATATACAAATTCATATGCACACATACATGTGTATGTATATATGTTCATTTAAAAATTAATTTAACTTCACAATTATGGACTTTTTCCATAATTTATTTTCTTATTCACTTTATATCCCAATCACAGTGTTCCCTCCTCCCAGGCCAGCCTCATACTGGCTTCCAATAACTTAAACAGAAGCAAATCTTGTCAAGAATCATAAGATGCACAAATTTTGTTTTATAAATTAACAAATCTGCCTGTTTTGATGACAAGGAAGCAGAGGCTGGATAGCCTGCAAACCAAGGGTAGAAAAAAACATCACTGACATTGCCTGCCTCAATGATGAAGAACCTGAGGCTGGATAGCTCACAGGCCTAGACAAGGAAAATAATCAATGAAAAATTTCCTAATGTTGTTCTGCTATACATACAAATCAGTGCCTAGCTCCATTGTTATAAAAGAAGTTTGCCTCAGCAGCTTATGATAGTAGATGCAGATGCCTACAGGCACACATTGGATGAAGAAAGAGCACATATCAAAAAGGTGAAGGAAGAATTGTAGGAGCCAGAGGAATTCAGCACATAAGCAGAATCAGTGGCTCAAAGAACCAACTAATCATGGCTCACATGCATTCACAGAGTGAAGCATCAATTACAGAGTCTACAAGTGTCTGCCCTAGGTCCTCTGTATATGTGTTACAATTTGTTTATCCTTAGGTTGTGTTATTGTTGTTTGCTTTTTGTTTCTTCTGGAGGGATTGTTTTGTTTTGTTTTGTGGAGGGTGATTGGGCATGGAACTCCTAATAATGTGAGTGTAAAATCTCTGGACTCTTTGCCTGCCCTTGGGAAATTCTTTCTCCTACTGGGTTTCTGGAGAGGAATTCAACAACATGCCTTCTCTGGCAATAATAAAAGTGACATTAATGAGATAAACATATTTGTGGATCAAGAGGAGTTACAGAGACAAAATGTGGAGCAGAGACTGAAAGAAATGACCACCCAGAGACTACCTCACCTGGGGATTCATCCCATAAACAGCCACCAAACCCAGACACTATTGCAGATGCCAATAAGATTTTGCTGACAGGAGCCTGATATAGCTGTCTCCTAAGAGGCTCTACCGGTGCCTGACAAATACAGAAGTGGATGCTCACTGTCATCCATTGGACAGAGCACAGGGTCTCCCAATGAAGAAGCTAGAGAAAGTACCCAAGGAGCTGAAGGGGGCTGCAGCCATATAAGAGGAACAAAAATATGAACTAACCAATACCCCCAGAGCTCGTGTCTCTAGCTGCATATGTAGCAGAAGATGGCCTAGTTGGCCATCAATAGGAGAGGTCCTTGTCTTGCATTCCAGGGCCAGAAAGTGGGAGTGGGTGGATTGGACAGCAGGGGGTTGGGTGGAGGGTATAAGGGATTTTAGGAGAGGAAACTAGGAAAGGGGATAGCATTTGAAACATAAATGAAGAAAACATCTAATAAAAAAATAAGGAAGAAAGTTCAAATGCATTGTTTTTCTTTTTTCCACATTCTTGCAAAAACTATGGTATGAGAACAATATTGTCTTATAGTAGGGTCAGTTAGCATGTTGATACATTTTCTTCATATTTAAAATTTCAGCAGTTCTTCATAACAAACTCACATTTGATATCAAATTTCTTAAAGAGAATTAATATCCCCAAAGATATTTGCTAGCATATACAGAACATTTTCTGTAAAAATGAATGCCCCATTATTAAATGAGTATACTTATTTATGCAAAAGTGTATTGTCCACATAAGTAATATTTACAGTTTTACTTATGGTAAAATATTTTAATGGGTTATTTTTTAGCTTACCACAGGACATAGGGAACCAACTCATCACTGTAGTTTAAAATGACATAATATTATATAAAATATTCCCTATAAAATTATTGGTACTACATTTGTCAAAATAATTCAACATTACTATCTTAAGATAAGACTATGTACTTACAAGAATTTTAGCAATTATGTTTGATTGTCAACAAATTACTGTGAATTCAAGCTGAGGAGAAGCAGTTCTCCAGTGAAAGTACTGTTTGTGTATAAAGATGCTTGTGCTTCACAGGATGTGGAGACTTATTTTTCATCAACTTCTCACCAGATCTGTTCCTCAAATTATTAAATCGAAGAGCAATAAAAGCTCATATAAAGGAGCTATTGACACAAACACCTTGTAACTGAATTTAACCTTCTGGTAAATGCCTATGATTCTATCTATCATATCTACAAACAAACTAAAAAATAATAAATTAAAAAATTAATAATAAAAACCTTCCTGTTCTTACATTTAGAACTGGATAAAAAGCACCATGTGTTTCCATGGCTGTTATTTTCATGATTTATTGCTAAGCAAAGATACTCTAACCTCCAACATGACATGAGGCAGCACAGAAGAAGCCATTGTGACTATTCAACTCTTTGAAGGACTCCATGAAAGTAGCAAATGAATTAATAAAATTCTAGTTGTCATAAAATTCTGTGTTGGTAATAGATTGCCATGTGAAGCCTATTGTTTTTAGTCAAACAGTGTTCTCATGAAAACTTTTTAAATATACATTGATGGTCCAGGACATTGAGATGACAACCCAAGATATAAGTAGTTTGCACATTGGCCTAATTTACAATTTTAGTGTCTTGAAGGAGCAGTTTCTTGGGGTGTGAAAAGAAAGAGGTTCACAGTAGCGAAGGCAGCATCAATCCTGGCAGAACGTTTGGAAGACATCTCCAGGAACTCCCTGAACAATAGGCTGTGGATCCACAGCCATTTATTTCTCTAGATAGTGCATTGAGCTCAAGCTTGCACTCCTCCATTCTGATTCCAGATGCTTTGCAATACAGCTAGTGAATTACATATAAAATAATTGACTGTATCCTCTAATAATTAAACAAGAGGCTGGGGTGTGGCTCATTAATCTAAGGATCAAGTGTACGCAAGACTGAAAATAAATTTCTGTTTAATTAAAACCAACCTGGATGAGATGGCTCAGTAATGCTAATGCTTAATGCTAAGCCTGGAGTTTGATTCTGGGAACACAGATGGTGAAAGGACAAAAATGACCCCACAAACTACCCTCTGAGTTCTACATGTGTGCCATGACATGCACACACACATGGACACATATGCACACACACACACATACACACCACACACACACACACACACACCACTCTCTCTCACACACACTCACACAAACATACCACACTCACACCACAGAGAGAGAGAGAGAGAGAGAGAGAGAGAGAGAGAGAGAGAGAGAGAGAAAGAAAGAGAGAAAGAGAGAGAGAGGCAGAGACAAAGCATCAGAAGCAGACAGAGAGAGAACACACAGACACACAGAGATGAGACTCACACAGACCCACACATAGTGCATATAAATGTAATTCGTTTTTTCTCGAATTTTTTTGTCTATAATTTTTGAATTTTATAATGTTTCCATGTTATTTTTCTAAGCAACTACACATGAATTAAAAGGTAATGGAAGATCACTCTAATTATACATACTGTACCTGTAATGATGTGTGCCTCACACTTTTCCACTTATTAATACATTGCATGTTTTAACTTTTAAAATTATTTTGGGGGGCCTCTTTTAAAAAAATGTGTTCTCATTGTTGTTACATTTCTACAATTACTGAGCCATGAATGCAGATCGTGTTAGGGGGAAGGTTTAGATGCTTCTCTTTTGTATCACACTTTTTAGAACAAAGACACTTTAAAATCTGTTCCTTGACAGTTACTTCGATTTAAGTACATGCAAAACACACTTCAGTTAGCAGAATGAAAGATTTAGAAGTGACCCTTGAAGTAAATAAAAATTCCGGGAAGATTCAGGATATCATGTGAATGACTATTGTATTCAGCCTCTCGGTGGAAGACAGTGATTTGACGTTATTTTGTATTTTTTTTGTTTGTTTTGACAGTGTGGTCAGTAGATGGCACTGTTTGTTTTATTAATAACCACTAGCCACTCCCTTCATTTTGAACTTTTAAAACAAAATTTCAAAGTTCCTGCTATCGACCTTACCAAAAAAATGCTTTGATTGCCTGTTGGATGACAACTTTGTTTTAATAACATTGAACAATGTTGACGGAAAAATCTGAAAGATTAGTGTGATTTGAATATTACCTCCGATAAATACAAAAACTACTTCTCACAATCATACTTATTTACTAAAACTGTGTTTTAAGTCTCTAAAATATACAATGATATGGGGGATTTAACTATGTCTGATGAGACAAAACCACCTTCTATTAGCAAGTATAAAGTCATTCCCTTAACTTTTATTTTAAATAAAAACAAAACTCAAAATATTTGGAACACTGAAATGATGCTAGATTTTGCAAAAATTACTTTGATTGAGAATTAAGAAAAAATAGTTTTAAGTAGTGTACAAGAGCACATAATGCAGGAGGACCAATGATAACACACACAAATATACTTTTAATGAATGAAAACATAACTGAAAGAAATTATAATGTGCAAGGGTAAATTTAATTTATTGCCTTGGGTAAGGTGTGAGGCATCATGGTTAACTCAAGCATCAATCTCAGGATGGTTTGTGGAGGTGTGAGGAGGTGTGAGGAGGAGTGAGGAGGGGTGAGGAACTGTGAGGAGGGGTGAGGAGATGTGAGGAGGTGTGAGGAAGGGTGAGGAGGGGTGAGGAGGTGTGTGGAGGGGTGAGGAGCTCTGAGGAGGTGTGAGGAGGGGTGAGGAGGTGTGTGGAGGGGTGACGAGCTCTGAGGAGGTGTGAGGAGGGGTGAGGAGGTGTGAGGAGGGGTGAAGAGATGGTGTGAGGAGGTGTGAGGAGGTGTGAGGAGGTGTGAGGAGGGGTGAGGAGGTGTGTGGAGGGGTGACGAGCTCTGAGGAGGTGTGAGGAGGGGTGAGGAGGTGTGAGGGGGGTTAAGGAGGGGTAAGGAGGGGTGAGGAGTGGTGAGGAGCTGTGAGGAGCTGTGAGGAGGGGTGAGGAGATAGGTGTCAAGAAGGGTGAGGAGGTGCTATATATATGATTAACATGAGTGACTTTAAGTATGGGGAGTTAAATACAGTTAATAAGAGTGAGTAGTAAACACAGTTTTATTAAAGATGAAGAAATCCATGTATCATGAGGACAGAAGCCACCCTTGCTGTGCTTCCCTCCTTCCACCTGTTTTACAGGTTTCAGACTGGTGATTCTATAGCAATGTATGAGCTGAGGTCTTTAAATCAGTTCTGTCTTTCTTCTCTCCCGTTCTCTCCTTGTCACTTACTTTTTCATATGTACAGGGAAAAAATAACTGCAAATTTGAATGAAAATTAATATTAGTCATTTAAATTTTTCAGTAGGACATTAGGATAAAAAGTGACAGTTACTTAGAACAACATAATCTCATAGTGGAAAGAGAAATTATTGCTAAACTAAGAGCAAAACTGAAGAAAGGAGAGCACTTGGTCATGACTGAAAAAGAAAGTCTGACAGCGTAGGTTCCCAGATTAGTTTTTTTTTCTACCCCGTTCAAGTGAATCTGTACTCTACCATCAGGGTTTTGTGGAGATCGAGGACAACCTTCAGGGACTGAAGGCTGCTTTTCCACATGACAACATTATCCAGGTGAACTACCATGAAATTTTCTACAGATTCTCTGAGTTTGCCTGGTATCATTTAGGAATGTGCTGGGATTATAACCACTGGTACTTTTGTGTCTGCCTATTACATAGGTAAGAGCATCCAAATTTAGGTATGCAGACTTACATGTAAGTTGCTTTACCCAACAAAGGATCTTCCCAGCAGTAAAAAGGAAATGTTGGCTAAGAGAATTCAATATAATTATATCTGTAAATTCATGTTTATTTTTATTCCTAGATATAATTATTTCTGTTACTATTATCTCATACCCTCTTTTCATTTTATTTAAATCAAATATCTAATTGTCAGAGTTAAATGTGTTTCATTTGTAATATTCACAGAGTTAAGGATATTACTAAAAGCCAATGAGTAGTGGCTTTCAAAGTAGGGAAAAGAAAACACATTATTTTAATGATATGAAAGAGAATAACAAAGAGAATTGTTAAACTGAAGTAACATATGTGATGGGATAGGGGCTACAATATAAATAAAATTAAATATCGCTAAAAAATATGTTAAAAACATTCTACTTCCATAGTAGTTTCCTTAGATTGTGTGTGTATACATATATATACATATATAAACATATGAAAATGTTTATAAACTTCATTTTTTAAAATGACACAAATATAAGGGGTACAAAGGCATAGATCTATAAAGAGTTTAGTGGGAGACAAAATAGATGAAAATATTTTAAGAAGAGTATTATTATTATTATTATTTACATTTCAAATGTTTTTCCCCTTCCCAGCCTCCTCTCCTGAGCATTCCATTCCAGCCCTCCTCCCCTCAGCTTCTAAGATGCTGTTTCCAAACACTCATCCACTCCTGCATCATTCCTCTAACATCTCTTTTCTCTGGGGTATCAAGCCTCCACAGGACCAAGTGTATCCCCTCCAATGACGCCAAACAAGGAAATTCTCTGCTAAATGTATGTGCTTTGGTTAGTGACTTAGTCCCTGAGATCTCTGAGGGGTCCAATTGGTTCTTATAGTATTACATTCCCCTTTGACTCCTTGAATGTGTCCCATAACTCTTCATTAGGGGTCCCCTGAGTTCAATGGGTGGCTATAAGTATGTGCATCTCTGTCTTAGTCAGGTGCTCGCAGAGTCTTTCAGAGGACAACCATTCCTGGCTCCTGTATGCAAAGACATCTTGGTATCAGCAATAGTTTCGGGGGTTTGGCCTGGGCATCGAAGGGATTCCAAGGTGGGGCAGTCTCTAGATGGGCTCTATCTATCTATCTATCTATCTATCTATCTATCTATCTATCTATCTATCTATCTATCTATCTCTGCTCCACTTTTTGTGCCTGAATTTCCTTAGATAGGAACAATTCGGGGTTAAAATTTTTGAGATGGGTGGGTGGTCCCATCTCTTAACTAGCGGCCATGTCTATCTACCTGAGGTGGCCGTTTAAGGTTCTATCTCCTCAGTGTTGGGCATTTTGACTAATTCCCCTTGGGTCCTCCTACATCCCTGCTGTCTGAGACTTTCTAGTGGTTTTCCCTGTTCCCCATTCCACACTGCTGCATATTTCTATACATTCTCCTGGCCCTCTGGGCTTCTCTCCTATCTCCCCGTATTCCTGATCCTGCCCCACTCCCCGTTTTTCCCTCCATCACCCCTCTTTCGCCCAGGTCCCTCCCTCCCTCTGCCTCCTGCGATTATTTTGTTCCCCCTTCTAAGTGAGATTGAAGCATCTACACTTGGGCCTTCCTTCTTGTTAAGTTTCATAATATCTAATCAAATAGTTTTAATTCCAAACATCCTTAGCAATATGTAAATACAAATAAAAACTTCTTTGTAATTTCATGTTACCCCAGTCAGAATGGCTAATATAAATATATGAACACACCATTTGATAAATTTGAGAAAGAATATTTATTCATTTCTGGTCAGAGACAAACTGGTACAGTCATTATGAAAATTAGCATGCTGAATCCTCAAATGACATAAATTGTTTTGTCACAGAATTCAACATTATCATTCTTGTGAATATATGCAAAGGACTCTAGATAGCTCTATGCTAATATTTACACTTTTATATTCATAGCTGTTCTATTTAAGTTATACAAGAAATTGAAGCAACTGAGATATCACTCAACTAATGAGTCCATGATGAAAATATTGTTTATACACAAAGGAATATTATTCATTTTCTAAGTAAAATGAAACTTTGAAATTCATTGATAAATGTATGAATCTAGAAGCAATCAGGCTGAATGTAGTA
This sequence comes from Mus caroli, assembly GCF_978045245.1. Taxonomy (NCBI): domain Eukaryota; kingdom Metazoa; phylum Chordata; class Mammalia; order Rodentia; family Muridae; genus Mus; species Mus caroli. The sequence goes on from NW_028227256.1 coordinate 138,165,226, forward strand.
AGACAAACTGAGTAAGACAAATATATTAAGTTTTCTTCCATTGGTGTATCTTAGTCTTTAGTCTTTAGATATATATGCTGCATATAAAACATTCATAATGTCAGAAAATTAATAAGGATTAGTGGATGTATTTGCTATGGAAGGAAGCTTTAATCCAGAGGCGTAAGGTGTAAAATATAAAAGGAAAAAAAAGGGGGGGTTGAATTTGAGTAGAAAATGTGAGAGAATGGTAGAGGAGGAATTTGATGGAAGTATAAATAACACTAAAGACATTTAGAAAAGAGCATGGAAACCTATTTTTCTAAAAATTTGCACACACACACACATGAGTTAAAACAGATCCCTATAATGATGAGTTAATGCTCCTATTAAACTATAGATTAACATATTTTATCTGAATTTATATAAAAACAAAAGGCATCTGTGAATTGAACTGGGGCATGAACCAGAAGTGGATAGTGCTGCAGAACACTCAACAACTAGCTAAGGGGATGGATGAAGAAGAAATTCTAAAACATTCCTTAAAGCAAAACTAAGATAAATATTAGTTTTTATATTTTTTAGGATTCCAGCAATGTAAATGTTGATGCCTATTATCATTTAAAATTTTAATGAAAACAAATAATTCAAATTAACTTTACTGAAGAGAAATCTTTTGTTTTTTTGTTTTTTGTTTTTTTTTTTTGAAGGCTCAGTTGTGTCATGTGATATCTTTCTGGAAACTGTCTTGTGAGAGGATGGTTTTGTTGAAGCAGACACATGGGAGACTGATTTGTTAAGATTAGATATATCATGTTTTTCTGGAAGCAGCCTGGACAAGGAGTATGTGATGTTTTGCTAGAGAATATGCTTGATAGAACACATGGTGTTTGGAAAGGGTATAAGTATAGACAAACAGACAGTTGATGACCTTGGAGGGTATTGGTATATCTTGCCACTCTTTGCTGGTCATCATTGGACTATTCTGATGCTGTTTTTCACTGACTACGCTGGCTGCTACTGGTTTGCCTTACCATTCTTTTTTGGTCATTGTTTGTCATAACCAAAATAAAGAGAAACAGAACAAAAAACTTTTGTTTGTGTTGAGGTGGCTTCTTGCCACTTCCGTGGATTCAGGCAGATTTGTAAAGCCTTGCTTTTCTTCTTGATTGACCTGCCTGCCATTTCTAATTTGTGAATGGTGTTTGTGAGTGGACAGAGCCACAGCTGCTGATTTCTGTGAACTGAGCTGCTGATTTCTTGACAGTGCAGACTGGATTTGCTCCAGTGCAATATTTCTAAACTGGTCGACATCCTCCTTTGCCTTTTGGTACCCACTTGCTTTAAAGTTAATGAAAATAACAATTCCTACTTTTTACCTTTCTGTTCTAGGTATAAATAATTCTATCGTCCTTTATGTTTCTATGCTGTACTCTTATTTTAAAGTTTCATATGTTTTTCTTTAACCACATTATGAATCTGTTGAGACTAAAAGTATATAATAATAAATACCTAGAAGGGACAAAATAAATACTTTTTCAGTAAACTAATATAAACAGATCAGGAAAGTTCACATAATTTTCTTTATTATTGGAAATAAGTTTTCTTTCATACAATATATTTGATCTCAATTTCCACTACCTCAACTCTTCTCAGATCCTCTCCACTTTCAACCCTACCTACCAGACTTCATGTCTTCTTTTTCATTTTCTCTCTTCCTTTCTGTTTCTCCTTCTAGAAAAATAAATTAACCAGTAAACAATAGCAAAACACACAAAACATAAAAGCACAAGAAACACACACACATAATCCCTAAAACCACAAAATCAGAAAACATAGTAAATCAGCAAAATTAGAGTAAACTGAAAAAAAATGCCTAAACAAAGCAATACAAGAAAGAGTCAAGGAAACAAAAAAGATATATATATATATATATATATATATATATATATGATGTTTTTATATTATATATATATATATATATATATATATATAGAGAGAGAGAGAGAGAGAGAGAGAGAAGCAGGCAATACAAACAACAGGAACAATAAAATCTTAAGGTTGTTTTGTGTTGGCCATCTACTGCAGCTGCATGGGCTTCATCCTTCAGTATAGTTGACATGTTTCTTTGGAGAAAAATACATTTTTGTAAGGGGGTTTCAATTGAAATAACATCTTGTTTAATTATGGAAGCCCATTTCTTCTTCCTCCTTTCAACACAGGGACCCCATCTGATTTGAATCTGTGTATGATGCCATAGTATTTCTGAGCATATATTTGCATATGCCCTGTTGTTTCTGGGTTATACTGTTTATTTTATTGATGTCATTAAGCCCTTTTGTCTCTTAAAGTTTTTTATCCTCTTCTTGGTAGCAGAAAGTTGTCATTTAATGAAGAGATTGGAGGAAGACTTATCATTTAAAAATGAGATTTTATTGACTTTAACTCTTTTTAAAAATTATTATTATTATTAATATTTCACTATATACCCTGCTCACTGCCTCCTCCTAGTAATACTGTCTCACAATCCTTCCCCCAACCATTCTGGCTTTTCAAGTCTCTGTGAAGCTAGGAGCTTCCTCTCCCACTAGGGCCAGACAAGACAGCTCAGTTAGTAGAAAATATCCCATCTATAGGCAACAGCTTTTGGGATAGTCTCCACTCCAGTTGTTCATGACTCATATGAAGGTCAAGCTGTACATCTGCTACATATGAGAAGGAAGGCCTAGGTCGAGCCTGTGTATGTTCTTTGGTTGGTAGTTCAGACTCTAAGAGCCCCAAGAGTCCATGTTAATTGACTCTATTGGTCCTCCCGTAGAGTTTCTATCTCATTTGGGACTCATAATCCTTCTTCCTGATCTTCCATAAGAATTCCCAACCACCATCCCTTTGGGGTTGCCTTTGGGTGTCTGTATCTGTCTGAGTCATATACTGGGTGGAGCCTCTCAGAAGACAACATATCATGTTCCTGTCTGGAACATAATAGAGTATCATTAATAATGTCAGGGATAGGCTCTTGACCATGGGATGGGTCTCACATTGTGCAACTTATTGGTTGACCATTCCCTCAGTCTTTGCTCCCTCCCAAGTGCCTGAATTACTTGCAGACAGGATAAATTTATGGTTGAATGTTTTGTGGGTAGGTTAGTGTATCTATCAATTTACTGGAACCTCATCTGGATACAGAAAATGACCTGTTCTGGTTCCATATCTCTAATGTAGCGAGTCACATTTAAGATCTCTCCCATTGATTCTTGGGTGCCTAACTTGTTCTAGGACATGTCTTCTCCTTGAGATTCACCCTACTGCCTCACCCATTCATTGTAGATTTCCATCCATTTTTGTGGTCATCTAGCCATCTCTCCTGATCATCCCCTACACGAACCTAAATCACCCTTTCCTGGAAATCCATCCCATTACAGTCACCAAACCCACTCATCCTGAGTGAGGTATCCAAATCCCAAAAAGCACATATGGTATACACTCACTGGTAAGTGGATATTAGCCTAAAGGCCCAGAATACACAATATACAATTTACAGACAACATGAAGCTCAAGAAGAAGGAAGACCAAGTTATGGATGCTTTGGTCCTTCTAAGAATGGGGAACAAAATACTCATGGGAGGAAGTACGGGGACAGTGTGGAACAGAGACTGAAGGAAAGGTCATCAAGATACTACCTCACCTGAGGATCCATCCCATATACACTCACCAAACCCAGACACTATTGTGGATGCCAACAAGTGCTTGCTGACAGGAGCCTGATATGGCTGTCTCCTGAAAGGCTCTTCAAGAGCTTGACAATTATTGCAGAGGCAGATGTACATATCCAACTATTGGACAGAGCACAAGGGGAAGGGGGGATTGGATAGGGGTTTCCAAAGGACTAAAGGACTGAAGGGGTTTTCAACCCGAACAACAATATCAACCACATAACTTTTCTAAAGGCTGTATTCTCTCGTTTACTCTACCTAGTTATCTCCTCCCCTATTTAGTCCTTCTACTCCAATTTCTCATTTGAAATTTTCCTTTGTGAAACTATTTTATCTCCCTATTATCTGGAAGATTCCCTCTTCCCATCTTAATCTCTTCCTACATACTTACTTTTGCAATCACCTGAATTTTACCACACATATCTAAGGCTTAAAATCTAACATCTGCATATCTGAGAAAACATGCAGTACTTGTCTTTCTGGGTCTGTGTTATCCCACTCAAGATTATTGTTTCTTCTAATTTCATAATACAATTATTCTTATCAGCTAAATAATATTCTCTTGTGTAAATTTATCACATTTGCATTATATTATTGAGTCGCTGGTTAAAGGGGTCTCATGGACTCTCCCATGAATACTACTATTCATGGCTATTTTTGAGTGTTATTGCTTACCTTCCAATAAGGCTCTATTCCTGAAGAATTATTTCTGCTATCAAATATGAAGAAATTGAGCTAGTGCCAAACAAAAATCTCCCTTCCAGTGACTAAAACACTAAATAATATAATACGACTTTATCAAACTCCTCTCCAAGAGCCTCAGGATTATATGCTAAAGAAGACAAGTCTGTAAGATCCAAAGACAGTTGATGACAGCAATGAAACATCATCATCTAGACATGGCAGTGGTAATAAAAGTATCAACTCACAGAGTCTATGACAGCATGCATAAGGCAAGCACAAGCAAAAACTTCCAGTACTGTCAAAAGAAACAAGCACGGATTCTCATTCCTAACCAAGAAATATTTAAAATTGGTTAACTGCAACAATGGGAAAATGTTTTCTTCAGTGGAGTGATATGAGAGGGCAGGACCAATGTATGCTCAGGAGTACCCAAAATTGACTTCTTATATTTGTATTTTATTGTTTGTTTATTATTTTCATATTTGTATTTTTATATATTTTGTCATTTTTTTTTGTTCACTGGTTTTCCTAGTTGCTTTTTTTTTGGTAGTTATGGAGGTGGGTTTTAATCTAGAAGAAATTGGAGGAATAGGGAGAATGTGATCAAAATAAATTGCTTAAAATTTTAAAGCTTATTAGATAAAAAAAAATCATGGTTTAAAACCTTTAAGGTATAATTAACTTATATGCAATTAAAATATCTCAGAACACGAAGACAAGTGAGGATGAATGCTTTTTCAAATGTAAGTGAAAGATACTTAAAAGTCTGACAGCTTTGAATTTAAAAAGTCAGAAACCAAACATATTGACAAGAAAATATTGTTAAGACCTGAAAATCAGGTTCACTTTACAATTTTGCTGTCAATCCTTTAAAATGTATCTTGTTTTCTGTGATTATTTCCAGCATTACTTTACAAGTAGTTGAGAAGGTTCCCACATCTCTGCTTTATGTGTGGAGGAAGAAATAGAAAATCTCTTCTGGGCTCTGATTGTCAATGAGTACAAGCCTGAAGGGCAACATGCGCGTTATCACTTGTTTTATGATAGTGACTTGTTCACAGGTATAAAGGCTTAGCATAGGATCCCTAATGAAGGAAATAAAGGGCCCAAGGAGCTGAAGGAGTTTGCAGCCCCATAGGAGGAAGAACAATATGAACTAACCAGTACCCCCCTTCCCCCCGGAGCTCCCTGGGACTAAACCACCAACCAAAAAGCACAAATGGTGGGACTCATGGCTCCAGCTGCATATGCAACAGAGGATGGCCTAGTTGGACATCAATGAGATGAGAGACCCTTTGTCCTATGAAGGCTCTATGCCCCAGTGTGGGGGAATACCACGTCCAGGAAGTGGGAGTGGGTGGGTTGTTGAGCAGGGGAAGGGGGAAGAGGATAGGGGGAAGCTGTTTTTCAGAGAGGAAACAATAGATCCTACAGTGTAATATTATTATTATGGAAATAACTACTAAATTTGTAGATTAGTTAACACTTCTCATCACACAAGAGAACTTGAGGATTAAATGAATGAGCTCATATTTTTCAGTTATTGATGTTGGGAAAATAAAATGAATAAAATGAAACTCCACATATGGAGAGATATGCTTCTAACATATTATCCAATTAATTGTTGAAGACAAATCTTATTTTTTATTTTCTGATCTTAAAGTAACAATACGTGCATAATTATTTGCTTTTGAATCAAAGTTATAATGCCTACTGGCAGATACTGTAAAGTAGTTAGTACTCTAAAAGTAGTAAAGTACTTAGTGATGAACACGTTCAACAGTCCAACTGCAAGGCTTCTCATGAGGAACATGAGTAGCTTGCTTCGATCACCGAGGAAGAGGCTGTAACGGAAGTGAATAGTCAGAGAAAGCCAGAAAATAAGAGCTAAATTCTCCACAAAGAAGAACTCTGCTAGCGCCTTGATTCTGCACCCTGAGAACCATAAGATGGTATATTTTTGTTAGCTTGTGCATCACATTATATATAATTTGCTATATGAGAAAAATAAATTATTCTATATATTGATATTGTGAAAACTATGAAAGTTTCAAGTTTCCAAAGCCTAAACTATATGAAAAGGCTGACACATTTATTAAGATTCAGCAAAGCCGTGGTCTTCTCATAGTGTTCCCTATGGTTCCTTTATCAAATTTCTTTCAGAGAATCATATAGTAGACTCATTCATATAGCATACACAAAATATGAATACTAAATGCAATATTCAACACATAATAAATATACATGCATCATCAATATCCATTTTGTGTTACATTAGCTTTTCATCATTTTGGAAATAGTTTCAGATTTTTTTTTTTTTAGTTTCTTATGTCTTTATATATTTCTTTAATTTATTCTTTATTTTTTTTTAGAGTCCAGACTTTATCCACCTCCTGGTCAGCAGTCTGACTGTTCCATATGCCATACCTTCCCTACTGTCTCCAAGAAGATATTCCCCCACCCCAACCCCACCAGACTTCCCCACTCCCTGGGGCCTCAAGTCTCTTGAGGATTATGTGCATCTTCTCTGGTTGAGTCCAGGCCCAGCAGTCCTCTGCTGCATATGTGTTGGGGGCCTCATATCTGAAATTACAATATACTTACATTAATCTAGCCTTCCTTTATCTTCCTTCAAACTCTCCCTTGAACTTATAACTGATTTCTTTTAAATTCGTGGCTGTTTAAAAATGTTATTATATGAATGTGTGTGTGTGTGTGTGTATGCATAGGTGTCTGTGCTTATGTGTATGGTGAGGTATTACTAATGTATAAACCATTTTGTGCTAGAGTATCACCAACATGAATGCCTCTACATGAGCTGAACGAGGGTGACATTAATGGACATATTAACATGAACAAAGGAATCCTCTCAAGGCCTCAATTTTATATGAATAACTATAGGCAATGAAGGACTTCTGAGTTGAGAAATAGTCTGTCTCAGGGAAGTGCACATCAATTGAATATCCAATACCAAATGATCACCCCTGAAAATACACATACAAGAAACATGCAGATATCATTTTAGAAGTTGCTAGGTGTCAAACAGCAACAATCTTTGGTCTGAACTGGTGGCTACATTATTCCATCTAAAAAGTAAGAAAAACAGATGTTTCATATGTCTGATCATTAAGTAGCTATATTTTAAAAGAAGCAGATTTTAAAGGCTAAAAAAGATTTCATGTTCCATGGATCTCATTGAGGGACATCTAATTAAAATACACAGTCATCACTTTATGTCAGTGTCATGAGAATTACCTCAGCACAAACTGACTAAAGAATAAAATAGTTGAGTCAGGTGTACATACACACCAAGTTATGACTAGTGAAATGCAAAATGAAGATTACTAATATATTCAAAGCTACAAGGCTAAGCACTTCTCGTTGCCCATTATTTCAATGGTATTATAAATGGCTTTACAAGGAATTCAAATGCTTAAAACGATTATGTTCAAGGTCTGTTAAAATAAACGTAGCTGAAGGTTGGACATTTTAGACTGAGAATAAATAATAAGTCTCTATCATTCCATGTGAATGCCAATTATTTTAGTTAGGGTTTCCATTGTTGTGAAGATTCACCATGACCAAAACAACTCTTTTAAGTACAACACTTAATTGGAAATGGCTTACAAGTTCAGAGGTCCAGTCCATTATCATCAAGGTGGGGTCATGCCAGTGCCTAGGCAGGCATGGTCCAGGAGAAGCTTAGAGTTCCACCTCTTGAAGGCAAACTGGAGACAACTAGCATAGTTAGGCAGCCAGGAGGAAGCTCTCCAAGCCCACCCCAACATGGCCATATCTACTCCAACAAGGCTACAACTCTAAATAGTGCCATTCCCCGGGCCAAGCATATTCAAATGCCCAGACCTATCAAAGATGCCAGGAAGAACAATGACATTTTTTTGAGAACTAGGTTACCCATTGGATGTGTGCACATATTCATTAAATTTGAATTTAAATAGTATATTTGGGGTCAAAATGTCATTTCTGTCCTCTAACTGACTTTCAGAATACTCTGAGTACTTATAACATGACCAGTTATGCTGACAAGTTTGAAACCCCTGGATATGAACTGTTACTCAAATGATTATAAAACACATGGTTACTGGATATGTGTGTGTATGTGTGTGTGTGTGTGTGTGTGTGTTTGTAAAGTCCTTAGATAGTTATGGAAATGCATTTTCATTTCTATCCTCAGTGTTACTTTATCCCTCTTCCCTACATGAGTACTATGTCATTCTTAGTGACTCCATGTCATTATTCCTCTATCCTGTATCTAAGAGTTTTATACAACATGATAGATAATTGATGGCCAGACAGATAGATATAGATAGATAAATGATAGATATATGTTGATAGACAGACAGACGGACAGACGGACAGACAGACAGACAGACAGACAGACAGATAGATAGATAGATAGATAGATAGATAGATAGATAGATAGATAGAAAAATAGATACAAACACACATATATAAATAGATACATGGATGATAGATAATGCATACCTGTCTTAGAGTTCCCATTGCTCTGATAAAACATCATGATCAAAAAAGAACCTCAGATAAAGGTTTGTGTATGCTCCCTCTCCCTCTTCTTCTCTCTCGTGTATCTCTCTCTCTCTCTCTCTCTCTCTCTCTCTCTCTCTCTCTCTTTCTCTTTCATGTGACATGTTCTGTCACAATATATTATGAATAAAGTTCATCAGGACCTCAAGGCAAGAATCTGGATTTAGGAACTGAAACAGAAGTCATGAATAAAGAATCCTTATAAGTTTAATCTCCATGGATGGTTCAGTCTCCTTTTTGATAGAGCTAGGACCATTTTCCTGCGGGTTAAACAAAGCACAGTGTGTTGGATACCCCACCGTAAATCATTATTCAAAAATATGGGGACCCACAGAAAACTGATGGAGGCAGTTTTAACAGCGGTTTCTCTTTTAGATAACTTTAACTTGTATCAAGTTTACAATAGAACAAAAACAAAAGGAAAATAAAATGATAGCTAGTCATCTAGATAAAAGTACAGATAAGGAGACAAGTGATAGATTATATATATATATATATATATATATATATATATATATATATATATATATATGTATATGTGTATGTATATATATGTATATATGTATGAATGATAGGTAGATTAGATAGATGATAGATACATGATAGATTGATAGATAGATTAGATAGAAGATAGATAGACAGACAGACAGAGAGGTAGATAATACATAGGAATGGAGGTTTGATAAAATACAAACAAAAGAGTTTGTTTATGACTGTAGGTATCTCTTGCAGAAATGCCCGTGACAACCCAGATAAAGTTGACATGTATAACAGAGAACTCGTCTAATAAAAATGAGTTATAATGTCTGCTAGGAAGCAAGAGTTACTGTGGATGAATTGCTGTCTTGCAAGGTATATTATATTCTCTTAACAATCATTGTGTGAGGTATCATCTTACTCCTTAAAATGAAGATAACCATAGTTCTATACCAACACATCACCATAAACATTTTTTGCTTTTTAATTTTGTAAATATTGGTCTCTTTAGTTTAGTATTCTTTGGTAACAAAGAAAACATATTATCTTTTGCAAAAAGTTAAGAACAGTGTGTGGGTGTTTTGTGCCATTAATAGAAAAAAATCCACCAAATATTTGGATATAAACTGTCTTGATTATGCAAAAGTAAATATGGGTCAATGAGATGATATATAACAGCAAATTTCTTCAGTCAAACAAAGTGTATATCAAGTAGACAAAGGTAATATTCCAAGGTATAGGCAATGGTTGTGCACACTGGTTGTGCAAATTATAATCTCAGCACAGATCTCTGATTTAATTCCATGTGGACCTCTAAAGTTTGAGGCCAGCCTTGTCTATAGAGTGAGTTCTGGGACAGCTAGAGCTACACAGAGAAACTCTGTCTTGAAAAACAAAACAACATAAAAATTGTATTAATAAATATGTTATACTTTTAAACATCTGTGATAAAATCATGATTGAAGATCAGGTGCAGAATGTTTATCAGACAGGGTAATGAAGTCAATAAAACATGGAATGTGTAAGTGAAGAATATATTTCTTAAAACAAGAGATAGGAACCGGGTGGTGGTGGCATACGCCTTTAATCCCAGCACTTGGGAGGCAGAGACAGGCATATTTGAGTTTGAGGCCAGCCTGGTCTACAGAGTGAGTTCCAGGACAGCCAGGGCTACATAGAGAGACCCTGTCTCAAGAAAACAAAAAACAAACAAAAAACCCCCCAAAACAATCAAATCCAAGAGATATCCTGTCATCCACCTGCAGTAGCAAGGGCTGTGGTAGCTGTAAATATTGTTTTGATGTTTTAAAATAAGTAACCAACCCTTTCTGTACAAATTTTCCATTTTCCTTATTTGTTAGTACAACTACTTTATATAAAGGATTTGATTGTAGAAAATATTAAGATGAAGTCTGAAATTATGTTCTATTAAGAGGATATTGTGTCTGAAGAAAAGAATCTTCAAACTCAAATATATATAGCTATTTTCTATCATTAAATCTATTAGTGGGACTTTTGTATACATGCATTCATTTTAGCAGACATGCTCTCCTCCTAATGAAAATAGGAAACAGCTCCTGAGATGTGAGTTTTTGTTTTGATCATAGGAAATGAGGGGAAAAGTGAGGAGGATAGGGTTGGGTTAACCAAGTAATTATATATGAAAAGAGCTTATGGAAATCCACTAGTATGTAATCTAATTATAAAATGTTAGCTTACATAAGATAGATTTTGAATAGGAGTGTCTTGTATGAATGGACAGTGCAGTTTCCAGAAGACATAGGTTAGTAAATAAATATAGGTGCCAAGCATAAGATGCTCCCTTTGAGTTTTGGGTCAGGGAGGCCCTATGAAGAGCACATAATAAATCAGACTACTGCTATTATTTTTGTTCACCCACCAGAGCTAGTTGGCAAGAACCTGCTGCTAAAGAATCTACTTATTTTATATGCAGGATATAGAGAATCAATCTTGGACTGTCTGAAAAACTCACTCTTTGATAGATTGCTTATGTGGTCTGAAAGAGGTGGTAAGCAGGTAGCTAGAGGGAAAAGATATCATTGGCCTTACTCTGTGCTAGATCCTGCATGCTATGCTAACCTGCATGACAAGATGTGTCAACTGATGCTATGGTGTCATGTTGGTTATGGAGGTAAGTGATAGTTTTTTAAATTCTATATGAGGCTTGTTGCAGCATTAGTAGTCCTGTCTATTACTGTAAACTTGGTTATACCCTGGTGGTAGAAGAAATCATAGGTCCTTAATTGGTAACTAATGTTTGGCTAATTATCGCTGTTGTAAATCTGGTTTCGAAATACTCATAGATTTGTTCTACTTACAGCCATATACTTTGAAGTGTTTTGTTTATGTGGTTAATATTTAATATAGCGATTTGTAAGTAGTCAAAGTTTCATGTACAAGTTTTTGTCAGTGCTCATGAGTGAACAATCTTTATCTACTCCCCATCCTAGGCTTAAGGAGGGGAAGGAAGGGAAGGAAGAAAGAGCATAGGTACCCATGGATGGGAAGAAGAGCTGTAAAACTCTTAGTTCCCACCATGACATAAAGTCTTTCCACTTCTCACAGCAGCTGTGGCTAGCAGCACAACATCAAGGCAATTAAAGTTCCAGAATGGATAGGATGAGGGCTCACAAGCCCTCAAAACGGGTGAGGTGCTATTGTTAGTTGATGGATGCTAAGGAAGGGAGAGTCACTTCTTCTTAGACAGGGTAACAGGTAGGTTACACATAACAGATTGTCCATAATCTAGTGTATGGCCTCACAACTATGTCCATATGCACAGAAATAATGGGACACTGGATATTATTAATAACTATAAAAAGAGGACATTAATTTTGGAGTCATATGGTATGAGAACACTATAGGTAGCTAGAAAAAGTAGTGGTGAATGGATATGATCAAAATTTATTATATACATATTTGAAACATTTAAATATTAGTAAATATATTATTTCAAAAATAACAGATGCTAATATTTCTTTTATTTATATTCATGTTCAAAGATCACATTCAAGTCAGATATATGCCATACAATTCTATCGAAAGCATATCCAACTTACATTGCTCAGAGTTGAATTTCTCATCCCAAGCCAAGATGGGCATGTACTTTCATTTTCATTAATATCATTATTATTATTATTATTGTCATGTTCACTATAAAAACTCAAATCTGTTCTTACCAAGATGGTAATGCCATAGTCATAAAGTTTTCTTTGAACTTCTTTTCTCCCTCCCTTCATTCCTTCCTTCCTTCCTCCCTTCCTTCCTTCCTTCCTTCCTTCCTTCCTTCCTTCCTTCCTTCCTTCCTTCCTTCCCTCCTTCCTTCCTTCCTTCCTTTCTTCCTTCCACTTTTCCTTCTTCCCTCTTCCTTTTCCTTTTTTTCTTTGCAGTATAATTGATGATATCCTGACAAATTCAGTTTTATTTACAAAATGCAGTTCTATAATATCTGAGCATGTTTGCATTTCTTTACCCCCCAGAACTTCAGCAAGTCTAAATCATCATTTAATTGAATTTTTAATGGCTTCTTAATAATGTTCCTTATTCTATCTTAGTATTCCTCAGAACTATGTATTCCAAGATAATTTTTCTTAAATTCTAATATATTTACATAGAATGTTAATAAATACGTTATTTTAAATTGTAATTCAAATAGTTATTTCATTCACTACATTTTAAGTGTTATTTTAAACCTCTCTTTTGTTGTTTGTATGGCTTATTTTTGTTTTGTTGTTATCTATTGTTTAGAGTGGGTATTACTTAGCACAAGTAGCCAGCCTTTCAACTTTCTATGTTATCATGGATAGCTTTGTAACTTTGATTCTTCTGTTACTACTTCCAAGGTGCCAGAATTCTAAGCATGTGCCATAAACCTATTGGGGGAAATGTAGATGTAAACAGATGTAAACCAGGGTCTTACTCAATCTGGGCAAGTACTTTCCCAGCTTCTATGTACATTTTAATCATTCTTTCTACTGCTTTATGTTCAGAATGATTGGCCTCTCTCTGTTCTCAGTACAAAGCAGGTAAATGGTCTTCTCTTTTGTATTTAGTCTTCTTGAGACAAGGTTCAGGCAATTATCCCTGTGCTCTCCTCAGTTTATCCTGTCAGGTCAATGTTTCTGTCTAGTTATGTCATACCTCACAATCCTATCTTATCAATGAATTGAAGAACTCTTCTCAATTTCTCAGGGTTTTTTTTCTTAGCATATTCCCCAGTGACCTGACTTTCATTTGTCTAGTTGTTTGCCATAATCTTTTTGTAGAATATAAGCCAGATGAAGACAGTGGAAGAGCTACACTCATTTTCATTTTTTTCTTATCCATAATAAATCTGCAATTAATATTTGCAAAATTATTTGTAATATTATATTTACCAAGATATAGCAAAAGATATCATTTAATTGTAAAGATAAACTAAAAAGACATATGATATTCAAATACATTTTAAATGAAAACTATATCTTGCCAAAAAGGCACAACAGGTAAAGATACTTTCTATCTAAGTTGCTACCCTTAAATTGTTTTGTGGGATTCACATGGTAGAAGAGAGAAGTGACTCTTTTCTTTTTAAATTGAATATTTTATTTATTTCCATTTCAAACATTTTCCCCTTTTCTGGTTTCCCCTCTGCAAATGCCCTATCCCATCCCCCTCTTACCCTGCTTCTATGAGACTGCTCCCCCAACCACCTTCCCACTCCCACTTTACAGTCATATCATTCCTCTACTCTGGGGCATCAAGCCTTCACAAGACCAAGGACCTCCTCTCTTATTGACGCCACATAAGGCCACTTCAGCTCTTTTAAAATATTTTTTTTTCTATTTTTCAAATTTTATTTTATTTTTAATTTATTTTTTTACACTTCGTATTCCATTACCTGCCCACTATCTACCCTCCAACTGCTCCACATCCCACACCTCCTCTCCACCCCACCCCATCTCCATGTGGATGCCCCCAACTCCCACCCCGCCTGACCTCTAAACTCCCTGGGGCCTCCATTCTCTTGGAGAGTTAGGTGCATCATCTCTGAATGAACATAGACCAGGAAGTCCTGTACTGTATGTGTTTTGGGAGCCTCATATCAGCTGGTGTATGCTGTCTGTTGGTGGTCCAGTGTTTAAGAGATTTCAGTGGTCCAGATTAATTGACACTGTTCGTCCTCCTGCAGGATTGCCCTTCTCCTCAACATCTTTCAGCCTTCCCTAATTCAACAACAGGGGTCAAGGTACATGAGTACTCTATCTGCATGTATACGTGCATGCCAAAAGAGGGCATCAGATCTCATTACAGATGGTTGTGAGCCACCATGTAGTTGCTGGGAGTTGAACTCAGGACCTCTAGAAGAGGAATCAGTGTTCTCAACCCATGAGCCATCTCTCCAGCCCTGAGAAGTGTCCCCTGATCTCTAAAACACATCAGGCATACCATGGACATGATGACCTGAATTATATATGTAGAAAGTGATATGTAGAATGTGACTCATGTTAAATATGTGGAAAAGACAAATAAAAAAGTGTAATAATAAAACTTTAATGTACAATAAAAACAAACTAATAAAATGACAAAATATTTCATATATACATGTATATATGTATGTATATATATATATATGTATATATATATATGAACTCATTATGAGAAAGGAAAATACAAGTATGTATAAGTGACCAAATTAAATATAAGCCTGTGTAAATAGAGGGTATTTATTAAGAATCAGAGATTAGAAAACAAGTAATTGATTTATAACAGCAAGTTTGATATAGAAGTAAAATTTAATTATATATTTCTTAAAATCACAAAGTAGTAGCAAGTGTGCAATATTATATTCTCTTTCAAAATTGTGATCAATATGCTCTATGTGGTGGCATACATCCTTAATTCGACTTCCTAAACATAGAAGCTGGTGGATCTCTGTGAGTTTCAGGACAGCACAATGTATGGGGTTTATTCCCAGCCAGATTGAGTGAGACTATGTCTCAGAAAGTTGATTCTTCCAATAGACTTTAGCTTCATTATATTCATATTACCATATTAAAATGATTTTTAAAAAATAGTTATAGAAGAAACATTTTAATAAGAATAAAATTAAAATAAAATTTGTATCATAAACCATTTATTAAGATTCTAAGAAGTTGTTTCTTAACAAAACTATCCTCTGGCTAATTATGTTACTTTTTTCTATAATTTTTCATTAGCCATTAAGGATTTAAAACGCTTCTAATTAAATGACATTATTTAATTTCAGAAACAAAAACAACACTGTTAACAAAAGTTAATCTGTGAAAAAGTTGTATTTCTTCCCTTTCTATCCAAAACACTTAAAGAAAAATCAATTACCTAATGCTGTAATGTTTATCAGATTGTGACTGGTGGCTGGTATCATTTCGTAGATAGTTTTATTTCTGTTTCAGTAATAAATATCTGATTTTACAGTGTGCCTGTGGACATAAGTTGCCTCGGGTTATTCTAAATATGATTAAGGGGAGAAGAAACACAGATCATAATAGAAACAGCACTCTTGCTGAACCGGCAATCATATCAACAGATTTATATGTTGCCAATTGAGTGTTAACTGTGCAAGTTGTCTTCTCTGTTCTCATCTATTGTAAGGGTGGCTGGAAGCTTTACTGCAAACTTCCTGGATATGTTTCCTTATCATCTAGACTGTGTGTACACAGGGAATGCAAACTAATTTTAATGTGCACTGAAGCAAAATATTACTGGGAAGGTGAAGCTACTAAACTATCGAGCATATAAATTGTTTGCAAGCACTCATGACTTTATGATTATCAGGCATTCTGAATGTTCCACACCACTGGTTCTCCCCATTAGTACACATAACAGAGATGAGCATTATTCTAGTAGAGGAAGGTGAAAATAACTTATTTTCACTCTACTTATACAAGCAATAGGTATGATTATTCTGATATATTTCAAGGAAAAGGAAAGGAAACTTTACAAATGCATTCAACCCCACAGACCCAAAGAACCCAAATAACAATGAAGGCCCAAAAGGGGATGATTGAATTTTTCTCAGAAGGGTAAGTAAAACAGATATTGCAAGTGGATGGAGAGAGGTACTGAATGGGAGAAGGTATGGGGAAGGATGCCCAGAAGGATCAGGTATAGGGAGAATAGAGGAGAGAGAGTAGAAATCTGTGGTGGGTGGGGGTGCAATCTCAAGGACATGCTGGCATGGGGGTACATAGCCTGGGGGTAGGCCCCAGGGTGTCTATGGGCAACCATAGGTGACACTCCAAACAGTGGGTGATATGGATTCTTAAGTGCCCGTCACCAGGCAAGACTCACAGTGGAAGGATAAGGACAGCAACCCACCCACAACAACTTCGAATCAAAATCTATCCTACTGACAATATGTGTGTGGGAACAATAGAGAAGATGTGGAGGGAATGGCCAACCAATGACTGGCCCAAATTGATACCCATCCTATGGGCAAAAACCAATCCATGACACTATTCATTATACTGTTATATTTGCATACAGGAGCCTAGCACAAGTGTCCTCATAGAGGCTTCACACAGCAACTAACAGAAACATGCAGAGACCCAGAGCCAAACATTAGATAGAGCTCAGGTATTCTTGTGGAAGAGGAGGAGGGATGGTTGAGGGACCCAAAGAGGACAGGAAGTCCACACAATGGCTAATGGAGTCAGCTAGCCTGGACAGTTGGGGGATCTGAGAGACTGAGCCACCAACCAAAGTGCAAGCACAGGCTGGAACTAGGCCCTCTGAACAAATGTACATGTGCAAATTCATCTTCATGTGGACCCCACCCCCAATAACATAAGTTGTGGCTGTCTTTTAATCTGTTGATTGTGTGGCTGTGGATCCGATTAAACTAACTGGACAGTCTTGATGGCCTCAGTTAGAGAGTATGTGCCTAGTCCTGCAGTGATTTGATATGCAGACAGATGGGATAGTGGGGGGCTTGTGGGGATTACTCCTTCTTAATGGAAAAGGGGAGGAAGGTAGGAATGAGAAGAGGATTTGTGTGAGGAGTGTTGATAGAATTGTCTGATATTGAGGTATAACTGAATAAATAATAAATGTTTAAAAATGTAAAAAGAAAAATAAAAATTGGCTAATAAATATCTCAAAATATAGTCCATTCAAACAACACAAATCTTCTATACTCTTGATCATGATTGTGCCTGACTTTACAGAGTGCCCCCAAAGCACATGGATCTCCCCTTCCTTGTGCTTTCCTGAAGATACACTTGTTCTGTTCACTTGAACCAGGAATGGGTATCTCAGAATCTGGTACAAATTTAGGAGTACCCCTTTAGCTTTTGAGGAACTACTTTCCCTGTTGTCTTTGATTTCCTGATTATGTGTCACAGTTCCTCATAGAAAGTGTCCATAGTACAGGAGCTAACAGTTAACTACTGCCATACTTTGCTTTTCTGCTGCTATTTTAATATTCTTATTGGAGGAAACCTGGGGATGAAGGAGTTGAGGTGGCCTACAGCTTAAAGTCAATCAGGGGAGTCTGTGCAGGAACTCAGCAGGCACTTGGGGGTAGGAAAGGAGGCAGAGAGTGTAGAGAAATACTACTTATTGGTTTTCTGCCCATGGATGGGTCTGCTACCTGTCTTACACAGTCTAAGACCATCTGCTCGTTGGTGGCCCACGGTAATCTGGGCCCTCACACATCAACCACTAATCAATAAAATGTTCCCTTTCTCTCCATGACAATAGTCTCTCTCTCTCTCTATCTCTCTCTCTCTCTCTCCTTCTCTTACACACACACACACACACACACACACACACCAGAAATGCATCTAAAACACCAACTGTCCTGGCATATATTTAAAAAATCAAGTATAGGAGGAATGAGGAACAAGTTCCCACTCTAATATCTTCCTTTATAAAAAAAAAAAAAGAATTTTCAATATTAGTCTCATCAATTTCAGGAAGTATAGACCATCCTCTTTTTAAAATTAAAATGTCTCTTCCATATTTTACTTCTTATATATATGATTTGCATATTCAAGTCACCAATAAGAAATTTGTAGTAGTAAGAACTAAAGATGAATACTGTTAAATTTCCTAATTCCTTTCAAGCTTTTTCATTTATGTTGAATTAGTCAAGACCCTTTTATGTGATCTATTACATAGAGCTTAATTCTCAAACTTTTATCATAGGGGAGAAGAGATGGCCCCACAGTCAAAATGAGCACTGCTGCTCTTGTTGCAGGGCATAGCTCAGTTGCCAGCACCATATAAGGAAACTTCTTTTTTTTTTTAATATATTTTATTACGTATTTTCCTCAATTACAATTCCAATGCTATCCCAAAAGTCCCCCATACCCTCCCCCCTATCCCCCATTTCCCTACCCACCCATTCCCATTTTTTTTTCCCCCCTGGCATTCCCCTGTACTGGGGCATATAAAGTTTGTGTGTCCAATGGGCCTCTCTTTCCATGATGGCCGACTAGGCCATCTTTTGATAGATATGCAGCTAGAGTCAAGAGCTCCGGGGTACTGGTTAGTTCATAATGTTGTACAACTTATAGGGTTGCAGGTTCCTTTAGTTCCTTGGGTACTTTCTCCAGCACCTCCATTGGGAGGCCTATGATCCATCCACTAGCTGACTGTGAGCATCCACTTCTGTGTTTGCTAGGCCCCGGCATAGTCTCACAAGAAACAGGTATATCAGGGTCCTTTTAGCAAAATCTTGCTAGTGTATGCAATGGTGTCAGCGTTTGGAAGCTGATTATGGGATGGATCCCTTGGTATGGCAGTCTCTAGAAGGTCCATCCTTCGTCACAGCTCCAATCTTTGTTTCTGTAACTCCTTCCATGGATGTTTTATTCCCAATTCTAAGAAGGGATACAGTGACCCCACTTTGGTCTTCATTCTTCTTGAGTTTCATGTGTTTAGCAGATTGTATTATATATCTTGGGTATCCTAAGTTTTGTGCTAATATCCACTTATCAGTGAGTACATATTGTGTGAGTTCCTTTGAGACTGTGTTACCTCACTCAGGATGATGCCCTCCAGGTCCATCCATTTGGCTAGGAATTTCATAAATTCATTCTTTTTAATAGCTGAGTAGTACTCCATTGTGTAAACGTACCACATTTTCTGTATCCATTCCTCTTTTGAGGGGCATCTGGGTTCTTCCCAGCTTTTGGCTATTATAAATAAGGCTGCTATGAACATAGTGGAGCATGTGTCCTTCCTTCTTAACTGTTGGAACATCTTCTGGATATATGCCCAGGAGAGGTATTGCTGGATCCTCCGGTAGTTCTATGTCCAAATTTCTAAGGAACCTCCAGACTGATTTCCAGAGTGGTTGTACAAGCTTGCAATCCCACCAACAATGGAGGAGTGTTACTCTTTCTCCACATCCTCGCCAGCATCTGCTGTCACCTGAATTTTTGATCTTAGCCATTCTGATTGGTGTGAGGTGGAATCTCAGGGTTGTTTTGATTTGCATTTCCCTAATGATTAAGAATGTTGAACATTTTGTCAGGTGCTTCTCAGCCATTCGGTATTCCTCAGGTGAGAATTCTTTGTTCAGTTCTGAGCCCCATTTTTTAATGGGGTTATTTGATTTTCTGGAGTCCACCTTCTTGAGTTCTTTATATATATTGGATATTAGTCCCCTATCTGATTTAGGATAGGTAAAGATCCTTTCCCAATCTGTTGGTGGTCTTTTTGTCTTATTGACGGTGTCTTTTGCCTTGTAGAAGCTTTGCAGTTTCATGAGGTCCCATTTATCAATTCTTGATCTTACCGTGCAAGCCATTGCTGTTCTGCTCAGGAATTTTTCCCCTGTGCCCATATCTTCAAGGCTTTTCCCCACTTTCTCCTCTATAAGTTTCTGGTTTTATGTGAAGTTCCTTGATCCACTTAGATTTGACCTTAGTACAAGGAGATAGGAATGGATCGATTCACATTCTTCTACATGATAACCGCCAGTTGTGCCAGCACCATTTGTTGAAAATGCTGTCTTTCTTCCACTGGATGGTTTTAGCTCCCTTGTCGAAGATCAAGTGACCGTAGGTGTGTGGGTTCATTTCTGGGTCTTCAATTCTATTCCATTGGTCTACTTGTCTGTCACTATACCAGTACCATGCAGTTTTTATTGACAATTGCTCTGTAGTAAAGCTTTAGGTCAGGCATGGTGATTCCACCAGAGTTTCTTTTATCCTTGAGAAGAGATTTTGCTATCCTAGGTTTTTTGTTATTCCAGATGAATTTGCAGATTGCTCTTTCTAATTCGTTGAAGAATTGAGTTGGAATTTTGATGGGGATTGCATTGAATCTGTAGATTGCTTTTGGCAAGATAGCCATCTTTACAATGTTGATCCTGCCAAGTCTTGGAAAGATCAGGAATCCAAGGCCCATACCTAACCATGATAAAAGCAATCTACAACAAACCAGTAGCCAACATCAAAGTAAATGGTGACAAGCTTGAAGCAATCCCTCTAAAAAGTAGACAAGGCTATCCACTTTCTCCATACCTATTCAACATTGTACTGAAGTCCTAGCCAGAGCAATTCGACAACAAAAGGAGATCAAGGGGATACAAATTGGAAAAGATGAAGTCAAAATATCACTTTTTGCAGATGATATGATAGTATATATAAGTGACCCTAAAAATTCCACCAGAGAACTCCTAAACTTGATAAACAGCTTCGGTGAAGTAGCTGGATATAAAGTTAACTCAAACAAGTCAATGGCCTTTCTCTACACAAAGAATAAACAGGCTGAGAATGAAGTTAGGGAAACAACACCCTTCTCAATAGTCACAGATAATATAAAATATCTTGGTGTGAATCTAACTAAGGATGTGAAAGATCTGTATGATAAAAACTTCAGGTCTGAAGAAAGAAATTAAAGAAGATCTCAGAAGATAAGGAAACTTCTAACTGCATGAAACTCCAATGCCAATTTATTCAACACCTTTGTCTTGGCTACATGGGTATGTATTCTTACATGAACATACCCCCTCACAAACTACATACATACACATAACTATAATAAATGGTCAGACTATCTCTTATCATTAATTGAACATTCATTCTTTTTTTGTATTATTGACCTTTATATACAAAATCATTAGTTACTTGTTTTTGTGTTAAAAAATAAGAAACAGGGAAGCTGCAGTTTTCATTGTAGGTTCCCTGGCTTGTAAACTCTCCTCATGAGAGTTCACTGAACTCTCATTTTGCCTCTGTTTAGTGGGTTCTGAGTATTTCTCCTGGGCTTTAATTTGATAAAGCTGTGCACATATGTAAAAAAGAAATGGTTATTTTAGGGAAGAAGTAGGTGTAGAATTATTGCTTATGGCATCTCTTAAAGCAATTATGCTCTTAATGCTTAAAAGAAGGTTAGCATTGTCTGCACAAAAAATATTGGTGATTTCTCTCCCCTGAATAGTAATGAAATTACTTCTGTTGAGTAAACTTTTTATGTCATCTCTATAATAAAAGGTGAAAATGCCCTTTGTTTGTGTATATATATATATATATATATATATATATATTTTTTTTTTTTTTTAAAAAAGCTATTCTATATGTACCCTTGAAAACATATTTTAAAGAAATCATGTAAGATGATAAAGCATTTGAATGGTACAATAAATGAAAACAATTAGTTTAAATGAATATCCATTCTTATAACTCCAGTAGAATTTAAACTCTCCATTTTCTGATGATTATCCTGTTGATTACATTAGTATTTTTCTCTCACATGGTAAATTGCTGTCTTACTCATGATATGTGAGAATATAAGCACAAAGCATATAGATATTATATATTAGATATTATATATTTTCTGAGGTGATTTTGAATTTTGCCCCTGAAAATTTTCACAGTTATTTGCTGGGAGTCAAGACAATGCACAGGAAATTTTACTAGAGAAGTATGAGCTGAAGATGCTGAGTGAGCTTCTTCACTTCTAATGCCTGATTCTAGATGATGTTGCTCAGATTTGAATTGCAAATATAGTTTTTGCCAACTCCTGGCAACTTAGTAATAGGACCTTGATCTAAATGTCCTAAGGTAGATCTGTGATATCTTTGCAGCAAGGTTCACCTGGGACCTCATAACCTGCTTGAGAACTTGTGAAGATTTAGGGAAAAGTTGCCTCTGTCAAGGACTGGCAGCCACAACCACTGTCCTTCACTGAATTAAGTCTCAGAAATATTTCTCTTTCAGTTGATCTCAATTGCTGAAAATACTTTATCTCATTGTTATCATGTTGTTCAACAGAAAAGGTCATTCCAGGTTACACTATCCCTTTTAAATTACCACCTATCGCATTATTATTTTAAATACATGTTTAATTCTGCCTAGAATTTCTATTGACTTCTTTATTTTATTTGAAATCTTAACTTTAAATACATAAACGAATTCATCCTTTAAATTTTAATCATCTCAATTATACAAGAAAAAGCATATTTACATGGAAATGAAACTGTCAAGGTTCCCATAAAGTTGCCTAGATATTTACATTCTTGTCACCTTATGACTTATTTATAATCTAGTAAACTAGCATTTAAATCACAGAATTGTCAAGATGAAATGACCTCATTATATATCTCTAGGAATGGCATCACTATTGTTTCAACTACTACAGGCATTATAAAGAGAGATAACATTTGGGAACTCTTAGTTGTACATAGTGAAGTGTCACAGGAGATGAAAGAAATGAAGGCACAAGACAGGAGGAGCTGGGTCTTAATGTGTCAGATTTGTTGCAACAGGAAGATACATCCATTTCTACTGAACCAAAGAATACCTACATCTTCCATATGAGTACTATTTCTGTAATGAGACCTTTTTTTATCAGTTGGTAGTAATGAAAAATGAATGATTATTACGTTTGAGAGAATAAAGAAATCACATTTCTACAAGCATAAAACCAAACTAGTTGTAGAAAATATATAATTTACAATCCAATATATAATTTGCATCCAATCTTTTAACAACTGTCCATAGAAATATTTATTTTGTTTTCAGTATGTAGAATTTACTGTAATGCTATAAACAAATAAACACTGATTAATTGTATGTTAGTGGCTGCTTACAAATGACTTCATTTTTACACATTTTTAATGAGTTCATTATACCAAGTAAATGGAAAGAATAAGATTAATTGGTCCTCTTTATTGTATTATAAAATTGAATAGTGCTGTAACTAGTAGACATAAAAATTTTAAATCAGCAAAATTTAGGTATCAAAAGTAGTTATAAATTGTGAACATACTGAGATTACTTTAAAGAAAATGCCCACCATAGAAGACACTTTTAAAACTATATCAGCTTACAGTTGATTTTACAATAGTAATGACTTATTATTCACTTTCATTTTTGCCTTTTACTTTCATTTGTTGCCATCCAGAGACTTCCCCACCTAGGGATCCACCCTATCTGCACATACCCAACTCTTAACCTACTGCTGAAGCCAAGAAGCACTTGCTGACAGGAGCCTGGTATGGCTGTTCATGGGAAGTTCTACTAGCACCTCACCCATACAGATGCAAATACTCACAGCCAACCATTGGACTGATCCCAAGGACCCCAATGGAAGAACTAGAGGAGGGACTGAAGGAGCTGAAGGGGATTGCCACCCCATAGGAAGAAAAGCATCAACTAACTGGACCATCCAGAGCTTCCAGAGACAAAACCACCAACCAAAGACTGTACATGAAGTGATTCATGCTCCAGCAGGATATGTAGCAGAGGATGGTCTTATCTGACATCAATGGGAGGAGAGGCCCTTGGTCCTGTGCAGGGAGATACTAGAGTGGTGAGGTGGGAGTGGGTGAGTAGGTGGAGGAGCACCCTCATAGACTCATAGACACAAAGGGGAGGAGGGAGAGGGGGGATGCAATGGGGGGTTTGTTGAGGGTTAACCAGGAAGGAAGATATAATTTGAAATGTAAATGAATAAAATGATTAATAATAAATTAATCATGTGTCTATCATCTATCAATATCTACCTATCTTGTCTATCATATATAATCTATATATCACTTGCAATTTGTATTTCTATCTACTATCAGCTACCTGTAATATATTTGACATCTATTATCCATTTATCATCTGTCTATTATGTATCCCTTAATAGTCATTCATTATCTATTATTCATTTTTCATTATCAGTTTATTTTCTGTTGATCCATCTTCTATATATTTGTCTATATATTCTATATATTTGTCTATCTTCCATCTATTGATCAACCATCTTATTATATATTTATCTATTATGCATCTGCTTATCTACTTCTCTAAATATTCTTCTGCACATTTCTACAAGTCATAGTATGCTCTCTGATGTTCTCCATACAGTATTTATGATTCACTTGAAACATTTATTCATTTGAACTACATTTTTATAATAGGCCTTATAATAATAATGGTTTTGTGAATGATGATACTTTTTTTTTTTTTTTTTGGTTTTTTGAGACAGGGTTTCTCTGGATAGCCCTGACTGTCCTGGAACTCACTCTGTAGAACAGGCTGGCCTCGAACTCAGAAATCCGCCTGCCTCTGATACTTTTACAACTTCTAGGATGTTTATTATGATTTTATAATGTCAAAAATTCACATCTTAAATCATGTAAGCAAATAGTCTCAAGTATTAATGTGAAATAGAGATTGACATTTTTCTTCAAATGCTTGTGAATTGATATATTTTTGTTGCATAGTATTCAATTTTTCATTATTCCTTGCTTAGATAAACTAAGCTTTAAACCACTGCCTAGGGCTACTGAATCAGGGAAAGGAGGAAACTAGGTTAACCTGGAATGAGTTAGAGTGAGTAATGAGCGAGGTAAGTTCTAATTATGAATTCTAGAAAATTTCTTACAAATATCATATTGAGTTCATAGTGTATGTTTTTAATTCTGAACCTTTCTTTTACATTTGTGTAGAGGAATAAGATTTTACTTGCTCGTTTGAAATTTAAATAAACCCTCTGCTCAGAGAGTTACAAAAGATGTGGCTTGAGTAGTAATATTATTTTCTTTAGCCAACTCATATTTTCACTAGAAGCATAAAATACAGAGAGATAATTACTAAAGAATTCACAGGACATATATAAACATATGTTCATATATATGTATATTGATATCTATACATGCATATGCATATATATATATACATATATATGTGTATATATACACACACATATATGTATGTATATGTATATGTGCATGTGTGTGTGTGTGTACCCAGGAACATGAGGACACACCCATATATACATATATATGTAACTAAAATAATTAAATAAATGATGTGGTGGATTTGAAAGAGGGTATGGAAACTCAGGAAGAGTTTTAGGCTAAAAAGTCTGGAATAGAAATTTTGTAAATCCAGTACCCATGTGTGAAATCTCCAAAAGAGAAGTTTTTACACTCTTTTTCTCTTTTCTTCTTATGAGAGAAAGAACTGTGGTTCATTATTTTACTTTACAGTAATATTTTCATTTCTTTATCTTGTGTACTTTGATGCATCTAACAAAAAGTTTTCCTCAAAGTGTGGGTGGTCATTGCCATTAATTATGATTAATTATGAGATATTCTGGTAGAATCTTTTAGATTTATTTGCCTGATCATACAATGGAATCATTGAATATAGATCAAAAGTAGAAATAGTTTTCAGAGGACAAGGAATTTGATCTCACTTCTAAGTAGAAATCTCTCAATGCTTGCTGATTTTCAATTAAGCATTAGCTGTTTAGGGAGCAGACATATCTTTAATGATTCACTGATATAGTAAAATCTTGAACCTTAGAATTCCATTGGTCGGCTAAGAAAATCTTTTATTTGCTCAGGGGAGAAACATAAGATTTAAGCAACACAGATTTTATGAAACTTCTATTTTTGACACTAGATGCAGCTAAGTAGCTGCCCATGCACTTATTTCCCTGGGGCTTGCTCCCTAGTATATCATTTTCCTTTAAAGTTATTAAAAATGTGTTTCTTATTTAAATATCCTCCTGATATCATTAAAGTCACTATCAGAATCTTTTACCTTAAACTTACCTGATAGTGTTCAATGACACAGAAAGGTTGTATAAAAATGCATCAATATTTAATAAGAAATTATCTTTCAAAGTGACCATAATGATTGGCCTCAAGCCAAATATTGGTTCATAACAATAACAAAAATTCTTATTGATATTTATTATATTCTCTGTTCAATGCAACAATATGTGAATATTCTATTATTTCTATTACTAAAAGAGTTAGATGATAAGACCCTCATAAAAGAGCCTTTACCATTCACTATACTACTACCATAGCATCAGGAACCAACTTGTGGAAGGCTGTTAGCCACCTCATCAGGCCTGGATGGTTGGGCAGACAATAAGTCTAACAAATGTAACTGATTGATAGACACTAATGGAACACTTTCCTAACTACTCATTTAACTGGGAGTTGGATCTCCAATTATCCTTTTGGAATTCTGGATTACACTAGTTTCTACACAGTAAAGGGATGATATTGTATCTTTTACGTTCAAATTCAGTCTGAGCATTTAAATCTTACTGGATATTAGCCTCAGTCAATATCTCTAAAGAGAAAGAACAGTCAATATGTGCTGCCTCTCTGCCACATCCATCTTAATTATGCAGTTAGGTAAAGACTGTGTGACCAGTAGAATATGTCCAAAGGCGTTTTTCAATTCCTAACCTCCATACTACTTCATTTTCTTAACCACAAATGGCATTTCCACATCTTTTCTCTAAATACTAGAGAACTTTTTTCACAGTCTTCTATCACACAGTTGCTACACATTGCATTTTCAGCTACTGCACCTAGTCCCAGGGTCTAGGAAACAGTCCATAAAGTAGGAAATGGCCAAACATGTCAGCCTAGCTCTCTCAGGATTTCATCACTGTGGCTATAACTGTGTATTTTGTTAAAACCTTTTTCTTTAATCAAAAGAGCCATTTGCAACCCCTATTTCAAATATTTATCTTTCTAAATCTCTAAATAATTATCTTTATAGTTGGATTTGAGCTGTTCCAGATTTGATCAAAAAGAGAAAGTTGCCCACAGCATTTGGATAGCAGGAGTTGGGCTTCCATGATTTCCCAATTCATAAACCCCTGAGTAAGAATCTTATCAAATGATCCTCGAATCTCTATCCTTCATACTTCAGCTCTACAGACTTCAGAAAATTGAGCAGATGATCCTTCCCATTCCTGTGCTTCTTTTTTTTCCACAAAAATCTTGTATGAGATAGCTGTTCTCACACCATGCTGCCTCATATGTAGCAATGCAAGTATCTACACAGTTCAGATTACCTTTTCAATTCCAAGATCAGATTTTCCTCAAATAATTCAAGTTTAAGAAATTGACCATCATCTGATGCCATCTCTGATATGTATCATCTATTCAGTTGTCAAAAAGAAGATCTGGTGCTTAGCACCTGGAACACTTTTTCAGTCTCTGAGGTTGGCTACAAGTACTGCATGCTAAGGAAAGTGATGATAACCTCTTTCTAAGAAGAGCTTGTGAATGCCAGCAATATATTGCAAGTGTGTGGCTTTTCCTATATGAGTTAGCAGTATGAAGTGTGAAGTCACACATAATGGTAAGATCAAATAATCCCTTCCATCTTGTAACACTGTAAAGAGACTATTTGCTCTGTGTTGTGCCTTAGAATCATGTAATATTGGACACATAGAGAACAATTCTTTTGGGAAATATAGATCTACCATTAGAATTTTTATTTATTCATCAATTAGTTTAACATTCCATTTCATTTTATTTTATATATTTTTAATAAAAATATTTTATACAGTATATTTTTGGTTATGGCTTTCCTTCCCTCAGCCTTTCTTAGAACCACCTGACTCTATTCCCATCCAAATCTTCATACTTCCTTTCTCTCTCACTAGAAAACAATATAATAATAATAATGATGATGATGATGATGATGATAGTTCAAGTAAACAAACCAGATTAGAACAAAACACACAAACAAACCCAAAGAAGTAAAAAGACCCAAAGAGAAAGCACAAGAAACACATACAGATACAAAGGCACACACATTTGTACACAGAAAATTCACACAAGAACACAAAACTCAAAATATTGATATATATGTAAATGACCTGTCAGATAAAAATAAGTCTATCCAGCTACAACATTAGACAAAGAACCTGGAAGAATCTGCAATTTAGTGCATTTTGGGTTGGCCGTCTACTGCTGGGCAAGCGGTCTGCACTTACAAATGATTAGTATGCCCAGTTAAACTCTGTTAGAGAAAAATAACTTTTTAAATTTTATTTATTTATTTATTTTCACTCGAGATTTTATTTCTCTCCAAGTTCACTCTCCGACTGTTCCACATCACATACCACTTCCCCACCACCTGTCTCCATGAGGATGTCCCCAACCCTAACCTGATCCCCAACTCCACCAGACCTCTAAACTCACTGGGGCCTCCAGTCTCTTGTGGGTTAGGTGTATCTTCTCTGACTGAACCCAGAGCCAGCAGTACTCTGCTCTATATGTGTTGGGGTCTCATATCAGCTGGTGTATGCTGTCTGGTTGGTGGTCCATTGTTTGACAGATCTCAGGAGTCCAGGTTAATTGAAACTGCCAGTCCTCCTATAGGGTCACACACTCCTCAGCTTCTTCTAGCCTTTCCCTAATTTAACCACAGGGGTCAGCAGCTTCTGTCCATTGGTTGGGTGCAAATATCTGCATCTGAATCTTTCAGCTGCTTGCTGCGTCTTTCAGAGGGCAGTCATGGTAGGTTCCTTTTTTTTTTTTTTTTTTTTTTTTTTTTTTTTTTTATGAGTGCTCCATAGCCTCAGTAATAGTGTCCACCCTTGGAACCTCCCCTTAAGATGGATCCCAATTTGGGTTGTTGCTGGATCTTCTTTTCCTTAGTCTCTTCTCCATTCCATCTCTGCAGTTCTTTAAGAATGGAACAATTATTGGTCAGAGTTTTGACTGTGGGATGGCACCCACCCTCCCTCACTTGGTGCATTGTTTTTCTGCTGGAAATGGGTTGTATAAGTTCCCTCTTCCTACTTTCAGGCATTTCATATAAGGTCCCTCCCTTTGAGTCTCAACTCCCAGGTCTCTGGCTTTCTGGAGGGTCCCTCCATCGTCCTAATTCTCAAGGTTGCCTGTTTCCATTCTTTTCTGTTGGCGCTCAGAGCTTCAGCCCTTTTCCCTCACCCAGTACCAGATCAGTTTTCCCCTCCCACATGCATCCCATCCACTTTACTTCTCAGGTCCTTCTCTCCCTTCCTCCTTGTGATGCTTTCTTCTCTCTCCCAAGTGAGATTGAGGCATTCTCATTTGGGCACTTCAGCTTATTGACATTTTGAGGTTTGTGGTTTTATTTTGGGTATTCTGTACTTTTTTGGCAGAGGGGTGGGGTGGGGTAATATTATTAAGTTATTATTAAGTACACACTGGGCATGTCCTTTGGGTCTTAGTTACCTCACTCAGGAAGATATTTTCTAGTTCCATCCATTTGCCTGCAAAACTGGTAAACAAATCAAAGAAAAAATCACATGATCATCTCCTTAGATTCAGAAAAATCATTTGACAAAATTCACCACCCCTTCACATTAAAGATATTGGAGAGATCAGGAATTCAAGGCTCATACCTAAACATAATAAAATCAAAAGTAATTGACTGCAAACCAACAGCCAATATGAAATTAAATGGGGGCATACTTGAAGCAATCTCAATGAATTTGAGGACAAGAAAAGGATGGCCACTGTCCCCACATCTATTCAATATAGTGCTTGAAGTGCTAGCTAGAGCAACAAGACAACAAAAAGAGATCAAGGGGAGACAAATTGGCAAAGAAATGAAGGTGTCATTATTTGCAGATGATATGATAGTATATATGAGCAACACCAAAACTTCTACCAGAGAACTTCTCCAGCTGATAAATGTCTTCAGCAAAGTGGCCAAATATAAAATAACTCAAATAAATCAGCAGCCTTCCTTTATACAAAAGCAGGCTAATAAAGAAATTAGGAAACCTTTCCCTTCACAATAGCCACAAATAGTATAAAATATCTTGGGATAACTTTAGCCAAGCAAGTGAAAAACCTATATGACAATAACTTCAACTCTCTCAAGAAGGAAATTGAAGAATATCTCAGAAAATGGAGAGATCTTTCATGCTCATGGTTTGACAGACTTAATATATTAAAAATGACCATCCTACCAAAGGCAATTTACAGATTCAATGCAATCACCATCAAAATCTCAACACAATTCTTCCAAGACACAGAAATAACAATACTCAAATTCATCTGGAAAGGCAAAAAAAACCAGAACAGCCTAAAGAATTCATATCAATAAAATAAAAGCTGGGGGAAATCACTATCCCTGCCCTCAAGCTTTACTACAGAGCATTAATGATAAAAACTGCATGGTACTGGTACAGAGACAGCCATGTTGATCAATGGAATAGAATTGAAAACCCAGAAATAACACCACATACTTGCAGACACTTGATCTTTGACAAAGATGCCAAAAATATACGATGGAAAAAGAAAGCATGTTCAATAAATGGTGCTATTCTATCTGGCTGTCTGTATGTAGAAAAATGAAAATAGACTCATATTTGCCACCTAGCACAAAGCACAAGTCCAAAAAAAAATCAAAATGCAGAGTTGTAAGCCAAATCTCAAAAGCTACATATTCAAAGCTATTTCTACACCTAAGGTTCAGAGAACATTGAAGAAGAAATGTCAGAAAGATTGTTAGAAATAGAGGAAGAGGGTGTTTCCTGTGATATTGAGTCTCTTAGTTATATAACAGTCATAAATAAACTCACCAAATTGATTATGCTATGTGAGTTGAGCAAGGATTATACCCAATGAACATGTCAAATTAGAAGGATAAAAACTAATTAAATTTCTACCCTATAGTTAAAAACTATAGGTATCTAAAGAAAGATGGGAATACGAGAGGTAGTTTTCCTCAGGGAAGATGACACAAATTAGTTGTCCAATGCCAAATGGTCAACCCTGGAAACATAAATACAAGATTAGTAATTGAGGTTATATTTAGGAATATATATATATATATATATATATATATATATATATATATATACATACATACATATACATATATATATAATGTGTGTGTGAATTAATTAATTAATATATAGGGATAATATATACATATATGTATGTAGTTGTATTAGTAAGAAAGAAGTGGCCATGAATTTGAAGGAGTGTTGAGAGGGATTTATAGAAGGATTAGGAGGGAGGAGATGGAAGGGAAATATGTGCTCATATTATAATTGTTTAAATTATTTAAAAATGTATCCTGTGTTTATTTACCACCAATAGTTTTAAATATTTAAATATATCATAACTAATAACTAGATAATATATCATAACTAATACAATGTAAATGAAATGTGAAACTTGCAATCCTGTGTTCAATGGGGACTTTCTGGTTAATAAAATTTGTGTGTGTCCAGGATAGAAATAATGTTCTGTCAAAAAGTTATGATATTTATTGATTCTTTCCTCAAGAACCTAAGGATAGAATGTTGCTCACAGTGCTGGAGACCTAGAGGACAAGGTAGATGAAAAGACCCTCTGTTGAGTTGCCATTTCGGGTTCATTTATGCCTGTTTTCATTGATTCCTCATATGGAAAAGGGCAAGAGGCCTTGAAGAGACTTCATTGCTGTCTGTTGAAGGTTCCACCCTTATGACCCAGTCAACTTTCAACTGCCTCCCTGTCTAATCACCACTTTGCAGGTGAGGATGTCAACATATGGTCTGTAAACTGAATCATTTTTCCCCCTTTTCATCAGAACATCATAAATTCTTCATTCCTGTCTTCATCCTCCAGAGATGTTCCCCCTGCCCTTCAGAAAACCTGCTCTCATTAGACCTTTGCCAATGATTTAGAACTGAGTGATAGATCTAAAGCAGGTATCCACCATTCCTTCCAACTGTTTTACTTATACTGTTAATTGAGTCTAGAGTCTTTCAGAAATAGTTTCAAGGTTTTACTCACTGGCAACCTATCAATGCTTTCTTTTGGAACATTCTTCATATGGTAATCAGATTTAATATATTAAAACATTATTCTAGGTCGGGCAGTCATGGCACATGCCTATAATCTCAGCACTTGGGAGGTAGAGGTAGATGGATTTCTGAGTTCGAGGCCAGCCTGGTCTACAGAGTGAGTTCCAGGACAGCCAGGACTGCACAGAGAAACCCTATCTTGAAAAAGAAAAAAAAAATTCTATTACATACCAATGAAAAGCTTCTCTTCCTTAAAGTGAAACCTGATAAATATTTGAAGACCAATGTGCCTCATGTATAATCTTGGATAGGTGTATATGTCATAGTTAATAAACTTGTTCTAGTTTTATTGCAATACTTGATACTAAAGAAATAAAACAATACTTTGCTATCATGAGATAACTAAAAGACTTATGTGCATGCCTGTGTGTGTTTGTGTGTGTATATGTGCATATGTGTGTGTGTGTGCGTGCATGTGTGTGTATGCGCATATATATTTTGTGGAACACTGTATGGCAGTGAACAGAGATAGCTTAGAGCAACACAAGAATAGGAAGTTTCATAAGTCCAACACTAAGTAAAAACTTCAATGAGAAATATATCATGTGTAAAGCATTTATAATGTAAAAACAAAGTAAATAACACTCAACAATCATTTGTGAATAGAATATAAAACTTAAACAATTGTGAAAGATCAAGAGATAAAAACCTATAATATATCATCTATTGTTAGAAGTCAATATGACTTCTCAATGTGTATGCTTATACATTAAAAAAAGTGTGCACAATGTAATATGTTTGGATTTAAATTCCCAATTCATTATTACCTATTATTTTTATCATGTTTGCTTAATTTTATCTGCAATATGAGAGAAAATCATAATACCTTGTTAAAAACAAGGCTATCATTGACATGCTATCTCTCAGTGTATTTGTATTTTCTTGCTCCATTTCTAAGTGATGTACACAGCAATATATACTGTCATTGAAATATGATAAATACTCCAAGCAAGCAATTGCCCATGATAAATGATGGGGTGAAAGGAATAAAAAATGTAGAGTTAAATTTTAGCACAATTTTGATATATTTTTATTAAAACTTAAATAAATTATACTTTGTAACATAATATGGAAATATTAAAAAACAATAATAACTAACAAGAGCTTTACAAAAGTGATTTATTAGAATATTTATATACCAAATGTTATATCTGCTCAGCATTCACCAAAATGTAAATAAAATTTTATTTTAATGCCTCAAAACTAAATATGCAGACGGTATTCTCCATGATCTTAGACATGCTTTTATTCCTAATTTAATTATTCTAACTACAAATACACAGTGAAAACATAATACCAGAATTCTGACTAGTATTAGCATATTGATTGGTAAAACTTGAAGTCAAGTGTTTTGCATTGTATCTGCTGCAGACAGAAAGGAAGAATCTGAATCTCTCTGGTTGGCCCAGTGGTTCCTCGAATAAATAGGAGCTGTCGTTTTTTTGGGTCTGAGTTACCTTACTCAGGATGATATTTTCTAGTTCTATCAATTTGCCTGCAAAACTCAGTATGTACTCACTAATAAGTGGATATTAGTCAAAAAAGAAAAAGTACAAAATACTCAAGATAGAGTCCACAGAACCCAAAAAAGGTCAACAAGCTGAAGGGTCCCTAAGGATGCCTCAGTCCTACTTGGGAGGGAAAAGAAAGCAATCACAAGTGGGGAAGGAGGGAGGGAGAGACCTGGGAGGGAAAGGGGATAGGGGGCAGGGGGAAACATGATCAGATATTGGGTCCATGGAAAGCACTGAAGCCCTGAGGGCCAGCAGAAAGAATGGAAATAGGCAACCCCAGGAGGTGGGTGGTTGGGGGGACCCTCCAGAATGTACCAGAGACCTGGGAGGTGAGAGACTTTCAGGACTCAAAAGGAGCGACCTTAGATAAATATTCCTACATTGGGATGAGGTAACCTGAAGAGCCACCTCCAGCAGAAAGTGAGGGATGGAGTTGCTATCCCACAGTCAAAACTCTAAGCCATAATTTTTCCTGTTTGAAAGAACTGCAGGGATGGAAATGGAGAGGAGCCCGAGGAAAAGAAGGTCCAGCCACAGGCCCAAAATGCGATCCACCTCTAGGGGAACCCCCAAGACCTGACACTATTATTGAGGCTATGGAGTGCTCACAAAAAGGGATATATCATGACTGTCCCCTGAAATACTCAACAAACAGCTGAAAGAGTCAGAAGCAGATATTTGCATCCAACCAATGGACAGAAGCTGCTGACATCTGTGGTTTAATTAGGGGAAAGCTGAAAGAAGCCAAGCAGGAGGGTAACCCTGGAAGGGGAACAGCAGTCTCAATTAACGTGGACCCCAGAAATCTTTCAGACCCTGGACCACCAAAGAGAAAGTCTACACCGTCTGATATGAGGCCCCAACACATATACAGCAGAGGACTTCCGAGTCTGGGTTCAATAAGAGAAGATGCACCTAACCCTCAAGAGACTGGAGGCGTCGGCGAGTTTAAAGGTCTGGTGGGGTGGGGGTGAGGACATCTTCATGAAGACAGGGATGTGGGCAGTAGGTGTGGGATGTGGAACAGTCAGAAGGTAGACCAGAGAGGGGAATAAAATCTGGAGAAGAAAGAAAGAAAGAAAGAAAGAAAGAAAGAAAGAAAGAAAGAAAGAAAGAAAGAAAGAAAGAAAGAAAGAAAGAAAGAAAGAAAGAGAGGAAGAAAGGGAGGAAGAAAGGGAGGAAGAAAGAAATGAAGGAAGAAAGAAAGATTTTAAATAAAACTTAAAAACAAACAAACAAACAAATAAAGGGCTGTCTTAGGGTTTCCATTGCTGTAAAGAAACACTATGAACAAAGCTACTCTTATAAAAGACAGCATTTAATTGGGGATGGGTTACTGGTTTTGAGATTCAAAAGTAATTCTAAATATTGACTTGTATTTTATCTAATAAACTAAAATTTTGTGCTATTTTAAACAGTTTCTCTTATTTATAACAAAATCATTCTTGATGCATAAAAATGTGTTTTTTAGATTACAGAGCCCATAATGGAAAGGTTAAAACCCAATTTAGAAATTGTGCTAGCTACTGTATCCTGAGCTTATTCATGAAATACATGAAGTTCCTGTACTATATTTTCCCCCCTTTCTTCTCCATAGGCACAAAATGACTATAAATCTACCATCTGCTCTATGACTTTCTGGCCATAAAGTCTGCAGTTAAAACTATGTTAATAGCTCAGTTCAGACAAGAATGATTCCTTAATTTTCATTTCTTATAGAGTAAGTTAATTAAATCCATTAAAGCCATTTTATCACTTCATAAGCTTCCCTGTGTGCTGTTTGTTTCCATCTTATAATTCTACACTAAATCCTACATATCTGTTATCTCCTTAATTTCTACCCTACAAGGTCTATTTTTCATAACAACCTGGCTCATATATTCAAGATTTAGATTAAGTACTAAAATAGTTTGCATTAGAAAGCATGTTGTTACCAAGAAGATTGCTATTGAATACAAAATGTACCCATTGAGGAAGAGGAATCATCAAGTGGTATTCCAGTCTGGCACCAGGCCAAAATCACTGTTTGAGGAATCTGCACAAGATGTCAAAGACTAAGAACACAATTCTGGAGCTGTTCACTTTATGTTGAGAATAACATTCATAAATACGTAATGCACTCAAGGCTTTCTGGGGCACAGTTGTAACTATCAACCATGTAGCAATTGACAGGAGGCCTTCCTCTTCTGTTTTGAGTCTGATAATGGTAGAGAGAAAGGTGTCTGTAAATTCACTTTTTAAAAAATGATTGGGAAGAAAAAAAGAGACAAAGCATGTCTGAGAACTTCAGGGGAGGTTTTGTGGAGGATTCTTCAATGATTAATAAAGTTTGTCAGATTGAGAAGTAATGGAATACATATGCATCAGGGCAAACAGCAGGTTATCCATGTAGCATTCCCTGAACCCTTGAATGACTTGAAATTTAGGGAGTAATTCTGTCAGGTGTTCTTAACATAACACACACACACACACACACACACACACACATACACACACATGTCTGCCTAATCATTTATGCAGTTGGCAGGACGTATTATTGTTGGTTATGTGCCAGCCGAAATACATTGGAAATAGCAAGTATATGCACTGCATAGGAGGAATAAAACTAGAACTGTGTGTGGTGTAGGCAAGAACAAAAGTTAGTTAGTGGCAAGGAAGCTGGGAACATAAGAACATACAGCCAGCTCACCTGACAGGAATGAAGTATCTCACTGAAGTACACTGTATACAAGAAGGGATAAACATGAGAGGCTGCATGTAGCTTATTTTCCCCAAAGAATTACTTCATTGGAAGGAGAGAACTGACTCTGCAAAGTTTTCTTTAATATTCATACATGGTGGGACTACAGTACATACACACACACACACACTTAAATAATAATAATAATAATAATAATAATAATAATAATAAATAAAACTAATTTTATGTGCTTAGAGCTCAGAGAACAATATGAAGAAGTTATTTCTCCCCATTCTCCCTGTGGGTAACAGGGTCCATGCTCAGAACATCAGTCATAATGGCATGCACCCTTTCCTACTGTGTCATGTCACTCATCCAGAAATTTAAAGCAGCTAGCACACAAATGTATACATAGAATACCACACTATTTTACCTGAATGTCATCTTATGAGAGTGTCTACTGCTTGTGTGGTGTCTTAGTTTAGGTTATTATTGTAGAGATGAAACACCATGACCAGAGCAAATTGAGGGAAGGGTTTACATTTACATATCACAAGGGAAGTCAGGACAGAAACTCAAACAAGACAGGAAGGTGATGCAGAGGCCATGAAAGGGTGCTGCTTACAGGCTTGTTCCTCATGTCTTGCTCATCCTGACCTTTTAGGGAAGCTAGGTCCACCAGAACAGAAATGGCCCCAGCCGGAAAGGACTGTACACTTTCCTATAGATCACCAATTAAGAAAATGCTATAAAGGTTTGCCTACAGCCAGATCTTA
Source organism: Mus caroli (assembly GCF_978045245.1). Lineage (NCBI taxonomy): Eukaryota > Metazoa > Chordata > Mammalia > Rodentia > Muridae > Mus > Mus caroli. Next base: position 138,202,721 of record NW_028227256.1, read on the forward strand.
TAGAAATATTTTCTTACTTGAGGTTTCTTCCCCTTATATGACTTGAACTTATGTCAACTTGACATAAAACTCTCCAGCACACGTGGTCATGTATATTTTATATAAACATTTATTATGTATTTTACACAAACACTTATTCCTTTTAAATTACAAATACAGAATTGTACAATTCATTTATATTAACAAGCTCTGAATAGGTACTAGATATACGCTTTAATAATTAAAGAATGTCTTTTAGTTAGTATTACTCTGGAAAATATATATAACTTCTTACTTTGCATTCTTTCTGTCTCTGTCTCTGTCTCTGTGTCTCTATCTCTGTCTCTGTCTCTCTCTCTCTCACACAGACACACACACACAACTGACATACCATAAAGAAAATAATTAGGAAGCAAAATTGCTGGGCATTTTATAATCATTTTTTCTGATCAAAATTCAGATTGATAAATGAAGAACTTTGAAAACTTATAGTCAAGCACCAGGAAGTCTTATAGTAATAATGTTGCAGAAATCACCAACACTGAAGCTAGGCAAATCAGCTCCAGACTAGTAGGTTGGATTTCCTCAGTCCTTTTGTAGTAATGCAATAATTTATCACTGTTTTGTGCACCAAATGTTGAGGACTTCAGTTTCTATTTGATAACTAGAGTGCTGGGCTCTAGGAATTAAATAGTGAACAAACTAAGCTTAGATGTATTTTTCAAAAAATAACAAATGAAAACAAAAATAACTGACAAAAAACGCAGCAGAACCTCATAAATGCATGTAATATTTTGTCCTTGGTGTTAATTTTATCTCCCTGCATTTCCTCTCCTATTTTCCCTCACATTTCTCTACCGACTTAACCCTTCCTGCACCATTTATTTAATTCTCTTTAGACCTTTAGACTATTGTTTCTCTACCCCTCCAGGATATCATTCCTCCTGACCTTTTACCAATTTTATGTGAGTGACCTCATAACTCATTTTAAGATTTATTTTGTGTAAACATTTGTAGCTCTAATTTGTATGAGAAAACAACACCTTAACACCTTAAAATTTCAAAAAGCCAAAGAGATGACTCAGTGGGTAAAGTGCATGCTAGCCAAGATTTATCACCAATTGCATGTCATTTGATAATAGCCTACATAAATTTACTCAATATTCTGTCAATGATTTTTCTAAACATAGAGGAAGAGTTACCTTATAGTTAACCTTTCAACGTAAGAGAACATGTTACTTATCTTTTTGTTATAAGAACTTAAAACAGTTCATGTTGTTAAAAGGAAGGGCAGTATGGTTTCTTCCTTACATTTATATATTTTTCATACCCCAACCAACTTAAATAATGTTCGTAAATGAGCAATTGTAGAAAGTAGTATTTTTCAAAAGATAATTGAAATAAAGAGGTGATATTATATAATTTTTAAAAAGATGTTCTAAATTAAGAAACATTTGCTACTATAAAACAAAATAGATATTTCTCCATTCTGAAAAGAAATTTCAAGACAGCCAGCATGAGGTAACTCAAAGAATACTAGGTTAAGTAAGGAGAGTTTCAAGTTGAATCTAAGCCTGTGCTACAATGATTACAAATCTAGTCTAAATTAGTTGAAATGACTATCTCTAAAACCCAAGAACTGAGATTGTTGAAGGTCTTAGACAACATCTATCTATCTATCTATCTATCTATCTATCTATCTATCTATCTATCTATCTATCTATCTATCTACTATGTAGAATCATCTATCTATGTAACTATCTATCATTCATCCATCAATTCTTCCATCAATCACTTAAATTGACATCTCATCAACCTATTATCTACTCCTTAGTATGTGTCTCTTCCCTGTTTTATACTGAATGACTATTTCCTGATTGAACAGTATTATTTCTTTTCAATAAATAACAGTCATGATAAGCTGAAGATTTGTGTTCAGAGACTCACATTTGCACTGATATGCTGGGTAACCTTGTTGTTATTAATATGTCATTACAGATAATATATAATTTTATGTGTCCACAATTCTAAAACAATATAGTGATATAAATACCATCAATTTTAATATGAAATACTAGTGAGACATTAAACAGTGAATTGAAATTCTGGTTTCTTCTAAAATCATAAGGGGAAAGTACCATGAAATCTGCTAATCATTTCTGCTCTGGAAGAGACACCAAAATTTCCTGTATTAATTGAATACGGTTCTTTAATAAGTGATATAACATGTTTAATGTTTTTAATGAAACAACATGATTTAAAATAAACATTTCATATTGAAACAAAAATCTCAAATGCCATTTGGTTTCAATATCTGCACTTCATCATTAATTAGCTTTCACTTATTTAATAAAGTTGCCTACATTGTCTGTTCCAGACGTCAGAGGGATATACGTATGTTCCATAGAAAAACTACCCATCCTAAGGAAGCCTATACAAAGAACTGTAATACTCATGTGAGAGAAGATGCTGGCAAAGATGTGGAGAAAGAGGAACACTCCTCCATTGCTGGTGGGATTGCAAGCTGGTACAACCACTCTGGAAATCAGTTTGGTGGCTCCTCAGAAAATTGGACATAGTACTACCTGAGGACCCAGGTATACCACTCCTGGGCATACTCTAGCATTTAATAAGGACACATGCTCCACTATGTTCAGAGTTTAATAGCCAGAAGCTGGAAAGAACCCAGATGTCCCTCAAAAGAGGAATGGATACAGAAAATGTGGTACCTTTACACAATGGAGTACCACTCAGCTATTTAAAAAATGAATTTATAAAATTCTTAGGCAAATGGATGGATCTGAAGTATATCATCCTGAGTGAGGTAACTCAATCACAAAAGAACACACATGATATGCACTCACTGATAAGTGGATATTAGAATACCCAAGATACAATTCACAGACCACATGAAGCTCAAGGAGATAGAATACCAAAATGTGGATATGTTGATTCTTCTTTGAAGGGGGATCATAATACCCATAAGTGGAGATACAGAGACAAAGTGTGGAGCAGAAACTGAAGGAAAGGCCATCCAGAGACGGCCTCACCTGGGGATCCATCCCATATACGGTTATCAAACTGAAACACTATTGTGGATATTAAGAAGCGCTTGTTGAGAGAACCCTGATATAGCTGTCCCCTGAAAGGCTCTGTCAATGCTATCAAATATAGAAGTTGATTCTCATAGCCATCCATTGGACTGAGCACAGGGTCCTCCATGGAGGGGCTTGAGAAAGGACCCAAGACTAAACCACCAAACAAAGAGTACAAATGGAGGGACCCATGGCTCCAGAAGCATATGTAGGAGAGGATGGCCTTGTGAAACATCAATGAGAGGAAAGGCCCTTGGTACTGTGAAGGCTCGATTCCCCCAATGTAGGGAAATGCCAGGACAAGGAAGTAGGAGTGGGTGGGTTAGTGAGTAGGGAGAGGGGGATGGGATGGAGGGTTGTTGAGGGGAAACGAGGAAATGTGATAACATTTGAAATGTGAAGAGTTACCTTATAGTTAACCTTTCAACGTAAGAGAACATGTTACTTATCTTTTTGTTATAAGAACTTAAAACAGTTCATGTTGTTAAAAGGAAGGGCAGTATGGTTTCTTCCTTACATTTATATATTTTTCATACCCCAACCAACTTAAATAATGTTCGTAAATGAGCAATTGTAGAAAGTAGTATTTTTCAAAAGATAATTGAAATAAAGAGGTGATATTATATAATTTTTAAAAAGATGTTCTAAATTAAGAAACATTTGCTACTATAAAACAAAATAGATATTTCTCCATTCTGAAAAGAAATTTCAAGACAGCCAGCATGAGGTAACTCAAAGAATACTCAAAGAAAATATCTCATAAACAAAACAAAACAAACAAAAAGCACTGTAATGAATTGATTTCGCTATCTCTTTTACTTTTCACATATCAACAGTACATTTAGCTTCTCTAAAACAATTCATATTTAGATAATTTAAGACATTTTAGGTACACTGTAGAATCTGATACCCTCAATGACTAACCTAGGTTTTGATTATTTAATTGAATCATTCTTCCTACAACTTAGAGAGGAACTGAAAGCTTGTATCTTCTTGCCACCCTGCTGTGACAGTTTTCTGAAGTCCTTATGTCCTAAGCACCTAAAAACTCACATAAAACCAAGTAATTGTCATTGTTTTGGTAGTCAATGGGAAAAATACATGCTTCAGAGTTTTGTTTTGTTTTGTTTTGTTTTGTTTTGTTTTGTTTTGTTTTGTTTTGTTTTAACTGTTTTGGTTTCTTAGTGTAGGCATCTTTTTGACCAGAGAAACATTTATCACTGTATTGAAATTTATTAGCATGGCAAAAATAAGCATATTTATTTAATACTGAGTGATTAACACTGAGTGATTAAAAATAAATTCTGTATGGATGACTGAAAATTTAGTTTATTTTAGTTCCCAAAAGGCATGCATGGCATGCACTTACTTATAAGTGGATATTAGCCATAAAATATAGTTAGCAAGATACACTCCACAGACCCAAAGAAGCTAAACAAGAAGTAAGGAGCAAGCAAACTCCACAGGAAAGACCAACAGAGTCAACTAATCTAGACCCTTGTAGTTCTCAGAGTCTGTGCCACCAATCAAAGAACATACATAGGCTGTAACTAGGCCTCTCTCCTTATACATATAAGATGTGCATCTTGACCTTCATGTGGGTCCTGGACAAATGGAATGAGGGCTATCCCAAAAGTTCTTGCCTGTATGAGAGACATGTTCTACTAGCTTGGCCTCAGTGGGAGAGGAAGCATCTAGCCTCGAAAAGATTTGAAGTATCAGGGTGGGGGAAGATACCCAGGGGCCCCTACTCACTCATCAGAGAAAGAGAAGGGCAATGGGGAAAGAATTATGGGAGGTGATGAGTGGGATGTAAAGTGAATAAGTAAAAAAAAAAATTTAATTATAAAATTTTCTTGGGTATATAATCTATGAGAGAAAAAAATAAAGTTCTTGGAACATTGTTCCTTCCACCCACAAAAATGAAAGAAAATTTAGTTGATGAAAGCTGAAATATAATTTAGATCTCAATTTCTGCACAAAGATTTTTAAATGTAACATCCACACAATAATTGTTAATCCTTCAATTTATGGTAAAACTGAGCAGGGGAAAAGGCTCGGAGAGCAAACTATCTGTGACACAAGCATGGGGACCTGAGTTCAGCTCTAGAGCACCTCTAGAAAATGCCAGGTACAGCAGCATCTCCCTCTAATGTCAGCATGGGTAGGCACTGATGGGAGAATGTTTGAATGTTTCAAATCAGTCCATCTAGCCAAGTCATGAAACTTCAGGATCAGAAACATACCTACTCCCCCAAAAACATAAGGAACAGGGTAACTGGAGAAGATGCCGATATCGGTCTGTGGATTCCACACTCAAGTATCCCCATATTTTGATGAGAGGTGAGAGCTACTTAGAGTGAATTAATTTCAAAGTCCTTCCTTGTATATTTTCTTGTATTTGAGATATTGAGTATGAACGTTGTAACTGTATCAGTGTGTCTTAACACAGTCTTATTGGCATTCTACACATTTTCTAAATGAATAAATTTGTGAATCCTGCTTCGAAAAGAAATTAGAATAATGTCATATGGAAGATTACAGGAATACTATGTACACTGTACTATTATTTCACCTTTTTTCTTTGTAGTTCAATTGTCAAAGAAGTCTGTTTCACTAGGAGTAAGGTCATATACAATTAAAACATTGAAAATTATAACTTTGTGTGCTTTATAATCCTATATTTAAATTGTAAACAGAAATATGAAGAACATATCTAATAAAAAATTTGAATCTAAAAAGAAAATTTTAAAAAATTAAACAATTGGGGGGGGGTGAAGAAATGGCTCAGTAATTGAATTACTTTACTGAGATAAGAGCCCCCAGAGCACACACAGAATGCAAGATATAGTAATGGGTACCTCTAATTCTAGCACTTTGTCTGTGGCATCAGGAGAACCCCTGGGATGCACTGCATGGGGATTCTAGCCAAATCATAAACTCCAGTTTCACTGAGAGAACTTGGCTTAAAATGCTATAGATTGTGGTTGAATAAGGGTTCTGAGTTCAATTGTAGGCTTCCAGACTCATGTGCTCAAACATTTGCATGTACCTATACATAGACATAGACTTACACCATACACACACACACACACACACACTCACACTTTTGTCTTTAAAATTACACAATCCTTAATTCATAACAAGTTTAAATAGACCTGAGTTCTCAGTTACTGAAGACGCGGCATCTTACCTATTTGCTATAAAGCTAGGTGCTAGTATTTGTAAACGCCACAATAGGATGTATCCCTGTATCTCATTGCAAAATTTTCTGCTTGCTCAGCATCTTTACAAAACCAAAACGTTTTATTTCTAAGTTGTAGGTAAGGAAATTAAAACTATACTCATAGTTTCCAGTGTGTGATACAACAGAGCAACGGATCTTGATACCTTCCAGCCTGGTTGATTACCAAGCTGGCCTCATTCCTAGTGAGAAAACCATCTCCCTGATGGATTTCAACCATTCTCACTGTTCCCCAGTGATCAACAGAGCACACGCTGTAAACCCATAAGTCTGCAAATACACTCAGCATACTTGGCTCTTGGCTTTAAAAAATTCTCATTGCTAAGATACCAGGAGATATTTTAGGAATCTAAGAAGCTGTGATTCAAGTGGAAAATATTGCAATAAAGGTCATTTCATGGTCAACCTTTCTGTCTCCCTTTTAACAGGCACAGACACATTTGAAACTGCATGTGTTTCAAATTGTACTAATTTTGCAAGTCGAATATTGTGAGAGTCAGTGTGCTACATTTTAAATCTGGAATAGATACAATATTGATGATGTATCCTACAATGTTAGTATTGCTACTGATTGTATTTTACCATGCACTATTTTCAAATCTTATATTAATGCTTTGAGAAACCTGTGCTTAGTGTTCAATATAAAGAGAATATTAGAAGATTTACGCTTCCATAACAATATCAGGCTCTGCATGATCAAGAACAATGTAAATTTATTTTCTCTCTTTTTGTGGACCAGAAGACAGATGTCAAGTTTTTAGGAACTTGGTGTCTTCTGATCCATCTCCATATCTTATAGATGACAGATGTCTTATTTAGTGTCTATGTTTGTGTCTATATCTATTTGTATCTTAATTGTTTTAAAATGAGTTACATTGGCTTACAGTTCAAGCTAATAACCCTTTACCTAACTGTCCTCTAAAAATCACTACAAAAAATTCATGTATGTTGTGATTTAAACAATAAAAAGTGTATTCTTTAAATGTTGTGAAAATTATCCAGGAATAATGGTGAACCCATAGTCTTAGACACATTCTTTTCTTTAGAATATAGTGAACCTGGTGTAACTATAGAAAACAGACGTGCAGGATTGCTGCATTTATTTAAAACTCAAGAGTGCAAAAAGCAGAGCTAGTTATGAGCCAGAGACTGATGCAATGCAGCTTTCTAGAGCTGATTTGGACTTTCATAGGTTCCAAAGCAAGTACAGTCTAGAAGTACATGCAGCATTGATGGAGCTAACTAGCCCTTGACACTGAGTTCTGACTACTTGTGAAGCAGTTGGAAGTTAGCAATAATGTCATTGTCAAACAGACAGCATACACCAGCTGATATGAGGCTCCCAACGCACATTCAGTAGAGGACTTCCCAGTAGTGTGTCCTACAGCAATGATGTAATGATGTACCTGGAGCACATGTTATATTAAATAAGTTTGACATAAAACACAATGTATTTGACTTCATCCGTGCTAGCCATTTAGAATAAATGTAAATGTAGACGATAGAGCCAAATAGGAAGCAAATGGGTATTGAGATTTCTTTTATGATTCTGAGATAATTTTGTAGGTATTTAAATAGGTCAGACTGGTAATACCATAAATGACCCAAATGACACTGCGTTGACTACTTCAGAGTGTTAATTTGATGCCATGAGAACTTCAACAAAATATGCGAGAGAAAGTGTTGAGGTGAAAATGAGTAAGACAAGTGAAGGCAAGAATAATTAATACTTCAGAGGCTAAGAAGGCAAATCAGATGGCTAATAAATTAAGTAAACAAGTGAGCATAGCATAGTGAAAAAAAGTTTCCAAGTAGGGGCAAACACGCACATTTTAGCAAGTGCCAATGGAGAAACCAGAAATATCAAAACAGAAAAATTTTCTAAAAGTGTAGTTATATGGTTATCTGATCTCGTGGAAGATTTTTAAATTAATTAACGTATTCGTTATAGATCCCAAACGCCATCCCCTCCAAGTAACCCCCCCTCACAGAGTTTCTTTGCCAATCCCACTCCTTTTCTCTCCTGAGACAGTGGGGCCACCTTGGGTACCTCCCTGATCCTAGAACCTCAAGTCTTTGCAGGGTTGGGTGTATCCTTTCCTTCTGAGGCTAGAATAGGCAGCCCTGTTTTGAAACAGAATTCACAGACATGCAATGGTCTTAGGAGAGTGGTTTTCCTCCAGTTGCTAGTCAACTCACATGTAGACTGAGCTGTGTGTCTGCTGCATATGTGTCAGGAGTTTTGAAATTTTAAATATATACATATTAACTTTAAAGTCTGTGAAATAGATAAACTTTTCAAACAGTTCTTAAAATAATTAAATGTTCTAGAAAATTATCCTACAGGGTCTTTCACTTTTGCATGTACAAAATATTTGCCAAAATGGATGGGGAAAATCCTTCAAGGACTCAAACCTACAGAAAGAACAATAGATAGCTAAAAACACCTTGGAGTTTGAGAAGTCAATTCCAGGGAAAAACAAATTGGTTTTCCAGTTCCAAATAGTTATTTTTGAAACTCACATACAAATAACATATGGAATGATCAGGTTATATTTAAGAAAACATGAATATATATATATATATATATATATATATATATCCTTTCTATTAATTTGCATAAATATGTATACTGATGCATACACGTAAATATTACTTATAATGGCTAGATGAAAATAAATAAACTTTTAGTAACTAAGACATCTGAATGTATTTTGACACAACTAATAGAACAAACTGCAATTATCAAGTGGTTGAGACAGATTATATATAATGAAGTCATGAATGTCAATTATAGTTATTGGACTAATAAATTTGTATATGATAAAGACATGAATGTCAATTATAATTGTTGGAACAATACAAATTTTAGATTATTTTCACGCATGAATTAGTATATAGTAATAGTTTATGTAAATATAATTATTACAGATACAGAGTTCTGTATAAGACGAAGAGCAACAAAAGTAAAATTAGAGACCAAAGTCTCTAATGAACATGGGAAAAAATTATCAACAAAATATTTGCAAATTAAATTCAAATATACTAAAAAAAAATCTCTTAGTGTGATGAGGTTTTCTTCATTCCAGTGTTGCATGAATGTTGTAACATTTGCAAAATATGTCACAGAAAAAATTTAAGAGCCATATGAGGCAAGGGCCACCAGAAGAGCTAGGCCCTCTCAGTTAACCAAGCAAACATCATATAAACTCACAGAGACTGAAGCACCAAAAGTAGAATGTGCTTGCATCTGCACAAGGTCCTCTGAATGTATATTATAGCTTCAGTTTAGTATTTTTATGGAACTCATGAAAGTGTGAACAAGTAAGTCTCTGATTCTTGGAATTTTTCTTGAGTCTTGTTTCCCTGTTTTGTTTTGCCTTTTCCAAATTTATTGTGATGATTTTTTTGTTTTATCTTATATAACACTATTTCGTTAAAAATAAATAACGTTTATAACCTCAAAAATACATAAATTGATTCAAGCACAGAAATCACGTGATCATCTCCAGTTTACAGGATGGAATTTTGGCAAAATATAGCATGTCTACATGATAAAATCCTGAGATAATGAGAAAGAAAAGGAACATACCTCATGCAACAAATGTATCAAAATAAAATAAGGACTATATTTGACAAATCTCTAGGCAGCGTTGAAAAAATAAATGTTGAAAAGCTCAATGCATTGCCATTGACTTCAGGATAAAGAAAAAAGATGTCTACTTTATCTATTCTTAATCAGTTTCGAATGGAAATTACAGACAAAGTAATAAAAGACAGAAAGTAGAGTAGGCAGTATAACCCAACCTGAGCAAGAAGTGATTGGTAATTAATAACAGTTTTCTTCAATGGAAAGACACAGAGGATATCAATCATACTCCAGGGAAAGCCGCATGCTCAGAAAGAGTTGAAAATACACAATGAGCCCCATTTCTTATTTGCACTGGTATGCCTGTGTGCCTGTGTGCCTGTGTGCATGTGCTTATGTGTGTGGTTGTATGTGTATGCTTTTTAAAATTTGTGTTATTTGGGTTACTTTTTGTAATTATAAGTACATAATTGCCCTCAAGATTTTTTATTTCTTTTAAGGCAGTAAGTTGGTTAGGCAGAGAGAAGGGGCATCTAGAAAGACTAGGGGATGGCAAACAACATAGTCAATATATCTTGCGTGAAAATTTTTCAAAAAATAATTGGCAGAAGACATAAATAGTAAAGAAGTAAACTGTAGGACTGTTCTAGCTAGCATGACAAGAACCAAACTTATAAAAGCTAATGGCACTTCTCCCTAAATCAGACCTAGGCAATTTCAGCAACAGTTGACATGCCAATGTACATGGGGAAATTTTCTTAGCCCTAGATGAAGGGCTAAGAAAAATTATTAGCTGCACAGAAGAGAATCAAGGATTTTCCAGAGATTTTCCCTTGGTTGGTTATCCAATATAAAGTGGGCAGTCCTAGATACATACAAATCAGCAACACTGAACACATAATTTGTAATTGTATATGTTCATATTTATAATTAGAAATTGAATTATTATACACTGGGGTTACCTTTACTCTTACTGTATTGTGGCACAAAATTTGTGTTAAACTTAGATGTTTTTTCTAATATATATATATTATTTTATAATTAATTATAACCACATATGTATCCAATATTCATAATTTTGTTGTATGTATTTTATTTTTGTATTGCTTTCTACAAGTTTAATTAGTAAAGATAAAACACCGAAAGGTAAGTTGTCAATCACTTAATTTATTTAATTCAAAGAATTTTTTCATGGTTAAGTGTTCTATAACTGTACATAAATAAAGAACATTGCTTTTAAATTTATCATTGGAAAGGATGCATTGTATTTTAAATCTTTTAAGTTTTGTATGTTTAGTATATATCATTTAATATTAAAAGCTTCAGAAATCAAAGACAAGAAAAAAGTCTTGCCTCAGAGCCAATAAAAAACAATCCACGAAGATTTCAAGAAATTCATTTATGTGACTGTTCTATTATTATTTTTAAAGTCTAAGCACTGACTAGTATTTAAACTTCCTTTCAGCTCATGCAAAATTGCATTCTTTGTGTGGATTGCTTGCTATCTGAAAGCAATTAATTTTATGGAGTTAAAGTGGGTATTAGCCCAAAAGCTCAGAATACCCATGGTACAACTCACAGACCATTTGAAGCTTAACAAGAAGGAATTCCAAATTGTGGATACCTTAAACATACTTACAGGGGGAATAAAATAATCATGGGAAGCAGAAGAAGGACTTGAGAGAGGGGAGTGGGTAGAAAAGAGGAGGGGTCAGGACCATGTATGGCAAGAGACCTGAGATAAATCTAGAGGGCCATGAGAACAAATAGAAGTAAGTATCAGCTGGGAATGGGAACTTGGTGAACCACGAGAAAGTTCCAGATACAAGGAATATGAGAGTCTTCCAGGACCCAATGGAGATGACAGTAGCTGAAATACCAAACAGCAGGGAGAGATCACCTCCAGTAGGTAGACATGGATGGGGCTATCCACTTATCTAAACATTTTAAACCCAGAATTGTCCCTGTCTAAAAGAAATGCAAGGTCAAAAATGGAGCATAGACTGCCCCACAGTGTAATCCATTCCATACAGACACCAAATCCTGACACTATTTCTAATGCCAAGATGTGCTTTCAGACAGGAGCCTGATATGGCTGTCCTCTGAGAGGTGCTGCAAGCACCTAAGACAGGAGCAGATACTCACAGCTAACCATTGAACAGAGCCCAAGGCTGCATGCAAATGGACAAGCTAGGGGAAAAGGTGAAGGAACTGAAGAAGATTGCAATCCCATAGGAAGGACAATATTATCAGCTAATGGAACCCCTCAGAGCTCCCAGTTATGAAACCACCAGCCAAAGAGTATACATGGGTGGGTCCATGGATCCTGCTAAATATGTAGTAGAGGACTATGTCATCTGTCATCAGTGAGAGGGGAGGTGCTTGGCTTTGTGAAAACTCGATACCCCCAGAGAAGGGGACTACTAAGGGTGTGTGCCTGTGTATTGGCTAGTTTTGTGTCAACTTGACACAGCTGGAGTTATCACAGAGAAAGGAGCTTCAGTTGAGGAAATGCCCCCATGAGATCCAACTGTCAGGCATTTTCTCAATTAGTGATCAAGGGGGAAAGGCCCCTTGTGGGTGGGACCATCTCTGGGCTGGCAGTCTTGGTTCTATAAGAGAGCAGGCTGAGCAAGCCAGGCGAGGCAAGCCAGTAAAGAACATCCCTCCATGGCCTCTGCATCAGCTCCTGCTTTCTGACCTGCTTGAGTTCCAGTCCTGACTCCCTTTGGTGATGAACAGCAGTATGGAAGTGTAAGCCGAATAAACCCTTTCCTCCCCAACTTGCTTCTTGGTCATGATATTTGTGCAGGAATAGAAACCCTGACTAAGACAGCCTGGAATATGTGGGTGTAGAGGAGCACCCTCTTAGAGGCAAAGGGGATGGTATGGGGTCAGGGGCTTGTGGAGGGGAGACTGGGAAGGGGGATAGCATTTGAAATGTAAACAAATCAAATGATTAATAAAAAATAATAAATAAAATTTTAAAAAAGAAAAAATATTTTTAAAGCACACATAACTCATTTCATTGAACTTAGAAAGAACTTAGAATGAACTTATGACATATTTTATTTAATTTTCTCTGTAAATAAAAAGTAAAATATTGATTGTGACCTTGATTCTATTATTCAAACAAGTTAATTATGAAATATGCAAAAAAATAAGAAAGAAAAATAACAAAAATATTCTTTCTGTCTGCCTGAAGATGATCCAAACTTAATATTTTCTTTGAGTTATAGTTTTAGAAACTAATTATGAAAATTATTGATGTGATGATTTTTAATATGTCTGAATGTATATATTCTGATACAGTTCTCCAATTTTAATAAGTAGTATAGAATAAAACATATTCTTGTTTAAGGACAAAATAAACAAATATAGTTTTAAAAGTGCATGGATTATAGTTAATAATGCATTTAAAATAAATACCTACAACTTTGTTAGCTAAGTACTGAGATAACAAATTGCTTGTTATCAATACATATGTCTTTGTTTTGTAGAATTTTGAACAGCATAATTCATTCTGACTGCTGTAATTGAACCTCAGAACTATTTATCAATGTAATCTATACTCAATTTCAAACCACCCTGTGTCCTTCTGGGTTACAAAATCACTAGGGAAACTTTGTCCTGCAGTGCATTTGTTTAGGTTTACATAATCACATCTTTAAGGAAATTTATTTATTCCATCAAATAAATGAAACAAATTTACATGAGAATGTATTCAAGACTTTTCAATTTACTCTCTTTCCTTGTTTTATTTGCTTCAAGTGTTTTGTGAACTATGAAGTGTTTTAAACCTCCGTAGACATAGTGACAGTTGATTTTGGCAAAGACAAGTTTTTACTTTTTTAGTTTGTGTTTTATCTTTTGAGATTATAATGATTATATCATTTTCCCTTCTCTTTCTACACTTGATACGATCTCATGCTTTTTAAATTTTATTGCCTCTTTTAAAATTAATTGCTGGTAATGTGTATGATATTACACATACATATCACACACACACACACACACACACACACACACATGGATATATGGTTCATGGGATTTTCCCAAGTCCACATTGGCATGTCTATAGTTGTCCTTATTCAGCTTGTGCTTAGGAAGTTACATTGTTGAGATCCTACTGGTGCAATTTGGCATTACTAGGAGACACAGTGTGACCTGTCCTCCATCCTCTAGCTCTTATTATCTTCCCACCCTCTTCTCAGCAGTCTTTGATACAGATGCAGGACGCGTGCATACCCCTGTAGAATATCAACAAATTAAGGAACTTGCTGAATCTGTCCGTAATTATGGAGTCAGTGCCAATTTCACTTGGCACAAGTCGAGAGGCTTGCGGCCTTGACAATGACTCCGGGGTACTGGACAACTGTGACAAAAGCTGTGGCTCCAAATATGGGAATGTATCTTGAATGGAAAGCATTGTGGCAAGATTTCTGCCAGATGGCGCTGATATCCAGTGTTCTGACTGGTAAACAAGTAGTCTGCGCATGTGCTGGGGTTTTTTTCCATTCCTTGTACCCTGCCTGTCCCGTGGTGTCAGCTGGGCTGATAGTGAGCAACCAGTCAGGGTAAAATACATATCCAACTGCTCTTGTGGTCTATAAAAGGGACGGGTTTCCTGTGTTCTGGGTCTCCTCCTCCCCTGAAGCTGATCATCTATCTCTCGAGATGTTTTAAAGCTTATTTGCTGCAGAAGGATTCGAGTGTGTCCTGTGTGTGAGTTTTCGCTGGCGAGGCTCCTTATCTCAGGATACAGCTTCCCAGTGTGGAGGAGCTGGCTTTGAGAATTAGCAGAAAGGCCAGAGATTCTCTGGAAGTGGAGGCTGAGCTAGGTAGTTAAGATTTTTAGCTATCTTCAATAGGAATTTCTAATATTGGAATTATTACTAGACCAGTCTAAGATTGAGTTAGAATAACTGGTCACATTGAAGAAAAGAGAAGAATCATTATAACTCTTTTATATGACTAATCTTTCAAAGTCAGTATACACAGTCTCTGACGTTCTTTTTACCATAAGGTTAAAAGCTTGAAGCAAGGCAGCTTCAATTGTCCAAACTGGAAAAATGGCAAGCAAGGATAGGTCGAAAACATGTAGCTTCCTTGTCCAATTTAGCTTCCTTGTCACTTCAGTCAGGGCACTGAGCCAACTCACCTGCCAGCTTGTCACACAAATTAGCCATCATGCTTCTGCAGCTTTCTGTGGAGAGAACCTATGCTTTTCCCTTTCCTAGTAAGGTAGCTGTTCAGGATCAAGCCATATGCCAATAAATAGATCCTTTTAAGATACTATAAGGCATTTATTAAGTTCTTTGACATCTAAATTTCAAAATTCTAAAATAAAAGTAGGATTTAAATATGTGCATGGGAATACATTAATTAATATGCACAGGGATATATTTTCACCCTTCTTTGTCTTTTAAGAAGCTAAAGTTTTAAAGTTCCACAATACCTTGTCCTTGAGAATTAGTAATTTGTTGACAAAACATCTCAAATACTTGACTGTTATAGTCAGTTTTAATGTAACATGGGCAATGACTAATAGCCCTTTCAATTGTTTCTCTTGAAGAGCGGTTGTAAATAGAAAGCTTGAAAGGTTATTAATAGTCACATGTGCATAATTTATTTACTTATTAATCAGAAATAAGAGCATTCATTTGCAGCAATTGATTAAGTATAGGTCCTCAAGAATTAACACCATTATGTGGAAACAGATAGAATCTGAGGACACCAAGAACAACTCTTTCACAATTTGGTATGCACCTTCTCTAAAAATACCAAAATACTATCTTAAGCCATCACAATTTTGATTAAATAAAGAATGAGATTATTCTTATGTAAGGACAGTAATCTGCCTGAGATATAAATCTAGCATGGCATTGCCTTAAGGGAAAACCCAGGACAAATTCTTAACTGTACAAAAACAGACTTCTTAAAAGAACAGCAATTTTTCTTATGAGTTATGTATGCATAAACCATTGTAAATTTGAGAATTCATAGTATCTGAGGGATGAACAATTTTAAGCAATTGTAAGCTCTGAGATATAATATTGACTTAATATACAAATTTAGGTTTTATTGTTCAGCATTTTAAAACACCATCCACAGCACACAACTTAATTATCTGTGCTGAAACAGGAGGAAACTCAAAAGAATAAATGTGTGATCTAATTCACATCTGCTTATTTCCCATAGAGGGGTTGCTTTTAAACACAGTAATTGGGATGCATGCATGCCTGAATTTATAGAAGATACAGAAGCATGCATAAAAACAATTTTTAACTTATCTTTGGGATATTGATTTTATTTAAAATCATGGTATGCAATAGATCAATTATTAATATTCTGTAATAACCAAATTAATTTCTGTTTGGAATAAGGAAAAGATATTTTGTCAGGTTCCTAAGACACAATTTTTTGTTATAGGTTTTCCAAAATACACGAATATATCTTACAATTCTTTATTAGCACCACAGTAGTTTTAATAGGATGCTGAAACTGTGCTTTGAGGTGAGCACCACCTCGGCCCTGCTCACCTGCCTTGTCGCGTCTCCCCTGTCCCGGGCCCCACACCCACCAGGCACCTTTGAGGGTCCACTTGCCATGGTCCTTCCCAGCCCCTCCCGAGCCAAGCCTTGGCCATTCACCACCATGGTGTGCAGAGCCACTCTGAAAAGGACTCTGGATTTCGACCTGCTGCTGAGCCCCGCATCTCAGAAGCAGAAGTGGTGCGCGCCTTTATCGGGCGCCACCTTTGGCTGCCACCGCCACAGCTGCCACCACCTCCTCTGAGGAAAGGTCAGGGCCCTGTCCACCCTGGGGCCCTCTGCTCTCCGCGCCTGACATGCCCACCGCCACCGCCATTGACAGCGCACTGCCATGATGCCAAGCTGCAGCTCTGCGGCCCTGGCTGAGGCCCTGGCCCCCCTGCCTCTGCTGTCTCCATCATCACCTTCAGAACCTCGGCTTTCCTCTCAGGTGAAAGAGGCTGAAGACAGCCCAATCCAATAAAATACTTTCCACTTAGAAAACAATATACACTGAAAGATTCAAACTCTTGGCTTCTTGTATAGAACCAGAAATGATAAAAATTTCTTACATAATGTAGACCTATATTTAGCCATACCTAGAGGCAAAATTTTCCAGTGATTACAAACTCACTAGAAACAATTATTAAGATGCAAAGTAAAAAACAAACTTTTAGATCTAGAGTAACTATATAAAATGTAGGCAAGCCAGATGGTAATAAATTCTACAGTCTGATTGACCCTTTATAAACTTTGAATTTGGACTTTATTAAAACAGCATTTGGCTAGATCTGCAAAGGTGCTCTTTTAGCTAAAAGAAAATTCCCTTGGAGGTAAGGAGAGGCAAGGAGAGCTTCTTTAGGCACTGTTTGCAAGACAAAAGAAAGTCGCACAAACCTCGTTGAGGAGGCTCTGAGCTTAGTTCCTCTTGCCATGAGGACAGATTTTAGAACTTTTAAGTTTCTTTGCAATATTAGACTATAACTAGTACCTTGGGAAAGCAAAACCCAATTTCAAAACAATTTTTCATCTTTAGAATCAACATTAGAGGCATTACTACCATATTGCAAAGTTTGGCTTCCAATTTATACCTATGAATACATCACAGTGCAAGCTTTAAATCTTATCTTTAAATTTACTTTCTAAGATAAGAATCACATTAAATATTATCTCAGCTAAAAGTATCTTAGGAGGCCCAGTTTTTTGGCCCGCTTTTCCACGTGTTTGAAAGACTCCTGAGTTACCAATTTAAGGCTAACCTTCTGTTACCAATGTAACAAATTATTTAATCCTAACCAATAACTTATGAGCTGATTGTGAAGACACGCAGAGCACATTACCAGTAAAAAACCAAATGAAGCAGCTGCACTTAGACCATTCAAAGAATATTAATTTTTCTAGCTATAATTATAAAATAAAAAGTACTTTGCCATTAGCTAAACGCAATAATTACGAATGGAGAGAATTTTCTTAGGAAAAAACCATCTATCAGCTTTTTCGCCCCAAAACCATGAGGCTGCAGACTCCCTTTCTTAAAAAACAATTTTTCCAGCAGGGGCCCTCCTGCTGTGCCTGATCCTGGCTAAAGCGTGAGGCCACTCTCGGCTTTGCTATACCAGAAGAGAAAGAATTAGCCATCTTTTATTTTTCAACATGAAACACAGAACATTCAGTCATTCAGACGACTAGACACGAACATACATGAATTGAACATGTGGACAGACCGGTGCACCAGACATTAGACAAGACCTTATACAAAAACACAAAGAAGGCAGAGAAATTCTGCTGTAGGGACCAGAGAGAATAAAGCAAGGCCTCCCCTAAAATTTCTTTCTGCTTCTGGAACATTTTCCTCCTGCCTGATGCAGTTTCTGACTGCGGCTAATCCGCCTGATTATTAAATCTAAACCCTTTTATCTCTCTCACCTAAAAAGCAGCTTCTGGAAGCTGCAGCTAGCTGCCTGTTACATTCCTAGATCCTGATTTCACTGCTGCACCTAAGCGAATCCAGCGCACAGGTTTAGCGTGCTGTTCCAGCTTAGCCCGTACCACACCCAGCAACCTTATGCCTGTTGCTTCTCTGGTTCGAATTTTCTTTAATTCTTTTCTTCTTCCATGGAGCTCCAAAACAGCAGTGTTTCTTCCAAATGTCCTCTGCCATTCCCAGGCCCCACGTTGGGTGCCAAATTGCTGGGGCTGGCCTGTGGCTCTCATGTCCAGGTTTGAGCCTGGGAGGCATCTTGGAGCTCAAAGAAAAGGAAACAAGGCAGAAGATAGAGAGATGGAACCAAGACAGGATTCTGATCAAGGCTCAATGATTAATGATAAAATCTACACTTTTAAAGAGGGGAGCTCATCCCCAGTCACCCAAGTTTCTTGTGAAGTTATCAGAACAGCCTTTTAGCAGGAACTCACGAAATTCACAGTTTGGTGTTAACTCCAGAAAATCTTGGAGAACCGTTCGGCCTCATGCAGGCGGCAGGAAGTGTGTCACATCAAAGGAGAGGGATGAGAAGCAGCACAACAGGTGCCTCCACCTCAGTGGCGGACAGTCTGAACTAGCCTGTCTAGGCTGAAGGAGGTTCTAGGACTCTATGGAGAGATCTACAAAATTAAACCCATGACCTAAGATTCAAAGAACACTGGGAAGGTGACACTGGTAAGACTGTAATTATTTAAATACCTAGTTAATAGTTCCTATTCTAACTAGAATGACACGATATATCATTGTTTTGAGTGTGTAGTAGTTTGAACGAAAATGGCCCCCAAAGGCTCATGGAGAAGGACTTTTTGGAAAGGATTAAGACATGTTACATTGGAGTAGGTGTCCCCTTGTTGAATTAAGTGTGTCACTTGTGCTAGGCTTTGAGATTTTAAATGTTTAAGCCAGGTCTAGTGTCATTCTCTTTTCCTGCTTCCTGTTAATCCAAATGTAGAACTCTTGGTTCCTTCTTCAGCAACAAGTCTATCTGCACAATGCCATGCTTCCTGGAAGATGACATATTACCCTCCTTAACAAGGATTGGACCCATAATCCAGCTGCAGCATTTGAACATTTTTACATTTAGGTATTTTTTGTACTTTTGTATTTAATATGTATATATGTAAATATGTGTGTGTGTGTGTATATATATATATATACACACACACATATATATTCACATTTCCTATTCTTTACAGTAGAGAACTTACTATCTTCTCTCAGAAGTAGAAGCTTCCATTTCTCACTATGAACTCTTTGTACTGAGTACTACTCAATTTATAACAGTTTGTTGTCATCCAAAAGTGAGAAACTGTATCTGACACAATTGAAAGATGCTTACCACACTAAAATAGACCTTTAATGTCACCTTATTAAACACTTTACCATTGCATAAAGAAAGGAGTCATGTTAAGAAAATGAACATCTATAGGGGTTTTTGGTTGTTCTTGTTTCCAAAAAAGCCAACTGTGTTCTCTTTAGTTTCTCTTCAATGCACACTCAGTGATTTCTGGAATACCTGTGCTACTATCACACTCTTCATGGATGATGAACCAGCTGTTCATCCAGCATATTCCTGTCACAGGGTATGTGGCCTGTACCAGTATCCAACTAAACCTTTCCTAGAGACATATTCTTTTTCTTTGCCTACCAGAATGACATAGCTTCCTTTACCCTCATATGTCTTTAGTTAATCAAGACATAATGGTAGACTATTTCATTTTTTGTTCATTAATTTTTGATGCCTCCACTGTCACTAGCATTAAATTTTACAGTGTTGTTATTTTTAGGCTGCTGTAGTGACAATTTTGAGAATTTTGGAATTTTGATTTCTTTTAAAAACACAAAAATATCATAAAAATGTGATTTCATTTTAATCACAAGTGTAGAGATGTAGGGCTGCTTCTGACACTGCAGAAGTTGACTATGATTTGCCTCATGCAATACCAAAAATGTGGTCTTGCCAGCTGCAGATAATTTCTACAAGTATGTGACCTTTGGAATTCTGGGAAATTGTCATAGGAAATATAAATGGTAGTGCCCCTATAGGCAGATAGTTTGGTTAATTGTTGGTTGCTTAGGGATGTTGGTTGTGGTTTGTTAATAGCTATGGTCAAAGAAGAAACAAAAAGGAAGATATTAGATTCAGAGATTTTCCTAATTCCTCTCTTCAGTTTTACCTTGTTTCTATCATATCTAATGTTAGGGAGTGAAACCAGGGAATTAAAATGTAAGAAAAAGAACTCATGAAGTAGCAAAGACCAGCTATAGGCTCCCACTTGTAACCTGTCTATTATGTATTATCTATCAATCATTTTCAATATCTATTTTCAAGTCCAAAAATTATGTGAAATGTTTTGTATTCCTCAATATTTCACCAGTACTGAGAAAAGTAATGATCTTCATTAAGCGACTTGGAATCTCATAAGTTGTTGTATATATTTCCCTACTCATTGACTGTTTCCTCTTTCTGTTATGATAGCCTATAGAACCAGGGGAGGGGACTTCTAATACTGACTTCTAGCTTTGAAAATGGTGAGTGAACTAATATCTCATATATAGAATGTTGTATAAAAAAGTTCCAGGAAGTGGGAGTGGGTGGGTTGGGGAGCAGGGTCAGGGGAGGATATAGGGAACTTTCAGGATAGCATTTGTAAATAAAGAAAATATCTAATAAAAATGAAAAAATATTTTCTTTCTTAAATCTACTGAAGATCCATTATTTTCTTGTACAATATATCTTGATTACACTTTCCTCTCCCTATATTCCATCCAATCTCTCCCAATCTTCCCTACCCTTCAGTTCCTCATATTCTGTCTCTCATTAGAAAAGAATCCAGGCTTGTCTGAGGAGAAACCCTGCTAATTAAAATCAAATTCTACCATAACTGGATAGCTCCTTTGAGCTTAGCACAAATGGAGGACTCCCTTTACAATCAGGGATCCCCTTCTCTAACCATTTATAGGGAGCCTGAATCCTGACAACCCTCTACTTTTGATAGGTCTAGTTGTCCTTGATAGACCTCCATGTTCAACTTCGTCTTTCCCTCTTCCATTTTTCTTGATAAGAACTTGCCCATCAAATGCTTGGAAATTCCTGGAATACCTCTCCATGCAAAGGAGGCATTCATAGAACTTTCAATTCTAGCCAAAGATTTTCATTTCCTATGAAAACTCCCTCTCACTATTCAAAGTCCATATATAAGTCCTGATTCACCCTGAATAATATGTATGACTACAAGCCCACCGAAGTAAATATGTGCCCACAAGCTAAGATTATCTAAGAGAGCTCTTTCATTGAACATCTAAAAGAGCTATAGCATTAAAGAGCTTCATCACTGAGATGCCCAGAAGTACAACCTCACCCCCACATTACACCACCATGACATTCACTACAGGACAGAGATCCTGCTGACTCATGCATTTTAGACTTTGCTTTATCCTTTCATGCCTGGTGGGTAAGGTTCTGGACACACTAAGAGAACATTTAGACCTAGGAACTTGGTTCTACTCCATCATTCCCCATTTGGTGTGTACCGGCACCTGGACACTACAAGGGAAGACTTGGAAAAAACAGACCCACACTGGCCTTTATAATATAGCTTTAAAGGTTCAAAGCTGACTAAGGCTACTGATTATTTTTTCTCACTTGGGATCATGAATAGCACCTTCCAGCACTACAGAATCTAATTATAACCAGTAGTTATTAAGATTCCAGGCTCAGTACTGACTTGATTTCTCCATGTTCTGGTATGTTGTGTTTTCTGCAACACTTATGATTACCATTAAAATTATTGAGGGCAACCCAGAGCATTGACAACAGCTGCAATATTAAGAAGTCATGAGAAGTAAGTGGCCAAAACATCCAAAATAGTTAACTGATTTTGACACTAGATTATCTATTTCTTAGTCTGTAATGTCTAGTAGGGACATTGTTGATTAGCAGTCAATTTCATTTTTTTTTCTATGTGTATACATGTTTATATGTGTATTTTAGGAAGCGTCAGGAATAGAAGCTTCTCTTGTGACTTTTGAAGATCTTTAGTGTTAGCCATCCCTCCTTATAGTCACTTCTCTCACCTGCCCCCTTGTGTTTATGCCTTCTTGTTCCATTATTATTTTTATCCATTTCTACAACTGTGTTCTAATTCTCCTCCATTTGAAATTACCCCTCTCTACTTTATACATGAATTTTTACAAGTTTTCTGACCTGTTTTGTTATTCCAAATGAACCACACATGCAAGAACACCCAAAGCTAGTATCTGCAAATGTGAGAAAACTACAATCTTTGAGTTATCTTATTCAGAATGCATAAGTAGTATCCTTTAATAGCATTGTCTTGACAACTTTTGGTTTAGCTTATCCTATTTCTCATCCAGATGTTATGACTTTGGTCACAGTGTCAGCTAGATTAATTGTCTTTCTCTTTCTCACAGCACACAGTGACCTCCTCTCTGTGACAGTGTTTTAGAAGGATTTTTTCAACTATTTTGAAAGAACCTTTTCTTACTGGCATAGATTTTTATTTTATTTTGTCAGATTAGGTGTATGTATATTGAGTTTGTGTCTCTTCTGTGCTCCAGTACCACTATGTTGGATGTGGTAAAAGGATGAGCACTGAATAATTGAAGTGCCCTGCATCATTCCAGGAGTCCCTTGGTATTCATCTGCTGTCTTGTTTCCCAGGGACCCCAGTAAGGCCAGTAAGAAGGAAACTTGTACAATCAAATTCCCTTAACAGATGTCACAGTTATTATTTTATGTGCTAGTTCAACTTACTTTAAGAAATAAACTAACAATATTGCTAGACTCTTGATGCATAACCACTTTTAAGGGAACCTGTATCTCACTATCTGCTTTAAGGTCAGTCATCCGTGTATTTCCTACATGCCTTTAACTTGGCTTATATTGAAATTAACTGTTTTCCATGTTTTACTATCTCTAAGCAACCAAGAAAACTTAAGTCTTTCTTAGTACAATAAGAAAAACAGAAAACAAATTGAATTTAACATTGTTTAATTGAGAAAATCATGATTCATAAATGATTCAGGAAACATATTCATGAAAAAGCATACAATTCTACCCAAAGTGAAAAGATCACAGTGACTGATGTGGTTCAGAGAAAGCTAAAAGAGGGGCAGGCATGATATTAAAAAGCATTCATTATGAACATGTGTATAATTTATAAGCTAATAAATTTAAATAAAAAATAACAAAAGAGTTCTGGAAATCTAAAGTGTAGTTTAAAGGATTATCTTTTTTTTTTTTTTTACAGAAACAAGAAATATGACATCGATCTTAATATAAAGAAATTTTGGTAAAATTTTTAAGTATATATTTAAAATATGCTTCCTGAATCACAGTTCCAAGTTTAGCAAACAACCTCACTTATGCTCTCATCTAATTAATAGGAAATGCAAAAGAAATCTTTGCCACTTCTATGCATGTCACAGGAGAAGCATAAACCAACAGTTAAAAGAGAGCATTTGTCTGTATTGGCCAGGTCAACTTATTTAACAGCCTAGCTATGAACATTTTCTGAACCACTGCTTCAAAATATTCATGGTCTGTCTCTATTATTGTCATGATTGTTATATCATTCCTCCCTCTCCATTTCTCTATCATCTAAATTCTCCCATATATCTTACACTCTCTCTCAAATTTGTGGGGTTTTTTCACTAATTGCTATGGAAGATTTTATATATGTATTTTGTATATGCATATATATGCAAATATGTTCCTCAATATAACTTGTTCAGTCTATATAATATCACTTATATGCTTATATGTATGTGTTCAGGACTGACACTTAGCAATAGACAACCAATCAGTATGATGTTCACTGACGAAGACCATTACTCCTGCTCCATTACCAGAATTCTGTCATTGGGTACAGTTATTTTTATAGTGTTGAGGCCTTGTGAGCTTTTTCCCATTCACTTTGGCCTGTTTATTCGTATCCTCCTTGTTCAGCTCAACTTTGGATAGTCATGCTCATGAGACTTTATGATTGTAGTGTTTGACCAAACTTCTAGAAAAAAATCTTTATATTGCTGACATAGTGGTGCATACTTTTAATTATAATCCTGAAGAGGTGGAAGGAATTGTATCTCTGATTTCAAGGTCACGCTAGTCAATATGGAGAATACTACTATTCCAGAATGCAAAGGAAACCTCTTTCACAATGCCAGGCCCCCCTACAAAAGGAAAAAGAAAATATTCTAATTATTTGTGTGGGTACATCCCTGACTCTTCTGTTTGTGTGTACTTGTTTTTCTTGGCAAGGCATCTTCAACTTAAAGTCTAAAAGCCTCTTAGTTCCAGTGCAGTTCTTGTAATCAGAGCCAGAGACAACAATGTGATCTTAGATTGTGCTCATGACCCTATAACAATTCAGCTTAACAATGTACAGCTAGTATGGAAGGCTTGTGAAAAGCCTATTTGAGTAACATTTTTAAAGCTGAAAACTGTATTATAAATTAAAATATCTGAAAAGGTAAAGTGTTTCTTTCACAAGATTCACTTGTTCTACGTGTTCACTTTTGTTTTATGTTTTTCAAACATCACATTTTATAAGAAAATAAGCAAGTCATTGTTTTTCCCAAATTTTGCTCTAGGAAAGTTTGACATTGACAAGCCCATGAGGCATTATCAATTTCTGGCTGTTAATTCCCATTATTAATGATGTCTCATGCTGGAACAAAATTTGTAAGAATCAACTTCAGATATTTGTATGCTATGCTTGGCAATTTGTTGAGATCTCTATTGAGTTTAACACTTTTGCTCATTTAAAATGTAAGAAATAAACACTGTTGTTGGAAAATTTTCTAAACTGACTATAATTCATTCACCTGTACATCTTTAGTCTATATTAAGAATAAAATGACTGAAAATGATGATAGATATGCATTTTCCATCCTTACGCTTGTGGTAAAAACATATCATTAAAACTGTTATTTTTTTTTCAATTCTCTGCATTAACAATACATGAACTTGTATCCCAGATGTCAGTGTTGGTGTTGTGGCTTGAAAAAACTTATATGAGAGCAAAATTAAAGTTTTCTCACTTATGAGTTGGGTGTTAGGTACCTGTACATACCTTTGCCTTCTCTTAACCTCTTCGGAGTTTTTAATGTTGTCTAGAATGTGAAAACAATGTAAGGGAATAATCAATGAACAGACAATAATTGAAAAACACATTTGCTAATGTAGTAGGAGTGATATTTGAGAGGTACTCATAGACAACCTTATTCCAATAGGTCAACATGACCTTAATACCCTCACTATGTACAGAAAAACATGAGCTTTACATTCCGACCAAGTAAGATATTCTACAAAACTATGGAGGTTGTTGATTATCATCAGCTTGAACATTCCTTTTCCTTTGACAAAGCTCCAGAGCTCTGTGGCATTGAAAAATCAAAGGGCACTGGTGATAAAGTTTATGCTGTACAGAAAACTTGGAACTAAACTATTTCAGGCATTCAGTCGTACTTTGAACAGCTATCCTGTCCTTCCATACATTGAAAGTTTTGTACGATTTGAATTAGTATAATTGCAGTCTGCTCATTTCATCATGCTGTGTTGTATTAGAAGGATAAATATGTGATCAGAAAGGGAATGATATAGAGTCTTTTCAGAGAATTCCAATGTTAGAAATAAAGGTGCTTTATTTTAATCCTGGCTATTAGAGCAATTGGCTCTGTGTAAACAGACACTGTGTCCTCAATTTCTAATTATTAGAATGCACTTTGTTTCTTTCATGAGAAATTTACTCTAGAGAGTATTTAATTTGAATATGTAAAAAGAGTACTAATTTCTTCTGGTGAGTTGCATTCATCTTTATATATTCATAATTTTTCCCTTGGTCAGTATGTCAGTCTCCTGAGAATGCTGCTTGCATAAACCACTACCAGTGATGCAATAGTTTCCCTTTTTGCAGACACACACACACACACATACACACAAACTCTGTTTTCCTCTGAAACTCCATATGTAGAGTCATCTGTGTGACATTCAGTCCTCACAAATCTTGTTGAATATTTGTTAATATTTTATTACATTAATACAGAAGAAAAAAGTTAGAATCACTAGCTCATCTTTCACTAGAATATTATCTTGGTAGAGAAAGTAATTATGTATACTTTGACATAGGTCATCTTTTATCTTCAGTACCAATCCATGTTTTGGAATTGAATCACCATCTTTTTGAACGACTACTCTGAACAACTCTGAACAACTACTGCCATTGTCAAATGTTTCTCAACTTTCAAGAATACAAACAGCCCAAAAAACATTGATACATTCAGTAATTTTAAATTGCTAAGATGTTGAAAAAGTTATTTTTTTCAAATACTAAAAATCTTGTTTTCTGAAATTTTGTGCCCAAATGAATCATGATTTTTAGAGTTAATGATAAGTTGAAAGAGAAAATCATAGTACATAAACAACACATATAATACTGGAAGTCATTATGAGAGAGTATTCCTGACTTTTTGAGGTGAGTTTTGTAAAGACAAGTTAAACTCAGAAAATTACCTATCTCTGAGCTGAAACGATTTTAAACTCTGCTTCTTAAAAGTTGGCATAAAATTAAAAAGACATTGGAGAAGGAAAAGTTGAGAGAGAAAGTGGGTGGAAAAAAAGAGAAAATATGTTAATTGAATTTCACAAAACAAACCCAGAATTTCCCTAATCTTTTCTTTTTGAACAATTCTGTCATTATAATACATTTAAACTGAATCTGATATGAAGCATCTTATCATTATGGTACCTGGGAAAGAAGAAAGTCTCCTGCTCAATTTGTATTGAAAGTGTTGGGATTTGTATCTTTTTATCCACATAAACTTTCTGATAAGCCCCCTCGCGGAAGAGCCCTTTGACATGATATTGTCTTAATCTTTCTCTATTAAATGTATTTCATTATTGTTAGGCCCTGATAGAGAATATCACTGTATTTTCATTAGAGAAAGGAAGACAACAAACATTGCAGTGTAGTCAACTTGTATATTTGGTGAAATTCTTTAAATTTGTTTCATTTTTATTGTAGCCACTATTTATAAATTTAATATAATTTACTGTACCAATAGAACACTGAATTAATTTTTAAAACTGTTTGAAAATGGTTGCTCGGTGGCTGGCTTCTATGCCAATAGCCCTCTGCATCTTTCTGAGCCTTCCATGTTGGGTGACAAGAAAGTTATTTTATTTGGAAGGTGTGCTTTCATCATCCAAGTTTAAGATCATTTACAAAAATTTCTAGCCAGACATACAGCACATACAGCACACACATACATGTGCACCCACGCGCACTTGTAAACCCAGACACAAATCATTTAGAATGCTCTGTCTAAAAGTAATTCCCTAAATATATAATCATAATGATTATGTTATAATATGATGAAACCATACTTTAAAACACATATGCTCCTATTTTATTTTTACATTGTCATTAATTCATGTTTATATATTAAATCTTTTGGAAACAACTATATTTCGAATAATAAAATTGGGTTTTCTACTTCATCTGTCATTGAGACTTTAATTCTGTTATTTATATTTCACTAAAAAAAGAAAATGTAGATTCTTTTATTTTTCTGGTAGAAAGATAGTATTAACCTTGGATCATGAAGCTTCTGTAGCATATGGAATAAAAGCAGACTTATGTCTAACACAACAGCCTGTTAAGAAATGCAGACTATGATGCAAGACACAGGTATTCTCTACTTTCAAGAGAGAATAAAAAGACTACATTTGTGAGTCAATTAAGAGAGTGATGTGCAGTTTTCAACACTAATGTTTTGTTCAATAGCCATTTACCTGAAAGAAACACAATTTTGTTAAGTCAAAGTAGTAAAAATGAAACACAAACACACACACACACACACACACACACACACAGAGAGGAAGGTAAGCATATCAGCTGTTACAACACATGAAAACATTTTAAAGAGACAATAATGTTCATTGCTATTTAACAGAGAAAATCAAACTCCAGAAATTTCGGTTTTGATATAAATAAACCTTTGGCCTCCCCTGAACAGTCTTCAGTAGCTTTCACATTTAGATTGAGTCAGGTTCAATACATATAAAATATCCATTACTGGTCGGAAAGATACATTTTTTTCCTAATCACAGATGTAACAAGTTATTTCATTCTCTTATATTATGAATAATTATAGTGATGGGAAAAAATGTTCTATCCTTGGTTGACAGACAAAGAGAGAAAAATTCAAAAGCTTCATAAGAAAATGTCTGTGAAAATATATCTGTGTACCTCAATATTAGTTCCTGGTATAAATTTCAGCATATTAGAATCTGGAAAGGTTTTATGATCTTTGAAGCCATTCATAGCTTCAATTTCACTGAAATCTCACCAGACTATATTTATGTTTAAAGGAGAATTTTTGGCGTAATTTACAAGCTTTCTTCTTATTTGTCTGGGCAATGTCCTAAGTTGTTTATGCCTTTGAGAATGAAACTTATGTGATGCACCTTAATTTTCCACTTGTTTACAGGATCATAAGGTTACTCTGCTTGAAGTTTGCTTATTTAACTGAATTTGTTAAAGGATGAGATATACAAGCATATAAATACAGAATATTTGATAAACAGATGGAAAGGGATTACTTATGTTTCAAGAATATTGTAAATTTACAGTAAAATTATGTGAAGCAGTGTGCTTTAGGAAGAAATTATAAAATATGGCAAATTTAAGGATCTATTCATTATGAAAAATGTAAATGTGGCTTATATCTACCATATGAAATATGTGCTTATCAATCATTAGAAGAAAAAGTTAAGAATAAACATAAAATATTTAATTTTAATACATGAAAATGCCATTAAGGCTTCATTCATAGTTAGACAGTAAAAGCATAGAGATGTTGTGGAGATGAATTTAGCAGCACTCTCGATAATTAAATGAAAAGGGTATTACAACATAGGGAAAAGCAGCTAGTCATGCATCATGCATCGTTTTAGGAAGGTAAAGATATTTACTGAACAGTATTCATGGCCCAGAATTTTCAGTTGTTTTGCATGACTAGTTTGCTAAGGGAATACCACCAGATTCCGTGCAGAAATAGCACAGATCGTTTATTTAGGAAGAGAAATGCATAATTGAAGCATGCTACCGTTTTTTATTGTTCTTTATGGGGCAGATAGTGACAAGAAAAAGAAATCCTTAAAACCTAGTAGTCAGAATATAATTTAGTTTAGCCAACATGAAGAACAGCATCAAAATTCCTTGAAAAAATGGAAACAAGAATGATTATATGAAACAACAATTCCTCTACTTTGTATGTATTCAAAGGATGTGAACTTAGTAGGTTGAAGACATTATGAAGTTACATATTATTTAAAGCACTGTTCACAGTAGCAAATAAAATAACCTGTATCCTTCCACTGACAGATTTTTAGAAATGTGAATGTATACAATTGGGTGATATTAACCATAAAATAGAATTAAGCTCTGTGTTTTGATGTACTGTACATGAAGTAGAGATCATTGTGTTGAGTAAAAAAAAAAGTCAAAGCTAGAAAGACAAGAAACATCTAATTTTATTCATATGGGGAATCTGAAAAGATGATAAAGTAAAATGGATGAGGGTTATCAGAGCCTTTCAATGCTGGACCAGGATACAGAGAGGTCAACTGATGGGCAATAGGTAGAGTAAGTAGAAGTTCTGCTATGTGACTGGAAAATATATGTATAATAGGTAAGACTGCACAATAAACATTAAATATCTAAAAGCTAGAATTATGGACTTGTCTCAAAAAAAAAAGATAGATCATTGAGAAACTGGAAACTGGAAATGTTTACCTGTATTTCATTATGGGAGCATGGAGGTTTACCTCTAATACTGCTGTGAATGTCAGAGGACACCATACATGAATCGATTCTCTTCCTCCACCATGTGGGTGCTAGGAATTAAATGCAGGTCATCAAGCTGGACAACAGCAACTTTACTCATTAGCCACTCTCTGTCTCTTTAAACACTATATTACATAGCAATTTGTATGAGTTATCAGATGCATATACATTTATCTAAAATAAAATACCAAATCATATGCTTTTATTATGACAAAAAATACATAAAAAGCAGTATGAAATTGAATACATGCCTGTTAACTTAACACACTTTGCATAATAATGCAGATAAATAATCTATATACAAAATTCTCCCCAAGCTATATGGAAACAAAGGATAATTTGTTTCAATAAATAGAAACAGTTTAGGTGAAATTTAATAGTAAAGAAGTGCTAATGATCTGAAAAATGATAAGCATGCAGAGTCAAATTAAAAATCAATAATGATCATAAAGAAATAAGCCAACAAGTATCATGATTTTCTGTATAGTATAATTTATATACTTATGCTGATTTCCACTATTATTTTTCTTTTATTTGCTTCGTGAGTGATTTTACACATATAATATTGCAATGACAAGTGGTTTTATAATAGTCATCTTCTACTACACTGAACAACATTATTTTGATCATATATTCTAAATTGCCAAATAGGATATGTAATTTATTCTATAATTAAGGATTTTAAACTTAAAAAAAATCACTGAAATGCCTTTTAATGCCTCAGAGTTTAAGGCAACTCTCTGCGATTTGCAGGTGAATGATTTCATCTTTAAACTGTCATAATTGTTAGTACCCACTTATAACTGGGAACATACCATCTTTTTTCTAGGTCTGGTACATTTTAACTTATAAGTAGGTAGTAGCCTTAAAGAAAAGGATAACCATGCTACAAACTAAACACCCAAAGAAGCTAAGTAACAAGGAGGGCCCAAGGGAGGATGCTTGAATCCTACTGAGAAGGGAAAATATGTTAGCTATTGGGGGTAGATGAGGGATGGTTGAGGATGAGAATAGGAAGAATGAGGTGGGGGAAGAACAAAGGGAAGAAGACTGTCTATGAATCTTGCCTGCTTTGGATCTCTTCACTAACTGCTCTGCCTTGTCTACCCTCATTAGGAGAAGATACAGTAGTCCTACTATAGTTTGATATGCCAAGGCAGATGGATATCTATGGGAATCCTTCCTTCTCTGAGGAGAAAGGGAAGAGAAATCAGGGGATCTGGGAAAAGGAGAAGGATAGGAAGTTGCAGTTGGTATATGAAGTGAATAAATTAACTAATGATAAAAATAAAAATAAAATTACCAATTTATTTATATATTCATCGTTGTGAAATTCCATTGTATTTATTGCAAAGTCCAGATCATTTTTAATTCATATTTGGATACAAGCATATGAAATAATGTACTGCGATTCTACCAGTCTCCCACATGTCTTCCCCAGAGAACTAGTCAAACTAGAACTAGTATTCACAAATGAAGTGAATACTACTGAAGCAATGTGTCTGTCTCACATCAGAATGGATAGGACCTTATATCAAGTTCCGTGAGAATGTTGAGCTTTTTAAAAGTTATTCTCATGATGTTACATTGATGCAGAGCTGATCTTGGCAACTGGCATTTCTGCTTCACTTGCTTTTTCTTACCTATAGAGGATTTCTTACCTATATAGGATTTGCCCAAGTCAGTTGACTCAGCCTTCTGAGTTAAAGGTACAAGAACAGACTCAAGATTTTTTCAGGCCCTCCTTTGATAATGTTTTCCAGTTAATACTGGTTCCAGTAAAACAAACAAACAAACAAACAAACAAACAAAAACCATGTATTTTGCTCATGCTCAGTTACTTCATGAAGTCCTCTAGTACTACAGGTGCTAGCTCTTAGTGGATAGACAGGCCTGGATAAAGCATCAGTGATCTGTACATACAGTATCATTGTAGGGGCCAGCATCCTCATTCTCACTGGAATTGTTTTCTAACCAGAGCAGAGCTGAAGAGCTTGCCCTGGTGATGTGGATAAGGGAAAGTCAGTGAGCTAACCAGCTCAGCTGCCAACCAGGCTCAGACAGGAATTTGAGTTGTCACAAACCCAAATCTACACCATCTGTGAACTGTTTGGGTGCATTATAGGGCTGGTCCTAATGATCCAAAGCTGCAGGATCTCCATGACACAGGGCAACAATAGGATTGCCAGGAGGAGGCCTAGTGAGGATTTAGTATTGATGGTGTCACAGAAGCTGGAGACCTCGAACCAGACCGATGACTCATTCAAATGAATGTTTGCAAATGAAGATGAATGAACAGAGGAGTACACTGTGGGACACACTGTGATACACCACAGCTTCCATGACAGGAGATGTTTTCTGTGTTTTGTTTTGTTTTATTTTTTGTTTGTGTGTGTGAGTTTTAATTTTCGTGGAGAGGTTGCAAGGGCAAATGGCAAATACCCGAGGATTGTTGCAGAAATTACTTAATCCCAATCCAGGGTTTCTACCTTGATTTTAACCATTTATTCCCTGGATTAAAGACACTCACACAAACTTTATATTTATGAAAAGCTTTAATGAGCACAAGAGCTGAGCCGATATATAGCCTCTATGTTTCTGTGTCTATTTCCCAGCTAATAATCCCACTATATAATTTGTCATATTTCATTTGGGCTGCTCTTAACTGCAATTAGCAGAACTATATGGTTATTATATTATGACTCATTTAATCCATGGCAACTTTCTCTTCTCATCTTTTTATCCATCTATGGTTTTCCTCCAACTCAAAGCCCAAGAACCCTAAACCCCACCTATGCCTCTTATGCACAAATATTTGCTGTTTGCATCTTTATTTACCAATCAGAAATAAGTTGAGAGCAAGATCACATAGCATCACTTGCGTCTACATGTAGACATCTTGTCTCTGTGGCAACCAGGTCTTGGGGGCCTGCAGTCAACATGACTATACATAGAAACAGATCAAAGCTCAGCAGGGGAGATGAGTAGGAATGGGTTGCATGATCTACAATTTTTTAGAAGTTAAAAAAATAATATAAAACTTGAATAATAAACCACAGGAGAATGGACAAAATACAAATATATACTGGAGTTCTTTTTTTGGCTTTCCCACAACAAGTTTCCAATAAGCACCCACAATTTATGAGAATTTTTCTAAAGCTGTTGATATGCTCCAATTTTTATTTTCTTATTTCCCTTTAAATAATCATTCATGTGCTAGCACTCTAATAAGTTCCAACTCTTTTCCTTTTTAAGTTACTGACACAAATTTCTCTATAGATTACTGCTTTACCTTATTTGTAATTGAAAAGAATTTTTGATAGGATAATATTTCAGTCTCCCACTAGTGTATAGATATCCCTCTGTTTTAAATTGATTGCATAATATTAGGACACATATTTAGAAGAGCATAAACAAGAAAAATTAGATTTTCTTTTATGAAAACACATTTTTTCAAACTATCACTTTCGGGGGTGGGTATTCAAGTCATTTCCTCAAACCTTAGAGTTATTATTTTTGTGAGTTTCTTGTTCATTTTTAACACTGTAAGCTCTGCTTTTTATTCTTTTGACACAAAGTTATAAAAACATAGAATTATTGCCAAGACCTGTCTCTTAATATTCCCATCCACATTCTTTGCACCATCTCAAAGAATGGATTTTTTACTGTCCCATGGTTCATAATGCTTCCCTTACCCACAATGGGTTTGATCTTGCATTTCCTCTTTTCTAAAGAAGATTGTTCTTATAATAAATTCTTAAATGATACTCATGGTTGTGTCCTTTCCCCAGCCTTGAGTGGGCTAAATCAGACCTTGTTTTGCCATAGTCTGCTAGCCCACATAGGGTAGAGTCTTCCAACGTAGGTGAGGTCTATTGTCCTGCCACATCTGCAGCTTCCTGTAAGAAGCCACTACCTGCTGAACAGCTGAGCTTGTTTTCCTGATGAGATACTGGCAAAGTGGGGGATGGGTTCCCACCTTTATATTCAGACTTAAAATTTAAAACATTGAGCCTTGATCAGAGAAACTTTGTCTTGGCTCCTTATTTCTCTCATCTGTTCTTCCCATCCATCCGCAGCTTTTCTTTCAGGATTACAGTTCTCCGCTGGTGGATACACATGGTGGTGTTTAAAATCTACCTCAGTTTAAAGTAATGAGGAGTCAGATAAGTTTGTTTCCACAGAGGGAAATTAGTGAGGAATGATGTTAGTTAGAGCATATCAAATGAAGCAGAAGCAGAAGCAGTTCAAGTATGGGAGCTCTAGCAGAGCCAGAATGTATATACTAATGTTGGTAGCTGTATGAAAGCTGGGGCTGCAGACCACTTGCAGGCCTGTGGAAATTAGAACTGCTGTGAAGGAAGTGGCAATGAGGGAAAGGGATCATATCTGAATATGGGGAAAAAGGTATTTGAATGGAGATAGATTTTCTGTGATTGATTGTTTTTATTATTATTAAAAAGTAACCATAACAGCAGTGAGAATCAAATTTCTTTCAAAACATGAAGATAAATACTGGACTTCTGAGATTTGGTAGAACACTGTGATGATATTGTATTGTATGTATAGATGTGGATATTTCATACAGATAATATAATCACTACAACCATTTGAAATCATTTGAAAACCAGCCAATGGATTTTCTGAACTCCATTTGAGGAGAAGAATAGCATGCCCTCTTTATCTTCTAATCTATTATTCTATCTAATATTCACTCTACCTCTAAAAAACAGGTCTTTAACAAGTCATTAAAAGAAAATTGCTCTACATTTTTGGGCATTCCAACATGCCAATGATATAGGGTAAAGTGAGAGAATTCATGAGAAGATGGTGGAAGCTTGTGAAAGTTCACTGTACAGAGAAGGTCTTGTATACTTTTTAAAAAAACTTTTGATTTTTAGTATATGTGAGATAGAAAGTCATGGAAGTAAATCTTCCATTATTATGTTATTACCTGACTTGTATTCCTGTTTCACATAGTAAATAACTTGTTCCATTTATGAAGACTAGCAAGAAATTTAATCAAATCTCAAAACATAGTATTACCTGATCATATAGTGGCAAAAAATGTATGAGGGTTAAGACAGTTGAGATAAATTGTTACGTAGTGTTATAGGCACAAAAATATAATTTTCAGTAATAATAAGGCAGCACTAAGTGAAGGTCACATGGATATTCAGTCCAATATCCACTTGAAGAATATAATATTTACCTTGAGAAGGTGAAGAAAGTAATCAGGAGGGAGGGAGGGAGGGAGGGAGGAAACTAGGTGAGTTAGGGATCAGGGAGGAGGGAACTGGGTGGATAAGGGGATAGGGAGGGGATAAGGGCAACATGACCAGATGTTGGGTGCAGAAAACAGGACTGAAGCCTTGAGGGCCACCACCACCACCACCATCACCACCACCAACAACAAAAACAAAATGGAAATAGGAAACCTTGGGACATAGAACCTAAGTTCCAGAAGGTACAAGAGACCTGGGAGGTAAAAGACTCTGAGGACTCAAAGGGAAGGACCTTAGATAAAATGCCATACAATCAGGAGAGAGAACATGTAGAACCCACATCCAGTAGAAAGACAGGACACCAAGTGAGGGACGGGGTTCCCATCCCACAGCCAAAACCTCTGACCCATAATTGTTCCTGTCGGAACGAATTGCAGGGACCAAAATGTAGAAGATCCTGAGGCAAAGGAGGTTCAGCAACATGCCCAAATTGGGATCCAGCTCAAGGGGAGACCCAAAGGCCTGACAATATTGAGATTATAAAACGCTCACAAAAATGGACCTATCATGACTGCCCTCCAAAAGATCCAACAAGCAGCTGAAAGAGTCAGATGCAGATATTTACACCCAGGCAATATACAGAAGCTGCTGACCCCTGTGGTTGAATTAGGGAAAAGCTAGAAGAAGCTGAGGAGGAGGGCAATACAGTAGGAGGACACCACAGTCTCAACTAACCTGGACCCCTGAGACCTCTCCGACACTGGACCACCACCCAGACAGCATACACCAGCTGATATGAGGCTCTAACATGCATACAGCAAATGACTGCTTGTTCTAAACTCAGTCAGAGAAGATGCACCTAACCCTCAAGAAACTAGAGACCCCAGGGAGTAGGGAGGTGTGGAGGGAATGGGAGTGGGGACATCTGGAGGGGGACATGAGGAATTATGGCATGTGTAAAAGTAAGAGGGCAGACTGGGAGTGGGATAAAATCTGAATTGTAAAAATGATTAAATAAAGTTAAAAAATCATAGCAATGAAAAACTATTCAGGAGAGCATAAAAGAAAAATCCATCTGGTGATTCTGATTACCGTCTATCAGCAGACCTGGGAGACATGCTCTCTCCTCTAAGTTTCAGTGGTTAGAGCACTCTCTGCTGACAAGCTCTCCTCTTACAGGGAAGGTGCACAGATATCTGGTGTTTGGACCTCCTCCTGGCCGAAGAAGAAGGCCCAAAACAGGACCTTTCCCAGATGCTGTGTTGCTTTGGCAGGTCAGCTTCTGTGGTGCACACTCTCACCTGTGCAGACTAAGTTTCTAAGTTCAGAGGAGTCCCGGATCCAAGATGGCGCTCCCTGCTCCTGAGGCAGAGGGCTCCTGTGCAGGGCGGACCACTGTCCTCCAGCTGGGAGGGTGCTGGATGTCTGCGGCCCCAAAAGGGTGCTGCCTCAGCGGCTCTGTGGCTCCCGCCAGTCCCAGAAGCTGTCTGCCTCTGTGGTGCACACCCTCACCTGTGCAGACTAAGTTCCTAAGTTCAGCAGAGTCCTGGAACCAAGAATATAAAATTAACTCAAACAAATCAATGGCCTTTCTCTACACAAAGAATAAACAGGCTGAGAAAGAAATTAGGGAAACAACACCCTTCTCAATAGTCACAAATAATATAAAATATCTTGGCGTGACTCTAACTAAGGAAGTGAAAGATCTGTATAATAAAAACTTCAAGTCTCTGAAGAAAGAAATTATAGAAGATCTCAGAAGATGGAAAGATATCCCATGCTCATGGATTGGCAGGATCAACATTGTAAAAATGGCTATCTTGCCAAAAGCAATCTACAGATTCAATGCAATCCCCATCAAAATTCCAAATCAATTCTTCAACGAATTAGAAAGTGCAATCTGCAAATTCATCTGGAATAACAAAAACCCTAGGATAGCAAAAACTCTTCTCAAGGATAAAAGAACCTCTGGTGGAATCACCATGCCAGACCTAAAGCTTTACTACAGAACAATTGTGATAAAAACTGTGTGGTACTGGTATAGTGACAGACAAGTAGACCAATAGAATAGAATTGAAGACCCAGAAATGAACCCACACACCTATGGTCACTTGATCTTCGACAAGGGAGCAAACACCATCCAGTGGAAGAAAGACAGCATTTTCAACAAATGGTGCTGGCACAACTGGTTGTTAACATGTAGAAGAATGCGAATCGATCCATTCCTATCTCCTTGTACTAAGGTCAAGTCTAAGTGGATCAAGGAACTTCACATAAAACCAGAGACACTGAAACTTATAGAGGAGAAAGTGGGGAAAAGCCTTGAAGATATCCGCACAAGGGAAAAATTCTTGAATAGAACAGCAATAGCTTGTGCTGTAAGATCGAGAATTGACAAGTGGGACCTCATGAAACTGCAAAGCTTCTGCAAGGCTAAAGACACCATCAATAAGACAAAAAAACCACCAACAGATTGGGAAAGGACCTTTACCTATCCTAAATCAGATAAGGGACTAATATCCAATATATATAAAGAACTCAAGAAGGTGGACTCCAGAAAATCAAATAACCCCATTAAAAATGGGGCTCAGAACTGAACAAAGAATTCTCACCCGAGGAAT
Source organism: Mus caroli (assembly GCF_978045245.1). Lineage (NCBI taxonomy): Eukaryota > Metazoa > Chordata > Mammalia > Rodentia > Muridae > Mus > Mus caroli. Next base: position 138,240,864 of record NW_028227256.1, read on the forward strand.
ACAGAATGGCAGAGAAGCACCTGAAAAAATGTTCAACATCCTTAATTATCAGGGAAATGCAAATCAAAACAACCCTGAGATTCCACCTCACACCAGTCAGAATGGCTAAGATCAAAAATTCAGGTGACAGCAGATGCTGGCGAGGATGTGGAGAAAGAGGAACACTCCTCCATTGTTGGTGGGATTGCAAGCTTGTACAACCACTCTGGAAATCAGTCTGGCGGTTCCTCAGAAAATTGGACATAGTACTACCGGAGGATCCAGCAATACCTCTCCTGGGCATATATCCAGAAGATGTCCCAACCGGTAAGAAGGACACATGCTCCCCTATGTTCATAGCAGCCTTATTTATAATATCCAGAAGCTGAAAAGAACCCAGATGCCCCTCAACAGAGGAATGGATACAGAAATTATGGTACATTTACACAATGGAGTACTACTCAGCTATTAAAAAGAATGAATTTATGAAATTCCTAGCCAAATGGATGGACCTGGAGGGCATCATCTTGAGTGAGGTAACACAATCACAAAGGAACTCACACAATATGTATTCACTGATAAGTGGATATTAGCCCAAAACTTAGGATACCCAAGATACAAGATACAATTTGCTAAACGCATGAAACTCAAGAAGAATGAAGACCAAAGTGTGGACACAATGCCCCTTCTTAGAATTGGGAACAAAACACCCATGGAAGGAGTTACACAGACAATGTTTGGAGCTGTGATGAAAGGATGGACCATCTAGAGACTACCATATCCAGGGATCCATTCCATAATCAGCATCCAAACGGTGACACCATTGCATACACTAGCAAGATTTTGCTGAAAGGACCCAGATATAGCTGTCTCTTGTGAGACAATGCCGGGGCCTAGCAAACACAGAAGTGGATGCTCACAGTCAGCTATTGGATGGATCACAGGGCTCCCAATGGAGAAGCTAGAGAAAGTACCCAAGGAGTTAAAGGGATCTGCAACCCTATAGGGGGAACAACATGATGAACTAACCAGTACCCCGGAGCTCTTGTCTCTAGCTGCATATGTATCGAAAGATGGCCTAGTCGGCCATCACTGGAAAGAGAGGCCCATTGGACTTGCAAACTTTATATGCCCCAATACAGGGGAATGCCATGGCCAAAAGAATGGGAATGGGTGGGTAGGGAAGTGGGGGAGGGGTATGGGGGACTTTTGCGATAGCATTGGAAATGTAATTGAGGAAAATACGTAATAAAAAAATTTTAAAAATTAAAAAAAATAGAAAAAAAGAAAAATCCATGGAATAGTAGCATAGACATGTATCATAAAAGGTAATGAATATGGGAGACCTGAAATACTGACAAAGGATTCAAGAAGTATTTATGACTTTATCATGGTTATTCAAGCGATTCTTAAAACATTGCAGGTTATTGCTGTTGTCCATGGTCATTTGATCCATAGAAGTAGATCAGTTCTTTTCCTAAAGACACCATGCTTTTTATTTACGGGATTCAGAAGTCCCTGAGATACAATTGACACGAAAACTTCCTTTCTAAGGATTATATTTCTTGTTTCTGCAAGGCATCATGCTAGCTTCCAAGGAAGAAAACAGCCTTATACAGCTATCATGCTCTTGAACCATAACAATGAACAACGTGGCACAATTGCCATAACGGTTCAGTGGTGGCACAGATACTTTGTATATAAACAAAATCTCTCAGTTGGACTTAAAACCCATTTAACAGGGTTAATATCATGCTTGATGCCAGAAATCTAGCCAACTACCAAAAGCTCTTAGTAAAGTCATGAATCTCAGAGGAGAATCTACAACAGCTATTTTATTAAGCCAGCATATTCCCTAACTACTTTCTAAATATTTATCCTTATACCATAGAAAAGTGTAGTCCTTATTTCTCATTCATAAAATTTCTATTTGCAATGTATTTAGACAATAAGAGAAAGCCTCAGTAAATTAAACGTGTGCAATTTTGGGGACCCGATCCAACTGATATATCTACAGCACAGCACCTACAGCTAAGGCTCAGGAATTATATCAAACAGTGGGGACTGAAGCAAGAAACAGGAAGTTTGCTCAGAGGTTGTGAATCTTAGTGATTTCTAAAGCTACAATCAAAAAGTCTCATCAACATGATTGACTAAATGTGAATTGTAAACGGATGACAGCAACAGACATTACTAGAATGGAGGAAAGTCCATGATGCTTTAACCCTTCACAAAGAACCAAATAAGAAATACTGAGAGTTAAACAAATGATCTTTTCCTTTGTAGAATATACCAGTTGCTTATCCAATACCAAACATACCTTCAAGAAACATTGTATAGGCAGTTGGTGTTTATATGCATAGAAATGTACACACACATACACACACACACACACACACACACACAGTGTACATACATACATATGTGGATATATAGGTAAATCTGTACCAGAACAGAAATGTAAATTCATACTTTTCATAGATACATCTGTTTCAAAGGCTCTAAGAAATATCTTTCTTCAAACTTTCCTAGTTTCTGATAGTGTCTATTCATCCTTGGCTTTCAAATTCATCATTTCAATATATCTTTCTTTTTATATTTGGCATAATCCCTGTGTGCTTCTGAGAATATGACTTTTGTTTGAAAATATTGGCTTTTGGCTTAAGATACTCTCTAATCACTTCTTTTCCTCTTTCAAATATTAGCAGTTATAGTTGGCAAATGCCCTATTTCCAAATCAGCTCACATATTGTTGTGAATGGTTATGTGGCTATAAATTTGGGTAGGATAGGGAGGAAAATACTTAAAGCAATATAGAGGTCAGAATGACCATGGAAGAGAACTTGGAGGAATGAGAAGCTTTGCTGTGGGAGTGGCTGGGAATAAGGAGAATAAGTGAAGCTCTACAGTACAAAGGATGTGTGGTAGCAATAATGTCAAGAGCTAGTAGAAGTCAGTCACTAAGGACAGACCTTGAATGGCTATGCTATCTCCTAGCTCCAATCTGGTGTCTCTGTTTCTTGGTTTACAACATTTTAGCAACATTTACTTCACAGTTCTTGATCTAGATGAGCTACTCCTGTTGCTATTTTCCCCTTCATTTCATGTTTTACAAAATCCCTTTGAAACGGTGAGAGAGATTAAGCATCCCCCTTACTTTTCTCTGTTAGTTAACTTGATACAGTGATGTGGAAAATGATTCAGGCAACTCAAAAAGCCCATCCATCTTCTACTCTATGGCTGTCCTTTCCTCACATTTAGATGTTATAGGTATTTCTGAGGATAACTAAAAAGCAGATACCAGCCACTCCTCTTTGGTAGTAGTTAGCAGCACTAACCGTTATGTGTTACATAGTGATTTGGAATAAACAACACGTTTGTTTGACCAACTGCAAAAGCACAATAAAATATACCAGCCTCCCTAATGACCCTCTCCTAATCCCATACAGTAAATATCTACTCTATACATAATACCTGCTTTCCAACTTTTAGCTCCTTTCTTTTTGTTTCAATAAAAAGAATTACATTATTAGCTCTCCACAATATTAGTAAATTACTTTGAATTAAATCATAACAATATTACTTCCATTAGACCTTGATATACCATTAAATTTCTCATTGTGGCTCACACAGAGACCTACTTACCTTTAACAAGAGTTATACTTTCCTACTGTAGAATGATAAGAATATTTTCAGCAATAACTAAGAAATAAATGAAAACAAAAAATAGCACCTTTTTGATGCCTTTAAGAATATGTGATACCCTTCTGAAAGAGAAAAATGATAGACATTGATGCATTATAAGGGGAAAATCAAGTGTTTATTGGAAAGAAAAACAAAACTTTAAACTTGGCATTGCAAAATTTTTGCATGTAACCTATATACTTTAGGTTACCACAATTATCAATGATGCATATTTTAAAAATTCAATAATATTGCACTTAAACCTCTAATGCCTCACATTCTCACATCATTTAAAGTATTAGTTGAATGGATTCTGCCACTTAAGAACACACAAAATATATAGATCTGACACTGAAATATTACCATTCTGCAAAAAAAAATTGAGAAGTTACTTTTATACATTTGTAGGCTTCTTTGTAAATTGTTTTGGAATGTGCATGTGCTCAAATAACCAAAATGTGAAGCAGTATCTCTTCCGATGTGAGAGAAACTGATGTAATCTAATTATTATGTAAATAATTTACATGAAAGCATCATTTGCTGATATGAATTGTATCTGTTAAGCAACAACGCTAAGTACTTTGCAGAAACAGTAAAACATGGTGACACTGACAGCACAGCATTTAAAGTTTTGGTATCTTGATTTTGTTTATTTAATGCTTACTGTATTCATACCATGTAGTAGACTCTGTTCTAGGTGTTGGGATGCATCAGGGATCAAAGCAAGCATTCACCCCTTCTTGATCTTAGCTAGATTTTTCTTAGTACTAAGATCAAGAGGCAAAACTTTAGCTATGTAATATAGGAATATTTTACATGCAAAATAAGAGGTACAGAACAAATGTGTTTTTTTCTTGGACAGTCACAATAAGTCATAAGCACAAAAGACTGATTCGTCCTAAAGTATAAATGAGAATTCTGCTTTTCCCTATTTCTCTACCAAGTATAAAATATTAAATTGAATCCGCTATTAACAATTCTATAGCTGTTATCGACTTTGTAGAAGAATAAAACAGCATAAGCCCAAGGGTGAATATCTGTGGCTTCTGCTAAAGGCAACAACCACACCCTGACTTTCAATGCACATCATTCAAAGAAATGCATTGTAGATCCCATTCATTTGATAATTCTATCATTATGCAATTATTCCATTGTAATATGAGTATGAAAGTGTCCTTCAAGTAGAATTAATTAACATGCATATTTTACTGAAATCACAGTACTTAAATAATTACTTCATTTTCATGGGTTTAATGCTGCCTAAACTAAAAGGGAAGTTAAGTAGGATTTGATAAAAATAGCTACTTCTTGCCCAAAATATCTTTATACTTATTTAGAAACTCTATGCGAATGTGTGCTAAGATACAATTGACAAGGAGTGTTTATGGATGTTAGACAAAATATTGCAGATTTCTACTGTCCTTCTACCTGTAGGTTCAACTCAGGTTGTCAGATTTTTCAGCAAGTGCCCTTCCCAGTGACCACCTTACCAGTAACCTTACAATATTTAATGATATAAGTGGAAATGTAAAGGTTTAAGAAAATCTCTAAGAATCTATACTATTTCTTAAAACTAAAGTTTTATGTTCATAAATTATATGCTTTATTCATTTAAATTCTATACTCCATTTTATTATTATTATTATTATTATTATTATTATAAGTAGTAGTTATAGTAGTAGTAGTTAAATTTTTTGAGGAATGGTATCATTACATATATCAAGCAGATCGAGAATTTGCCTTATAATCTACCCTTGAATTCATAACAATTCTCCTGAATCAACAAAATAAATTCTGTGATTACAGGAAAATACCCTTAATTCCAAAATTTCTTTGTTATGTTAGTTTTGTTTGGATCACATATTTACCACACTTTATTTATCAGGGTCTGGTTAGCAACATACTCAAGCCTGATACCTAATAGCTCCTCAATAATTTCATCAAATTCAATGAGTTGACTTAAATCAGTTAAAGACTTTTTTTAGTTTGTCTGAAAGGCATTTAGTTCTGTTATAAAATTAATTTGATTTGGTATTACAAGTCCTTTTAATATCATAGATGATAACACAATATTGCCTACAAGTAATGAAACATACATTTGGTTATATACAAATGTAGTCAAGCTTTTTAGAAAAGAGCATTATTGATTGTTCAGCACAGCAAATTGTCTGGCCAGCATCTATTTCCAATTTTATTGTAATTATAATCCTCCATTTCCTGGTGCACACTGCTCAAGTGTTTGGGGAAAGATCCATCTACCTTGTTGCCCTCTGACTTATTTAGATGGATGCCTTTTTGGTTTTACACTACAGATATCCCTATTTCCTTTTCTAGGCATTCTCATGTTTTCTACTATGGGCCACATATTTACATATAAAATTATTTCTTTCCTTCTTTCTTCTCCTCTACTCCTCCTCCGGTTTGAGGATGGAGACAAGAAAGTTAGTTTACTCTCTGCCATAGGTAACTCATGTACCTTCACCTGAATTACAGCAATAACTATGAATAGATGAAGTCACAGTGTTCATTGTGAAAGAGAAGATGAATGTGGGTCATTAGTGTAATTTATTGTCTACAGAATAACCAGTTTGAAGAAACCTCAGCCTTTGATTTCAAGTAGAGACCAGCTAAGAAGAATTATCTTCTATTTTTAGCTAAAAGCTTTATGAAACTGTACATTACTGTGTAAACATTGTTATTTCAAAAATGGTATTTGAGTATTTGATCTGTATAATTATTATCCATTCCACTTCATAGTCAATAAAGAGAATTGATTGTAGATTAGAGTGAGATTAAACAGAGAAGCTTATCCAGATGGGATAAAAGAACTCCTGCAATTATCTGCTGTTTTCCTATTAAAATCATGGTCATAAAATACTTTATGCCAAGCAGTTTAATAGCTACATCCCAGCTGGAACTGAAAACCATCATTTGACACTGTAGGAGTCACACAATGTGTTGTGATATCAAACTTATGAACTATTTCCCTTTCAAAGTGATTTAGATGAAATATTGATGCATTAAAAAGTAATATTGACAATAATTAGCATTCACACTTGTCTGTCATTGGGTGTTTGCTTAATTTGCTTGTCACATGGCATTCAAATAAGGGATCATTTCCATGAACTTTTCTCTAGCTTTGTGACTGTCTGTATAAAACAGTGATATCATATTTCAGTTTCCTACAAAACATTCATAGTAGTTATAGGTGATTTCAATTTCAGTCACAAGTATTTTCAATTTGTATGAAGCCTTTTTAATGTCCTTATATCTTAACATATGTGATACTGTTAAAATTCATAGAAAATAATTGATGATACTTTATTCTTAGAGATCAGCTTAGAGATTCTGAGTTTTTAAGATAGTATGCTGGGAAACCTGATTGTCTGAATATATTTGTATTACTATTCTGGCCCTTTTTATTTTTATTTTATATTATAGAGAACATAAAAATATAGCAATAAAAGGATTAGCATTTTAAGTGACTCCGTTCAATTAAAGGTGCATGCAATTGACTATCATTTGAAAAAATATTTTTTGATAATTTTGAATAAAATATTCTTCAAACAAGTATTGACATTTATTTATCCTTTACAAGAGATGAATATTTGTTCTTAATATTGATTTTTTTAAAAATAGTTTTTATTAGGTATTTTCCTCAATTACATTTCCAATGCTATCTCAAAAGCCCCCCATATCCTTCCCCCACTCCCCTACTCACCCCCTCCCACTTTTTGGCCCTGGTGTTCCCCTGTACTAGGGCATATAAAGTTTGCATGTCCAATGGGCCTCTCTTTCCACTGATGGCCGATTAGGCCATCTTTTGATACATATGCAGCTAGAGTCAAGAGCTCCGGGGTACTGGTTAGTTCATAATGTTGTTGCACCTATAGGGTTACAGATCCCTTTAGCTCCTTGGATACTTTCTTTAGCTCCTCCATTGGGGTCCCTGTGATCCATCCAATAGCTGACTGTGAGCATCCACTTCTGTGTTTGCTAGGCCCAGGCATAGTCTCACAAAAGACATTCTAAATAAAGTAATTTCTGTCTTATGACCCATATACAATTTTGTATTTTACAAAACAAAATGTACTGACTTCTATTTCTGAAGTTGTGATTATCATCATTTCCATCTGTGGAAATGAGTTTTGAATTAAATAATCATTTTGATTAATTCTATATCCTTTATAGTTGTACTAGTAATTTATTACAAGTTTACTTAGCCATCAAATCAACTATATATGCAGTATACTATAAGAAATAAGATCTTCAAAATATGTGTGGTTAATTTGTTTTTATTTTAATTACTTAATATTAAAAAAAGAAATGTTGATGGGTGTTATGGCGCATGCCTTTAATCCCAGCACTCGGGAGGCAGAGGCAGGCATATTTCTGAGTTTGAGGCTAGCCTGATCTACAAAGTGAGTTCCAGGACAGCCAGGGCTATACAGAGAAACCCTGTCTCGAAAAACCAAAGGAACAAACAAAAAAGAAAAAGAAATGTTTCAAGAAGTGAAGATGAAGGTGTGATTGTTTGCTTTAATTAAAGAAATTTTAAAACTCCATAGAGAAACTGGCTATTAACTACTGGATAGCAATAAGTAGTAAGTTGTTTTCTGGAGGTCTTGTGTAACTAAGAAAACATTTTAATACATAAATTTTTTCATTCACTTCATATGCTATACGTTAGCACTCAAAAAATTAAATATCTACAACCTTTCTCAGATTGTCTATTAATTTCACAAATAACTGTGTGCTCCAGATGACACAATCTTATAAATCCCAGTTGACTATAAAATAATAAAATATATTTTATAAATGTAGGAGTCTGTGGTAATGAAACTACTAAAACATATGGTAAAGAAACATGCATTGTGTGCTGCAGTTCATATACAAAGTCAAAAACCAAAAGAGATATATGCTTGATCCTGCCAAAATTTAAAAGAAAAATTCATCAACTCTCTATCTTTTATATTACATTTATTTATGTATTTATATGGTGTGATAGCTATTTGCAGTTGTTAACTTGACTATGTCTGAAATGAATTGCAATCCAGAAATGGAGGGCACACCTGTGATACAGATGTTGAGGCTGTAAGACACAGGCTTTTGATTGGGATCTTGAAGTATAGTGGCCCTGAAAATCTTAGGCTCAGACAGAGACAAGCAGATCTATGAATTAAAGGCCATCCTGGGACAGAGCAAGTTCCAAGTAACACAACAGCTTTGGTATAGGCATGCAGTACACACCTTTGGTTTGGGCCAGCCTTCTTCTGGAGACCTACATAATGACAATGGAAGAAGGAAAGCTTCCTTCTTCACCTGCTTGCACTTACTTACCAACATATCACTTCAGAATTTGGAACCTATTTCTTCAGAATTTCAGTTTATACATAAGTCTCATGGGACTGAGCAACTACTAGATTCTAGGACGTCCCATTCACAGCTGCCAATTGTTGTATTAGTTGGACTATAGACTGTAATTTCATTCCAGTAATTTCCATTTAAAGACATTTCCTACAGCCTGTGAATCAAGAGAGTTCTGAATAATACAAATGATAAGGTCATAGTGTATATACTGTCAGATTTATATCTTAGACTTTGACTCTATAATACCAGGTTTCTTCATTCTTATTAATTAGGAATTCTCTCTCTCTCTCTCTCTCTCTCTCTCTCTCTCTCTCTCTCGCTCTCTCTCAGGGGAGGGGATATTTATTTATTTATTTATTTATTTATTTATTTATTTATTTTGAGACAGGGTTTCTCTGTATAGCCCTGGTTGTCCTGAAACTCACTTGTAGACCAGGCTGACCTCGAACTCAGAAATCCACCTGCCTCTGCCTCCAAAGTACTGGGATTAAAGGCGTGTGCCACCACTGCCTGGCCATTCTTATTAATTATAAAAAACCCTCTTTATGCTTTGAAAGAGCTATCTCCACACATGAGAAGCACATTTGATTTTTAAAAATTATCCACTATAACATATGAGATTATAATATAATGACTTCATTCCTCTCTTCCCTTTCCTTTCCCCAAGCACTTCTATATATTACTCCATAGCACTGAAAAACTATTAGTCAATCAAGTACATACTTTTATGCATGCTTAAAACATACTCAAACTGTGTACATGCATTATTTTATATATAAGTCATACATATATGCATACATATATGAATATTTATATGCATACATAATTCTGTTTCATGTGAAGAATTAAAAAGCCAAGGAAAGAGAAGCACTATATGACTCAGCTACACTAGCCTTGGGAATATATCCCAAATTGTATGCATATCCTACTGTAGAGATGCTGGCTCATATATGTTCATTGATGCTCTATTCACAATAGCTACAGACTGGAATTAGCCTAGAAATCAAATAATGACTAAATGGTTATATAGAAACAAATTTCTTTCAGTTGTAGGGAAAACTTATTTATTGCAGATGATGTGGAGAAAGATCAGGTTGAGTGAGATAATCCAGGCCCTAAATGAAGACACATGCTATCTTATACAAATTCTAGGTTCAAATATTTAGACTCATTTATTTTACTGGGAACATGTGTAGATGCAATAAAACTAAACTGGATCAATATGGGGCAAGAGGAGTGCCTTAAAGGAGGAAGTAGTATAATGTGGGGAATCTGAATGTAGAGTTGGAGAATACAAGAATGGAGGTGAAGGAACTGGATAGGGGATATGAGAATGAGGATAAACAAAATAAAAAGACATCAAATAATGACTATCTATTCAAAATCACTTATGCTTGAGAGAAAAATACACACATGGGTAAGGAAGAGAAAGGGAGAAAGAGGAAGAGAGAGAGACAGAGACAGGTACGAAGACAAAGCGATTGTTTGGAATGCCTGGATAATGGTAGTCCAATAAACATTGAACTATTATAATGTACTTCTTTCCAGATCCAGGTTTAGGATATTTTCTTACGTGTTGTTGGTCATGGATGACCCCTAAAACTCCTCAAAGCAATATCAAATCTTGCTAGTCCTCCTGGTTGCTAACAATATCTAGATTATAATATTTATTACTAAAGGCACAGCATTCTTTGGTATCAAGATCCAGAGGAATCAAACTGGATCTGTACTTGAGGCATCTTCCCTGATAGTTAACTTTGATATTCATAGCAGCTCCTGTGATGATTGCTTTGACAAGAAAGCCACTGGTAATCTTAGCCATCTATGAACCCCACCACTTATAACACTAATCCAGCAGATAATACCTATCCACAAGTGAATAAATGCAGAATTGTTTTGGAAGTAACCAGTCATACTGTGTTTGAGCCCTGCTTCAGAAGAGGAAAAGCATAACTGGCAGTACTGGCCAGGGTCAAAAAAATGGGAATGGGTGGGTAGGGAAATGGGGGAAGGGTATGGGGGACTTTTGGGATAGCATTGAAAATGTAATTGAGGAAAATACGTAATAAAAAATATTAAAAATTAAAAAAATACTTCTGCCTAGAGAAGACAGAGACATTAAGGAACAGTTTACTACAGTTTAGCAGAACTGGCATAACATCACACTGTCATCTAAAATCAATCATATGTCTATGCAAAGAGATAAATATTTTAATAAGTTATTTACTTTATATCTGACCACAGTTTCTTCATCCTCTTCTCCTGCAAATCCACCCCAATCCTCCCCTATCCCTCTTCCTTTTTTCTTCAGAAAAGGGAAATTCTCCCATGGATATAAACCAACTTTGGTATATCAAGATTGTAGTATGAGTAAGTATCTCTATTATTTAGGTCAGAGAGGCATCTCAGTAACAGGAAAGTATCCCAAAAGGAAGCAACAGAGTAAGATTCAGCCCCATACTATGTTTTACTTTAATCAAAGAAGTCTCTCTTTGCTTTGAAAGGTGGTGAATGTAGAGAATCATGTTTGTTCTAGGTGCTGAGAATAATGGACAGTTGTGTTCTCAGCCATACATTGGGCATTTATAATACCTGTGTAAGATTCAGGGAACATCTTTTAGAGGAGAAAATAAAGAGTATTTATAAGAGACAGAATGTAAGGAGTAGGGCTATATGCACTGCTATATTTTGAACATGGATAGCCAGTGCTATCATGAACTTACTTATACTATACTTACCTGTGTTGACTGCAAAGAATAGTCTTTTCAGCAACCATTTGTGAATGGAGGAAAGACTCATTTTCTCTTACTCCTTCCTCTAATCTATTTGTCATTGATCATACAGGTGAAGAAGAAAATATGATTACTAGTTCCTTAAGGAAAAAGTATTTTATACAGCTAATTCTATTATGATATAAATTGTTACAGAAACAAATATTTGTTTGGACTACTATTTGTACATCTACTTGGGCTACAAAATTATAATTTCATACATGAATATCGTGTGTGTGTGTAGGTAAGGGGACCATCTAGAATGTACCAGAGACTTGGGAGGTAAGAAACTCTCAGTTCATAAAAGGGGGGACCTTAAATGAAATGCCCTACAATGGGGAGAAGGATCGTATAGAGTCCACTTCCAGTAGAAAGGCAGGGCATCAGAGGGATGGGGTTGCCATCCCTCAGAATTGTTCCTGTCTAAAAGAACTGAAGGGACAAAAGTGGAGAAGAGCCCAAGGAAAAGGAGGTTCAATAACAGACCCAAATTTGGCTCCACCTCAGCAAGAGGCCCGAAGACCTGACACTATTACTGATGCTATGATGTGCTTACAAAAAAGGGGCCTGTCATGACTGCCTTCTGAAAGACCCAAAAAGCACCTGAAAAAGTGATGCAGATATTTACACCCATCCAATGGACAGAAGCTGGTGACCTCTGCTTTGAATTAAGGGAAAGCTGAAAAAAGCTGGGGAGGAGGGCAACCCTATAGGAATACCAGCAGTCTCAACTAACCTGGAACCCTGGGGATCTCTCGGATGCTGGGTTACCAATCAGGCAGCATATACCAGCTGATATGAGAACACCAACATATATACAGCCGAGGACTGCCGGGTCTGGGTTCAGTCAGAGAAGATGCACCTAACCCTGGTGAGACTTGGAGCTCCAGTGTGTGGGGAGGTCTGGTGGGGGGAGAGCATCCTCTTGGAAACAGGGTTTGGTGGAAGGAGTTATGGGATGTGGAACAGTCAGAAAGTGGACATATAGGGGGATAAAGTCTGGAGTGTAAAGAAGATTAAAGAATAAATAAAAAATTATAAAGCTAAACAATTGAAAGCAAAATATATGCATGGAGGAAACTAAGAGGCTTTTTAAATAAAAACTAGTTTGTCTATTTATTTATTTATTTTCACATGAGCCATTGATGGTTTATGAAGGTCAGCATTATATGCTTGTGAGAATGTCACACATGAGTATACTCTATTTACATTATTTCCACCCATCCTTTTTCCCTTCCAGCTCTTTCTTTGCTCTCTACTTCCTACCTCTCCTCTGGAATTCTGTATTTATATGTATGTGGACCACAGAGTCTGTGGAGTTTAGAGCACAACATGTAGAAGTTCATTCTCTCTTTTCTAAACTCAACTTTGGGCCTAGGGGACCAAACTCATGTCACCAGGCTCTGCAGAACTAATCCATCAAATAAGCCCAGTGGAAGATTTTTAGGCAAAGGATAATTTTGCCTCTTTCAGAAGAGTTTTACTAGAGGAAAAAGAAGAAAGAAAGAAAGAAAGAAAGAAAGAAAGAAAGAAAGAAAGAAAGAAAGAAAGAAAGAAAGAAAGAAAGAAAGAGAAAGAAAAAAACAGAAGCTAAGTGCATTTTTATCCACAGGACAGATTTCTTGCGCAAAACCCATGTTAAGCGGCATGCCAACCCCTGTCATTACAGTTCTAAGGGATTTTACAATTGCTTCTGGACTACATAAGTATATACAGTAATGTGGAACAGACACACACACACACACACACACACACACACACACACACACACATCTTTTAAAATGTTTTCCTAGAGAATTTCATTTTGTCAAATGGAAGTAAACTCACTGTAATATTATAATTTTAATAGATAATTTAGCATGCCACACAGAATATAAAAATAATAGGAATGCATTTTCAGTACCTATAGTTACATTATTTACATTATTTATTTATATTTACAATTATTTATTTATATTTACAATTATTTATTTACATTTATTTATTTATTTACATTATTAATATTTTTATTTATATATTTATTTATATTTGTGAGAACCATTGTATAGTAGATGAATCCTACCACAAACCTAGGAAAACTTAACTCTGATACCTGGATAACAATGAATGGATTTTATTATCCTTAAATAATTCTTAAAGATCAATTTCATTAAGTTTAAACAAAATTTTCTTTTTCACATCTGTGAACTGTATTTGATATAAAACTTAGGTGTGGGGAATTGGGCTATGCACAGACAGGCTGGTTTCCAGTTGAACTGAGGTCTGAACCCCGAAGGGTGATAATTCATCTACTTGACACAGTAGGCATTCCCTTATGCTTCTGGAACTCTGGCCCCTGCCTAAGTTACTGCACCGCACAAGCCCCACAAGAGAAGCATGGCTAGAAGTCAAGTAGGCAATGACCCAAGCTTCTGACCTTCAGGCTAAACTCCTCCCCAGTTACCTAGCAACAGTAAAGACCATAAAAAGGGCTGTTCAGCCCCTGCTTGCTCTCTTACTTCTTACTCTCTTACCTCTTACCCTCACTCTCACCCTCTCTCTCCTCTCTCTGTCTTCTCTCCTCTCTCCTCTCTCTTTGTCCTCTCCTCTCCTCTCCTCTCCTCTCCTCTCCTCTCCTCTCCTCTCCTCTCCTCTCCTCTCCTCTCCTCTCCTCTCCTCTCCTCTCCTCTCCTCTCCTCTCCTCTCCTCTCCTCTCCTCTCCTCTCCTCTTTCCTTCTCTCTCTCTCTCTCTCTCTCTCTCTCTCTCTCTCTCTCTCTCTCTCTCTCTCTCTCTCTCTCTTTCCCTTCTCTCTTTCTCCCTGACTTTCTATAATAAAGCTCTAAAACCATAGAGAGTCTTTGCTCCAGTCAAGATCCGTGGCACTCACTCTCGCAGGTGTTGGGAACCTGTCTTCCCTCATCCCTGTCTCCCATAACCCCAATGGCTTTAGCAATGTAGCTCCAGTGCTCCTAGGTAGGGTTGCCCCTTTGACCCCTGGAAGAGTGGGTCAGAGGCTTAGATGCCTACCTGGGGATGAGTGGAAAGTGATAGCAGCTCTCCCATGCCTGACTGACCAGAGAATAAGTGGAACTCTGGCAGGGTGTGGGTCTTCCCCTTTCCCCTCTCCACTCAGGACCAAAATGTTTTGCTGAGTTGACTGGGTGGGCAAAAACCCATATGACATTCCTATTTCTCTGAAGAGAATGATTCCATAGGTGTTTGTTTGTTTGTTTTCCAGTCCTTGGTAGCATGCAGCTGTGACTAGCCAAGTCTTATCCTATATCTTCATTGCATGACATATCAGCCTCTAATTCCATCTTCACATTCTTCCCTCTGATTCTGGCCTTCTGATTTTCACTAATAAAGAACTGATGATGGGAGAGTTCTCACTGATACAATATAGAATAATCTTGCATTAACCACAATATGTTCTTTCTGTAATCTGATGCTATATATTCCCAAATTCTCAGAACAGACTGTGAGCACCTTTGAGGAGCATCATGAAGTTGCTCTTTCTCAGTTTAAAGAATCTTGTCTAAATCAATGGTCTACCAAGTAGTTCAAAAAGACTGTCCTGACAAATGCTAAGACCATTTGAGTTTCTAATAGCAGGAGATCTTACTGGAGAACACTATTTATTTGCCATTTACCAATCATTATACATTTTGCAGGAAAATAATATCAAACACATCAAAGACTTTAGTAATACTCTTTGCTTTTGTCCAAATTTCTCTTAGTTTGTATCAGGAAAGTAGTACACAATTACTCATATTTAGCCTTCCAATTATTTTTTCATAGAGCAAGGAGACGACCTTAGTTGTTCAACTGCTAAATTGTCTGACATCCCAATTTGGAAGTTGTTTTGTCCTTCGATTATTTCTAAACTGTGCTTTCTCATTTCTCACGACTTCCTTGACTGAAATGCAAAGACAGTTCCAACTGCAATCATCTGTCAATAAAGCCCTCAATAGCTCCAAATCTGAAGTATATTTGTATGACATTTTGGTGGATTTTTGAAGTATAATAAATAGATTCACCCTGCTAGTCTTAGCTTCCTTTCCAATGAGTTTACATATGCAAGGAAAGGATTAAAATTTATTAACATTTTATAAGTACAAACAGCTAATCAAACTTTAAAAAAAATCTGTATAAAGAAGATGGTTTGTGTAAGATTATAAATACTAATTCAGTTGAAGCAAATTACATTTATTATAATTTTAATTATCAGAGAAAGTAAATTTTTTTTATTTAAAATGAAAGATGAATGAAAGAAAGTATTGCAGGAAAAGAAGTTTTTCCTGCTGTTAATATAAAATAGATGTTTCTTGTTACTGTTTAGAAGAAACTAAATAAAATAAAAATAGAAGTGTGTTATTAAGAGTATATAAACAAATACCTTCTTTTGTTTGCAAGATTAAAAAAAAATTACACTGTCAAATATTAGCCTTTTTATATTAGTGAGATCATAGTAAATTATATAAAAACAATGAACTGTGGCTCTCCCTCTTGCCCCTAATAAATGATAGAAAAACACTGTGTTATAGTTTTCTTCTTGCCCTGGTAATGTCAGATAAAGGAAGTCAGCTGCTGTGCACAGCAGTGCTCAGAGAACACATGCAGTGGGCAGCTGCCTTCTTTGGGAAAACATGTGTTTAAAAATACCTTCTGCTCCAGGTAATTTCACTTTTACACTCCAATAAGTATCAGCTGCTCTCAAGGACACAACGCAGGAAATCAAGATGATTCAACAGAAAATGCTTTAAATAGCTTTGTGGCCCAATGAGTGCATAGTTCTATTCATATAACATTATTAGATCGATAACTTTGATCATGCATCAATTTTCCTCAAACAATAATTTGACAAATGTCTATATCTGGGTTTAAAGTTTTATTGGATTGACTAATTATATTGATATATTTTAAAAAGAGACATCATTTTTATTGACTTATATTCTGAATATTGAAGTAAAATAAATGTAAGACTTTTCCTTTTAAAACCATTTTAAAGGGCTAAACTATCTCTTCTTAGCAGAATATTGAGGACACTACATTTTATACCCACACCTCTATTCTATTTTCAGAGTTTTGATAAAATACTCAACATCCCATCAAATAAGTCATGAGTGAAAATTAAAAGCTTAAAAGAAAATTAGCTTGAAGTATACATATGAATTACTTTCGGCATTTTTTCTACTTTAAGAAATGAATGGTGCAATTTTATATAAATATATTAAATGTTAAAATGATATTGATATTTAAATACTTCACACTAGAATCTATAATGTGGCTCAGTGATTAAATTGCCAGCCTTGTAAGCCTGTGGACTTGAGTTCAAAGCTCTGATGAAACTATCGAGGCATGCTGGGCATAGTAGTACATATCTATAATCCCAGATCTGGAACAACAGGGATAGAAGGATTCCCAAATTCTTGAGGCTGGCCAAATGAGTTAATTGGAGTGTTTCAAGTTCATTTATTTTTTGATCTGTGTTTCTGCTGGCTGTTATGGCCAAAGTTTGGTGGTAGAAGTATGGATGACTCCAGAGTCATAATTGAGAAAAACAAATGTTGAAGTATTTTACAACAAACCAGCCTCCTAATCCAAAGGGGGAAACAAACAAACAAACAAACAAACAAACAGTATAAAGGGGAAGCCATTAAAGAGAGTCTTTTATAAATGAGATAAAGATACTGAAATGTATGTAGCTCTTGACAGTTGGGAAAGGACTCAATTATCTGTAAGCAGCTGGTTACTGGGAGATTGACCATGCTCTAATAAGTACATGCTCATAACTTAGACTTGCTGCATTTTTGAGGAGGTAGGAGGTACAAAGGTGGGAGGAATGAAAAGTGAGTGTGATAGTGTATATTGTATGAAATTCCCAAATAGTAAATAAAAATATTATGTTGGAACAAAAACTCTCTCAAAAAGTATACTAAAGTTAGTGATAAAGTAAGATACCCATTGTAAACCTATAGCTTTCTTAAACTCAGATTTACACACACACACACACACACACACACACACACAAACACAATTGATGATAACATATCTAAGGGTTTCTATTATTGTGATACAATATCATGAACATAAGCATAATAGAGAGGAAAAGATTTAGTTCATCATCTAGAAAAGTTTGAGCTAAAACTGGAGAACAGCAGAAATCTGGAGCCATGAGCTGCTTCAGAGGCCATCAGGAGTGCCACCTACTGGCTTACTCCTTGTGGCTTGCTTTCTCATAATACCCAGGACTAATAGTCCAAGGTTGCCACTTCTTCCAGTAAGATAGGCCATTTCTCATCAATAAGTTGTCTACACACATACACACACACACACACACACACACACACACACACAGAGTAATGAAAGTCATTCGTATATGACTACATTAAAAACATATACATAGACAGAGAGTGTTTTATAAATCAGGAAATGTGCTGTACAGCTTTTAATTAGTCATTACATAGAAGAAAGATGTGTAGCTGGTTTATGGATCACTGTGACAAACAACCCATTGAATTTAAATGTATTATGTCTATATTCACTTTGGTCTGCTTTTCTTTTGAGGTCTATGTTGAGACAGAAAAACACAGAAAACTGATTAAAGAGTGCTTAGTGGACCCATGAGACTCACATCAAGATAACCAGAAAGGGATAGAGGAAGAGAGAACATGAGAGTGAGTTAATGAGAGAGAGACAGGATTAAACAGCAAACTATGTAGAAGGTTCTGAGACAATAACATATCCTTCCCAAGCAAGCTTCCAGACAGGAATTTCTACCACCTAGGGTCCAGCTCCTACAGTCTCCACTGCTATACAAACAAATAAGGCTAGAGCCCTTTTTATTCAACCATCTATCAAAGGGCTCAAACCTGAATAGCGTTTCTTTGTAGAAGACTATTAGGTGTGGAAATAGTGAGTGTGAGTAGTGAGTAGCCTATATAGTTTGCAATATAAGTTAATAGTTGCTCTCTTTGCATGTTTGCCACAGACTCATAGGCTTCTAATTCACAGAGACTATTGGAGTGGGTCTTGTTTTAGGCTTTAAAGACAAGCACTGTCAGAAGGATCTGGTATAACAACAAATACTCACATCTAAAACTCATCTGTAGGGCATTAATTTTATTAGCAGAGGACAAGAGTGCATTATACTTAGGGTGTTTCTATAATGCATATGCCATGTTAAAGTGATAAATATGAATAACAATTCAGTAAATAAGTTATTACGAATCATTGTGCATTTATACTATCCAAGCATAAAATTATTAATACGATGTCACTCTTCTGTTTTGCATTATGAATAACTAAAAACTATCTCTAGAAAACTTGATGTCTTAAGAATTCATAGTTAACCACTTTGGTCTTATTTATGTAATCAATCATTTTCCAAAGTTAAACACCTTTAGATAATGGTTTGGATCAATATTTTAAAACTGTTAACCATTCATTTGCACTAGTGACTCTCATTTACTTTTACTTTTTATAAAACAGATACGTCACTACCTGTTAACTATGTCTGAATTGACACAACAAAGTTATTTCCCTTAAGAGTCTATCACCCTTTAGCATTAAGTTGAATACAATCTACATATATCCATTCAACCAAACCCTTTAAAAATCAATGGTACTTACCCACATACTTTAACTGAACTCTTCTTAAAGAGATGTTCCTAAGTCTCAACGCTATAAAAATGACTTAACTCTATAACTCAGTAGTAAAAATTTAATATTAGAAATGGAAAGAGAGGCCCATTGGACTTGCAAACTTTATATGCCCCAATATAGGGGAATGCCAGGGCCAAAAGAATGGGAATGGGTGGGTAGGGAAGTGGGGGGCGCTATGGGGGACTTTTGGGATAGTATTGGAAATGTAATTGAGGAAAATATGTAATAAAAATATAAAAAAAAAAAAGAAAATGAATCTTTCATTTATGAAGCCAGGAGAATTTTATCATGGCATTAATGTTTCATTATCAATACTATCTTAATTTTGTTCTCAAATTAATTGAGTCTATTCATATTATAATAATGATAGTAGGCTCTTAATATTAGAAGACACTTAAAGTTGAACCTGCTAATCCTAACACATCTAGCAATCTCTTCCACTGGTACAGCAATAATCTGACATATTGTGATATACCATGGGGACATTTATTCTTTTGAAAACTGTAAGGAAAAAGGAGAGTTTGAAAAGAAAGATTTTAAGGAAATGGAAGTTATTTTGATGGACAACTTGGCTTAAGCAGGGCAGAGTTAGCAATTCTACTCACTGGTCTGGAAACACAAACCACTTAAGCAGCACTAACACTAATGACCAGTGAACTAGAGCTGCTGTAGTTAAACTATTTATATAATGAAATTATTTTTAAAAGGACAAGGGAAACGGCCAAGTCAGCATAATAACATCCAGTGGTGTTCGGAAAGAAGAGACATTTTTGTGTTGTTAGAAAGCTGTTCAATGTTCCTTTAAATGAGACAAGATATTTATTTTTAAAGAATAACAACAACAACAAAAAAAGCTGATGCTGGACTTCCATGGGAAGACAGATTTTGATTCCTAGTTTAACTATGCAACAAATGTTGGACCTTATTTGTAAATGTGCATTAATGTAACAGAGACCTGGGAGGTGAGAGACTCTCAGGACTCAAGGGAGGGATTTTACATGAAATGATCTACAGTGGGGAGAGGGAACTTGAAGAGCCCACCTTCAGTAAAAAGAGAAGGCAACAAGTGAGGGATGGGGTTACCATTCCACAATCAAAAACTCTGGCACATAATTTCCTGTCTGAAAGAACTTCAGAGACAAAAATGGAGAAGAGCCTGAGGAAAACAAGGTCCTGTAACAGGCACAAATGGGGATGCAGCTCAAGGGTAGGTCCCAAATACTGACACCATTACTGATGCTATAGTGTTCTTACAAACACAGGAGCTTATCATGACTGCCCCCACCCCCGAAAAGCCCAACAAGCAGCTGAAGGAGTAAGTGACTCTAACTAAGGAAGTGAAAGAGAAAGAAATTAAAGAAGAGCTCAGAAGATGGAAAAACCTCCCATGCTCATGGATTGGCAGGATCAACATTGTAAAAATGGCTATCTTGCCAAAAGCAATCTACAGATTCAATGCAATCCCCATCAAAATTCCAACTCAATTCTTCAACGAATTGGAAAGGGCAATCTGCAAATTCATCTGGAACAACAAAAAACCTAGGATAGCAAAAACTCTTCTCAAGGATAAAAGAACCTCTGGAGGAATCACCATGCCTGACCTAAAGCTGTACTACAGAGCAATTGTGATAAAAACTGCATGGTACTGGTATAACGACAGACAAGTAGACCAATGGAACAGAATTAAAGACCCTGAGATCAACCCACATACCTATGCTCACTTGATCTTTGACAAGGGAGCAAAAACCATCCAGTGGAAAAAAGACAGCATCTTCAACAAATGGTGCTGGCACAACAGGCGGTTATCATGTAGAAGAATGAGAATTGATCCATTCCTATCTCCTTGTACCAAGGTCAAATCTAAGTGGATTAAGGAACTCCACATAAAACCAGAGACACTGAAACTTATAGAGGAGAAAGTAGGGAAAAGCCTCGAAGATATGGGTACAGGGGAAAACTTCCTGAATAGAACAGCAAAGGCTTGCGCTGTAAGACCGAGAATCGATAAATGGGACCTCATAAAGTTGCAAAGCTTCTGCAAGGCAAAAGACACTGTCAATAAGACAAAAAGACCACCAACATTTGGAAAGGATCTTTACCTATCCTAAATCAGATAGGGGACTAATATCCAATATATATAAGGAACTCAAGAAGGTGGACTCCAGAAAATCAAATAACCCCGTTAAAAAATGGGGCTCAGAACTGAACAAAGAATACTCACCTGAGGAATACCGAATGGCAGAGAAGCACCTGAAAAAATGTTCAACATCCTTAATCATCAGGGAAATGCAAATCAAAACAACCCTGAGATTCCACCTCACACCAGTCAGAATGGCTAAGATCAAAAATTCAGGTGACAGCAGATGCTGGCGAGGATGTGGAGAAAGAGGAACACTCCTTCATTGTTGGTGGGATTGCATGCTGGTACAGCCACTCTGGAAGTCAGTTTGGCGGTTCCTCAGAAAATTGGACATAATACTAGCAGAGGATCCAGCAATACCTCTCCTGGGCATATATCCAGAAGATGTTCCAACCGGTAAGAAGGACACATGTTCCACTATGTTCATAGCAGCCTTATTTATAATAGCCAGAAGCTGGAAAGAACCCAGATGCCCCTCAACAGAGGAATGGATACAGAAAATGTGGTACATTTACACAATGGAGTACTATTCAGCTATTAAAAGGAATGAATTTATGAAATTCCTAGGCAAATGGATGGATCTGGAGGGCATCATTCTGAGTGAGGTAACATATTCACAAAGGAACTCACACAATATGTACTCACTGATAAGTGGATATTAGTCTAAAAACTTAGGATACCCAAGATATAAGATACAATTTGTTAAACGCATGAAACTCAAGAAGAACGAAGACCAAAGTGTGGACACTGTGCCCCTTCTTGGAATTGGGAACAAAACACCCATGGAAAGAGTTACAGAGATAAAGTTTGGAGCTGTGAAGAAAGGATGGACCATCTAAAGACTGCCATATCCAGGGATCCATCCCATAATCAGCTTCCAAACGCTGACACCATTGCATACACTAGCAAGATTTTGCTGAAAGGACCCAGATATAGCTGTCTCTTGTGAGACAATGCTGGCGCCTAGCAAACACAGAAGTGGATGCTCACAGTCAGCTATTGGATGGATCACAGGGCCCCCAATGGATGAGCTAGAAAAAGTACCCAAGGAGCTAAAGGGAACTGCAACCCCATAGGTGGATCATTATTATGAACTAACCAGTACCCCAGAGCTCTTGTCTCTAGCTGCATTTGTATCAAAAGATGGCCTAGTAGGCCATCACTGGAAAGAGAGGCCCATTGGACTTGCCAACTTTATATGCCCCAGTACAGGGGAATGCCAGGGCCAAGAGGTGGGGGTTGGGTGGGTGGGGGACTGGTGGGGGGAGTGGATTGGAGACTTTTTGGATAGCATTGGAAATGTAATTGAGGAAATTACCTAATTAAAAAAAAAAAAGGAAAAAACAAAAAAAAAGCAAAACAAAACAAAACAAAAAAAAAGATGCAGATATTTTCACCCAACCAATGGAAAGAATCTGGTGGCTCCAGTGGCTGAATTAGAGAAGCTGGAAGAAGCTGAGGAATAGGGCAAGCAACCATATAGGAGGACCAGCAATCTCAACTAACCTAGACCTCTGAGATCTCTCATACACTGGACCTCCAACCAGGCAACTGAAATGAGGCCCCAAAGACATATATAGCAGAAGACTGCCAGGTCTGGACACAGAGAAGATACACCTAACGCTCAAGAGACTGGAGGCCCCAGAGGGTTTGGGATTTGATGGGATGGGGAAAGTGGAAGGAGGTTAGTTAGGTGGAACAGTCAGAGTGTGAATGGGAGGAGGATAAAGTTGACTGGAAAAAAAATTAAAGAAATTTAAATAACAAAGCAAAAAATTAAACTTTAGTTCTATTTAAAACTAATCCACTGGAGGTAGGTTCTACAAGTTTCTTCTCCCTACTGTAGGGCATCTCATCTAAAGTTTCTTCTTTTGATTATTGAGTCTTTGACCTCCAAGGTCTCTGACACATTCGGAAGTGTCCTCCCAACTTCCGACCTTCCAAGGAGGCCTGTTTCCATTCTTTCTGCTGGCCCTCAGGGCTTCAGTACATTTCCCCTGCCCAAAACCACATCATGTCCCTTCTGCCCACCAAGCCCCTTCCAATTTCTCTCAAGGCCCTTCCCTCCCTCCCCCCCTTGTGATTACTTTCTTCTCCCACCTACGTGGGAATGAGGAATGGGTTGCCATCCTACAGTCAAATCTCTGGCCTATAATTGTTCCTGTATGAAAGAACTGCAGGGATGGAAAAGAAGGTACAGCAACAGGCACAAAGTGGGGTCCAGCTCATTGGGAGGCCCCAAGGCCTGACACTATTACTGAGGCTATGGGGTGCTCACAAAAAGGGACCTAGCATGACTGCCCTCTGAAAGACCCAACAAGCAGCTGAAAGAGTCAGATGTATTTTGCACCTGATCAATGGACAGAAGCTACTGACCCCTGTGGTTGAATTAGGGAAAAGTTGGAAGAAGCTGAGGAGTATGACCCAGTAGGAAGACCAGCAGTCTCAATTAATCTGAACCCCTAAGATCTCTCAAGCAGTGAACCACCAACCAGGCAGCAGCTTACATAAGCTGATATGAGGCCCCCAACATATATACAGCTGAGGACTTCAGGGTCTGGATTTAGTCAGAGAAGATGCACAAAACTCTCAAGAGATTGCAGGTCCCAGGGAGTTTAGAGGTCTGGCGGGGTTGGGGATGTGGGTTGGGTACATTATTGTGGAGACAGGGGGACCGGGAGGAGGTATAGGATATGAAACAGTTGGAGGGTGGACCAGGAGGGGAATAAAACCTGGAGTTTTAAATAAATAAATAAATAAATAAATAAATAAATAAATAAATAAATAAATAAATAAATAAATGGATAAGACATAATAATTAAAAATAACCCACTGAATTTAATTGGCATTGCATGCATGAGCGCGAGAGTGGGTTTATTTATTGGGCCATGGATTCCTATTAAATTTAAGAAGTGAATTAAGGGGCCGGGCGTGGTGGCGCACGCCTTTAATCCCAGCACTCGGGAGGCAGAGGCAGGCGGATTTCTGAGTTCGAGGCCAGCCTGGTCTACAAAGTGAGTGCCAGGACAGCCAGGGCTACACAGAGAAACCCTGTCTCGAAAAAACCAAAAAAAAAAAAAAAAGAAGTGAATTAAGATTGTTTTCTTCACAACAGTGTTAAAAAGATTCTTAGATTTTATTTGCTTATTTTTATCTTATATGCATTTTATTCTTTTTATCATCCTTAATAATATTATATAATTGTTGTGACACGTTGTAACCCCTGCTACTTGCCATCTAAGTATTACTCATAACTCTCATCATTTAACAAGTGGGTTGTGTAAGGAAAACCTCTAAAACATAAAATAGATGGAATCTATTATGATGAAACTAAAAGCCTTCCCAAAGTAATCTGGGTTTAGCCCACTGCTATTCTATGTATAGAGAGTCTAATACAGACAATCTATTACATTTTGAAGTGTTGGCCTTTAATGGATTTTTTTTCCTGGTACATTCCAAGATTTTGCACATAAATTACTTCTGAAAATCCATTTTACTCTGTCTCATGCTGAAATGCAGAATATCTTTCTTAGTTGTTTTAGCTAGATTAACTATATGGAAGCTAATATCTGCATACCTGAGTTTAAGTGAAAAGCACTGTTTAAAATTAGTAAAGTTATACATTGATTTTGTCCTCAGTTTACTCACGTAACTGAAGATAGTAATACTACATCTTATATGGGCTAAATATTATTAATTATGCATATTTTAAAAAGTGCTCTTATTCTTTCTAGTTACAACAAATTACCTAAAGTTATTAGTGTGTTTATATTAATACTAATTTTTGTTGCAACCTATAGCTTGATGAGTATTTCAGATTTGTAGTACATAAGGCCATTTTTAAATGACTTTTTAAAATAGTTTAGAAATTATATTTTTAATAAATATTTAAAGCATAATTGTGCACACTAATCTTTATTTTTAAGGCAAACTAATCTGTGCTGGTTAACCACATAATGGTCTTTTCTGGTAGTTTAATGTCATTCAAAGTGATTAAATTTGAATGACTGGGAGAAAAACCAAGCCATATATTTATGTAAAAGTTCACATTCAGTTAAATTTAATGATCTAGAGTTACGTTTATCAACAATGTAGATTTCATAAAAATTCACTACAGAGAAGAGTTTCAATAGGTACACACATATCATCAAGCCTTGTTAGATAACTTTACAGAGAACATAACCAATTGAGCTCTGGAGACAAAATAAATGTGAAATCAACTCATAGTTTGTTGAAGTGACCACATACGGATACTAAGCCTGTTGTCATTTGTGGATTCTTGAGAAGCACAGAATTGTGAATGCTTCTATTAGACATCAAGGATTTTCTTTCACTGAGCTGCATACTGCGCATACACACACACATATTTATATTCCAGTGTAAAAGAGGGACTTGTACATACAATGAAATACATGAAAACTGTGGAAAATGATCTGGAGGAGACAGAGTTGAACCCCATACCTGTCTCTGTCCAAAGAACTATAGGTACAGACCCTACATGTTCTCAGAGAATCAAAGGTTACCTTAGCTGCTTTACCACTCTCTTGGCTGAGATTTCTTGGTAAACACTTTGTCTTCCAAAAATATAAAACTCAATAACAGCAACAGCCATAGCAAAGTCATTTGTGGGTTATAGAAATCAACAGCTTCATCTGTTTTCCTATAAATGTTCTGTCTCATTTGTTAGTCTCTGTATTACATCTGCTTCTTTATTAAATCATCTATTATTGACATTTTGAGAATCTCATGCTTCTCTGTCTTCATTTCAGAGTGATCACCATTATTCATACAATTTAATATTTTAAACTATGTATACTAGTATTTCTTAGATAGATTTTTCAAACATCTCTTTTACTTAATATCCTGATATCCAACTGCTACAATGTACTTCTATCTGAACATACTAAAGGGGTTACAAATACCAGTATTATCAGCTGCATATATAATTTCTCCTTTGCTCTTAATGGTATTTTCAGTTTTGGGCTATGTCAGATAGTTTGAAAGCTTAGAGACCATCTAGAATCTCTAGATTATATCTGACTTGTTAAATCAAGAACTCTAGCCATGTTTCTCAATACTTAGTGCCTTACCAAAATTAAGACATTTACTGTGTATTATCTGAATAAGTGTAATTGTTTCTTTCATCCTCCAGTGTGTCCTGTTTTAACTCATACAAAGTTGTCAAAGTTGGTTTATTTGTGTGTGTATGTGTGGGCACAAGTGTACTTATGGGTGTTCATGCTTATTTGCATCTGTGTGAAAAGGTTGAAGTTTTAATTTTGCTTAATTGCTCTTGAACTTACCCTTTGAGATAGTTTGTCCAGGAACCTACTGACCATCAATTGACTTGATTGCATGACTACACGGTTGGTAGATTCACCACATTAATGATTTTTGTCATCTCCATGGCCTTTTAAAGGTTTCAGACACTGATTAAAGCATGCCATGAGTTTATTTTGAACTCTGTTTTGCTCTCCATCTACTTTTCCCAGGTTTCCTCGTCCCCTACTATATGGATCCACTCTTCTTTTGGCTCCCATTAGAAAAGGATAGGATATGTTATCCCCACCCCCAATTCTATGTGAGGTTCCAGCATCCTCTCTTGTGTCTGCCTTCTTTTTTAGCTTATTTGGGCCTGTGGAAGGTAGCATGGGTATCTTGTATTTTATGGCTAATATACCATGCATGCCTTTGGGGGACTGGGTTACCTTACTCATCACAATACTCTCAAGTACCATCTATTTGCATTCAAAATTTATGGTGTCTTTGTTTTTCTTAATTTTATTTTATTTTTAATTCATTTTATACACTCCATATTACATTCCCTGCCCCTCCTTCTACCCTCAGACTGCTCCACACCCTACACCTCCTCCCTACCCCACCCTGTCTCCACATGAATACCCCCACCCCCTACCCCACCAGACCTCTAAACTCCCTGGGGCCTCCAGTGTCTTGAGGGTTAGGTACATCATCTCTGAATGAACATAGAGCCAGAAGTTCTCTACTGTATGTGTGTTGGGGGCCTCATATCAGCTGGTATATGCTGCCTGTTTGGTGGTCTATTGTTATAAAAATCTTGGGAGTTCAAATTAATTGAGACTGATGGTCTTCATATAGGGCCACCCTCCTCCTCAGCTTCTTCCAGCTTTTTCCACAGGGGTCACCAGCTTTTGCCCATTGGTTGAGTATAAGTATCTGCATCTGACTCTTTCAACTGTTTGTTGGGCCTTTCAGGACTCAGTCATGATAGGCCCCTGTTTGTATGAACACTGTAGCATCAGTAATAGTGTCAGGCCTTGGGGCCTCCCCCTGAGCTGGATCTCAATTTGGGCTTGTCACTGGACTTTCTTTTCCTTGGGATTTTCTCCATTTGTGTTCCTGTAGTTCTTTCAGACAAGAAAAATTCTGGGTCAGTATTTTTGACTATGGAATGGCAACCCCATCACTTCATTTGATACCCTGTCTTTCTACTAAAGGTGCACTCTAAAAGTTCCCTCTCTCCCTTGTAGGGAATTTCATCTAAGGTCCCTCCTTTAAGTCCTGAAAGTCTCTCACCTCCCAGGACTCTGGTAAATTCTAGAGGGTCCCTCAAACTCTATCCTTCCGAAGTTGTCTGTTTTGATTCTTGCTGCTGGTCCTCAGAGATTCAGTCCTCTTCCCAAACAATCCCCTGAAAACCTGATCATCTCTCCCTCTTCCTTCCCCTTTTGCACCAAGATCCTTCCTTCTGCCTCTCTCTGATTGCTTTCTTCTCCCTCTCAAATGGGGTTGAGGCTTCTTCACTTGGGCCCTTCAGGTTGTTAGCCTTCTTGAGTCCTGTGTGTTGTAACCTGGTAATTGTGTACATTTTTTTCTTTTTTGCAAATATCCACTTATTAGTGAGTGTATACCATACATATCCTTTTGAGTCTGAATTACCTCTGTCAGGATGATATTTTCTAGTTCCATGCATTTTCCTGCAAAACTCATGATGTCCTCATTCTTAATAGCTGTGTAGTATTCCATTGTGTAAATGAGCCACATTTTCTGTATCCATTCTCCTGTTGTTGAACATCTGGGCTGTTTCCAGCCTCTGGCTATCACAAATATGGATGCTATGAACATAGTGGAATATGTATCCCTCTGGCATGTTGAGGCAGCTGTCCTATAAAAAATGAAATCTAATGATGGAGTTATTTTGACTAAAAATATATTTATGTTGTATTATACATATCCACAACTAACTCTTCCTACTATCAAATATAGTGACGCTCACTCAGTTCAAATTATTACATCATTTATATTTAAATAGACCAGATCAGGTTATATCAGGTTTAAAAGAAGGAATTTATCAAAGCATGCTGCATGAAAATGTTTTCAGCTATAAGTCAGAGAAAGCCCATTTCTCACTAGGTTAATGAAGAAAAAAAATATTAGTTCCCAGAAAAGGTAAAATTATTCAGAACAGATTCAGAAGTAGCTGTGTTTCTATTTTGCTTGTTTATAAGGGCTTGATCCTGGTTCTTGGGAAAAGATACTACAATAACTTCAGAATGTACATCCCAGCAGGAATTTCTTACCAAACAAATGTACAAACAATCTATTTCCATGATGCTGAGAAATGAAGAACTATTTTAGATAAAGTCAGACTAATTTCTCCATTTCTTATTGATTTTACTTATTACTTGCTTTATTATAAAAATACATTTGAAGAAAAATGCTAAGCCTGCTAACTTACAATAATCAGCCTCTTCTTAGCTGTTGAAGTGCAGTTATATATTTCTGGCTACAGGAAACATCTGAACAGAACAAAATGAGCACATAAGGAGAGTAGCCACAGTCCTCACTATTTCAGTAAGGAGATGCAACTTTTTTCTCCTCTTGCTGCCATAGTAACAGATATCTAATGGGGTCTGCCATCCTTCTTGTCTTTCTTCTGGAAAGAGCACAGTCAATTGTCTACAAAGGAATAGTCAAATCTATACTATATAAAATCATTGTAATTTTTTTTTACTTTCTTTAGATGCAAGTGTATTTAGCCTTTTGTTTTTTGAATCATGTGCTATCAAATTTTAAGATGTGTACTATAATTTTGAAGTTATATGGTCATTTCATTTGAAAGCTATACAACATATCTAATGGAAAATTAAAACAAATGAAGCCACTTGCTCTCCCTCTCCCTCTCCCTCTCCCTCTCCCTCTCCCTCTCCCTCTCCCTCTCCCTCTCCCTCTCCCTCTCCCTCTCCCTCTCCCTCTCCCTCTCCCTCTCCCTCTCCCTCTCTCTCTCTCCCATATATACATGATAGATATGTAGAGAGTCACACTTCATTTTGTAATCCCTTACTGCTATATTAGGAGGAGCTCCTTTTGAGGAATGATTTTGCACTTCTCTCTTCAATATAACACTATCAATGGTTCAGTTGGGCTCTTTAGTTCATAGAGACTAGGGGTGAACTTAAGAAGCCAATAGAGCTTAAATATGCAGTACATTGTAAATGAAGATATTTCAAAATGATTTTCTTGGTGATATTGCTTATGTTTGAGAACAGGCAGTTTTGTTCTCTATAAGGAGGTAAATGAGTGAAATACTGTGACTGTATACAACAATGCCATGATGTGACTATAATTAGAGAAAGGATGATGTCTTGGATAATTTGGTATATAAGACTGATGTTTTCTGCTGAAAATGCTGCTTTATGCATTCATGAAAAACTGGTGGAAATTTCTATTATATATGAAACTGCATTCTTTTCTACAAAGTATTTAACCCTAATGGTTGCTATTTTAAATTTATTTGAAGATTAAGTAATACATTCCTTTAGTAATACATTCCTTTAGCAGAGATGAAATTTAGTGGCTAATGCAGATTATTTTGCTTTCCTAGGAAACTTTTACTTAAATGAACTGTATTTCTATATAATGCAATTTCAGCACATTATGTGGCCTGAAATAGAAATGGAACTTAAATTACCGCATTTTGCAGAATCAGTACTTACAAAATGATATCAAGGGAATTTCTCTTCTACATACCAATCAAATATATAATATCAATGATAGTGTAACTTACTCTTGATTTTCTTGGACTGGAGATGAGCTCATTTTCATAAAATATTAAATAGAAAAGGACAAGTAGAAATCTTCAGTATTCCCAGTACTGCTAAATTATATTTTCTTAACAAATCCTTCCATCCCTGAATGTAAATACAAGGGTCTGATGGTGGCAGCTCTCAGACCACTTCTTTCCTAAATAGTTCCACATGAAAGTTATATTTGAGCATGTAGGAAAAAATGCAGCCTTGACCTGTGGGCCAGCCTATGTGGCACACTGTGACTCAAAATAAGAAGCATGCGTATCATTCCCCAAAAGTCACAACACTGAACTTTCGAGGCAGCATAATTAGCTGGCAGCTGGACTACTGATGAGTAGTCTTGATGTCTCCTTTAATGAACTTCATCCACATGTAGACCATGGTAGTATGAACCCTCACTATTCGGTTAGAGATAATGTACTAACCATAAGGATAGGCTTCTAACGTAAAAGTATTTGCTCATCTTCAATAACGCAGATACTGCTTCCAGCAATGTCTCAAGTGGCGTTCTCTTGTACTATTAGGACAAATCCAGGTAATGACTACATAAGTCAGATTTATAGATACAGGTTTGTAATTCTAGCTACCTAGGGAGTTAAGTCAGAAGGATGGCCATTTCAAGGCATGCATAGGCTACATGGTGAGTTTTAAGGCCATATTGGACAATTTCAATAAAAATATAGGAAAAAAAAAACAACAACAGGGATGTAGATCTATGATTGTTTGCCTAGAATGAATGAGAATTATGGTTCCACCTTCCATTCTATGATCAGTCATTTGCAAATGTTTATCATGACAAAACTAAGTTGACTCCAGCATCAATACTGAATGTATAAAGAATTACTTTGTTATGCCGGTAGTAAGATAGTCTTTTTATTACGAGTGAATGAGCAGTCTAAGAAAGACACTGAGGCAAATTAATTCAATAAATGTATCACTATGGTGCATTTATCTATTATACATAACTCAGAATCATTTATTTCAAGATTCACACACACACATTTGTAAATACAACCAGTCTCTGTACCTGTGTGTTCATGGATCAGAGGATCAGAGTATAAGAACAGTTGCACAAAGTCAAACAATAGCTTTTGTATTTTCTGTAAAAAGCTATCGTGAACAAAAATGCTAGAGTCACTTGAACTGGGTGGTTCCAAGGTAGAATAGAGTTTACCTATTGAAGACACTACTATATGCACAAGACATTTATGATTATATAAAATAATGCCCAAAAGACAGTAGTGATATTAGTTGAGGTACAGTTGCTTACATCAGAAATATGATCAAAGTAATTTTCAATTTATGTTTTGATTTATGGAGTACCCACAGTCATCTTCACATATTCAGTCACAAATATATATACATAATTTTAAAATGAAAAAATATATCATATTTTTAAGCTATTCTGGTGAATAATATCCACAAAATAGTCTATTTCACGTAGTCTTTTTCTTTTTTTCCTTAAAATACAGTCAATTCATCTTCATTTAGCAGTTACAAAAGTGCATTTTTAGAGTGTTTTAAACATTATTTTTTATTTCTTCAAATGCTATTTGCATGTGGCATAGTCAGGACCAGAGGAAAGCATCATTTTAGTAACATGCATTGATGGTATATTTGGAACCAAGCAAAGAACAAGAACAGTGCAGTATGAAAATTAAACAGGTGACTCACAGTTTCTGCTACTTACCTTTCCTTACAGTTTTGCTCATACCACAAAGGCTTTGTGATAACTGTGGTAATGTATCCACCAAGACTAGCGAGTTGTGAGATTTTCAGACAGCTGGTAAAACATTGCTCGATAGATCTTTGAGGGTTCTTCTATGGAGCTTAGCATTTTAATCAGTAGACTCAGAAAAGATTTGTCACCATAGGTGAGTTGAGCATTATCTAATAAATTGAAGGTAAGAACACAGCAAAGAAGAAATGGAGGATTATCTCTCTCTTTTAGAGCTAAGGTGTTACTCTCTTCTATCCTAAGTCATTAGCACTCTTAAATCAGATTCAGGAGGGACACTATTCTGGCTCTGTCATCCCTCATCATTTGATACATAAAGTTGCATTCAACAAACCTAGTTGTTCTATTTCTACATTTTTATATGTCATATATTTATAAAATTTAAGACTACAGTGTGTGGTTTGCATTCCAAGGAAAATGTGAGCAGACAGTAACATGTCTCAATAACCAAATTAACTTGATTGTGATTCCCAGTAATTTAAGCAGGGAAGTATATCAGATCATCATGTTTAAACACTTTGGTTCTGTCATTGAAACTGTACGTTAGCCGGGCGTGGTGGCGCACGCCTTTAATCCCAGCACTCGGGAGGCAGAGGCAGGTGGATT
The DNA here is from genome assembly GCF_978045245.1 of Mus caroli. Classification (NCBI taxonomy): domain Eukaryota; kingdom Metazoa; phylum Chordata; class Mammalia; order Rodentia; family Muridae; genus Mus; species Mus caroli. The sequence continues at coordinate 138,273,865 of NW_028227256.1, forward strand.
TCTGAGTTCGAGGCCAGCCTGGTCTACAAAGTGAGTTCCAGGACAGCCAGGGCTACACAGAGAAACCCTGTCTCGAAAAACCAAAAAAAAAAAAAAAAAGAAACTGTACGTTTAGCAATTAAGGATCTATTAGTAAGAACAAAAATACATCGTCTTCACATGTGTATATAGTTTAGGAAATGTCCACTGTATTAGGCTTCCTTTTGACATGGAAATAAATAAAATAACCAATAAAAACGGATAGAACTTGGAACACTCAATGCTAAATGAAATATCCCTATCAAATCCCATTCCTTAGGCCTTAAAACCCCTGCAGAAGACAGAAATATATATTTTTTAATTTCTTATTATTTATTTATCTTAAACTCCAGATTTTATTCCCCTCCCAGTCTACCCTCCAACTGATCCACATCCCATAACTCCCCCCACAAACTCCTGTATCCACGAGGATATCCACTCCCCCACCCCACCAGACCTCAAACTCCCTAGGACCTCCAGTATCTTGAGAGCTACTTGCAGTTTGCTGCTATATATTTGTTGGGGGCCTCATATCAACTCATGTATGCTGACTGGTTGGTGTTCCAGTGTCTGAGGGATCTGGGGGTTCAGATTAATTGAGATTGCTGGTCCTCTGACAGGGTCGTCCTCCTCCTCAGCTTCTTCCAGCTTTTCCCTAATTCAACCACAGGGGTCAGCAGCTACGGTCCATTGGCTGGTCACCTGACTCTTTCAACTATTTGCTGGGACCCTCAGAGGGCAGTCATGCTAGGTCGCTTTTTGTGAGCGCTCTGTAGCCTCCAAAGTAGTGTCAGTTCTTCAGGCCTCCCCTTGAGCTGGATCCCACTTTGGGCCTGTCGCTGTAGTTTCTTTTCCTCAGAGTCCTCTCCATTTCCAGCCCTGCAATTCTTTCAGACAGACCAATTATGCGGCAGAGTTTTGACTGTGGGATTGCAACACCTTCCCTCACTTTCTGCTGGAGGTTGACTCTATGAGTTCCCTCTTCCAAATGTAGGATTTGAGTCTTCAAAGTATATTACCACCCAGGTCTCTGGTAAAGGCTTCCCCCCAACCTTCTACCTCCAGAGGTTGCCTGTTTCCATTCTTTCTGATGCACCTCAGGCCTTTTCCCCGACCCAATACCAGATCATGTTCCCCTCTCCTCCATGACATCCCCTTTCCCTCCCAGTTCCCTAACTCCCCCCTTGTGAGTGCTTTCTTCTCTCTCTCTCAAGTGGGACTGAGGCATCCTCACTTGGGCCCTTCAGCTTGTTGAACTTTTTGAGTTTTGTGGGCACTATTTTGGTATTTGGCACTTTTTTTTGTCTAGTATCCACTTAGTGAGTACATACCATATGTGTCCTTTTGGTTCTGAGTTACCTCAGTCAGGATTTACAATTTAGTGGGGTAAATCTCTTTGACTGTATAAAGTAGCACCTAATAAGGTGCTGGTGCCCCAGCCAGTTCCACCCCTATCACCACTGGCCCCAATGTCACCCTGGTCAAAGTGGGGGCCACTCTCCTCCTCAACAATCTACTGTGGAGGCCTTGCTAGATCTTCTGGGACATATATTCAACACACTTAATAGCTACAGACCAGAGGTAACCAACTCCTACTGGCTGTGCTCTATGAAAAATGTCAGGGAGGCCGTAGAAAACAGCAAACACCAGCATGACCAGGATCAGGGCTGGTTCAAGACTTGGTTCAGTATCTTGTCATTGTTCACCACTATACTCCCATCCTTCTTGGGACCCCTATTAGGACTACTTATTCTCTTGTCTCTCAGGCCCATACTGTTCAAGACACTGATGGCTTTTGTAAGACAGCAGATAGACATTATTCAAACGAAACCCATACAAGTCTATTATCACAGGCTGGATAGTAGGGGACTCTAAAACCTCTGTCATTGAGAACAACGAGGAATAGCCCCTTGTGGGGAATTAGGCTATGCACAGACAGGCTGTTCTCCAGTCAAACTGAGGTCTGAACCCCTAAGGGTGATAATCCACCTACATGACAAGGTAGGTGTTCCCTTATGCTCCTGGAACTCTGGCTTCTGCCGTTACCGCCCCCTACAGCCCCCACAAGAGAAACATGGCCAGAAGTCACATAGACAATGGCCCGAGCTTCTGACATTCAGGCTAAACTCCTCCCCAGTTATCTAGCAACAGTAAAGACCAGAAAAAAGGTCTATTCAGCCCCACCTCACTCTCTCTTACTTGGCTCCCTCTTACCCCTCACTCTCACCCTCTCCTCTCTCTTTATCTTCTCTCCTTCTCCTCTCTCTTTGTCTTCTCTCCTCCTCTCTCTTCTCCTTTCTCCCTCTTACTCTCTCTTTCTCTCTAGCATTCTCTCTCTCTCTCTCTCTCTCTCTCTCTCTCTCTCTCTCTCTCTCTCTCTCTCTCTCCTACCTTCTCTCTTTCTCCATTACCTTTCTATAATAAAGCTCTAAAACCATAGAGAGTCTCTGCTCCAGTCAAGATCTGCCGTGCTCACTCTCGCCAGTGTTGGGAACCTCTCTTCCCTCTTCCCTCTCTCCCATAACCCCGGTGGCTTTAGAAAAGTAGCTCCAGGGCTCCCAGATAGAGCTGCCCCTTTGCTACCCCGAAGAGTGGGTCAGAGGCTTAGATGCCCACCTGGGGATAAGTGGACGGTGTATGGCAGCTCTCCCATGCCTGACTGATCAGAGAATTGGTGGAACTCTGGCGGGGTGTGAGTCTTCTCTTCTGTCTCTTCCACTGGGACCCCCTTTTTAGTTCCCCACAGCCCCTAACTTATGCGATAAACTGGATAGTCAATGATGGGTAGGAAAATACTTCATGACCCCTGCCCCTAGCTGGGAGGCCTCACCAACCTAAGACAGGAGCTAAACCAAAAAAGGGCTGTTGAGTGTCCAGAGATGGGAAAGGGAGGTTAGGGTCTGTTCCAACCTAAGACAGGCACGTTTTCCTAGCATTCCTTTTTGAAAAAGTTAAAAAGTGGGTGTTGGGAGCCAACTCCTAACAGAATAAGGCTATCGTCTCTGTAGCCATCTCGGGCTATTTACTTATAGGTTGATACTTTTCCACTCTTACAAGAGACTTGTTTTCCTAGCATGATATTTTTGTAAGCAGCCCAGAATAGCTGAACACACTCTGATAATAACCTGTTTTTCTCAGACACATCCTGGACTTGTGGTTAAGTGTTTTCAGCTGTACTCCCCCTCTTTTGTTTATTGACCCCTAGTTTCCTTTCAATAAATGAGACTTGATCAGAGAGACTGGCTTGTCTCCATTTTTCAAGTCTCTTGCCCCTCCATCCCTACTCTCTCCCTTGCGGACCCTGTCTGGGTCATATATCATATATGTTCCCAATTTTCAAGATAGGATTAAGATACTCCCATTATTGCTAATGGCATAAGCCCATACGGTTTAAAAGTGTTCAGAAGATAATTCTTCATAGTGAAATTTTGACAACTGGGGAAAAGGTAGCAGCAATACAGTGTCAGGAAAAGTCTCTCCTGTGTTTTTTTCTCAGCTGTCTATCTCAAGACATACAGTTTCAGAAGAAACTTCACAAAGCCATCTCTTATGACCACTTTTCTTCATAAAGTGATAGATACTGCCATATTTCCGTATGTTTGTTTTGTGTTCTTCACTACCACAAAATAGTGCCCTTTATTCTTTCCATTCTTCAGTATCAATCATCTATTTCACCTCTCCTCCTTCTTCTCCTTTTTTCTTTGCTTCTTCCCTCTTTCTCCCCACCCTCTCCCTGTCTAAGCCTCTTTGGCCCTCTGTCTCTCTGTCTCTATCTGTCTCTGTCTCTCTCTTTCTCAGTGTCTCTCTGCCCATCCATGTAACTATATGTATACATATGTGTGCGTGTGTTTGGGAGCTATAATCCAATATTAGCATCATTTTGGGGGAGCTATCTACTATGTTCTTAGAAATAGGGACCTTCTCAGGCTAAAACTAGCCATACTAAGTTTGGTTGACAGACTAGTATGCCCTAGAGATTTGCCCTGAGTTTGCATGTACATATCACAAGGCCCAGGTTGGTTGTTATTGTTGTTGCTTTTTTGTCTGGTTGTTTAAATAGAGAAAAACAAGATGAGATTATGTGGAATCCAGCAATTAATGTAGGGCCTCCCACTTGCAGTGCTGATACTTTTTTGATGAATATATCTCCCCAGACCAGGTAGTGCAATTTACAATCATTTTAAGGAACAATTTTCTAGAAAACTTGGTCTAGACTTTAAAAAAATGCATGTGAATCTAAAATTGTCCAATTCATAAAATATTTTGGTTAAAACCCTTTATGTCATATGGCTGTGTTGTAAATGTGTAATTACAATGGATTACCATTACAAAGTTCTAAACAAATTTGACCAACCACTTAGTGGTAAGCATCTGTACTCAGAATAATAAACACAGTAATGACGACAACAGCAGATTGCTTACCATAAAGATAATTGGTAAGAGCAAGTTATTGAGGTAAACTGTCATACCTTTAATGCTGAGTATCTTCTTAGTATTATTTAACAAATATAATTCTTATAAACTAACATTTCTATTCTCATGCAAAAATTAAAAGCTAAAAGCCCCCAAACCATCAGATTTATTTTTAAATATTAAAGGAAGTTTCTATTTTTGTTTTTTCTTAAGAATCAAGCAATATGAAAAAAAGCAATATAGAAAGAATGTAGATTTAACTGAAATTTCATGAAAACTAAGCTACTAATTTTCATCAAACTTGTCTACTATGGCAATTAATTTTAACTTTGAAATAGCCTTCGGTTTTACCTTGATTCTAAGACAGTAAGACTTCTGACTTTGCAGACTCTATCTCTTCAAAGGACTTATGGAAAATTAGTTTGGTTGAATAAATTGTATTGCACTGGTACCATTTATTTAGAAACTCATTATAATGGATTATATAGTACATGTCTCATGGACACATGCAAACGCATTCCAGATGACCTTTAGCATTTGTGCTTCCCAGATAAGTACTCATTCTAGTTTTGGTACACAGCTCTCATAGTCCATTGTCAATCATTGAGAAAATGCCCTTTACATTAATAAATTTCCCACATTATCCAAACCTATTATTGTGTTAGAAAAAAGGAATGAGTTTTATCGTTTTTGACCTTCATGCATACTTTGAACTTTTAGAAATAAAAATGCTCTAAACTATATTTGTCATCATCACCACTAATTAGTGGTGTGATGTGACTGACAGGACCGCATCCCAAGTTATTTTTCTTTCAATCCTGAATTCTCATTTTTGACCCAAAGGCAACAGTGTTATGCTAAGTAAGGAACATTGCATGTGTTTGAATAAAATAATTCTCCCACTGTAATGTCGCAGAACACTACAAACCTTTTTGTTATGGGAGACGCCTCTAAGGGGATTATGAGTTATTATATTTACCTAAGGAAAGCAATATGCAATAGAAATGTTTTCCTGAATTTGTTATGAGATTTTTAAGACAAATGTGGCATGGGAAGATTATTTATATGCAGTGGAGCACTGCCTTATTATAAGAAAATAATTGACGAAAACCAAACTTCCAGGGAGATATTGTTGAATTCAGCTTTAGTATAAACTGAATTTCACTTAGTATCAGCATCTGGAAAAATAACGGGAGCCAGTTTGAAGGTGTCTCCTTAGCTATGAAAATAGTCCTGCAACCTTTGGAATTTGTGAATGCATCTTAACTGGGTAAAGGAAGCAGCGTGGTAACCTGAAAAGTAGATTACATTTCCAAAAGGAACTAGTTCCAGTCAATTCTTTTTTTTTTTTTTTTTAGATTTATTTATTTATTATATGTAAGTACACTGTAGCTGTCTTCAGACACTCCAGAAGAGGGCGCCAGATCTCATTACGGATGGTTGTGAGCCACCATGTGGTTGCTGGGATTTGAACTCTGAACCTTCGGAAGAACAGTCGGGTGCTCTTACCCACTGAGCCATCTCACCAGCCCATCCAGTCAATTCTTGGAAATCTAGGAACTACATTTAATGTGCAAACACTGCCAAGTAGAAAACATGCCAAACTTTATTTCATACATAAATAATGTTTATATTTAATTATACACTCTATGCAAATGACTTTAATAAAATTGAAAGTGATTATTTACTTATGTAGAGATTTTCTGCATCATTTCTTGCTTACTTTATTAATTTACTTGCTCAATCCTTAAAATAAATGTTTGATAGAAAAAAAATAGCATTCAGCTTGATAGCATAACTATTTAGCAAAACAACAGTCTGTTGACTCTTCTGACAATTGATCTCCTATTTAGGAATTTTGGCCAAATATGTAGTCCAAGACACTGACTCCTTTCTATGAAGCAATGCTCATGGTCAGTAAGTTGTTGGTTATCCCCATAATTTTCCTGCAATTATCTTACATGTATGTTCATCTTACCAGGAAGGGCTCATTTCTGGTTAAAAGCATTAATGGTTTGACTCCCAGGAGTCTGTGATTTTGATAAAATGTGCAAAAAACAACCAACCAACCAAACAAACAAACAAAAAAAAACAAAGAGAACAGTACTTAAAAACTCTGATGTTTATTAAAAACAAATTGCATGGTGTCTTATATGAAGACAGTATGCTTTCCTCACACATGAAATTGAAATAAACACCCTATATTAAAAATCATAATTCAGGTGAATTCTATTTGCATGTGCTTTTATTAAGTCAGTTTTGTTTACTTAATATGCTATTGGTAGATAAATGCAGTAAAATGAAATACCACATAGTATTTAGGCATGCATAGATATTATATCCTTCAAGCTTAGAGAATTAAAAGTTTTCTCTGACCATTGTGGGTTTTTTTGTGTGTGTGTGTGTGTGTGTGTGTGTGTGTGTGTATGTGAATGTATACCTATGTGTAAAAAGTATTATCTCATACAATAATTAAGAGTGAAAAGTTATATTGAAACTTATATTCATATATTATCTCTGGAAAACACATAATTTGAATACAAAAAATGCAGACAGACAATTACCCACATTTTAAAAAATGGATTTTGGATGAATTTTAAATATAAATATATTTGAATGTAAGTTGCAATTGATTGTATTCAGATGATTTTGGAATTCCTACAAATTGGTAATTTACATTAGTAATCTGTGTATCTGTCATTTCATTTGTTATTTATAATATGCTTACAATAAACTGTCTTTGTTTTTCAAGTGTTGTTTATGTGTTAACATATCTTTTTCTTTAATACAGTAAGTATATTTTCTCTATTTCAAGTAACTCATGATGCTACGTTTAATGATCTTGTATTGTTTTTCATTGCATAGTCCCTTCTGCCTATTCTTTAAGAGAGAGATCATATATACTGCATATTTTATAATGAAAAGATCAATGAACAAACTTTAAAATATTGCTTATAGTAAATGTATGTCACTTTGCATTGTTATAAGTTTCAAAGATTGCAAGGTAAATCATTTATAATGAATACCATACTCACTGAGGTGGTACTAGTTCAGAAGGTAAGGTTTTATTTAGTTTTGGAAAAAACCATTAGCTATCTTTCAAATTGGCTATGTATTTTCATTCATCCTTAAATGAAGAAGAGACTTGTTGCTTCATGTTCTTAACATCTGTTAATGTCACTTTTCTAGATTTTGGCTATTCCTCAAATGTATGTGGTTAAATCTTATTCTACTCTGAAATTTTCTAAGTATATACAAGATTGAACAGCTTTTTAAGTGTCTAATTGGTATTTGCACAATTCCTTTGGTGAGGTTGATGTCCATATTTTTATTATTATTATTAAGTATGTATTTTTGTTGTTTTTCTTTCTTTAAGGTGATTTTGAATATCAAGCACTTTTCATATTGATTTTTTACAAAATCTTTCCCAAATATTTGGTATATTGTCTCACCTTCTTGACACTGTCAGGATATTTTAATTGTAATTACATTCTTGTTACCATTTTTTTCTTTATAAATGAGACCATTGTTTTCGTGTCTAAATGTACTGTCACAATTAAATCTTTCAAATTGTCTTATGTTATTTTGCAATAGTCTTGTAATTTTACACTTTATATACAGGTTTGTGATCTAATTTGATATATTTTTGTGATGAGTGACAAATATAAGTTTTAATGTTGTATATGCATATCTGTTGTTCCAATACCACTTGTTGAAAAGCCTTTTGGCATCATTACAATTCACTTGCTTATTTATCAAAGTGAAGTTCAGCATATCTGATTGTTCTTATCAAGGTAGCTAGAGGATAGAGAAGAGGAAAGGATGGCAGAGAAGGACACAAATACAAAATTCTGAGTCTGAAGAGAAGATTATCCTCAGAGTCTGCACTCTTTATTCAACGGCATGAAGTAACTGATATATCTAGTATAGTTCTTTATCCAGAGAGTCAAAGAAACCATAGAGCTAAACACAAAGGGTCTAAATGAAATTTCAAGAGCTTAATACAAAAGGGCTAAGAATGAAAATTTCATGAATCTGAATGCCCAGAGATGCCTGAGTTGACCTTAGCTACTAAGCTCCTCAGAGACTGGGCAATGCATTAATTCTGAAGCACTGAATGTGAGGACACCCATTTCTTATAATAAACTCTTTGGTGATTTCCTATATTCAGATCTGTAATATGAGTACAATTTGGCCAGCATCAGTATTTCTTAGGGAATTGTCTTATTTTAAAATGAAGGGCTTGCATTTTTACATCATTTCCCTATGCTCGTTCACAGCCTCAGTGATCCTAGAAACCAGGCAAAATTGGGAGACAGTTCTATTCAGAATCAGAAATCAGCTTCTTCTAGGACGGTGTGAAGGTTTTAGTTACATGAGTGAATAATTATTTTAAAAAGACTTTTGGTATACTTTAATATCAGTTCATGCTGCTTTGCCCCAAATCTATCCAGGTAGTAGAACTATCAACTCACAAAGAAAATTCTTAGGATTTTAGTCAGAATGGAGAAAGAACAACTAAAATAAACAAATGAATAAAAAGGTACAATATTTGGGAATATTTATATATTTTAGAAGGTGGAACCAAAAAACAAATTAAGTGAGCATGACACAAAAAGATCAAAGGGAGAAGGTGAAGAGAAATGACACTTGTGAACTAAGTTGCAAAAAGGGCCTGCTGACCGGAGCCTGATATAGCTGTCTCTTGTGAGGCTCTGCCAATGCCTGACAAATACAGAAGTGGATGCTCATAGTCATCCATTGGACAGAGCACAGGGTCCCTAATGAAGGAGCTAGAGAAAGTACCCAAGGAGCTGAAGCAGTTTGCAGCCCCATAGGAGGAACAACAATATTAACTAACCAGTATCCACAGAGCTCCCTGGGACTAAACCACCAACCAAAGAAAACACATGGTAGGACTCATGGCTCCAGCTGCATATGTAGCAGAGGAAGGCCTAGTCGGTCATCAATGGGAGGAGAGGCCCTTGGTCCTGTGAAGGTTCTATGCCAAGGCCAGGGAGCAGGAGTGGATGGGTTGGTAAGCAGGGGGAGGGAGGAATAGGGGGCTTTCGGGGGGAAACCAGGAAAGGGAGTAACATTTGAAATGTAAATAAAGAAAAATATCTAATAAAAAAAGAAAAGAAAAAAATGAATAATGCATAGAAATACAGTGGCTAAGGAACTGAAAGACAGAGAAGGAAAGGGGGGATGATATATGTAGCATTCTGATAACTAATGGAGATGAAATTTATTATGCTATAACACAAATGACATTATTTGTGTTATAGAATTCTATGAATGTGATTGCTATTTGTTCTATGTAGTACTCGGGGGTTTAACTATATTAAATCTACATTTTCAACATGTCAGACATGAAGTTTTATCATTATAATTTTCATGCTGAAGGGGAGAAATCTTTTGTCATCCTTGTGTACTGTAAACAGTAGACATTGGGGAGGTTTACATGATTGTCTCTGCTTTTATAGAGGAAGATCATTATTAACCCTTTACATATTTTTTCCTCACTGAAATTAGCTCCGATAATATTGAATCTGATATAGAGTCTCTGTCAAAAAGTCATGTGTAATTCTGATAGGTCTGCCTTCATATGTTACTTGGTGCTTTTCCTTTTACAGTATTTCATTGTTCTGTAGAGGTTGTGTTTTGATTATTATATGACACAAGTATTTTCTTTCCTGGTCCAATCTAATTGCTGTTCCATATGTTCCCTGTATATTTATAGGCATCTCTGTCTTTAGAGAATGTTCTTTGAATTTGTTGAAAATAATTCTTGTTCTTGGAGCTGAGACTCTCTACCTACTTCTATTCCTATAATTCTTAGGTTAGGTCTTTTCACAGTATTGCAAGATTCCTGGGTGTTTTGTGTAAAGAATTTTTTAGATTTACCAGTTTCTTTGCTAACTTTTTTTCTATTGTACATTAAACTTCTGAGATTTTCTCTTCCATCTCTTGTATTCTGATGGTGATGGTTACATCTCTTATTCCTTTTGTCTTCCCTAGGTTTTCCATATCCAGGAGTCCCTCAGTGTATATACATATATTATTATTTCCTCTTATTTCTATTTTCAGATCTTGAACAGTTATATTCATTACCCTCTCCTGTCTAATTTTATTTTCCTGCAATACCTTAAGGGATTTATTCATTTCCTCATCAAAGGCCTCTATAATATTTATAAGATTGGATTTAAGGTCATTTTCTCGTGCTTCAGTTGTGTTAGGATATTTAGGGCTTTCTGTAGTACAATACCTGTGCTCTGAAGGAGTCATATTGCCATATCTTTTGTCTTCTTATGACAGCCTTTAGCCATCTAGATGTCCTTGGATATTCCTGGTGCATAAACTCTCTGGTGAACAGCCTTGGCCGAACAATGGAACACAAAGGGCAGTGTGTGTATCAGAGCAGCTGGGCATTCCCCAGGGAACTTGGCTGGCAAGACAATGGGGATATCGGAGGGAGGTAACCTGTATGTTCCTGGTGCTGTGTGCCTAGCAAAAGTGGGCAGAGTGGGTCAGAAAATCTCTACAATAAGTTCTTAAGCTAGGCTCTGTTGATATTCATAAATTAGCATACCACAGGTGAGCATTGGGGATTCTATTCAGAAAATTTTTACTTTACATATCAACAAAATTTTAGTCCTGTATATGAAGTTATTGACAAAACAAATTCCAATGATACATGCTCCAGTGCTGTTCATGTTATTTTCTAAGAAATCGGTATATCAATTATGTATCCTCTTTCATAATATGGTGAAATTCTCCACAGTGTCTCCACTCTGTTTTTATGCTGAGATATTCTCTTGAATTGAAAAATAGTTTTTACATAGTTTTAAATATAATATTTTGTTTTTTTCCCTTGCAATTATGGGTAAATATGTCTTCAAAGAAGAAGAATATGCATATTGTTATCTGGCTTTATTCCTTTGATAGACAGAACCTAAATTAAAACATTATACTTTATTAGCAAAGCACAAATCACTATATGTAATTTTTAAAGCAATTGCACAACCAAGGTCAAATTGTAAAACGACCTTAACTTCAAATAACTGAAACTTTTCAGGTAACCTATATTAATATCTGCATATGTTTATAAGGTGTAAAAGTCTAATGGTAGTCTGAAGTATGCTTGACATTCTGAGAAACAATCATAATCATGGAATCAAACCATGTTACTGTGATTAGACAATAAAGATATGTCTCTGCAGTATTGCAATGAAACAATGTCATTATACAGCAAATTTTATGTGAGAGTTTATATCTCCAACTAACTTCAACACACTTTCTTGATGTCAAGAAAATGTCAATGTCAAGGCTCTTAGATTTAATGCATCTCTCTTAGTTTGTCTTGCATCTATGTACAATAAAAAGTACAGAAGTATTAAGAATAATTAATAAGAAGTATTAATTCACTACATATAATTAAAGATAAAAGTGAATTTCAATCTATTCACAATGTACATCTAAAATTCTCATGCATATCTAGCAATTGCACATTAATTTGGCACCTTTAAAGTTGATGACACTTTTCCATAAAGACAATTGCAAAATTGAAGGAGTTAGAATTCATTGTGAAATCACAGACAAAATCAATTATCTGCTTATGTAGCAAAGCTAAAAGTGACAAAAGCATCACCAAGTAGCTGAAGAGTGAATTTGCTGTATTTCCTTTGAAGTGCACAGAAATAAATTACAAGTTTCATTACATGGTGTTTCCAGGGCACCTTATACTAGAACAGTAAGAAAAATACAGTGTACTTCTATTATAATTTGATATGTCTGAGATTATGCAGCTTTTAATAATGTGAAATGTCACTTATAAAACATTGTTTTTCCACATAAATCTTTCTAGACATAATTTCTCACAACATGATACACACTTTTTGAGAGAGTTTGAACTGACCCATCTAGTCACTAGGCACATTTCCTTCTTTGTTTCAAAATTATTATCAAGGCTTTGGGCTTTTTAAAAAGTTATATCAAAATTAAAGAATAAACACCCACTAATTTAGAAATTAGATATGAAAATGATATTATCACAGTACAGCCTGAGTGAGGAACTAGGGGAAATATTTGTATATACATGCATGTACAAGTAGCATTTATAATTATATTCTCTGGAATTCCTTTTGAAATAATTTAGAAAAAAACAGACATCTAAAAAAAGTTAATTTGTACATAAAGTATAAAAATATAATTTCTTATTAACTAAACATTAGTGTTTACCAGCATAAAAATATTACTTGATAATTAATCAGAAATCTTTAGGAATAATGGACTGGAAGAAACCAGATCAGGGAAGTTGTAGGTCCAAGAAGAAAATGAATAACAAATTAATTGATTAATAGATGAAACTAGTAACAACTCTCTCTATAAAAATTATAGTTTAGTGTACTGGGAAGGTTACTCATTTAAAGAGGGACCATATTTTACATTTTTATGTCATATATAATACTGCAGTGAAAGTGGATATAGAAAAGTCTTGGCAAAATCTCAAAAATGATAAAAATGTGTAAAATTCAATCCAGTACAAGAGAGAGTAAAAGAAAATTTAAATATACGTTAATCTGCAACACAACAAGATTCATAAAATGTAAAATAGCTATTGACCTTCAAAAATGATAGGGAATTTTAGTTCAAAAATATTTTTATAGCTGTTTCCAAGGGAATACTGATCAAAACAAAGACAACTTGTCTTTTTTTTTAATTTATTATTTTATTAGGTATTTTCCTCATTTACATTTTCAATGCTATCCCAAAAGTCCCCCATACCCACCCCCCATCCCCTACCCACCCACTCCCCCTTTTTGGCCCTGGGGTTCCCCTGTACTGGGGCATATAAAGTTCCCCTGTACTGGGGCATATAAAGAATTGGGGGGCGGTATGGGGGACTTTTGGGATAGCATTGGAAATGTAATTGAGGAAAATATGTAATAAAAAATATTAAAAAAAAAAAAGATGGCCTAGTCGGCCATCACTGCAAAGAGAGGCCCATTGGACTTGAAAACAAAGACAACTTGTCTTAAAAAATGGCAATAGGAAAGAACATTATATAGTCTTTCTTTAACCTATTGGAACAGTTTCTTTTTTCATTAATTTTTTTTATTTAATTACATTCCAAATATTGTCTATATTCCCGGTCTCTCCTCCAAGACTTCTTCACCCCCTGCCTTCTCCCCTTTGGCTCTGAGAGAGTGCCCATCCACCAACCAACTACCCCACACATTTATCCATACTCCTTCACCTTACCATGCTCAGCATCCACATTCCCTAGGATATCACATATTAGAACAGTTTTAAATATAGTATCTGACACTATATCCAAGTTAGTCTAGAGCTCACTGTGTACCCCAAGTTGGTCTTGTGTTCTCAATATCACCCTGATTCAGCCTCCTAAGTGCTGATTACAGAGGTGATGTACCTTTTATTGGGTTGAGGTTGAAAAAAATAATCCATTTTGTCTGGCAATTTCATTTACAAGGCTTAATACAGAAACCTCAAAGTAATCACATAAAATAATAAGGTAGCTACAGAAAGAGACTTATAATATCTGATGATAGTATAATCTTGTCCTTTGATCTACTAGTTCTAAATCTCAGTATATCTCCTAGGTAATCACTTTTATATAGCATTGTAAATATGTTAGGAGGGTTCATTACTTTTCTATTACTTTTTTTTTTTTTTACAGGAGAAACTTTACAAACTCCCAAAGTGTATAGCACCAACATGTACATACTGTAACAGAGTGGTAAAATATTCATTTGTGAGAAATACCCACTGCCAGTTAATATAATGCCAAATGGATGGTGAATTTAAGCAGAAACAAAACAGTGAATCAAGGTAATGACTGGAATAAGAGAGTTATGAGGATATTAAGCAGGAGGAAGGGGAAGGAAGGGTCGTCTGCAGCCAGCTGTTTCTTAGGCAGCACTTTAGACGTGTGGATATCAATTTAATAGCATCCTTGGAGGGAGAAAAACGGCATGATCAGTGGTCAGTAATACCCTGTTAGGCAGGGGATTAAATATTGTAAAGAGAATGCTTGTATCAAGCACTATAATGGAAAATGTCCAATCAGCATGTAATTCATTTTCAAGGCCTGGCCTTCCATGGCTAGATTAAAAATAAACCAGTCTTCAGCTCTCTGTGGTGATAAAAATCCACAAGCTGCTTATACCAAATTGCAAGGTAACAGCTGAACTGGTGGCAGTTTATTTGAACAGTCTCAAAGGTAAATGGTAGACTAACAAAATGAAAATATTGTTTATTTCTTCCCGGAGCAACCGTTAAAAGAAATAGAGAAGGTGAATTCGCGATAATAAAGGCAGATGGGTATTATTCATTGCTATCTCAGAAACATCCTTAGTTATAAATCTCCAGATTAACAGGCTAACTAGTAAGATCAAAGTTCAATATTTCCTTTATAGTGGCCCAAAAATGTGAGGTACTTGGGTAATTTTTGTGTCTAAAGTCACATCACCTTGGCAGAAGGATACTCTTGGTCTCCTCAATAATACCTCTGTCTTAGTTAGGGTTTTACTGCTGTGAACAGACACCATGACCAAGGCAAGTCAAAAACAAAAAAACAAAAAAACAAAAAAACAAAAAAACAAAAAAACAAAAAAACAAAAAACCATTTACTTGGGGCTGGCTTACAGGTTCAGAGGTTCAGTCCATTATCATCAAGGTGGGAGCATGGCAGTATCCAGGCAGGCATGGCACAGGCAGAGCTGAGAGTTCTACGTCTTCATCCAAAGGCTGCTAGTGGAAGACTGACTTTCAGGCAACTAAAATGAGGATTTTATGCCCACACCCACAGGGACACACCTACTCCAACCAGGTCACACCAATTCCAACAAGGCCATACCTCCAAATGTTGCCACTCCCTGGTCCAAGAATATATAAACCATCACAACCTTCAAGAAACAAAAGCCATGTGCAGAAGACTTTTCTTTTTTTTCCTCCCTTTCCTTCCCTCCCTGCCTCCCTCCATCCCTCTTTCATTCTCTTTTTCTTTTTTATTATATGTTTTGTTTGCCAAGATCTTTCTTTTTATCTGTATTCTTCCTCCGTGTTCATTTTCCATCTATCTCCTCCTAGCATCTGCTGAGATCTCAAGCTTTCTTTCAATGCTGTATGCTCTCCTTAATGTTTTGGAAGTATGGAGTTTCTGTTGAGTCTACATTATTGTATTTTCTTTCTTTTAAAGCTAAGATCATTTATTATAATTGGACAAAATATATTTAATTATAAATAGTCCCCTTCAATTTTTAGTCATTAAAGTTTATGTCTTTTTTTAAATTATAAGTAATTATTTTATTTGTTTACATTTCAAATGTTGTTCCTCTTCCTGGTTTCCCTCTGCAAACCCCCTCCTCATAGCCCCTCCCCTTTGCCTCAAAGAGGGTGCTCCACCACCCATGCACCCACTCGCACCTCATTCCTCTATCATCTCCTTCACTGGGAAAACAAGCCTTCATATGACCAAGCTTCTTCCCTCCCACTGATGCCAGATAAGGCAGTCTTCTGCTACATATGCAGCAGAAACCATGGGCCCCTCCATGTTTATACTTCTGTTGGTGGTTTAGATACTGGGAGCTCTGAGGGGTCCGGAAGTTGATATTGTTCTTCCTAAGAGGTTGCAGTCCCCTAAAGCTCCTTCAGTCCTTTCCCTAACTCTTCTACTGTGGTCTCCTGGCTCAGTCCAATGGTTGGCTGTGAGTATCCGCATCTGTCTTAGTCAGGTGATGGTGAGCTTTTTAAAGGTCAGCTATACCAATGCTCCTGACTGCAAGCTCTTCTTGGCATTAACAATAGCGTCAGAGTTTGGTGTATGTTTTATGCACATGGGATGGTCTCTGAACAGCCTTTCCTTCAGTCTTTGCTCCATTTTTTTTTATCCCTGCATTTCCTTTTGACAGGAACAATTCTTGGTTAAAGATATTGAGATGGAAGCCAGGTGTGGTGACACACACCTTTAATCCCAGCACTTGGGAGGCAGAGGCAGGTGGATTTCTGAGTTTGAGGCGAGCCTGGTCTACAAAGTGAGTTTCAGGACAGCCAGGGCTCAAAAAACTAAAAACAAAACAAACAAGCAAACAAACAAAAGATATTGAGATGGGTGCCCAATCCCTCAACTAAGGGCCATGTCTATCTACTGGAGGTGGTATGTTCAGGTTCTATCTCCCCACTGTTGGGTATTTTGGCCAACATCATCCACACTGGGTCCTGAGAGCCTCTTTTCTCGCTGATTTCTGGGACTTTCTAGTGGTTTCACCTATCTCCCACTGCTACATATTCCTATTCATACATCTGGACCTCAGGACTTCTCTTCTGTTTCTTCTTCTATCCGATTGTGCCCCATTTTTCCCTTTTACTCCCCTTCTCCTGTCCCACCAAGATCCTTCCATCCCTCTCCCTCCCATGAATAATTTGTTTTCCCTTTAAGTAGGATTGAAGCATACACAATTTCGCTTTCCTTCTTGTTAAGCTTCATAAGTTTTCTGAGTTGTGTCATGGGTAGTTTGAGCTTTTACGACACTTATCAGTGAGTTTATGTCCTATGCTCATGTAGGATCAACATAGTAAAAATGGTCATCCTACAAAATGAAACCTAGAGATTCAGTGCAATCCCCATTAAAATTCCAACTCAACACAACTATGGTCACTTGATCTTTGACAAAGAAGCCAAACTCATACAGTGGAAAAATGAATGAATTTTCAAAAAATGTTGTTGGTATAATTGGAGGTCTGCATGTAGAAGAATGCAAATAAATCCTTTTTATCTCCTTGTACAAAGCTCAAGTCCACGTGGATCAAAGACCTCCAAATAAAACCAGCTATGTTGAATCTAATAGAAGAGAAAGTGGGAAAGATCCTCAATGACATCAGAACATGGAGAAATTTCCTAAAAGAACACCAGTGGCTCAAGTTCTAAGAGCAACAATCAACAAATGGGATGTGATAAAACTGAAAAGCTTCTGTAAGGCAAATCTCATGATCAATAGGACAAAACTGAAACTGACAGATTGGGAAAATATTTTTATTAACCTAACATCCCACAGAGAGCTAATATACAACATAGTATATATATATATATATATACATATGTACATACATGTATATATATGTATATATATATGTATATATATATATATGTATATATATAAACTCAAGAAGAAAGACTCCAGAAAAACAAAAATGGGGTACAGAGCTAAATAAAGAATTTTCCACTGAGGAATATTAAATGACCAAGGAGTACCTAAAGCAATATTTAACATTCTTAGTCACCAGAGAAAAGCAACAACCTGAGAATTCACCTCATACCAATCAGAATGACTAAGAATAAAAACTTTGACAGCAAATGCTAGTGCGGATGTGGAGAAAGAGAAACACTCCTCCATTGCTGGTGGGATTACAAGCTGATCTAACCATTCTGGAAATCAATCTGGCAGTTCTTCAGAAAAATGGAAATAGTTCTAACTCAAGACTAAGCTATACCATTCCTGGGCATATACTCAAAAGATGCTCCAATATAATACAAGGCGAAGCAATCCACTATGTTCATAGCAGCATTATGTATAATAGTTAGAAGGTGGAAACAGCTCAGATGTCCCTCGCCAGAAGAATGGATACAGAAAATGTGGTACATTTATGCAATGGGATACTACTCTACTATGAAAACCGATAACTTCACAAATTTTGCATGTAAATGAATGGAACTAGAAAATATCATCCTGAGTGAGGTAACTTAGACCCTTTAAATCTACCTTAAAAATGTTTATCAAGGGAACTGAAAGGCTTCAGAATGAATTTAGAGCCCTTGTATGTCAAGAAAATACAAATAATAAGCTATTACTGAAATAGAACATGTGCCCACTTTATCTTTGATGTCACGAGTCTTAGTGTAACTCCTTTGATGGAAACTGAATTTGTGGTTAGAGATAAGCCAGTGGTAGAAGAGTTTTGAGGTAATTAGAAATCGCCCTCTTAATAGAAATGGGTATGTAATAATTTCAAGATATAGCACTATGCATGAGTTAGCTAAGCAGTTAGGCACCTAAATATTGGTTGAGTAATTTTGTGTTGGTATTAAATTATCCAAGGATTTTGTTGCTCCAAGCTTCACTGTTTCTTGACTTTTTATAATGTTCACTTCAATGTGACCTTTTTCATGTATCACGAAGTCAATGAACAATTTACTATGTGCAGTGGGTTTTCAGAAAGGCATATAATATTCTAGCAACCATTAACTTGAAAGATTGTAGTCCTCTTGGAAGGTATTCTACTTCTTCATTTCACTACCCAGGAAAAAATAAACTAGAAATTAACTACATTTACAAGATCTCTGAGAATTCTAGCGTTCATGATGAAAAATTGCCACAGTGGTTAACTAAAGTGAATTTATAGTCAATGGAGGCAAGCACTCCTCTTGATGTGCCATGGTGATCACTTTTCTGCTGTAAGTTGTTCTGATAAATTATCCATTACAGATTGTGTATATATATATATATATATATATATATATATATATATATGTATATGTATATGTATATATATACATATATATGTATATATATACATATGATATACAAAAATCATATATATGTGATTTTTAGGGTAATATGTAGTATTTAAATCAAGATGTCTTAACTTTTTCTGGTCCTCTGATGAAATACAGCAGCAAAAGAAACTTCAAAGTAGTAAGTCTTATTTTTGCTTACAACTCAAGAAACAATGCATTGGAGTAGAGATGTCTGTGCACCAAGAACTTAAAATAGCTTGTTATATGTATTATCCTCACTCAGAGGAAAAGAACAATGAATGTCCACATAATACTCAGTGTCCTTTCTCTATGTACACAGTCCAGGAGCACCATCAGAGAATTGTTTCACCCACAGTGGACAAGTCTTCACATCTCATTAATATATCTAACTTAATTTCTCTGAGTCCTGTCTTTCAAGTGATTCAGTCTATAAATTCTAACCACCACAACTTTATCCAACATGCAAAAACCAAAACATTTAAAACATAAACTTTTACCTTGTCTGCAAAGGCAATTGCTATATTATAAAATGCATTCAATCTAACTTTAGAGGTTACCAAAATCTCTGAACTGTTTACACCTCTTAAATAACAAGTTGAGTACTTCTATTTTGTAATGATATACAGTAAACATTCTTATTACAAAAGGAAAATTTAGGACATGGCAAGAATTAACCAAGACAAAAGACCAAACTCCAGCAGAGAAAACACTACATCCTGAGTTTCATCTTCTGTATTTTGGGATCATCATCAACTTGGCAAGGCTCTAAAGGGTTTGAGTAGTACCACCCTTCCAGCTGCACCATCTGCATCACACGTAGACTTTCTGCTTGGCCAGCTCAATTCTGTGGCTGCAGTTCTTGGCAAGTATTGCACTGTCCTTGTTCCAGTATCCTGTGATCTCCACTGTGCTTATGTTTTATCTTCACAGCTTCATACCATGTCCTCTCAGGACCTCTCTGCAGAGACTCCAACCCTGCCCTACATTGGTTGTCCTCGGCTTCTCTCCATGACCCCTTTAATCTATCTTTCCCACCTTTAAAACTGTGACACATGCACCTCAGGACTGTGGTATCAAGATAAACAAAGAAAGTAATCTGTTGAGCAGAGGAAAGTTTCTGGGTTTTACACACACGGGCATAATGCAGTAAATAGATGCAGTGTTTTCCAGAAAACTGGAATCCCTTCTTCACTTGGGCTTCATCACATTCCTCTCAGCCCTCTTGCCTTCAACCTCCCACAAAAATGATTCAATAAGTTCTGCTGTTTATGTTCACTGGCTTTTATAACAAAAAATAAAGATTTAAACTCATGCATATGACAGCCATAAAGGTTTCTCAAAGGATGTAAGAACTCCATAGTAAGGCTCATGGCAGTGACCCAGCTGCTGGATGCATTTCCTGTATTGATTGTCTTCTGTTGCTATGATAAAATGCTCTGACTAAAACAACTCAAGAAGGTTTAATCTGATTACATTTCCACACAGATATGGTCTATCATGGCAGTGAAGCATAGCAGACTACTGGGAATATAACAGCAACTGGAACAGGAAGCTGACTGATCACATGGCATCCATATTTAAAAGTGAAGTTGAGCCAAGCTGAGCTATTGAACCCAAAGATCCATTTCAGTGAGAACTTCCTCCAGGAAGGCTATATAACCTTCCCAAATACTGTCACCAACCGGGAACAAAGTACTCTAACGTGAGATTATCAGGCATATTTTGGTTACAAACCACAACCCTAATTTATTGCTCACATCAAATCTTACTTTAATGGTGAGAATATTTGGAATTTACTTTTAGCTATTTTGAAATGCACTTTATGATCTCATTTGCTATATCCACTGAGCTTTCTACTAGATATAAATAATAACAGACAGCTTCTTTGTTTTGCCATGGTCTTGTAGCCATTAAATATCATGCTCTCCCTTCCTTCTGCCTCTCCTGATATACTGCTTTGTGTCCAGTTCCACACATAAGTGCAAATATGTGATATTTGTTTTCTTATGTGGACTGTTTTTTTTAATAATGTTTCTTTTTATTTAGAATAATGTTTTCTCATTTTATCAATGCTATTTCAAATGACAGGATTTTTGCTATTGTTTTCTAAGGCTCCTTATTTTCACATGTATATATGCATTTTATTTATGGATTCATGTGTTTCTGACTGCCAAGATTTATAATGTGATTAACTTAGCATAAATATCATAATATCATAGTAGTGGAAATGAGAGGGAAGACATATCTTTGGAATGTTTACTTAAATCTTTTAAGAAAAAAATAATTTTCCTGGGTCACATAGTAATTTTATTTAATTTTTTGGAAGAACTATCATACTGATTTTCATAATCTCTATGCTCATTTATACTACCATCCAATTTAAATTTCAGGGATTTTTGGTTTTGTTGTTGTTTGTTTCTTGAATTCTGTGATTTTGTCATGTCCTCACCAGCACTTGCTTCACAGTTTTAATATTAGACATTATTACGGGGTTGGGATCTTTAATGTTGTGACTCAGTTTACATTTTGGTGATGAATGATATCAGGCATTGTTATATAACTTTGTGTATACACACACACACACACATATACTTTGGTTTTTGGTTTTTGTTTGTTTGTTTTCTTTTCTTTTCTTTTTTTTTTTTTTTTTTTGTTTTTTTTAGGCAGGGTTTCTCTGTGTAGTCCTGGCTGTCCTGGAACTCATTCTGTAGACCAGGCTGGTCTCAAACTCAGAAATCTGCCTGCCTCTGCCTCCCAAGTGCTGGGATTTCTGCCTCTCAAGTGCTGGAATTAAAGGCATGCACAACCACTGCCCACCAACTTTGGATTATTTATCTTTTTTTTTTTTGAGAAATATCTACTTAAACTATGTATGTCAAACATTTTGACATTTTAGCAATCAATTTTTTGTTTTCTATATTGTTGTTGGAGTTCCTGACATGTTTTAGATATTAAGCCTATGTTAGAATTAAGGTTAAAGTATTTTTTAACCAACTTACAGATAATTTCTTCCCTGTTCTCCTTTTTTGTCAGAATTGCTTTAGTTTAATCTTATTTCATGTGTGTAAAATTTTCATTATTTTTTGTGCCTGTGAGATTATATTCCCCAAATAATCACCTTTTCTCAGGCTATTGGTTTATAGTTGATCACATTTTTATGTCTTAGGTTTTGACGTGTTTCATTTAAACCTATTTACTTTGAGTTAAGTTTAAATACATTAAGAGACAGGGTCTGTGGTGCTTAATCTTGGTTGTTGACTTCAGCGACTTGAAACCAGTAGGAAGGATATCCCTCAGGTAAGGAGAATCCCACAGACTATTAACTGAGTAGGAAAGACCCATTGTGAATGTACTGTTCTCCTGGCTGAGGGCTTGAAATGAATAAAAAGGAACAGGACAAACCTAATCGCGTATTAGCATTTGCTTTCTCTACTTCCTTACTATGGATCCAAAGAGAGCATACTCTTGTTTTCATGCCTCCTTACCATAAGCACTTCCCATGATGGACTGTATCTCACTTAAGGAGTAGGTCAAAATAACTATTGCCTCACTTAAGTTTCTTAGGCCATTTAGTTTGCTACAACAAGCAGAAAAGTATATAATGTAGACAAGTAATTTTGAATTGGTGCATGGTGTGTGTGTGTGTGTGTGTGTGTGTGTGTGCATGTGTGTATGCATAAAAGAATACCACAAGCCGGGCGTGGTGGCGCACGCCTTTAATCCCAGCTCTTGGGAGGCAGAGGCAGGCGGATTTCTGAGTTCGAGGCCAGCCTGGTCTACAAAGTGAGTTCCAGGACAGCCAAGGCTATATAGAGAAACCCTGTCTCGAAAAACCAAACCAAAAAAAAAAACAAAAAGAATACCATACTGCTGACACATTTGGTTTTCTTCTGGACTTTGAATTACAGTTATTTACTTCAATTTAGAATCGTTACCACGGAATTTTATTCAGACATATATCCATCATTGTGTGTAAAGGTAGTTCTGTTCATTGTTTGTCTTTGTTTTCCCTTTCCTTCTTTTTTCTCCCCTGTTGCTTTGCAATTATCTTAGGAAGGATTGTTTTCTATTAATGTACTACTAGGAAGTAATGTGAGCATCATTTTCTCTCTCTGGATCTCAGAGTAAACTCATTTACATTCAGCATTGACACTGATATTATATTCAGAGCCTAATGCACAGCATTTTTATTTTACACCTAAAAGTAATTTTTTGAAAGATTTTAATGTGAAGAGAATGTTGTCCCATTTTAGGTTCAAACTTTAAATATCATTGTGTGTGTGTGTGTGTGTGTGTGCATATTTGTATTTATGTGTATACTTATGTGTAAATGTTAGTGTTTATGTGTGGAGATCAAAGGACAAGTTTGTGAACATAATCTGTTCATAGGGTTGATCTTAGGTAATAGAACTCCGTCTCTCAGGCTTTAAGAGAGTGCCTTTACCGACTAAGCCTCCTTACCAGCACAGGATACTACATTTTATCAAATGATTGTTTTCTGACAATGAGATGATGGTATGGCTTCATCTGTGGATTTGTCTGCTTTTGTTTATTGAGCCATTGTGGGGGAAATTTCCAGCAGATGTGATGAGTAGTTCTTTTGGGATGTCATTGAGCTCAGTTTTCAAACACCTTTTTAAGGGTTTGTCATCTTTGTTCACCTGAACATTGTCCTGTCATTTTATTTCCTGACAATGTTCTTTTCAAGCTATAATAGACGGGAGTTGGTGGCCTGTTGAAAAGACGGTTTGGAAACATTCCTCGCTGTGTGATTGTATGAAAGGGTTTGGAAAGGATTAATATTTAAATTTTGATATGGCCCTGAGTATGAACGTTAGGCACTGAGATTTTTGTTGGAGACTATTATTGACCAGATTTATTTATTTTTGATATGTTCAAAAATGTGTTTTTCATAATCCCTGCTTTGTAAATTATAAATGTCAAAGTATTTTAGCTATTTTAGTCCTTTTCCTATATAATTTGTTGCCATATTATTAATCTCATTATTCTTGACATTGATGTTGTTTCGGGTTTAATGTTTCTTTTTATTTCTGATAGTATATTCTATTTGAATCCTCTGCTTTAATCTAGCAACAGCTTTATTTATTGAATTTATGTTTTAAAAAATCCTTAACTTAGTTTTATCATGTATAAAATTTTATGGTATCTTTTTGCTAGTTTATACTATGATCAATAATTCTTTCCCTTTACGCAGTTTGGATTTAGTTTGCCATTATTAAGTTCTTTATTTTTCTTTTTTAAATACAGAAGCTGCAACTACTTTTTGTTTGGGTAGAAGTGAGGTTTTCCTTCCTGCTCGTTCTATTCTCAGTGCCAAGATAGAGTCTCAACACATGTGAGCAAGCAGGTCAAATTCCACACGTTCTCATTCATGAGGAAAATGCTTTATAAAAGAACCAGTCTCTAAATTATGTTTGCAAACTACAGTTTTATATTTTATATCCTATTCAAACTATAATCAATCAGTAACTTCTTTTGCCATAAATCTTAAAATATTGGATAGCTTCTTCCTACTAATTCTTTTTGAGTTCAATATCCTGCATAATTTAAATAAATGTGATGGTCTTAAAAGTTCTGTTTATTTTATGCAACTATTTC
The DNA here is from genome assembly GCF_978045245.1 of Mus caroli. NCBI lineage: Eukaryota > Metazoa > Chordata > Mammalia > Rodentia > Muridae > Mus > Mus caroli. The sequence continues at coordinate 138,298,475 of NW_028227256.1, forward strand.
GTCTCAGTAAATAGCTTTTTTTTTTTTTTTGGTAGGAATGTCACACAAAGATTATCAACTTTTTTCTAGGGAATCCAAAGTGTAAAAATAAAATACATGCACAAGAAGAATCATTGCTCGACAAGGAGACTGGTAAATAGATGACAATCAGTAGCACACTGTGCATTGATTATATTAATATTCTTGGCTGGAGAGGTTCCTATAGAAACCAAATCATTTTTTTTTCTCAAAAGCAATTTTAATCTTATGTTGAAATAAATGTCATTCATTGAGGATTATATAATTCTCTTTGGATTTTAGCTGATATTTCTGGAATGTAAAATGAGAGGTCACAAAAAGATATTTTTGAACACTATGGTTTAATAATGGTCCAGATTTTGTAAGAAAAATAAATGATACCATAAAATAAATGATATCAAGTGAGAATGATATCATAGTTAGGTAAGAATTATTATTTTCCCGGTAATATTTTGATCTAAAATATATTCTATTAGTAAAAGCTCTGTGAAATGTTTGCTTGTCTTATAAATTAGAGTTCTTTTTTTGTTTTTGTTTTTTTTGTTGTTGTTGCTGTTTTGTTTTTTGTTTTTTTGTTTTTGTTTTTTCGAGGAAGGGTTTCTCTGTATAGTGCTGGCTATCCTGGAACTCACTCTGTAGACCATGCTGGCCTTGAACTCAGAAATCTGCCTGTCTCTGCCTCCCAAGTGCTGGGCTTAAAGGCATGTGCCACCACTACCTGGAATAAATTAGAATTCTTTACCATGTTTCGCTATCCTTGGTTCACTCAAAATTTCCTATCAAATTAAAGTTTTTTTCTATATTTGTTGTTGGTAGAGAAATTAAGCTTTTAAAAAAGAGATCAAACTTTTGTTTTTAATGATTTTAATTATCTTATTATAAGATAGATATTAGCCATTATTAAATTGACATGCTGCAATTTTTTTTATTTGTACTGACTTCACTATAAAATACTTTCTATGAAAATAACATTTCTCAACTGGGATCCATGTGTACCTACTGGAGGTGGTCTCCAGTTCCATCTCTGCCTGCTGGAGCATTTCAGCTAATGACATCTCAATTGGGAAACAGAATTTTAATGATAAGTTTTGCTTCATTTGCAAAAAGAAATGGCATCATTTCTAAAAACTAGTCTGAGCAACTACTTAATTTAAGATTTCCTTTGAATATTGGCAGGTTCTTTTAGCATATTATTTGGAATGATTTAGAATAAGCCCAGTCACTAATATGTGTTTGGTATTTGAGAAATTACTCAGGATTATCAATGAGACTCGTCTTTATTAAGTATCTGTTTTTTTTTAACTGTACTAAACTTACTGTCTGATTTTTAACTGGTAAGTCATATAATACCTATTTAAAAATCAGTGATATTTTACACACATTAATACTATCATATTCATTTATTATTCATATATTACAATTCAATGATAGTTTTTGAGCACTTATAATGTATTACACAGTATTTTGTCCATCTTGGGGATGTAGGATGTCAACTTTGTGTGGCACTTACTTTCTAGTTGAGAAAATGGATATTAATATTACAATGAAATATAGTGTTATCATACCTAAATATATAAAGAACTAAGGAGACAATAGGAGGGGGAAGGAGCACAATGGGATGAGAAATCATAAGAAGGAAGTCAGAGTAGCCTTTGAGAGTATAAAATTGTCATTTGGGTAAATAAATGAAGGTCTGGGTCTACAGATTCCAAGGGAAATTATTCTGTATGTAGAGATATTAGCATGAGACAATGGACTTTTATGAGAATGTGTCCACATTCTGAGAGAGGCGGGGGTGTAGGGGGGGACTGACTTATTGAAGAGTGTTCATTGCTAGATGAGGCCAAATAATTCAGATTATATGATCAGATTTTTTTGCCCCAAATAAATATAGAAACTGTTCTATGTGTAATCTTCAAAAATGAAAAAAAAAAGAAGAATGTTTTGAGATGATTGCATAGCTACTTGGCATTAGCATGACATAAAAGTTCTTGAAGCTTGAGTTTTGAGTGTCTTTAAAACCACTTAATACTTTATTGTTTACTTTTTAATGTGTGTGTGTGTGTGCGCGCGCATTTGTGTGGTATAGGTATGTATCTGTGTGAAGGCTAGAAGTAGACATTTAATATCTTCCTTTATTATTTTCCATTCTATGTTTTGAGACAAAAATGTAGATCCCACCAAATTAGTAGTACTATGTATCTATCCATGTACCTCTACCCTATATAACTATACCCAACTATAATTACAGGCAGGTGTTGTTATATTCAGGCTTTTCTGTATGTACTAGGCATTCAAACTATAGAGTGTATTATAGCATTCACTTTACCAAATGAGCTATCTCCAAGCTCCTATCAAACTCTATTTTTAATATAAGGATTTTGTATGATTTTAAACCATAGCCAACAACAGGAAAAATACAAAGATCATGCTACAGCACACTAAATTATTTGATTTATATAAACTATAGAAAGCAAAAAAAAATTGTTAATATTTACTTGTTCACTTTTTAATCATTTCCACCTATGAAAAGAGGGAAAGTGGCCTTTGGATAGTCTGATAGGATCTGATAACAATTCTTTCTCAGGATGTTATAAAGAGCAGATGCTATTTTAGAAGACATGGGTTGTTACAGTACTCTGATTTTTGGCTTGGGAAATCTTCAGAGTAAGGTCAGAGGTCTACATGTGGGCTATTGAAGAAGCATCAAGGATGAATGGCAGTAAAAAAATATCACTTTAAATATTTTAGATTTATTTACTAATTTTATATGTGTAAAATTTTTGACTTAGATATTTATTCCTGTTGCCCTGATGTGTGAGATGTGTATGTTTAATCCTGGAACTTTGTGTCATGAATGGTTGTGAATGGCCATGTGGGCACTGGGAATATGTCTTGGTCCTCCGAAAGAGTAACAAGTGCTCTTAACCACTGAGTCATTTCTCCAGCCTTGAATAATATCACTTTTAGAGGAAATAAATTAAAAATCATCAATTTAATTCTTTCAGTAGTATCCAAATTTAGGATACCTGACATGCGCAGAAGCCACAATATTCAACAATCATTGTTGTATCTTTCCATTTGAAGAGCAAGAATTCTTTAGTTACAAACCACATTCAAATACTGTTTCCCATCTCTTGCTATTACTATATTTATTTCTTAATACTTGAATATGAATACAAATCATTTGCGAGTTCATTAAATGCCAATTGGTGTGTCTGAAACCACTGATATTTGATTGCTGCTGCCTGGAGAGTAGCCTGATATTCTGTTTCTCACCAGCTCCTGGTGACGGTACTGCAGCTGGTGTTTCTCACTAAAAGCCATCTGGACAGTAACTGTTCTACAGTCCATAATGTTCATATGAAATTTTATGGACTTCCTGAGTAATTATCTAATGTAGTCATTTAATCTTTTAAACGGACTATGGTTAAATATAACTACCCATGACATATCTCATATATTAAAAAAAAAATCTTTGAGTTTATTATCAAAGTGATGGCTGGCTTGTTCCCTTTTAAAATGGGGCACACTTCCTTAAAATGACATGTGGAATGGCAATGTTAAATTTTTAAGAATCAGATCATATGGGCTGCAGACAGCTCCTGCCAAGCAGTAAGTGGCTTCATATTCAAGTACTATGTTAGAACGATGATGTAAGGATAATAGGTATATGAGGAACTAACTTGCTTTTTCTTAAAGTTCTACCAATGCACAAAAGGGGAGACTATATTAAGGATGGCTGTAAGTAAGGAGAATACAAAGGATGTAAGTAACTATGCTCTGGAGGCAAAAGTGAAGAGAGGCAGCTCTGCTACACAAACGTAACTCAGCACAATGCATTCTCACATGTCATCATGACTAAATGCATTGTCATATTGGTCTGTAAATTGTACCAATTATTCACTTTTTATTTGTTTTATTCACATCCACTAATTAATTTTTAAACTTAATCTTTATATCCCATGTCACAGCAGCCAAACTGAGACATATTTAACCCAGACATCTTTCTCAAGCATTCCCTGGCTTCCCTCACTTGACATTTTGCTAAGTTTCTCACTTACTAATTTTAGTGGTACTTTAACAAATCTTTAAAGAAAATTATTCCTAAAAATTAATCTCTGAAATAAATTCTGTTAGAGTTTTGGGATGTTAAGAGTACTCCCTGTGTTGCTGGAACAATTGAGTTCAGCTCCCAGAATCCACATCAGCTGCTCAGAGTTATCTGTAATTCCACCTTCAGAGAATCTAAAGCCCACTCCTTGTCTCTCAGGGAACACATCTGCATACGCATGTACATGCTAACTTGCAGATACACACATTAAAAAGGGAAAGTTTATACTAAATAAATAGCTACATATATCCTTAAATAGCTGTATCCTCTAGAGTTGTCTTGAAGACATTTTAATTTTCTTTAACCTTCTGGTGTCAAATATGACACTAAAATATATTAATGTCTTGTCTAAACTTGGAAACTCTAGTGAGTTTCTAAAATTCTTACATCAAAAGGCTACAATGATGAAAATGTTGTATTAGTAAATACTCCTATACCAAGATTTTATTAATGATCAAGATGCTAGGAATGTCGAAATTGATTTCTCATTTTTATTCCTTATTTCTTTAATTTATTTGCTTTTTGAAGCCTGTTCTAACTAAAGAATACATGGTAAGTATGAACATATTTAATGCTAATTTGGAGTGAAGATTTTTTCACTTATTAGTAAGTATATGAATGCTTAATAGTTCTTTTATACTTATGCTTAATTATAATTTTAATACTAAAAACTCTTACTAATTTGACATACATGCTTTTCATATGAAAACTAAGCTTTGTGTCTCCAAACCTTACATATATGTATATATTAATTCACTTATTCTTCTGTCATATCTTTCATCCCAACCACAGTTTCCCATCCCTCTCTTTCTTCAACTCCCTTCCCCCTACGTCCTTTCTCCCCAGGTTCACTTCTCTGTTTTTCTTCATAAAAAGAAGGCCTCTTAGGGACATCAGTGGAATATGACATAACAAGTTATCTTCATATCAACTCCACATATCTTCATATCAGGGCTGGATGAGGCAAACCCAAGAGGTAGAAAAGGGTCTCAAGGCCAGACAAATGAGTCAGAAAGAATAACACTCCTATTGGCAGGAGTCCTATAAGAACACCAATAGGCACATCCATAACATATATTCAGAGGACCTATCTTAGACCCACAGAGCCTCCCAGACTTTCTCTTCAGCCCCTGTGATCCTTTTTTTAGTTGACTCTTATGGTGTCCTCTACCCTTGCAGGGCAACTCTTGCAGTCCTTCCTATCACAGTTCTGTGCATTTTCCTGAGCTCTGGCTAATGTTTGGCTATGGATCTCTGCATCTTCTCCCATTAGGTACAAAAGAAGCCATTTAACTATTAGGCTGGACTCCAGCCTATGTGCACAGCAAACTATCATTACATATCATTTCATCACCCTTTTTTTTTTTCGGTCATGTTTCATTCTACCCTAAGCTCCTGGCCATCCAGGCAGTATCAAATGTGAGCACTCACTTGGAGTTTGGGTCTCAAGTTTTCGCAGTCATTGCTTGGTACTCTCAGAAGTTCTCTGCAACATTTATGAAAGCACATCTTTCAGTCAGGACAAACTTTAGATTGAAGCTTTTGTGCCTGTGTTGATGTCCCAATACCACCACTGGAAGCCTTGCCTGGTTACAGAAGATGGCCAGTAAAGGCTCCATATTCCCCACTGTTAAGAGTCTTCACTACAGTCATCCAGTGAGATTCCATGCATTAGGTTCCCAAATTGTCTCCTAAATGCTCCCAATCCCAGTTGTTTCTCCCTGCATTCTCCCACAATTCTTCTATTTCTCCTATGCTCATGTCCACCTGGCCCCAGTCCAACAAGATATCTATTCTATTTCCAGTTCCCAGGGAAATATATTCCCCACCCCTTTAAGCTTTCCTTGTTATTTAGCCTTGCTGGGTCTGTGGAATGCAGTATTTTTGTCATTTACTTGGCTGCTAATATCCACTTCTGAGTGAATACAGAGCATGTTAGTTTATCTGGTTCTGTGCTGCCTTGCTCAGAATTTTTATTTTCTAGTTATATCCATTTTCTTGAAATTTTAATAATGTCATTTTAAAGAGCTGAGTAATATTCCATTGTGTAAATGCAGTATATTTTTTATTCATTCTTCAGTTGAGAGACATCTAGCTTGTTTGCAATTTCTGGCTATTGTGACTAAAGTTGCTGTGAACCTAGTTGAGCAAGTGATTTTGTGGTAGTATAGAGTGTACTTTGGTTATATATGCCCAAGTATAGAATAGTTGGGTCTCAGAATTGATTGATTCCCAATTTTCTGAGGAACTGCTATATTGATTTTCAAAAGTCTCTGTATATTCTTGTCCTTCCACCAGAATTGGTGAAATGTTCTGCTTGCTCCATATCCTCACCAGCATGAGCTGTCTGCCTCCAGTGTTTTGACTGTAGCCTTTCTAAGAAGCATCTAATAAGTTTGATTTTCATTTCCCTGATGGCTGAGGATGTTGAACCTTTCTCTAAGTAATTCTCAGCCATCTGGGGTCCCTCTAATGAGAATTTCCTGTTCAAAATTTAACTCAAGTTTCAACTGGATTGCTTGGTTTATTGATGTCTAGTTTATTGAATTCTTCATTTGAATATTACCTGTCAGATGTCGAGTTGATAGAAATATATCCCCCTTTATTGGCTGCAATTTTGTACTTTGCTGGTTTCCTTTGTATTACAGAAGCTTTTAAGTTTCATGATGTCCAGTTTATTAATTCACAGTGAGTCCCTGAACTGTGGGTATTCTCTTCGGAAAATTGTTTCACAGACCCGTAGCTGGAACAGAGATCACACCAACTCTGCGAACTCCATCCCCCCCCCCCCCCCCGACACTCGAATATACCTCTCATCATTGTGCCTCAGCTCCCCAACTTGAGTGGAGACTCACTGCTAGACTTGACACAACACTGGATGCCCGAACTCCAGGCCACAAAGACCAGAAGACCAAAGAGAAAACAGATACCAAGAAATAAAACATTCATGAAATAGTGACAATTCCAAAAACTAGCTCCTGGCCCTACAATCACCACAAACTCCAGTGCCTAGACCCCAGCATAAGAACACAGTCGATAACAGCCAATGAAATATGACCCCACCAGACCACAGCTATTTTACTGTAGAAAACCCTGAAAATTCCAACACAGCTAAAACACAAGAAAAACACCTTAAAACCAACCACAATGAAGACAGTATAGTGTAGCATGATTATTTTAAAATCAGTCCTCCCTATCGCCGGCTAGGTACCAAGAGGAGTCTCTGTCTGTTCCCAGCCCAGTAGACGGGCCAAGACTACATTTTCCCTTTTGCCAATGCCTGTCCAACCAAAGTTGGCTCTGCCTCTCTAGAGTCCCAGAAAAAGTTCTCTCTTAGTTTCTAACTGCTGCCAAACCCGCTCAACATTCCCAAAATTCCATGGCTAGCTGGGGTGCACTTCTTGCAAACCCACACTCTGCTGTAGTTTCCTTTCCCTGGAGCTCAGTTGAGTCTCTGCAAGAAGAAAAACACCATACAATCTTTCTTTAGAATCAACAGATAACACAATTGCTGGGCATAGAACCTAGCATTCTAATTTCCCCAACTATTCGAAGTTAGAAATCTTCCAGTGATGGATCTGCCCTCCTAAACCTACAGCCACTGGCTTCCTACATTCTGTCTGTCTTGCTCCTGCAGTCCAAAAGGAAAGTCCTCTCTTCCTGTATTTCCTCTTCCTCTTTTAGATCCAGAAGTCCTGGCTCCTTCTCACCCAGTGATTAGCTTCTTGTATTTATTAGTATAGTCAGTTAGGGGAAAATTCAGCTAGAGTATGGGTCCTTTAAGAGAATGTGGATGCTTCAGTGGTTTTTAGAAGGGTGAAAAAATTACTCACAGGAGGAAATACGGAGACAAAGTGTGGAGAGGAAACTGAAGAAAAGGCCATCCAGAGACTACCCCACCTGGGGATCCATCCCTTATACAGTCACCAAACACAGACACTATTGTGGAAACTCAAAAGTGCTTGTTGATGGAAGTCAGAAATGGTTGTCTCCTGGGAGGCTTGCTAGAACCTGACATACAGAGGCAGAAGCTCTCAGATAACCATTGGACTGAGCTCCAAGGTCCCAGATGGAGGAGATGGAGAAGAGACTGAAGGAGTTTAGGGGGTTGCATCCCCAAGGAGGAGGCAACGGTGTCAACAGGCAAGACACACACACACACACACACACACACCCAGGAGCTAGGAGCGAGGACTGCATCAACAACCAAGGAATAAGCATGGAGGGACCCATGGTGCTGGCCACACATGTGGCAGAGGATTGCCTTGTTGAGCATCAATGGGAGGAAAGGCCATTGGGCCTGAGGGTGTTCGATGCCCCAAAGTAGAGGGAGGACTGGAGTGGGTGGGTCAGTGAGCACCTTCATAGAGGCAAGAGGGAGGGGGGTGCCATAGGGGGTTTCCAAAGGGCAGATCTGGAAAGGGGAAAGCATTTGAAATGTAAATAAAGAAAATATCCAATAAAAAAAGAGGATGTGAAAGAAGAGAAAGTGTAAAAATTCCTTAAAACAAAGCAGTTGGAGGGGACAAATAAAACTATTCAAGAGCTAAAAATAGGAGCAATAAAGAAAAACACAAACCCAGGGAATTGCAGAAATATTAAAAAAAATCTAGGTAAGTGAATAGGAGCTACAGACTCAAGCATCACCAACAGAATAAAAGAGATGGAAGAAAATCTCAGGTGTTAAGACATAATAAAAGAAATAGATACCTTAGTCAAGGAAAATGCTGAATTGAAATCATTCCTGCAGAAAACATCCAGGAAATCTGGCACACTATGAAAAGCCCAAACATAAGAATAATAGAAAACGAGAAAATAAAGATTCCTAGCTCACGGGGCCAAAAAATATTTTCAACAAAATCGCAGAGAAAAATAATGCTTAACCTAAAGAAAGATATACCTATAAAGGCACAGAGACATAAAAAACACCAAATAAATTAGACTAGAAAAAAGTCTCTTTCCACAAGATAATTAAAACACCTGGCATGTAGAACAAAGAAATAATATTAAAATGCCAAAGGAGAAAAAAGCAAATAGCATATAAAGGCACTCCTATTAGAATACCATTCAACTCTTCAATGGATACTTTAAAGGCAGAAGGACCTGGACAAATGTCCTGCAGTCTCTAAGAAGTACACATACCCAGATTACTGGACCCAGCCAAAACTTTAATCACTATATATGTAGAAAGAAAGATATTCCACAATCAGGTCAAAATTAAAGAATATCTAACCACAAATCTTAACCCACAGAAGTTCATGAAATGAAAACTCTAACCCAAGCATGTTATCCATAGCCATGAAAGCACAGGAAATAAATAGTTGTACACCAGCAAATCAAAGGAAAGGAAGCCTAGACTCACACCACCACCACCACCACCACCAACAACAACAACAAAAGAATAAGAATTAACAATCATTAATCATTTATATTTCTGAATATCTAAAAATCAAAAACCAAAAGAAAAGAAGCACATACACACATGAATAATACTCTTATTTATATTTTAATAGTTGTTTATAATATATATATATGTATATATATATGTGTGTTTGTATATATATATGTATATATATATATCATATAATATTTGTCCAAATTTATTAATTTATTTAGTTAGAAGATGAGTATTGCATATACTTGATATATTATGTTAATGGACACATCCTATGTTTAGTTAGTCTTCTTGACTCATGCATCCTGATTATATTCCCTCTCCTTCATCTCCTTCCCATTCCTTTCAACCTCTCTTAGACTTTGCCTTTACTTCATTTTTGCCTTTCATTATAAAAGAACAGGACACTAGGAGATAAAAACCAAATATGATAAAATAAACTATAATACGATGAAAGGAAAACTACCATATTGATGTTGGGCATGGCAGCCTAACAGTAGAAAAGGAGTACAAAGAGCAGGTACAAAAGGATTTTTCTTGACTTTTGTCCCTACCTTGATTATTTCCTTCCCAGCAGTCATTTGCAAATACTTTTTGCAACTCGTTGAATAACAACTCAGATGATATATTGTTTTAATGTATTCTTACTTTTCCCCACTAATGCATATGTAATTTCTTGATGATTCTCAAGTGGATTGAGTGTGTCTTATGTGGTAGATGTGATTTGTGTAGTTAATTATATTATTTCTTGTTATTTTCAAAAGAATGTATTACTTATAACTGACTTCAGATGTATTTTTTAATCTATATGTTCAAAGATGTCTGTAGGAAACAAGGAGTTGTTGAATTTCCATATAAAGGCTATTCACTTGTGTACAAGGAACGGCTTAACAGATACATAGCTTGCCAGGAAAGCACGAGGACCACAATTCAGATGCTCAGAAACAATGAAAAACCTGTGCAGGCATAGTAACACCTACAAATTCAGCAACAGAAAGCAAGAAACAGGGTTTCCTCGGGGTAAGTTAGCTAACTGGATGAACCAGAATTTGAAAATAAGTTTGTGACAGGAGATCCTATCTCAGTAAACAGTGAGTAATGAAGAAAGACAAGTTATATCAACTTTGGATATTCCCACACATACTCAAAGGCACACACAGACAGAGAGAGATGGGGGGCAGGGAGGACACGTAAATGTTAAAAAGAAATATAAATTCATTTGATTGATATTCTTAGTTTATTATTGAATTTACACTAATTCAATTTCTACCAGCATGAAGACTAATAGTAGGAAGGGATGAATTACCAAAATTTTACAATCAGATAAGACATAAATGTGTCTTTAATATCAAGTCTCATTGATATTCAAATTGAACTCTTTGTGAATCAAGACTAGTTCATATCTAATTTTCTGTGAAAGATTGTTAATCCAATCAATTTATTTTCTGATTGCACTATTGAAATTCATCAAGTGATTCAGAAGAATAAATCACATATGCACACTTTGAAATATGTACTAATTAATATAATGGAATTATTTGAATTCTTTATTTATAAACAAAATAAAATTTACATGAATAATCCATTGTTTTTACAGTTGACAGAACATTTATATAATTAATTAAATCTTTATAATAATTTATCTTTTCTTTTGATTTATTTTTGTTTTTTGTTTTTTGTTTTGTTTTTTGAGAACGGTTTCTGTGTGTAGCTCTGGCTGTCCTGGAACTTACTTTGTAGACCAGGCCAGCCTTGAACTCAGAAATCTGCCTGCCTCTGCCTCCCAAGTGCTGGGATTAAAGTCGTGCGCCACCAAGCCTGGCTTTTTCTTTTGATCGATCTTAATTAATTATCTGCATATGTGAATGTTTAGAATAGATACGTTTTCTTTTTTCTTAAAAATAATAACTATTTTAAACTAAAAAACAAAACATTTATGGTTTACCTATCTATAGATAGATATAGATATAGGCACACACACACAATATACATTACACTTTAAAACAAAACTTTAATATATATCTCAGGCTTATGTGAATACTTGGTGATTCTCTTTTATCCTCCTATGTGATGTTGTGCTAGGCAAAAGTTATGCATTCAACTAAATCAATAACAATGTAACACACATAAAGATATTCAAATGGATATATTAAAATAATTTTACTAACAGAAATTCATGTTAATATTTATATAAGATTTAATATATCTATAACCCCAAATTTGAATGTCTTCCCCATATTGAAACATTTGACTTTCTTCATTATTATTGCAACTATAATATTACTTTATATTTACTTTATAACCCACTTGTCTTAAAAATTGTATCCATTTTGAATTTTGTTTCAAAAATCTTAGTTAAGAAAGATAAAAGTAAGAAAGATAAATTGATAAGGCAATCTGTGCTTTCTGTCTTTTAAAAATTATGAAACAGAATTCTTTACAATGAGTCTTTCATGCAAACACATAAAACAAATTGAATCAGATATTTGTTTAATTTATCCTTAACCCAGTATTTTAAGTGTAAGTATAAAAATATCATTTTAATAATTTGTCATTTCTCCAGTGATTTGAAATGTGAACTCTGTAATATTTCTGTATTTTTGTTCTTCATATTTATGTACCTGAAATATTCTGTTCTAAATTTTGTAATTTTAATCACATTGATATATTCCATGACATTGGTTCCTCACTTAAACTTCCATTCGGTTTTATAGCTACACTTCTAGATCCATTAAATTTATTTATTTTAAACTTCACTTTTCTGATTAAAATTCTGTATATTTCTTGAACTTGTTTGAATACATGTATTTGTATACATTAACTATTACTATTAAAATATGCTAAGCTGGATAATGTAAAGTAACTGATATTTGTTATTCTACTCATTTTCTGAGTGTCTTGAGATCAGTCCTGGCTAATCTTGGGTCTCATGAAGTTGTAGTTCAGTTGTATATATCAGCAATCCCAATAAAAGGGCTGGTGGCAGGTCTCTTTCCCACTGACTGTTGGCTGTAGCCTTCTGTTTCCATTAAGATGGGTCTCTTGATAGTGTCCCATAAAATACAGCAGGCTGAATTACACAAAGAATGTAAGCCAAGTAAGAGTGGGGTACAGAGCTAAAATCACATTATTTCTTATAATTTTTAAGATTATAATATAAATATAATTATATCATATTTCCTTTCCTTTTCTCCCTCCAAAATCACCAATAAACCTCTTCTTGCTCTTTTAAATCCATGGCCACTTACAAAATTCATTGTTCTTACAAGTATTTTTTAATATGTATATAAAAATACAATCCTGCCAGGCGTGGTGGCACACACCTTTAATACCAGCACTCTGGAGGCAGAGGCAGGAGGATTTCTGAGTTCGAGGCCAACCTGGTCTACAAAATGAGTTCCAGGACAGCCAGGACTATACAGAGAAACCCTGTCTCGAAAAACCAAAAAATAAAATAAAATAAAATAAAATAAAATAAAATAAAATAAAATAAAATAAAATAAAATAAATAAAATACAATCCTAAATATAATCTGCTCAGTTTAGATAATGTATGTATATTTTAGGGTTGAACATTCGATATTAGACAAATAAGTGATGTTGGACAAGCCAAATATCCTCCTTGGAGAAGACCATTTTCCCATCTCAGCATTAATTAGTTCTTTGTCTGTTTTTATCTCAGGTTCTGGGATCAAATGAATTTCTATATTCATATTGATCTGTCTCTTAGTATCACCATTCTTTTATAAGAACATATTAGAATGTGAACACCATTGTTTGTTCTTATTTATTCAGAGTCATCATAGTATGGTGTAGAAATACATACATTTGAGGATCTTTATAAAAAGGTCAAAGGGATCATGTGGAAGGAGGAGGCTATTTTAATCTGTCCCTAGACTGTATGCGTTTATGTCCTGTACTCATAGACAGTACACTCACCTAATTACAGGACCATAAACTCCCTTACCCCTCCCATTACAAGACCCTAAACTACCTTATCCCTCCTGTAAATAAATCAATTCATACTCTAGAGTCAAATTTAAATGATAGAACAAATAAGTGCAAGTCTTTCATTTTTTCAGTGTTACGTGGATCAGTATTTGTCAGGTGTTGGAAGCACAATACAGCAGCAGAACTGAGACATAACAAGTTAGAAATGTCATTCTATGTTTCATAAAACGCACAAAAAAAGTTTCTTTTTAGAAAATTTCTTTTCACAACCATATTATTGTGGATCCATATTTCATACCTCCTCCCTGCACTCTGTCTCCACGAAGATGTCACCCCCATACCCCCATGCGCCCTGACACCATCCCACCAAGCCTCCCACTCCCTGGGTGCTCCAGTCTCTTGAGGGTTAGGTGCATCTTCTCTGACTGAACCCAGACCTGGCAGTCCTCTCTTGTACATACGTTGGGGGGGGGAGGGGTCTCATATCAGGTGGTGTATGCTGCCTTGTAGGTGTCCTAGTATCTGAGAGATCTTGGGGGTCCACGTTAAATGAGACAGCTGGTCCTCCTACAGGGTCGCCCCCTCCTCAGCGTCTTTCAGCTTTCCCCTAATACAACCACAGGGATCAGCTGCTTCTGTTCATTGGTTGGGTGCAAATATCTTCCACTGACACTTTCAGCTGCTTTTGGGTCTTTCAGAGGGCAGTATTGATATAGGTCCACTTTTGTGAGTGCTCCATTATCTCTGTAATAGTTTCAGACTTTGGTGACTCACCTTGAGCTGGATACCACTTTGGCACTGTCACTGGACCTCCTTTTCCCCAGGCTTCTCTCCATCTCCATCCCTGCAGTTCTTTCAGACTGGAACAATTATGGGTCAGAGCTTTGACTATGGGATGGCAACCCCCTTCCTCAGTTGATGCCATGTATTTCTGCTGGATGTGGGCTCTATAAATTCCCTCTGCCGAATATATAGGACATCTTTGAATCCTGAGAGTCTCTTACCTTCCAGGTCCCATTTCTGACTTTCAAGGTACTCTATTTATAATTTACTATAGCAGTGCATTCATCACAGTTCTCTGTGCACTTTATATGCAATGATAACATTAATATTCCAAACATTGAAGAACTCATAAAACTAGGAGTTGTCTGTAGAAAACTGTTAAAAATATTATATACTTTATTCCAAGAAGTAGAGAACTATTTCTATAATAGGGACATATAAATATATTTTAGACTTTTGTCAAAAGTTTTTGTCAACTTTGTCATGGTAGTAGCAATGTATCCATTGACCAGAGGTGGGTGGTCATGCAGCCATGTTCTAAAAAGACTATATATAAAAAATGGTTATAATTTGGCGAACAGAACGTATTTTTCTTAACTGTTCTACACCATATACTTGATTCAGCTCATTATTTCTTCAATATTTTATCATTGTACACCTAGGTAGTAGTCATTATTGGGTAGTTATGTACGTACTATGTTAATCATACATACTTGTTGAATAAATAATAAAAACCTCATCTCCAGTCCTAGTCATGAGTCATATTACATACATAATCATCAGTGCATTTTTTCCTTTTAAATTATTTTAATTTTTATTTTATATTTTGCTGTAAGTTTAATATTTTACCAGATGCTTAATCACTCATGGGAGTCTGATTGCAACACTGCCTTCTTGGTGAAAATCACTTCAAAACCTGTAACTGTTATTAGTATGTCATTGAGTTCTATCATCACTGCCCTAAATAGCACATTTTTTTACATACTTTGTAAATATTTATGACAAATCATTTTATATACTCCTGAAAAATCAATGTTTTGGCACATTAGGCAACTACAAATTTGTGAAAATGTAAATTAATATTAAATAGATCCAGCACTTCTTGCTTTATTGGTTTCAATGGTGTTGAACACTAGGCATAATATAGACACTCTGCGCTTAGAAAGTGCAAAGTAAATTTAAATTTAAAATTCAATTTACAATAGTAATCCTGTTTCTTTTCTTAATAAATATTCAAGACTACTTTTCAGGTCAAATCCTGAAAATTTATAAGTTGATATTGCTACTCATTTAGATGTTGGCCTATGTTGAATTTTGTAGTTTGTAATTACACACATATGGAAAATATATTAAAGAACTCCCAGAGAGAAACTTTCCTAGCATTACCAGTGCCATGTACTTCTCCAATTATGTTCTGAAGTCTTTTGCAAACAAATAGAGTAATACATGGCTTGCTCCTTAAGAAATTCCCATGGTAATGCATTTACATACTCATAACCAAGAAAATAGAATTCAGCTACATTTTATATTGACTAAGAGAAACAATATCTGAATGTTAGATACACAATTGAATGAATATGCATTCAAAATGGAATCATTTCTTTTTCTTTCACTTCAGATTTAAAGTGTTCTATTGCTACTATGGTACACAAGTTGTTTTATTGAAATGATCATTTTAAATTTGTCTAAACCATCAACAGTATAATGCTGACCAAAGAATGCATTTTTGTGTTTCAGTCAGTGTTATCTAAATTCCACTTTGTTGAGACATGTCCTGTCCAGCTCAGGATTACACATATCATCATTTTCCTGACACAGGTTTATTGCAACTTTGTTGTGATCCAGACACCTCAAATCCATTTGTGATTTTCCTTTTTGTGATTCATTTCTACAAATCCCTCCTGAGTAAGATTAAAGTGTATTATTAAAGAGAAGCAAACAGAAACATTATTAGAAGAATATTATAACTATTTTAATATATTTAAAGTTTATAAAATGCTTCATAAACAATATCTATTTTTCCATAGTAACATTATCATTAAGTTAATACAATTTATATTTCAGATATTATGCATGCATAAAAAAATACATAAATATACACTCAGCCACTCATCTTATTTATTAAGATGTCTTTTATTGCAAGTTCACTATAGCATAATATTTGAGTACACTTTTCTGTGTTTTGATGTATTTGTCAATGGAGAATCAATAGAAATTCCATGTTTAGTCTGTAATGAACAAGTCTAACTGAAGACCTCATATTTTACAAAAATATTTTCAAATAATTTTTCACTATTTAAATGCATTTTCATAAAAATTGGATTTCTGCATATAAGAAAAATGTTAGGATAAGTGATGTATACAGGAAACATTCACAAATAAATTATTAATTTATTATATTAATTATATTCTATATTACATATGTATATTATAGGAATATATAATTTTACCTGTCAAAAAATAATTAATAAATTTATTAATGACAAATCAGAATTATAAAGTATCCCAAGTTTGATATTATTTGATTCTTATACTAGTTAAAATTTTCTGTTATTCTTATTATTCTTATATCCCATATAAAATTAGTTATTAATAGGAGATAAATTCAGTGTACTTAACAGTAGATCAAGATGAATAATAAATTATCTGAGTCAAGAAGATCGACGAGAAGATAACAATGGAAATTAAGAGGCAAAAGTAAGTATTAGGAATACAAATGTAGATAATTTTGTCAGATATTAAAGAATAAGATTAAAGACTTGAAGAATATAGCTTCAGAAAAGATGCTGATAAAGAGAATTCAATCTGTCAATTGTAGAATATAATTCGTTTTCATGTCATCTAAAGAGTGTAGGAGATCAGTGATTGATTCTCAAGAACATCCATTGACTTTGTGAGCGCAGGGGCATCAATAATGTGTTCTGTAATCTCTATGCACATCATTTTTAATGGCACTTATAGGAAAGAGACAAGACTCAGAACTACGGAGTCTTCTTCAGTCCCACAGTTCCAAAATGTCACACAGTGAGGATGTTCATATAATTATAGCTTTACCAATCACAACCATGCACAAAGGCTCAGGAAGGAAAGAAAAGTGGGTAGTTTTGAGATTACAATGTAAAAAATTGAAATATCAATTAATCAGAAAAACAGTAGGACAAAAACCTTATCTACAGTTGCAGAATACTTGTGAAAATTCAAGTGCATTTAAGTGTAGAAAATGCTATTTATGCGTTCCTGTAAATATTTTGTTGTTGGATTCCAAATAGTCTGTGCTTTATTTTATATCATTGTAATAGGACATGCTTTAAACATAACATTTTGATAACTAGTATCTTGTACAAACGTAGTTATTAAGAATATTTACAATCAGTGGAGAAAAAAGAGGAAGTGATGGTTAAACAGAAGCAGAGGCTAGGAAAATGTGTTCCTAAATAATAATTTTTACTTGCTGATGCCTTTCATGTAGGAAGAAGTTGTGAAAAGTCTATGCTAAGAAGAACACATTAACTAGGATAGAAAACATAAAAATGGAAAATGTAGAGTCAAAAAACATTTAACTAAGTAAATCCCTCATAGTGCAGTTAGAATTAGAACCTCTACATCATTCATCTCAAAAGGAAAGGAAGCTCTTTTTCTACACTATGGGTACAGGAAGGGGGCTGAGTGTGGAGCATTTCCTTCTTAGTAAGAACACATATTATAGTAGCTGCTGTTTACAGTAGTTAGTTGCCACTGTGAAGGAAGAATCCCTGTTCCTTACAGAGAAGAGAACTAATAAAAAAGAAACAGAGAGGGATAGTGAGAGAGAAGTGACAGGCAGAGAGGCAGGCAGGCAGACAGACAGGCAGTGAGAAAAATAAAACATAGAAACAAATAAACAGAATAAAATTTTAAATTAGTTATGGTGAATTTAATGAGCTCTTATAAAACATATTGACCAATGAAATGTGGAAGAGTTGTCAAGAAAGATTGATTAACAAATTGAGAATTAAAATTAGAAGTTTGGCCCACAAGACTAGGAAAGTATAAATGGCAGTGTTGGTGCAATATTAAGTAACACTATGTTTGATATTTTAGAGTCTCTTAGTGCCAGGTGAGTAAAGTAGTTTTAAATTAAAACAAAATTATACTCAAAATATAAAAATAATAACTTTTAGGTAAAAAAAAGTGTTGGTGGCTAAGTTTAAAGCACATCTTATGACAGAGAAAGCTCAGGGATTTAGGAAGCCAACAATCAAGAGAAACCAACAATAGGGAGAGTTAGAAATTTAGAAATTATTTAAATGTTAATTGAATTATTAATACGTATCTCAAAAATTCCAGATTATTATATGCTCATAAGTGAGATGACAATAAAACCACCTCTGAAAAAGGGTGACAAACAGTTCACAGAGGTTGAGTTGGCAATGATGTTCTTTAACTAGCTCATGTCACTTATTCACATTTGCCTGAACATGAAGCCAACTAGGATGGTGACATGAGATCTCACACTGTCACGAGATTCTACCTTCTCAAACAATGTAGACTAACTTTATGTGTTTAGGAAATTATATAATCATATGGACAATAGGCCTGAAAAGTCAGTCTCAAAAATGAAGCAAATTTAGCACTAGATTAGTTGGAATATTGTGGATAGCACAAGATCAGCTGGAACATTCAATATGGCACCAGCTCTGCTGAAGTATTGAGTATAGGACCATATAAACTGTGTTACTGTGAGTCTATGATGAATCAAGATTAGCAATGTTTAGAAGACGAAAAAGAAAAAAATCTCATCCAATCCACATAATTCAGATCATACAAGGAATAGGATTATGGTTTTAGATAAGACACATATATGGAAACTTGAGGAGGACTTTAATTATTTCATTTGTCTGATTGTTTTACAATTTGTATAAACTAGGGCAGACCTATGGAAGTTGTTGATTGAGAGATTCTTATGAAAAGATAAGTTTGGAGAGTGAATGAAAAGTTCCTTCAGTTACTGGTGTTTATGAAAGTTACAATTCAGAACTGAAATTTACATCTGAGAACAGAAGCAGAGATAAATGGGAAAGATGCACTTTTAGCACACGGTGCAATCCTCCTGAAATCTATCGTTTAATGTTCTCAATGTTGATATTTATCGATTATATTTTATCATTTATTATAGTTTTTACATCTTTCAACTGGAATGTCCCACTAACTAGAACAATTGTCTGACACATCTCTTTTAAGATGTGAATACAGTTTTCTACACTCTGTTGTAACCAAAGTGAGCCATGTGCAACCAGGCATCATAGCCACTGATCCTCAAAATCTACAATCCTACTCATATGGGATTTCTGCACAATTGAGCTCCAGTGTAAAGGGGACCAGAGCCCTGGGGAAAAAGGACACCTGACTCTGCCTTTCCTAAAACTGAGTTTTTAATTGTGGGGCTTTTTCACTCTGATACTCTCTGAAACTGTTGTTCATGTTTGTTTGTTGATAGTTTGAAGAGACCTGAAGGAGGAGTCCCACTGTAATCATTTCTTCTAGGAAGCTGCTATTATCAAAGATTTACTCCTGGGTTTTGAGAAAAAGGCAAACTTTAAGATTAGGTTTCATGTGTTGAGTTAATACATGGCTGATTTTCTTAAGTTTCTACTTAAAAAAAAAAAAACTTATAGTACCCTCATCTTACCCTACAGTCAGTAAAATCTTGTGCTGCCATGTAATCTTAGGCAATAAGGATTTCATACAAAATCAGATAGCCAAATGCAACTTAAATACTTTTGTGCAACTCTCAGTGATGTTTCACATGTACTCTGACTTCTACTTACTTTCACAATACACCCATACATATATCCACATGCATGTGCACACACATATGCAAACACAGGGATGCAAGCACACACACACACACACACACACACACACGCATACATACATACATTTATGTGTGTTCTTGTTTCTTGAGAGATTTTTCCTGTATGGTCTTGAAATCAAAGCAATCTCTTTGCTTCAGTCTTTTTAATGCTGGGACTGCAGGTATCTTTCACCAACCAAGACCAGAGTAAGAACATTTAAACAAATTCATCTCTGAATATATTTATTCAACAACATATTTCTAATTTATACATGTAATCTTTTTGTACAGAAAGGAGTTGAAAGAGTCAGATATAGATATTTGCATCCAAACAATGGACAAAAGCTGCTGACCCCTGCGGTTGAATTAGAGAAAGGCTGGAAGAAGCTGAGAAGGAGGGTGATCCTATGTGAGGACCAGCAGTCTCAATCAACCTGGACCCTTGGGACCTCTCAGAGTCTGGATCACCACCAGACAGCATACACCAGCTGATATGAGGCCCCTAACACATATACAGCAGAGGATTGCTGGGCCTGGACTCAGTGAGAGAAGATGTACCTACCTATCAAGAGACTGGAGTCCCCAGGGAGTCTAGAGGTCTAATGGGGTGTGGATGGGAATAGTCAGAGGGTAGACCTGGAGTGGAATAAAACCTGGAGTGTAGAAAAATGAAATAAAATAAATAACAATAAAAAAAAACAAAAAACCCTCACTGGTTCAAGTGATATTCATACTTTTACTTTTAAATATGGAGAGAGTAGACATTTGTTCATGTATGCCCAGAAGTAATTCAACGTGAGTCTTTTACACCTATCAATATCAAAAATGGACAGGCACCTACTCATGATAAAGAAGACACACATATTTTTAATATAGAGAAATTAGAGCCAGTTTAAACACAGTGTTTTGTACTTGACATAAATGCAAACTAGGGATGGCAATGATATGCTGTGAAATGTTTAGAACTTGTTCTTTTGTTATAGTGCAGACATGGAAATTCTGACTCATAGTCAAGGCTGTGTTTCCAAATATCTAAACAAGCTAAATAATCTTGACAGTTAATATAACTTTATAAAGTTTAGAATTGGTAGGAACAATACAATATCGAGGGTTTTTTGTTTGTTTGTTTGTTTGTTTTGTGGAGCTGTGAATAGTATCTACGTCCTCTGGCACATGACACATCTTTGTTGCCTTGAATTATGTTCTCATCTCACACTACTATTTCTTAATAACAAGTTTAAACCAACCTGTACAATTCCTAGGCATTCTGCAAAATGTGTAAATTATGTGTTTAATTACCTATGAGCAGACTAGAGAGAACAGCAGATATAATCACTCTATGAGTATGATGTAGAATAAAACTGCTTTTAAGAAATCATTAAAAGGATTCATTGGCATTTCTAAGCATTTATAATAAAACACACCAGTCTAATATCTCTCTCAAATACACACACACACACACACACACACACACACACATACACACTTACATTTTAAATTCAGAACAAATCTTATGCTAGAATATTTTTCACTCAAGATATTTTTACGTCTATATTATATTTTGCTTTATTTATTATTTGTTTTGTCATATTATATTCCCACAATTATATATGAAGTTCTATAACTACTAAGAATACAGATCTTTCCTTTTTAATCTGTTTTTTTTTGTGTGTGTGTGTGTGTGTGTTACACTAAAAAAAGATCATGTATCTACATATACTAAAGCATTTTCAACAGGAAAAGGAACACAGCTGTGTGAAGGTCAGCATACTATGTTGATGGCAAAGAGAACTACAAATAATTACAGATATGATTGTAACATAAATTACTGGCATTTCAAATCAGAAATAAAGATTATGTGGGATAACTTTTTAATAGCAAGATAAAATAGTAGTAGATAGACTAGTAACTTTTAATAAGATCCTCAAGTACTAACAACATGTGAAAATTATGAAGTAACAATTTGAAAATGCAGCTCATGGAGCAACAATAATAGCAACTGGTATAATTTCCACAATGCCAATATCTCATTAAGATTATGAGTTCTTTTGAGAGCAGTATTCTATAATTATTTCATTGAAATTATTTCAAAGAAAATAAAAGATTGGATTTCAGAATAATTAGAGCAAAATAAATGGAAAACTCACTTATCTTAACAAGGTATTATGTATTCCTGTCACTCTTCCTGTGGACGTGTTGTTCTTCACTTTTATAACTTGGTCAAACACTATTTGAAATCTCTCATTGTTTAATTGCCCAGAATAGATTTTACTGTTTTCCTATAGTTTTTCAAAACATTCAAGATTTGCTTAGTTCTAGGAAGTGAATGTAACATAAATGTTTTGTTACAGACTTAGTAGAGGATATTCTAAGTAATGCCACTGTTTTACTGCAGAATTCTTACCAATGTTTGAACTTATTGCATTGCAATATATATTTTAAATTATTTTTATTTGTTTCTTCATACTAAGCCAATGTGTATGCAGGTAACACTTTATTTTGTGTGACTGAATTAAATTTCTCTCTTATATCATATGGTGAAGACAAGTATATGATTGTATAAAGTTCAAACAAAGATAAAAATGACTAAGTAGGTGGCTCAATAAGTAAAGTACTTACAGTTCTGGTATAAGGAACTTATTTCAACCCTAAACCTCAAAAAGTGTTCCAAATTCTTATAATCCAAGCATCAACTTACCTGGCTGAGTAGATGAGCTCCTTGTTCAGGGAAATGCCCTGACTCAAACAAACGATCAAACACACAAACAAAACAATAAACACCTAAGGCAGAAACATGACCAAAGAAGACACCTGACACTGACCTTAGGCTCCATAGTCAAAACACACATGTGGCCATGTACATTCACAAACATATAAATAGAAATACACACATGCACAAATGCACACAAGTACACGTAAAAACTGCACACATTCACAGATATAGACATGTACACAAACACAAAATTAATATAAAAATTTTAAAGAAACTGTTGTTTATTAAAAAAAATCTCAATCATTCAATTGTACCAATAGACTTGGGAGCCCAATGATGGAGTGAAAATCTGCTAGCTCAGAGAGGCAGGGAAAAGGACAGCACTCATCTGACCTTCCTTCTTAGCTGGCACCCCAAACGGAAGATTTCATTCTCCAGGACATCTCAAAACAAACAAACAAACAAACAAACAAAAACAAAAAAACAAAAAAAAACCTCTAAAACTGAATATCACTCCTGTCTACTTCCTGTGCATCTCTTTATCTGTCCTCCTGACATCTTCTTACTCACTCTGATCTTTCCTACACTCACTTCCTGTCAACAGGTTGCTTGCTCTATCTTTTGACCTAAGGTTGATTCTATTTAATCCTATTTACTATAAACAGAAAGCTCTTGTATTAATGATGTGTGCTACAGTTGAGCCATAGACAACTAAAGTCATATATTTCCAATAAACAACACAATCTCTCAACTCACATAAAATAAAAAAATCTTACAAGAACCAACTTTTTCAGATATAGTATCTGAAAAGTTAAATTATTGTGTTGAAAATATATTTGTGTAATAATACCACAGTCTCCATGTTGCACAAGAGTATAAGTTACATAGTAAAATTATGAAAATCTCCATAGAACAGCAAATAAAAAATGAGTCTCAAGGACTGTTGAAGCAACTCAGCTGTTTAATACTATACCCAGTAAACATGATGACCAAAATTCAATGTCTAGAACCTATGTACAATGTAAATATACAACCCACATTCTCAAATTGTTCTGTAACCTCTCCATACATTTCACCATACACACACTCACACACACATGCAGACACAGGAACAAGTATACAAACAGTAACAGAAGTAATAAAATTGTAATACAAGACAGTGGGAAAGAAGAAAATAATTTTAAATTTGTTGCAGTTCATATAAAACTACTAAAATTTTACTCAACATAAAGACACAGATGTCACATAATTTTGATCATTTTACTACTATATTTATGATTTTCCTCTAGTACAGCCTATATTTTCTAATATATATCAGAGACAAATAATAAATTAAAAGAAACATCAAGTGAATACTATATTTCCACCTCTGGGTGGTTATAAACTGAATAGACAATAACCACTGCTTTGCTGACATAACATTATAACTTGCCAAAATAATTGTAGACACGAAACAACTTTATTCTATCAAAGATTACCCCCCCCCCAGTTAATAAAACTTTATAAAGTTGACAAAAGGGGTCGGGGAAGGAAGAGGGAAACATGTTCTGGTATTAGGTAGGGGAAGGAGGTGTGTGTGGGGGACCCTCCAGAATGTGCCAGAGACCTGGGAAGTGAGAAACTACCAGTATTCAAAGGGTGAGACATTAGATGAAATGCCCTACAGTGGGGAGAGGAAACTTGTGGAGTTCACCTTCAGCAGAAAGACAGGGCATCAAGTGAGAAATAGGGTTTCCATCCCACAGTCAAAATTCTGACCCATAATTGTTCCTGCCTTAAAGACCTGCAGGGACAGAGATGGAGAGGAGCCTGGGGAATAGGAAATCCAGTGACAAGCCCAAAGTGGAATCCAGCTCAAAGGGAGGCTCTAAGGCCTGACACTGTTATTGAAGCTATGGAGTGCTCACAAAACGGGTCCTAGCATGACTGCCCTCTCAAAGACCCAACAAGCAGCAGATATTTTCACCTAACTAATGGACAGAAGCTGCTGACCCCTGTGGTTGAATTAGAAAAAAGCTGGAAGAAGCTGAGAAGGGCTATCATGTAGGAGGACCAGTAGTCTCAATTATCCTGGACCCCTGAGGTCTCTCAAGCACTCAACCACCAACCAGCCAGCATACACTAGCTCATATGAGGCCCCCAACACATATACAAAAGAGGACTGCCATGTCTGGGTTCAGTGAGAGAAGATGCACCTAACTCTCATGAGACTGGAAGCCACAGAGAGTTTGGAGGTCTGGTGAGGTTGGGAACATCCTCATGAAGACAGGGTGATGGGTAGGAGATGTAGGATGGAAACATTCAGAGAATGGGCCAGGAGGGGGATAAAATCTGGAATGTAAAAAAATATATATTAAATAAAATTTAAAATAAGTAAATAAATGACAAATGTTCCATTCCTATATCTACAAAAGGTATGAATGGTATGCAAATTGATATGTGTTGTTTTAGAAGGCTTAGACAATCTATTGCATCTACTTGGTAGTGTTCATATATGTATGGCAGTATGGACATTGGAAACTTATCAGTGGACATCACCCCCCAAAAGTAACCCTGTGCCAACAGCCATGAACTACTAATAGATCATCAGAAAGAGGCAGAACTTCTGGAACCCCTATCATAGATGATGAGTCTCTCGAACTCCATACTCAGAATTAAGGAAAATTAACTGGTTTCACCTTACGCTGTTAACCACAAATACTGTGAGTTCTTGTGTAGTCAGCCATGACATGCCCAGATGGTAGAACTTCAAAGCATTTTTCTCTTATCCTTTATGCTGTGGGTTGTCCCGATGTTAATTTTGCTTCCTAAAGAGGGGTTGCACTGGACAAGCAGTCCATCATGTACTCAAATGATCTCATAAGAACTATCTTACTATTTTAACTGGTCATTAAAGACTAGAGCCTGTGATTGGGTAGTAGAGAAGAAAGGTGGGACTAGAAATTTGAGAGTGGCGGCAGATAGAGAGAAGTGGACAAGAAGGAAAAAAGAAAGAAGAGGAAGCTGTGATTGACCAGAACCACCTAGCCAGGAGAAACTGCAAGTAGCGAGGGTTCTTATAGCTGGGGAATAAGTATCGTGTTATATTTGCCCAACCTAGGCATATAGCTTATAACTATAATAACAGGATTATGTGTTTTTTATATGGGCTTATTGGGGCTGGAAATTCCAGCTCCATCCTTATGCTTACTTTATCTTTGGTCCCTCTTCTATAATGTTCTTTGAGCCTTGGAACAAAGTGGAAGGTTGATATACCCATCCTATTTAGGGCTGAGATTTCAGAATCCATTATCCCACCACATTGACAACAATGTGAAGCTTCTGTGTCCAATGGCCGCATCAGCACAGATATATAGATGAAACTACATAGAAAAAAGAGTGACAACATGATCACTTAGCAAAGCTATAACAACGGGATCTTCTTAGCTATTTTATTTTGGCTAAATTTATAGTATCATGCATGAATCAATTCCCGTGAAGCAGACTACAAATGCAATCAGAAAGTGATCGGTTACTTTGTGCACCACAGTAATGGTTTTACACCAGTAGACACATCTTGTTTTTAGGTTGCCATTGTGGCACACAGGGTCAAAAAAATTAATTAACGGGAAAAAAAGAATGTAGATGTAATAGAGAAGATGTGCTGGTAAATTTAGTGAGATTTAGAAAAGGTAATTATGCTGTCAAGATGATCAATATGCGTTATATATTCAGGATTTTAAAATAATATATTAAATAATTTTTAAAACCAAAGATAAAATTTAAAAAATACTATATATATAATTAAATAATTAGTACAAAATTGAAACTCAGATAAAATTCATCCTAAATGGAATGAATACAAATGCACAGATGCACAAATACAAAAAGTACACTGACAACTGTGTTTTTCAATATGTTTTATTGACTGAATTTTGAGACTATATGAATTCGAATGTATATGAAACAGAGTTTTAGAATCATAAAACATTCTGTGGATTTAAAGTGAGATTTATTGGCATGTAGCATGGTTACTGTTGAGCCAATGTTTTAAAAGATGTACTAAAAATTTAGCCGATTTCACAGTCTTTCAAAAGATGAGTACCTTAATTAAGACTGCTACTGCCATGATGAAGCACCATGACTAAAGAGACTGGGGAGACAATGGTCTCTTTGTCTTCTGCTGCATCATCAGTGTTCATAATTGAAGAAAATCAGGAGAGAATCTCAAACAGGGCAGGAACCTGGAATCAGGAGTTAATGCAGTGATCACAGAGGGGTTCTGTTTACCAGCTCACTCTCATGGCTTGTCCTACATTTTGTAATTTTTATTTTATATAACTCAAGCCTGGTGTAGCACCACCCACAATGGGCTGGGCCTCCATCAATCACATATTAAGAAAAGTGCCTACGAACTTGCCTATACCCTACTCATATGGAGGTACCTTTCTCTCAGATGACTCTGCCATGTGCCAAGTTGACTTAAAAATCATTCAGTAAAAATGAGGTTGGAAAGAAAGTCTAATGTTTTATGACCAATATGCCCAAACATTGTTGCTACTCACCTGACACTTTTTGTAATTACTACGGGCTTTAAGTGATTGAGTCAAAGAAAGAGGTACTCTAAGATATGACAGCCCTCTGGTTCCACGCAGATTAGTAGATAATGGAAATGTTCCTTTCTGTATAGCTTCTCATTAGGGTTCCCAGCCAGAGTTGCCTATATCTATTATAACTCAAATGTTCAGATGGGCTTCCTTCACTTTCTATCTTCCCTGCTTTATGAAGCTGAGGTTCTGAATGAAAAGGGCATGTGTTCTAATGGAATTCTCCCCTGGGGCACATCAAGTCATTTTATACAATGACACACTAAGAAAGGCAATCTATGGTGTGTGACTGACTCTAATGCGACTTTTCCATCATTTCATTTGTTTTCCATTAGCCAGAAAGAAAGACATAAGAACTACATAGAAATCTTTTTTCTTGAACTCCATAAAGGTTTTCTAGTATATTAGAATTCTACTACAATGCAGTATTTCATAAAGCTTATGAAAAATGCACATTTAAAACCACTTTTTAATTCTCAATCTCTGTTTGCAACCTTAAAGTATTCAGGATAGTAACTATATTTTTAATTCTGAATGCCTCTTAAACTGTTTTTAAAGATACATGTTTTGCTATCATATTAATCAATGCTTTTAAGCATTTTTATTATCACACAGATTGTACAAACCATTGTAGTTCAATTTAATTGAAATAAATATAGAGATAATGGCCCTGATTATGAACACTAAATTATGAACACTCTGATTTACTCTCAATCATATTTTTCTTTGTTTGCTTATCTAAAAAATTTATGTACTGCTGACATGCAAATATGTTGTCATAAAAATGTCATAATCTGATGTGATATAAGTGGACAATGTATGTAACATCTTCAGTGTAGCTGGAGTTTTTTCTCTTTAGTGTATTAACGTTATTGTATTCCTTTCTCTGACCTCGGCTTCACACCAATCTTTTTGTTGTTATTTCCATTATCATGAAGCCCGTTCTGTTCCTTTACTGCTCCTCTGCCCTCCTCATGTCTTCTTCACATTTCTTCTCATTATTTGGAGTATACTCCATGGCTCAGCATGTGCATGCATTACAGTGGTTCATTCTGATTCTCAACATATAGGGAAACTTTTTTTTAAAAAAAAAAAGAAACAAATGAATGTAATGTATACAGATAAAGATACAATATTTGTCGGTAAAAATACTAAGGTGTTATAAGTTTCATACTATATCTGAAACTAAAAACTGCATATTAATAGAAAAATCAACATGAAAGAAAAAAGTGTATTTCAGGTACTGGAAATTATTTCCTGTGTTCTTTAATAATATATATGATATATGCTGTACTTTTAAAGTCAAGTATGCAGCTTGAAATGGATTATCATAAAATAAGGTAAGCCAGGCAGTGGTGGCACATGCCTTTAATCCCAGCCCTTGGGATGCAGAGACAGGAAGATTTCTGAGTTCGAGGCCAGCCTGGTTTACAGAGTGAGTTCCAGGACAACCAGGGTGTCTCCAAACACCAAAAAAAAAAAAAAAAAAAAAAAAAAGGAAATATATAAAAGTAAAAGAAAATAAGGTAGAGCACAAAATCATTTGAATAGATTATTGAATTAATTTTAAAGAGGGTATGAATGTAATAAAAATAAAGCAAGAGAGAACATAATTTTATATTAAATACTGTAACAAAAATATTGTATTATACCAGTAACTAATAGTAGATATTTCAGGAAAAAAATCATACCTGTGAGTCAAACTGGATATTTAAAAACAAGTAGAGGAATGGAGTAATATTTTTGTGATAAAGAAAAGCACAGTCATGCTGGGCATGATGGTGCAGGCCTTTAATCCCAGCACTCAGGAAGCAGAGGCAGGTGGATTTCTGAGTTTGAGGCCATCCTGGTCTACAGAGTGAGTTTCAGGACAACCAGAGCTATACAGAGAAACCCTGTCTCGAAAAACCATAAAAAAAGAAAAGAAAAATAGAAAGAAAAAACAAAAAGAAAAGCACAGTCACTAAAAAATTGAGAGTAGTGTTCTGATTTACATTTTCTGGGGAAGTATAAGTCTTTATTCACACCAGATAGAGAGCTGATAACAGTACAAAGTAATAATTATACAAATGTCTGACATGTTCAGCAGGTGAGCTTACTGGGATAACTTAGAGGTGAGTGGGTGAGGGGTTATTTTCAGCAGCAGACACTTGGGCAGCAAATGCTCCAAAACTCTCATCTCAGTTTCGGTGAGCATTCAGGTATATCCTTGGAGCTCCCTGCACATTTACAGTCCAATTAGCTTGTCCAATTTATTCCTCCTCTCAGTCCATATTGTTTATGCAAACACAGGCTGGGTATTATGAATTCTGTAATAAGAAAGTGACATCATCCATACTGACTGTAGATATGCTTTGGGAGGATTATTATTGTTGTTGTTGTTGTTGTTTAATGGTTACTGTGAAAGACACAATCCACTAGATATTTTCATCTCTGAGAAGGTCTTTCTCAGCTGTGTAAAACTTAGGCTGGGCAAGCCACGGGAGCAAGATACTAAGTAGCATTTTGCTATGGCCTCTGTTTCTGTTCCTTCCCTGACTCTCTTCAGTGATAGAGTATAATGTGTAACTCCTAAGCTACAAAAATCCCTCTTCTACTCAAGTTGTTTTGGAGTGTGGAGTTTTATGATACCAATTAAAGCCTTAGCTAAGTCAGCCACTTCATCAGGACATCTTTAATATAGCAACACAATATTTACAAAAGTCCTTTTGCTATGTATGGTAACAAATTTACAGACTTACTTTAATGAAGGTGTGTAGACATTTGGGCATGTGTGATTTAGTGTATGGTATCAAGCTCAAATACTGAGACCAGGGAGCATAACATAAAACCTATCAGCTTGTGCATAAAGCAGGAACTTGATCAATGGAGTAGATGATACTCAGTCAAAGACAAGGGACAATAATGTAGCTTATTTTTCAACATACACATGACTATTTTGTTATTAGGTCCCATGTTATTAGGTCCCATGTTATTAGATCGCAACCATGTGTTGAGATGGAAGACAGAATGTGTGGAAGCTCTCACATTGGACTTTGAATCCATCGGCCCCATTGACACAACCAGTAAGTAAACATTTGTGAGTGGATATAGGCCCTGTTCTATTGTTAGTCAATAAAGGTTTCTGTCTTTTGAATTTTCAGTTTGATGCACTTCAGAAATGATAGGTTGCTAGATAGGATGGAATGGAATACTAAGTAAAAACAATTACTTCATAATAATCAACATTATTGAAGGATTATAAAACAAATTATAAAACAGTTTTCTATTCTGTTTTCTTGTCACAAAAAGAATTTGGTGTAAGCCAGACCCAAATTAAGTCTTTTCCCTTATAGAAGCTACAATGGTCATGGTGTATTTTCATAACACTAAAATCCTAAGACAGAAATTAGTACCAGGAGTCTGGGATATTCATCAAGGAAAAGTGCTAACAGGAAGTGGAACCTTCCCTCAAGAATGAAGTGTTTTAAGTCAACATGCTTAGAAATGTTCTCAGTTCTTAGCTACTTTCTTATGTGAATATCTAATCTCCCTTAACAGGCTGCCATGCTTTCTGTTAGAGAGCATTAGAGAGTATATAATTCCTTGCATTCCATTTACTACAGGTAAGAAATCCTTTATTTATTGACTTTGTTTGTTTAGGTTTTGTATTCATCGAAAAGAGAACCTGTTCCTTGAGGATGAAACTACATTTGTCAAGTTTTATTTAAAATAGTAATTTAGAAAGCCATTATTATTAAGTTGAAGAAATATATTTAATATACTTTATGGTATTTGGGGGGCATGCTCACCCCATTGCTTTGTTAATTCTACCATTCTTAAAATATTTGCATGAATATAAATATGAGTGTGTATGTGCTCATGCGCTTTCAGAAACACAGCATTTATTTTTAACTTATTCTTGACTATATCTATTCTCAACAGTATTCACCTTAATATTATTACTATTGTTTTATATTATTGGCATTGTATATCAAAAATATGGAAATCATGTTTCTGAAAGTTGATTGATATCTGTTCAGTACCAAGATCAAGAGACCATATATTGTTCATACAAAACACTTTCTTTTGAAATGTCTCACTTTTATAATATCACATTGAATTTGAATGAGTAAAATTTGCAAAGTTCCATGTTTAAATTTATTTCTGAGAAATAAATTAGTATTTGAATTCTCTCTCTGACTTTCTTTCTCAAAAGCCAGTAGTGTTGCTTATGCAATATCAAACATTATGTGCAGCAGAATCAAGGAAGAAGATAGGTTTGCCACCATGGCTGTTATATTCTCACACAGTAGATCATAAGTTATACTCTACTTAGGGGAGTCAAGTATTTCTTCTTGTATTTCTATTCACTTTAAGAGGAAACCCTACAATAACATTCCTATTTAATTTTTTCTAGATTCTTGGTATCCCAGACTTTAATCATAACTTATTTGTGTAACTAAGTACTGCAAATTTAGAATAAAAGACAGGAAAGGATAACCACAATAAGTGAATGGTGCTAAATGTTAAAAACCCTTCATTCTGCTTCTCTATAGACTTATGTAAGTCTTACTTGAGAAAACTGTTTTTCATGTGTGTTGCTTTTAGAGAAAATCTTGATAGCACTCTCCATGAAGTGCACAAACTAGAACAAAGTGCTACAGGAGGTACATGAATGGACACACTGGAAACTACTCTGACAAAAGGGGACGAGCAGGGATTCCTATAGTCTGGCATAAATCTTTCCCTTTGTTATGTGGTCATTCACAATCTAGGATCTTCTTACCTCCTCTTTTCTGCTCAAGGTTTCATTTTTCAGCAGGTTCTAGTCATTTTGAAACACTTGCACTGTTATTTCATGTAGGATTGCTTGTTAAAAGAAACTCAAATAACTGAAATAAACCCTTGACCTCTTCCTTAGCCTTTCTTCAGGCTAGCTCCTAATTAGCCACCTAATGTCAGCTTTTTATACATGTCCCCTTGTTGTCTTGACCCCATTGTAACCTATAATGAGTTTGTTGCCTTCACTTTTAACAGATTTTACTGGTCTATTTTCAGCCTATTTGTCTTATATGGATAGAAAAACAAAACTAGGTGTTGGTTAGTAATTATGCAGATTTGTATTGGAGGATCCAAAAAATTTTCATAAACAAATGTATGGTTTAGATTAAAAGGAAACAAGTTTTTATTTTCTCTATTTGAGAACTTCTTAAAATTATAACTCATAACAAATCACCTAAATATGCATTGTACTCTTATAATGAGACTTGACAAAGTCCAAAAAAGTACTATTTATTATTGTATAATTCGCATTTCTATTAATGTACTGAACTATATTCTTCTCCTATAATTTACAATAAAGTAGCTTACTTTTATATGGAAATTAACAAAACAACTTGTAGGACTTTGAAATATTAAGCTGGGACATTTACAAGGACAATGAAACCAAATCAGAAAGAGTTCATTTGCCAACACTTCTCAAATAAATATGTAGAGGAACTCCAGAGCAAAGGGATTGTTATTGGTGGCTGAATGCCTTGAGGGTTGCATGCATAATATGTTTTCAATAGCCTGCACTGACTTTCACATGACCTACAGTTTCCCTGTGAGTGCTTTATGTAAATGTGCTTACCATGCCTATGGTGTTTGGTCCTGTATTAGAGGTAGACACAGGGATTTTTCAATTACACATCTACAGTGTGATAGACACAAATTTTAAAACATTCTCAAGGACACATTTATTAGAGGGCTTATTTTACACATTTTTGTATTTCTTTATTTGCTTTGAGATTTCACTTTTTCAATATTTCTCTTTAATAACTAGCTAGGTAAAAAGATTATAATGAAATGATAACAATACTAAGCTCAGGAGGGCTGTCTTAAAGGCTTTCTTTTTTTATCCTTGCTGGAGAACAGAGCAAGTTGGGGTCAACATAAGTGATCATGTACCATTGCATTTACAATGTAATTGAAAACAACTTCGGGTTTTTAATAAGCTTATCTCTAATTCTAAGCTAAAGTTTCCTTTTTCAAGCAACATTTTAATTTTATGTTGAAACTATCTCTGTCTCACACATAGAGAACATATAGTCCCAGACCACTAAATCCGTAAGAAGGAAAATAAACACACATACATACACACACAAGAGCACACACCAGAGGGGGGGGGGAGCACACACAAAGATATAGTTACACATATCCTCTCTCCACTACTACCATCACCACCTTCACCACCATGACCAACAACAGGAATAAACAATCATTGATCATTTCTTTCTCTCATTATCAGTGATATTAACTCATCAATAAAATGACACAAGGCTAACAAGTGGATGTAAAAGGATGACACATTCTTTTGTTACATCAAATAAAGAGAACTTAGCATTTAGGATAAATATGACCTCAGGGTAAGCTGTTTGGAAAAGGTACTTGAAGGTGAAGTCCATAACTGATACTGCCTGGTTGATTAAAAACCAGATATTAAATAGCCCAGGAAAAAACAAAATACTACTGGTTTAAGAAAAAAAGTAAGACTACATTAGAGAAACTGTCTCATTCAGTGAGTTAATATGTATCAAGGTTAAAATCCCTAACAAAGCAAGTACTGTGCCTGGGCCTGGTCTTATAAGCAAGTAGTGTTTTTTATCTTAGTGTTTCAAAGATAAAACAATCAGCAAGTTATAATTTATCACTATATATATTATAAAGAATATGGCATATTCCTATGTTTTTGAATAAAATATTGTATGTAGTTGACTCAAAATGTCCACTATTAAATAATGTTTTATAAGTTCATTAATACTTCAAAAGATAACTACCACCAGTTAAATTGTGGTAGAATGATTTTAAGCTACTTACATGTTTATTTCTCTTACATATTTAATATAATTTGGTTTTTCCAAAGATTTTTACAAGTATATGACATGTATTATTTCTAAAAACATGCACAGCATTAATATTTCTGAGTGAAGTCCTTAATTTACACCAGATTGATTTCTTCTTAATGTAAATATATGAATATTATAAAGATTATGGATATAATCTATGATGCTCTCATAAATATACAAAATAATTTTAATTTTTGTTTGGTTGTATTTTGTTTTCTACTATTTTCCAAATATTGAGAGCTTTGCACATGCTATGATATAATATTTCAAGCCATTACAATATTTAAATCAGAATTAACAGTTATTTTCTCTGACATTATTTGTTATAAACATGTTGAAAACATCTTGTTTTATAGTTGTTAATATATAGTTCATTATGATTTTCTATACAACTCTAACATCTCAGTGTAATATTTTTTCCTATTTTTGCAATCTTGAGTCCATTGATGAAGCACTTCTGTATCTCTACACCAACTATCTCCTTCCTATAGCCTAATTTTCTCAGCCTCTCAGAACTACCACCTTTATCTCAAGTTCTAGAAATTCACTGTCTTGTCAAATCCATATAGTATTTGGAGTATAATTGTATTTTTGTTCCAGGTTAATTCCATTTATTCTAATTGTTTGCAGTTGCATGTGATGTTTCAAATGACAGATTCGATTCAGCTCATGAAACATTTTTTCATAAATTGATGTACATTTAAACCATCTACATTTCTTCACTGTGTTGAAAACCATTGTAAGAAACACAAAAGTGTTGCTGGATCCTCCGGTAGTACTATGTCCAGTTTTCTGAGGAACCGCCAGACTGATTTCCAGAGTGGTTGTACAAGCTTGTAATCCCACCAACAATGGAGGAGTGTTCCTCTTTCTACACATCCTCACCAGCATCTGCTGTCACCTGAATTTTTGATCTTAGCCATTCTGACTGGTGTGAGGTGGAATCTCAGGGTTGTTTTGATTTGGATTTCCCTGATGATAAGGATGTTGAACATTTTTTCAGATGCTTCTCTGCCATTTGGTATTCCTCAGGTGAGAATTCTTTGTTCAGTTCTGAGCCCCATTTTTTAATGGGGTTATTTGACTTTCTGGAGTCCACCTTCTTGAGTTCTTTATATATATTGGATATTAGTCCCTTATCTGATTTAGGATAGGTAAAGATCCTTTCCCAATCTGTTGGTGTTTTTTTTTTTTTTTTTTTTTTTTTTTGTCTTATTGATGGTGTCTTTTGCCTTGCAGAAGCTTTGCAGTTTCATGAGGTCCCACTTGTCAATTCTTGATCTTACAGCACAAGCCATTGCTGTTCTATTCAAGAATTTTTCCCTGTGCCCATATCTTCAAGGCTTTTCCCCACTTTCTCCTCTATAAGTTTCAGTGTCTCTGGTTTTCAGAAGATGTCCCAACCGGTAAGAAGGACACATGCTACACTATGTTCATAGCAGCCCTTTTTATAATAGCCAGAAGCTGGAAAGAACTCAGATGTCCCTCAACAGAGTAATGGATACAGAAATTATTATGGTACATTTACACAATGGAGTACTACTCAGCTATTAAAAAGAATGAATTTATGAAATTCCTAGTCAAATGGATGGACCTGGAGGGCATCATCTTGAGTGAGGTAACACAATCACAAAGGAACTCACACAATATGTATTCACTGATAAGTGGATATTAGTCCAAAACTTAGGATACCCAAGATATAAGATACAATTTGCTAAACGCATGAAACTCAAGAAGAATGAAGACCAAAGTGTGGACACTGTGCCCCTTCTTAGAATTAGGAACAAAACACCCATGGAAGGAGTTACAGAGACAAAGTTTGGAGCTGTGATAAAATGATGGACCATCTAGAGACTGCCGTATCCAGGGATCCATCCCATAAGCAGCTTCTAAACGCTGACACCATTGCATACACTAGCAAGATTTTGCTGAAAGGACCCAAATATAGCTGGCTCTTGTGAGACGATGCCGGGGCCTAGCAAATACAGGAGTGGATGCTCACAGTCAGCTATTGGATGTATCACAGGGCTCCCAATGGAGAATCTAGAGAAAGTACCCAAGGAGCTAAAGGGATCTGCAACCCTATAGTTGGAACAACATGATGAACTAACCAGTACCCCGGAGCTCTTGTCTCTAGCTGCATATGTATCGAAAGATGGCCTAGTAGGCCATCACTGGAAAGAGAGGCCCATTGGACTTGCAAACTTTATATGCCCCAATATAGGGGAATGCCAGGGGCAAAAGAATGGGAATGGGTGGGTAGGGAGGTGGGGGGCGGTATGGGAGACATTTGGGATAGCACTGGAAATGTAATTGAGGAAAATATGTAATAAAAAATATTAAAAATTAAAAAAAAACAAAAAAAGGAAAAAAAAAGAAACACAAAAGTGGATATACCTCTTGCTTTTGTTTCTGTTTTTTGTTTTAACACTTATTCAATTTTCTTTAGGTGGTCAGTAGTAAGTTTGCTGGACTACATGGCAGTTCTGTTGTTATTTTTTAATTTTTTGAGAATAATCAAGATTGCTCTCCATAATGGCTGAACAGCTTTATGTTATCTCCGAGAGTGGGTAAGTCCTACCTTCTATTCACATCCTCACCAGAATACATCTTACTTCTCTCCTCTATTTACTCAGAGCCTGTCTTCTAAGAGAACATTAATATATTATTGTTCTTTACATCTGTGTACTCATGATGTTTAGTGATGTGAAACACTGTTCTTCTCTGTGTTGATCATTTAAAAAATGTCTATTTGTACTAACTTCAAAAAAATACAGACTATTTTCAATCTAGTTATTAGTGTTATTATATATCTTAGAGATACCAAATCTTTATAAGATATGGATACTATCATTTTGTCTTCTGTCTTTCCTTTTTCTTTGCTGGGAAGAAGAAATGATGTAGTTATGGTATATTCACAAAAATAAAGGAGAGTTCTTTAAAATACCATTCAAATTATCTAATTCATTTTTGCTCTATGATCAAAAATATCTTGGAATAATGTAAAATCTTGGATTACTTCTCCTCCATTTTCTCTTAGTTACTTTATATTTTCTTAGATTTTACTGTTAATATGCTAGTACTACTCCAAGCCACCTATATACTGTTTTACCACTGTCAATATTTCAGTGATAATTCATTACATTTCTAGTAAATCAAACCTAAAATGTCTATGGAATAAGAAAAAATCTAAATGTCTTAAGTCAGCTTGACAATAAAAGCAAAATAGTATTATATATAATGGCTTTAATGCATACCACTAAACTGGCACCATCAGAAAATACCCTGGTCTTAAAATCAGACAGCCAGGAAAAAAAGGAACAGAATGCACAATAGAAAAAAGTCCATCTATTTCTCAACCGTTGCATATTGTATAGTATTTGCCAGCAATGCTAACACATGTACTAGAGGAAAACTGTCTTTAATAAATGAGACTGAGAAATTTACCTGTCTGCTTGTAGGAGAATAATACTCAAACATGTACTCGAAACAGTTACAAAATTCCTTTGAATAAGTTTTTTTTTTTTTTTTCCAAGAAAGGGTTTCTCTGTGTAGCCCTGGCTGTCCTGGCACTCCCTTTGTAGACCAGGCTGGCCTCGAACTCAGAAATCCGCCTGCCTCTGTCTCCTGAGTGCTGGGATTAAAGGCGTGTGCCACCATGCCAGGCTTGAATAAGTTTTACTAATAGATGGATCTGGTAGTTTGGAGCAAAAATCATCTCCGCCACTAAAGGGTTAACTAAGAGGGCCCAAGGGATGGATACAGGAATGTTACTGAGAAGTGGTGACAGAATAGGTATTTGAGTTAAATTGAGGTGGGAACTGATGGAGGAGGGGGTGGGGGGAACCTCTGGGATGAGCTACAAACTTAGGACAATGAAAACTCTCAGGAATCTAGGGGTGACCATAACTAAGACTCCTAGCAATGGGGGATATGGAGCATGAAATGGAAATCTCCTGTAACCAGAAAAGACTTCCAGTGGAGAGATTGGATCACTACCTGAGCTATAAAACCTTACACCTACAACTCTCCTGGCAACATGTATTCAGGAGTAAAGTTGGAGTAGAAATTGAGAGAGTAGACAACTAGTGACTGAGCTTGAGACCCATGCAATGAAAGGAAGCACAATCCTGACCCTGCTCATGATATTCTGCTACACTTCTAGACAAATGCCTAGCATAAATGTCATCTGAGAGGCTTCACCTTGTGACACCTTGCAACTGGTAGAAACAGATGTAGAGACCCATAGCCAAGATTACACAGAATTCTATGAAAGGGGCGGGGGCATTGAAGGAGCCAGAGCATGGCACAGAGGTGAAAAGAGAGGAAGAGTCTGTGAAGAGAAAATGGAGGGGAAGCTTCTATCAGGATGGAAAGTAAATATATTAATTAATAAAAAACAGTTTTGTGTTGTATTTTATGCCATATTTCTGAAGAGAATACTACTTTGTTGTCTTCAGGATTTTCTTCAAAGCATCAAGAAACGTGTGTATGATTACCAGTGTTCAGGTTCCTGTTTCAGCCAAACTCACACAGTCTTAACCTACAATGATAAGAAATTTAACAGAACAGCAAGAAAAGCAACACACACAGCAGTGTAGCCTGGAGGCTTCAGGCACATAAACACAGAACCCAGTGTCACTGTCACCAAACAAGGAGTGTTTCTACTGATAGTCAGCTGGCTGGTTATAACAGCACAGGGATCCTGAGGCACAAGTATGTGCTTATTTTTAGAATATCTAGTTCTAGGCAGTCATCCCTAAACACATCCACATGTAAGCAACACTAAATGGACTCAACAGGGGTATATGCAGGCTGTGTGTGTGTGTGTGTGTGTGTGTGTGTGTGTGTGTGTGTTGTGTGTTGTGTGTTGTGTGTGTGTGTGTGTGTGTAAAAATTTAAAAGGAGTTCATACTTTTGAAGGGAATGAAAAGAAGGGAAAAGACTGGAAGGAATTAAGGAAAGGTTGTGGAAAATATGTAAATACAGTCAGTAGTTATATATAAAATTCCCTCCAAACTTATTTATATTTAAGAAAAATCTTTAAAATATCTGTCTATTAAGTTTCACCTAACAAGTATATATCTCACTAACTTGGGACTACTGCAGCCTAATAAAGGTAAGAATCATTAAATGGAGTCTCAATATATGATTACCTTAGTGGAACTAATGCTTTGTCTTCAGTTGTATACATGTTTTCAATGTACATTTCTTCAGGAATCTTAATTACATATAAATATTACCCCTCTTATTATTAACACTGAAAAGACTTGGAGTCTGCCAACCTTCCCCTGGTATCTGTGCCACTGTTTGTCTCAGATCTGCATTCATAGTAGATCTGAAATGTATATTTTTATGTTATTGTATTTTGGGACATTTTTTTTAAAGTTTTCTTCATCTATTTTAAATGTAAGTCTTAATTTCTTGAGAAAACAAACCTATTTCATATTTCTTGTTCATTCTCACTTCAACCTCTATTACTTAATTTCTATCGCTGTGATAAAATGCCACAACCAGAATCATCTTCTAGAAAGAAGGGCTTATTGTTGCCTTGTGATTCCAAAGGGATAGGTGTCCATCCTCATGGAGATCACGACAGCAATCTGTAGGCATAGTGGCAGGAACAGGAAGTTGAGATCACACATCTATCATAAGAAAAAGTACAGGGGCCCTATGTTCCATCCAATAGATGACTGTGAGCACCCACTTCTGTATTTCCCAGGCACTGGCACAGCATCACAAGAGAGAGCTATATCAGGGTCCTGTCAGCAAAATCTTTCTGGCATATGCAATAGTGTCTGCATTTCATGGCTGATTATGGGAAGGATCCCCAGGTGGGACAGTCTCAGGATGGTCTTTCCTTTGGTCTCAGCTCTGAACTTTGCTTCTGTATCTCCTTCTATGGGTATTTTGTTCCCCATCCTTAGTAGGAGAGAAGTATCCACACTTTGGTCTTCCTTCTTCTTGAGTTTCATGTGATCTGCAAATTGTATCTTGGATATTCTAAGTTTCTGGGCTAATATCCACTTATCAGTGAGTTCATATCATGGGTGTTCTTTTGTGATTCGGTTACCTCACTCAGGATGATATCCAGATCCATCCATTTGACTAAGAATTTCATGAATTCATTGTTTTTAATAGCTCAGTAGTACTCCATTGTGTAAATGTACCACTATTTTCTGTATCCATTCCTCTGTTGAGGGATGAAACACAGGGCCCCTAATGAAAGAGCTAGAGAAAGTACCCAAGGAACTAAAGGGGTCTCCAACCCTATAGGAGGAACAACAATATGAACTAACCAGTACCCCCCAGATCTGTGTCTCTAGTTGCATATGTAGCAGAGGATGGCCTAGTTGGCCATCAATGGGAGGAGAGGCCCTTGGTATTGTGAAGATCATATGTCCCAGTACAGGGGAACACCAGGGCCAGGAAGTGAGAGTGGGTGGTTTGGGGAGCAGGGCAGGGGGAGGGTATAGGGGGCTTTGGGGATAGGATTTGAAATGTAAATGAAGAAACTATCTAATAAAAAGTTTTTTAAAAAGTTTGCTTTCATACCATTTATTATATTTTAGTGTTTCAGTAAATATTTTAAATTACTGTGAAGATATTTTAAAATACATATTTGATAATAAAATGTGTTGAAAAAAAGGTACAGGGAAGTGGAAATTGTATGAGTGTATGCAATTCCAAAGCTCACCCTTAGGGATGCACCTCATATATGGTCTACTGCTTGGGACCAAATTCAAATATACAGCCCAACACAGATGTTTCCTCCTTCCCTCTCTTCCTTCCTTCCTTCCTCCCTCCCTCCCTCTCTTCCTTCCTTCCTTCCTCCCTCCCTCCCTCTCTTCCTTCCTTCCTTCCTTCCTTCCTTCCTTCCTTCCTTCCTTCCTTCCTTCCTTCCGTCTTTCCATTCTCTCTTTATTTTATTCATTTTTATTCATTTACATTTCAAATGTCTCCATTCCTTTTCTTCCCTTGTCAAAACCCCCACTCCATCTACCATCCCCTTTGCCTATAATAGGATGCTCCCCCACCCACTTCCAGCTCCTGTCTCCAGCATCCCCCTTCCCTGAGGCTGAACTGGGCCAAGCACCTCCCCTCCTATTGATGCCAGATAAGGCAGTCCTATGCTACATTGTAGCTCTCTCAGAAACTACTTATTCTCCTTAAAACCAACTGCAAACATCTCCCATATTGTCTCATCTCTCATAATGGCTCTGTGAAATTTACTTCAATTTACACCCACACACCCACACACACACACACACACTGTGTGTAGTCTACATTATGTTTTACTATTTTATGTAATAATTAATAAGGAAAGACAGTAATTAATCTATAGAATCTTTTGCATATTGTAATAATGTATTGTAAACTGAAAAAAGAAATTCTATTTTAAGAAGCCCCACATTCACAGAA
Organism: Mus caroli; assembly: GCF_978045245.1. Taxonomy (NCBI): domain Eukaryota; kingdom Metazoa; phylum Chordata; class Mammalia; order Rodentia; family Muridae; genus Mus; species Mus caroli. The sequence continues at coordinate 138,340,158 of NW_028227256.1, forward strand.
ATATTATATTTTCTTAAATCATGATAAATATGAAAATTATCTTTAACTTTTTCACTAAATATTGATTGTGTTGACTCTAAAGTCAGTTAAAATGATGGAAGATTAAATTATTCATGAAGGTTAATAAGAGATAAAATAATAAATAATCTGTATTTTTTTCAAAGCGAATGACAGAGGAATTATCCTGTGTTATATTGTTAGCCTAAAATCGAGCTACTCTGTCAAGTACTGAATACTTTTGCACTGGAATCCTGACTGGAACAAAACAGAGACAAAAAAAAAAAAATGACAGACATACATACTGAAAATCTGGCCTGGGTAGGAAGTATTGTTTCTGATAGATCAAATCAACTATTGAGCCCCATGTTTTGTTTTGTTCTGTTTTTTTTTTTTTTTTTCAACATCAGGAAGAGTTATTAAGTCTCTGTGGGAGGCAGTCTCTGCTGTGTACATCCTGGAAAAGGAAGCTGCCATTGATCCTTTCTGTACACTTAGACAACTTTAGTCTTGAGTAACAGGGGAGGCTTTGGTATCACCTTCTGAGGCACTGGGGACCTTGGCATGGTCATGTAAATTACATATTGACTCAGGACTTCCACTACCCACTGAAACTGTCTTTCCTCTAGTACATATTTCATTTTCTGTTGAAAATCAGGCAACTATAAGTGGGTGAACTGAAGTATAATTATTGTTGTGATTTTATTGGGTTTTTTTTTTTTTGGTGTTTGTTTTCTCAGCTTTATTTTGCATATCAGTTAATTGCAGCAGCATATCTATTTCTTCACTCTAAAATATTTCACCCAGTTTTCTGTATAGGCATAGTTTGGTGGAAATGGTTTATTTTAGCCTATTTTAATCATGGGAAGTTTTTATTTCTGTTTTAGTTATTTCAGATAGTTTTGCTGGATATTGTAGTAGAATATTTAAAATCCTGGCATGGGGCATATTCCCTGAATTAGACCATTTATGTTTCTGGATGAAAGACACACATAGCCTTTATATTTTTAATATGCCTTAGATAGCACAGTAGCTGGGCAGCTGCCTACCCTCCCTGATGTTAGAATCTACTTTCCAATAGATAACCCTGAGTTATCACTTGCTTTTGACTATCTTACATCTGGACTGCTCTTAACTCCAATTGGCCAGCCCACAGGGCCACATATTTATGTCTCAGCTATGCAATGGAAGCTTCTCTTTTGCCTCTCCTGCACATTCTTCTATTTCCTGGTTTTATTCTTCATTATCTTTGAGCTCTGACATTCCTTATTCCACATGATCCATTTTGTTGTAAAGCTTTCCAATGAGCTTTATAACTGACTTATTGGTGCAGTTAATGCAAGAAAAAGTGATATTTTAAAGTAGGTATTTTATTTTTTTTAACTTACAGTATGTTTGTATATATAAATATATGAACATATTGACCATTGCTAATACATATTTAATGTTGTTGTCATACTCATGTATTATTACAAAATAAGAAAATTCAGAAACACTAAGAAAATTCCCTCATTTCTAGGGGTGAAATTACACAATGGTAAGTTCGATGTGTTTTTTTCTTTGTATAATTAGGATGTGGAGTGAGAAAGTGTTGCCTGATTGGTGCTTGAGGATATGCTCTGAACCATTTGGTAATGACTTGATAATGATAGTTTTGAGGTAGCAGTTTAGAACAGCTGCAATGGAAAGGCTAGACCAGCATTATTTCTGCTCTGCAGAACAAGCTGTTACGGCTCACAGAAAACCCTTCAATCTTATCAAACTAGGACAATTCACATGGAACAAACCCAAAAGGAGATATTAACAATATAAAAGCCCTTCTCTTTAGAGCTGCTGAGCGAAGAACTTGGTACAAATAATGCAATTTAATAGCTCATTATAAACCTGGTTTTCTGTTTTCTGTCTAGGAAATTGTATGCTTATTTGCAGTCTTCTTATTTCCTTCCTTTTACAGATAACTGTGATGTTACAAGTCACAAAGAATTTATCCTTTGAGATAAATACACCTTACTTCCTTAGCATAATAATCTTGCATGTAAATGTAATAATAATAAACTATAGATAGATATTAATTGTCAAATTTTAAAACCTCATATTTTAAACTATAAATCAAACTGTGAGGGCACAGTGCTTAGTAAATATTAAAATTTTTCCATAAAGTCTCAATAATGTGGCTGAGTACATAGGACCAGAACAAAGTCTCACCCTACTGAAAAAAAAAAAAAGAAAAGAAAGAAAAAAAACCTAGTATAAAATGCAGAAAGCCAGGGAAATAATGTTCCTTAGAGAAGACGCAATTAATTGATCAATTAATTACCTTATACCAAATCCTTAGTTATCAATACTTGAGAGGCTGAATTTATTATGTATTTAGAAATGTGTGTATATACATATATATATATATATGTGTGTGTGTATGTGTGTGTGTAATCATAATAATTAAACAAAAAACTGTGTGTGTGTATAATCATAATAATTAAACAATAAACTGGGTGTGTGTGAGTGTGTGTGTGTGTGTAATCATAATAATTAAACAAAAAACTGGCCAAGTTTTGAAACACAACAAAGGGGTAAGGTGCATAAGAGGAATTGGAGAATGGAAATGGAGAATGGAGGCAGAGGCAGAGGCAGGCAGATTTCTGAGTTTGAGGCCAGCCTGGTCTACAGAGTGAGTTCCAGGACAGCAAGGGCTACACAGAGAAACTCTGTCTTGAAAAACAAACAAACAAAACAAAACAACACAAAAAAAAATCCAAAAAACAAACCAACAAATGAAAGAACCAAGTTGGATCTATATATAACAGAAGATTTGAAAATTAAACTGGATCCAATAGTTCCAAAAGCTTCCAAACTCAAATAATCCTCAATAATTAGAAAATAGTCTAGTTTAAGACGTTAAGACTTCTCAGAGGACAGCTTAGATGACAGCCAATGCCCGGTTCCTGTCTGCAAGCACCATATGGTATCAGTAATAGTATCAGCGTTTGGTGCCTGTGCATTGGAAGGAGGATGCTGGCAGGAGTGAGGTGGAGGAGGGTTGATGAGTGGGTGAGCACCCTCTCAGAAGCAAAGGGGAGGGGGAAGGGGAAAGAACTTGGGGAGGGGAAACCAGTAAAGGGGGCAACATTTGAAACGTAAATAAATAAAATAATTTAATAATAAAATTAGTTTTGACTTGAGTACTCTTTTAGAAAATTAGCAGTATATGCAAAGGCAAAGAAGTAGCCTTTTCAAATGCTTTACTGACTTGTCAGGAGATGTACAGCGTTCAAGATAAGCCTCAAAGAGCACTGTTCTAGACAGAGGGCAGCCAGACAGTGCAACAAAATCAGTAAAAGCAACACAAATACTTTTTTTAGAAGTCTGATATTAACAAGAACAGAAGCAAGGAGTTATGGAAAGGTGTTATACATATAAGTAATACATTTAGTAAACTTTTGGAATTTTTTGTGTTGTTATAAACTTAAAACTTATAAGCAGTTCTATATAAATTTCTCGATATTCAAGACAGAGCTTTGGGTGGCACACAGTATACATATATCCTAGAAACGTAAATATCTTTTGTAGCTAATTAGGAAAAAATTAAACATAACACTATAATATCTGTATGAGTAAATTATTAGTAATTTTTAACAATGTGCTTATGAGACATTGTCATGCTACCTATTGTAGGGTCCATTCCAACATCAGCCACTCAATGATGGGTTTCTGACATATACAGCCAAGTTTATTTATGATGAATAATTAAAAAATACATTTTATGGTCTTAAATAGTGTAAAGATTACTTAAAGATTATAATATTTTAAAATTTTCGAGGAATTTGTTCTATTGAATTTTTTCTCTTTTGTAGAACTCTGTTTTACCCATTTTTTCTATAACTTTCTTTTAAAACAATCATTTCCCTGCCATCTGTAAATTATATGAAAATTTATTTATCCTTTATTTTAATTGCTTCAGTTGTTAAAAAATATGTATTTATAGATTTATTGTGCAAGTACATGTATATGTGTGTTGATTGCATGCCATGACTTGTGGAGAGACTAGAGAACAACCAATTGGAATGGGTTCTCTGCTTCAAGCATGTGGCTTCTTGAAATTCAGGCCATCAGGCTTGAAGAGTGTTGCCCTTTACCACCAACACATCTCATCAGACTTGCTTTCATTCTTTTAAGGAGGAAAAGTTTTCTAATTTTACTATGCCCATTTCTGCATCTATAAGCTTCTGTGTATATTTTAATTCAGTTAATATAAGTTTTGTTTTATTTTTTTTTGTTATTTTCTGCTATTCACTTAGAGAAAGCAGCATGCCCCACCCCACATTCTTATGTACAATAGCTATTTTCCCCCCTTATATTGCATGGTTACTCATAAGTGTTCATGGAATTCTTAGAATATATTTCAAAAATTTTTGGGAGCATTTTTTCCGAGCTCAGGAAAGATCAACTGTCAGTTAATTCTTTCTATCATATGTTCCTTTCTTTCTCTTTCTCTTTCTCTTTCTTTTTCTTTTCCTCTTTCTCTTTCTCTTTCTCTTTTTCTTTTTTTTCCTTTCCTTTTACTTTTTCTATTTTTAAGTTGTTATTTTGGTGGTGGTTGTAAAATGTATTTTGTTCTAAAAAATTAAAAGATAGTTTTAGTCAGCACAGGTAGTTTGAAACTCAGTCGCTGCCTCTGTAGGTCTGTGCCCTTCCCCCCACCCCACTGCATGCCCCCTTCTCTCTCTCTCTCTCTCTCTCTCTCTCTCTCTCTCTCTCTCTCTCTCTCTGATTTGGTGGCCAGATGCCTTCAAAAGTGTGTGATTTGTCCTGTTGAAATAATGATGTGGATAAGTTTCTATGACATCAGTTATAACTTATTTCTTAATCTCTCTTTTATCCATGAGATAATCTTTCCCTGATTGTGTGTAATGCATTACTGTATGTACATCATATTCCCAAATACCCTTTTTATTAGGTACTACATCCCTCTTTTGTACTTTCTCTTTCCAATGTTTACACATACTTCCATTTTAGGTGACTTTAGCTATTATTTCTTTGATCCTTAGCGTATTCAAATTTTGAGGCTAGCATATCTTACTGCTTACTTGATAAAGTCACTAAAAATGCACTTAGGTAATGTTATATTATTTTTCCTTTTATTTTGCTACTCAGATGCATATTAATCTAGTCAATCTAATGGAAATAAATGACAATTCATCTTTACGCCTTTATAGACCCTACTCACAAATGTTTCACCTCGTTTTTTTTTTTTTCTAAACAGTATTTTTTCTTTTCTTTCTTTTCTTTTCTTTTTTTTTCAGTTATGGCTACTGTGATGTGTCTCTAACACACTTAGCTTTATCTACCTCCACCTCATAAATGCTTGGATTAAAAACCACACACTAGGCCGGGCGTGGTGGCCTTTAATCCCAGCACTCAGGAGGCAGAGGCAGGTGGGTTTCTGAGGTCGAGGCCAGCCTGGTCTACAAAGTGAGTTCCAGGACAGCCAGGGCTATACAGACAAACCCTGTCTCAAAAAACAAAAATACAAAAACAAAAACAAAACAAAACAAAAAAACCCACACACTAAATACATAGCTGATGTTTGAGGTTTTATTAGTGTATATTTGTGGGCAAAGTAATGATCATCACAATTTTTTTGTATTTTGAGTCTAATTATCCTTTAGCATTTCTTTTCTCTGAAGTAAATCCCTCCCTCTTCCCAGATAGTGCTGTGATACTTTAATTTCAAACGTATGTGTGTGTGTGTGTGTGTGTGTGTGTGTGAGAGAGAGAGAGAGAGAGAGAGAGAGAGAGAGAGAGAGAATTTAGATTTTACATATTAGAGAAAAGATTGTTTTTGTCGTTCTGATTGTGTATGATTCATCAAGACCGTCTATATTTCAATGGCATAGTTTTACTTTTTTATAGATGAGTGAAATTATATTTGTTATGTAGAATTTCTCATTTCTTTCATCCTTCAGTGGATATGTAGGCTGGTTGCACTACTTTGATATTTTAAATAGTATCATAATAAATGTGGAGGAGCCACTATCTCTGGAGAATTTGAGGGATATGCCCAGAAGCATTATAGTTGTATCTTGTGGTAGTTCGAATTTGAATTTACTAGTGTAAATAAGGTAACATCTAATTGAATTGTGGCCAAGATGGTTCATGGAAATCACAAAATCTCAGGTGATCGTCAAGGTTGTTTTGTCTCCATAAACTGTTGCTAAGGCCCAACTCCCACCCACATATCTCACTGAATGCACAGAAGTTTAGATGGTGTTTAACTAGAGCCTTCAACCCTACAGACTAGTATTTATAGTACTGGAATGTACTATGCATGCTACCAAGGGTGGGGGAAAAAGATAAGCAGAAACCTAGTGTACTGGCTAATTTTGTGTCAACTTGACACAGCTGGAGTTATAACAGAGAAAGGAGCTTCAGTTGAGGAAATGCCTCCATGAGATCCAACTGTAAGGCATTTTCTCAATTAGTGATCAAGGGGGAAAGGCTCCTTGTGGGTGGGACCATCTCTGGGCTGTTAGTCTTGGGTTCTATAAGAGAGCAGGCTGAGCAAGCCAGGGGAAGCAAGCCAGTAAAGAACATCCCTCCATGGCCTCTGCATCAGCTCCTGCTCCCTGACCTGCTTGAGTTCCAGTCCTGACTTCCTTAGGTGATGAACAGCAGCATGGAAGTATAAGCCGAATAAACCCTTTCCTCCCCAACTTGCTTCTTGGTCATGATATTTGTGCAGGAATAGAAACCCTGACTAAGACACCTAGCTTAAATCCTTAAATTTACTGTGGAGTCCTGATTACATTATATACTGCTCCAATAATGGCATACAAGTTGTTGGAGTAACCATGCACTATCTTCTCAGGGATATTCCATAGCTGACATTGCTCATGTGCCTAAAAGCCTTGGACTAGATAGGTCATGGGGCTAGAAGAAAACCAAATATTGCCCCTAGCTAAAGGAATATAACAATATAATGACTCATAAGAACATTCTGCTATATCCATAGATCACTGCTTTGTTTTGTTTTGTTTTCAGCCATCTTTAGAGACGTTTCCAATTGCAGTAGATGGGAACAAACTCAGAGACCCACAATTGAACAATGTGCAGAAAGTGAGAGACTGTGGAACTCCTGTCTCCATCAAACCACTCCCCTGTGGACACAGGGATCTTTGTGTGTGTGTGTGTGTGTGTGTGTGTGTGTGTGTTTTGGGGGGGGGGAGGTTCAAGTGCAATTATTTTATTTTGTTTTTATTTTTTATTAGATATTTACTTTATTTACATTTCAAATGTTATCCACTTTCCTATTTTCCCCTCAGAAAATCTCCTATCCTCTTCCCTCTCCCCCTGCTTCCCAACCTACCCACTCTCACTTCCTGGCTCAGGCATTCTATACTGGGACATAGAATGTTCACAGGACCCAGGGCCTCTCCTCCCATTGATGACCAACTAGGCCATCCTCTGCTACATATGCAACTAGAACCACAAATCCCCCTGGGTGTTTTCTTTGATTGGTGGTTTAGTCCCAGGGAGCTCTGGGATTGCTGGTTAGTTCTTATTGTTGTTCCTCCTAGGGGGCTGCAAACCCCTTCAGCTCCTTGGGTACTTTCTCTAGCTTCTTCATTGGGGGACCAGCTTGGAATTTTCTTTCTTTCTTTTTTATTTCTTTTCTTTTGTTGCATATTTTCTTTATTTACATTTCAAATGTTATCCACTTTCCTTGTTTGCCCTCTGAAAATCCCCTAGCTCATCCACCCTCTGCCTGCTCATCAACCCACCCACTCCAGCTTGCCTTTCCTGGCATTCCCTTCTAATGGGGCATGAAGCCTTCACAGGACCAAGGGCGTCTCCTCACATTGATGCATAACAAGGTTATGATCTGCTACATATGCGGCTGGTGCTGTAGCTCCCTCCATGTGTACTCTTTGGTTAGTGGTTTAGTCCCTGGGAGGTCGGATTGGTTGATATTGTTGTTCTTTCTATGGGCTTTTAAACCCCTTCAGATGCTTCAGGCCTTTCTCTAACTCCTCTATGGGAATCCCAAACTCAGTCCTATGGTTGGCTGTGAGCATCTGCTTTTGTATTTGTCAGGATCTGGCATTAGTGTCCTGTCAGCAAGCACTTCATGGCATCCGTTTCTAAGACCTTTAATAAGGCTGGTTTTTATATATAAGTATTGCTTAATTTTGACTTTATCAGGGAATGTTTTATTTTCTCCATTTATGGTGATTGAAAGTTTTGCTGGATATATTAGTCTGGGCTGCTATCTGTGGACTGATAGAGTACACAGGACAGCTGTTATGGCTCATCTGGCTTTTAGATTCTTTATTAAGAAGTCAGGCATAATTCTAATAGATCTGTCTTTTTTGTTACTTGGCCTTTTTCCTTTACTGCTTTTAATATTCCTTGTTCTGTATATTTAGTGTTTTGATTATTATGTGGCAAGGGCACTAATGTCTGATCCAATGTATTTGGTATTTTTATGTTTCTTGTATCTATACAGGCATCTCTACCTTTAGGTTATGAATTTTTTTTTCTATGCATTTGTTGAAAATATTTACAGGATTTTTGAGTTCAGTTTCTTCTTCTTAATTCTTATTATTCCCAAGTTTGGTCTTTTCATAGTATCCTGAATTTACTGGAATTTTCTTTGTCAGATTTTTTTTTTTTAGATTTTTTTGTTTTACTATTTTCTTTGACTAATAAATCCATTTCTTCTATCATATCTTCAGTGCTTGAGACTCTATTTTACCTCTTTTATTCTGTTGATGAGGCATTCCCCTGTAGTTTTTTTTTGAATTCTTAATTTTTTCTTCTCCAGCAATTCTTCAGTTTACATTTTCTTTATTGATTTCTGTTTTCATTTTCAGATCTTGAAGAGCTTTTCTTTCTTCAACTCATCCTTTCTTTATTCTTGGTTTTCTTTGAGGTGTAATTTATTTTTGTCAAATGTCTTTGTTTTTCTTAAATTTTTAAGGAATTTATTCCTTTCCTCTTTATAATCTTCATATATTTGTCTAAGAATTTAAAGGTCTTTTATAATATCACAACTATGTTAGACTATTCAGGGCCTGCTGTGGTAGGATCTCTGGCTCTAGAGCAGACAATTTGTCCTGGCTGTTATTGTGTTCTTATGCTGGTTGTTGTATAGGCACCTGGGTTTGTGGTGATTATAGGTATAGGTGCTGATTTCAGTGTCTTTGTTGGGTGGGTCATTTGTTTCTTGGTTTCCTTTTTTTTTTTTTTTTTTTTTGATTTTCAGAGTGGAATAATTATGTGTGGTCTCTTTTCCTGGTCTGCTCAGCCAGTGTGTTCACAGAAAATGCCTTCTGGTGTTGGGTGCTGGGCTACAGCCACTATTGGGGGAGGAATGTGTGAATAGGATGGTCTGTGGGATGCACAGGAGGTATAGAGAGCTGGGAAGGGTGCTGCAAACAGTGCTCTGTTGCAGCACTTGGAATGATTGAGAAAGATTGTGTCAGCTGGGAGAACAGAGGTAGCCATGAACAGCAGGTAGACTAGCTGGTCTTCTGGCAGCTATGCTTTTTGGTTAACCAGTGGATATCTGTCAGAGTTGGGAATTGGGACATAGAGACATTATTTAGACAAGGGAAGCTAAGAGGGGATTGTCTTTGGGATTCATAGGAGACATAGACAGAGTTGAAATTGGCTACACCTGTAGTTCTGTTGCTAGGGAAGAGCCTGAGAGGCTGGGTCTGGGGAAACAGAAAGCAAAAAATGTTCTTTTGACAGCCTATATGGTCTTTTGGGGCTTTTTATTTGTTTTGTTCTTTTGGATGGATAAGGAGGATCTGGTAGAAGAGGGAAGGGAGATCGTGATCAGAATATATTTTATGAATAAATGATGCTATTTCCTAAACTTTTACAGCCTTTTGCAATATTTTTCTTAAGTTCTACTTTCAATAGACTAATAATAAAAAAAGACCCTGAACTCCAAATCTGATAGAGGAAACACTTGGAGATAAAAGCATAGGAAATATGCTCTGCAAAGGACTGCGAGAATTTAGGAAATAAAAGCATGGAATAAATGTAACTGAAAATTAAAGGCTTCTGCACAGCAAAGCAAACAGTTCATAGAGTTAAGAGGCTGCATAATGAAAAAAAGCCTTTGTTAACTGAACATCCAAAATGGTCTAATGTCTAGAATATATAAAGAACTCTACAAAATAGTTTGGAGCTTGCTCTTATGTCAAATTTCAGCCCTCCGACCAAAGTCTTATTATCTCAGAATCTCAAGTTCTGCCTACTAACTTAAAATTTTAAATTTTTCTCCCTTTTGATGCTTGAAAGGTTATAAAACCCAATGTTTTTTGCTTACAACATTTAAACAAACATCCTTTTCCTCTCTTTAACTTTTTTCTTCTCTCATATATTACATCCTTATGGCAGTATACTCTCCATTCCTCCCAGCCCCTTTTCCCAACTCCTCTCTCCCCCAAACTCATCTCCTCTTCTACTTCTCCCTCCAGTAAAATAAGAGCAGACATCCCAGAGATATTCACCAAAGATGATGCAACAAGATACAATAAGATGTACCAAGTCCTCATATCACAGCTAAATGTGGCAACCCAATAGAAGGAAATGTGTCCCAAGAACAGGCATTGCCCTCATTTCAATTGTTGGATGTCTCAGAAGAGCACCAAGCTACATAACCATAAAATATATGCTGAGGACCTATCTCAGACACATTCATGTTCCATGCTTGTCAATAGAATTTCTGTCAGCCCCTATGGGCCATACTTAAGTTGCTTCTGTGTACCATATTCTTGTGGTGTCCTCTATATATCAAATGTATAAAATTCATCTTCACTCTCTTTGGCAGGATTACATGAGCTCCACTTATTGTTTGGCTGTGTTTTTCTACATAATCTCCTACCTGCTGTTGGATGCAGTGTCTCTGATGAAACTGGGCTAGGCACCGATCTCTGACTTCCATTGACTTTTATTTTCATTTCTTTCCTTTTAACCAATCACATTTGGTTCTATCCTGGGTTTATGAGCTTAATTGTTTCTGGTTACTGGCCATAGAAGGAGTATCAGGCATGTGTTCTCTCTCACAGTGTGAGCCTCAAATTGGGTAAGTTGTGAATTGACAGTCCCACAATTTCTGTGCCACTATTGCCCCAACATGTGCTGCAGACAGAACAGATTATAGGTCAAAAGTTTTGTGGTTGGGTTGATGTCCCAGTCCTACTGTTAGGAGCCTTACCTGATTATTGAAGATGGCCAGTTTAGGCTCTGAATCGCCCATTATTAGGAGACTTCACTAGGATTATTGCACTAGATTCCAGAAAGTTTCCACTTCACTAGGTTACTACATCGCCCCTCAATCCCAACCATCTCTCCAAGGTCTTTCTTCCACAGTCTTTCCCACCCCGATTGATCCCTCCTGTTCCCATTTCTATTCACCACCAATCCACACAAAAATCTATTTTATTTCCACTTTCCAAGTTTTTTACATAATAGCTAATGTCCACCTACAAGTGAGTATATAATGTTTCTCTTTCTAGGTCTGGTTTACCTCATTATATATATATATATATATATATATATATATATATATATATATAATTCCATCCATTTTCCTGGAAATGTCATGATGCTGCTTTTGTTTAAACAGCTGAACATATTCCGTTGTGTAAATGTAGCACAAAATCTTTTTTCCATTTTTCAGTATACTCATACTGCAACTATGGCAATCAATATGGTAGTTCTTCAGAAAAATTGGGAATCTTAATACCCAGCTATACCAAGCTTGGGCATGTACCCAAAGTATGTTCCATGCTGCCACAAGGACACTTGTTCAACCATCTGTGGCTTAATTCACAAAAGAGACCAAATTACCATATGCTTTTCTTTTATAGGATGAATCTTAAACAGTGTACATTGTAAAGACTCCTGGCTTGCATGATGAAAATGTCTACTCTTTGAGGTTCTGTAATCTTAGTTTACAGATACCTGCTTGTGTTAGCCAGCATACTATTTCATACCTTAGATCAACTTTTGAATATTTTCATAAATTTTAAGTTGATTTTATTCACTACCCATAAACCACTTACTGTCTATCTTTAATTTATTTTTCCTCTGACACATCAGTAGAACTACTCTTTTGTCATTTTCTATCATTTTACTGTTGATTTCTAATATCTAATTAACTCACATGTTTTCATACCTTTCTCTTTCTGCTGAGTAAAGTGAATAGAGACAGAAAGGAAGCAAATATTTGGTGGAGAGTTCCTTAATTGCCCTGCAGTGTATAAAGATGGTAAAATAGTCTCCTCTTGTGGCTATGATCTTCAAGAACTTTTTCCCTTCATAATTGGTTTTATGAAGGTTTTATCAGACTGTAGAAATGTATTGCTAAGTGATGGAATGTTTACTTGGTGTGCAGAGAGCCATAGGGTCAATCCCCAGAACTAAGAAGAAAATTTCTGTTCTAATGGTACATCCTTACAATATCCTAAGATGAGGCAGGGTTATGAGTTGAAGACCAGCTGGAAAAAGAGAGTAAATTCAAGGTAAGCATGGGCAATTTTATGAGATTCTGAAAAACTTTAAAAAGTTGGAAATCAGTGGGGTAGAATGCAAATATTATTAATAGTGAAGTTTTTGCTTAGAATGTCTAACCAGTAAATTTAATCTTAGTATTTCTTATGCACATACAAAAATATATATAGCCTAGTGTTACAGTTAGTAAGAAGTTAGTCTCTGTTCTCTCTCAGTATTTCATACTCTATCCAAGCCACTGTTTCAGATTAAAGTTCGTTATATTATAGAGTATTTTTAGCTTGATTTCATGAGACTTAGAAACATAAAGTTGGTTCTGCTGTTGAATGTGGCTGTGTAAGCAGCTATTAACCTTCTAGATTTATGAACAATGATTCCTGTGAGCAAGTTTAATGTGTAGTAATTATATTTAAATGACAGCAGGTATGAGGAGTAAAGTGCATTTTTATTTATCCCCAAATTCCTCTTACATGTTAATAAGGTGTTTGCTCATACCATCCATGTGTAATAATAGGCTTAAAATATTCAGTTGGGGAAAAAAGACTTACCTTCCACTGCACTTTAACTCCTGCTATCTCTTGCTACAAATCAGAAGTTGCACTTTAGGAATGAAACCTGCAGGGGAGAGGTCAACCAATTTCTCTGGAGAGCAATGGGCAACTGTCTTTAGAACTTTTTAACATAAATGATGAGTTGGTACATTAGGAGAGGAAAGGATAACAGCTTTACCTGGAGGCATACACACACGCACACACACACAGAGCACACACACACACACACACACACACACACACAGAGGTGGGGGAGGAGAGGAGAGGGGAGGGGAGGGGAGGGGAGGGGAGGGGAGGGGAGGGGAGGGGAGGGGAGAGGAGAGGAGAGGAGAGGAGAGGAGAGGAGAGGAGAGGAGAGGAGAGGAGAGGAGAGGAGAGGAGAGGAGAGGAGAGGAGAGGAGAGGAGAGGAGAGGAGAGGAGAGGAGAGGAGAGAGAATGAGATGTCTTTCAGGGAATTCCAGATGAGGTAAGCAGTACAAATAGGAGTGAGGAATAAGCTGCATAGCTGGATAGCAGCATTCATTAAATAGTTGACATGGATATTGGTACTGACACTGTCCAACCAGGATCTGCTACTGTTGTTTCAATGTTCCAGGCTTACTCTGAACTTCTGTTCTCCCAGCTGTACATTGAGGTCTTGGTATGCTTCTTATAGCTGATGCCCTACCATTACTGATGCATTCTTGTTTCACCTCCTGAGAACTCAGTTCATTAGGGTAAAGGAATTTTGGGGTTGTCCCCAGAACTAGACTATGAAGCTTTGAGGGGTAAGCTTGATAGGCCAACATTTTTTACATATCTGTCTTTACTTCAGAAATTTATTTTCCTCTTTAAGGCTGGGGTTATAAGGATGCAAAAAATGAGAAAAATCACATTATCTCACAAATTTAAAAAGACTAATATTTAAAAGGCTTGGACAGTATTTATAGTAAAATCTGTTGCTAGAAAATGCACTTAAGCATTAGTTTACTTATATCCACCTCATTCTTTTACTTATTAAAGGTTTTGTCATATATTTAAATTTCAAACACTATCCAATACCCTCATTTTGATTTTTCTGCTGGGATTTAAGTAATTGTACCTACTGTGATAGCTTTTCTTGGTTGTCAACTTTAAACCCAAATAGCTGTGTATAGCTGTGAGGTATTTTGTCTTCATTAAATAATTTGAGGTTTAAAGACTCCCTTTTCATCTGGTGGGCAGTTACATCTTAATCTGGGTAACACCTTCTGGTGGCAACCTATATACAGAATGAAAGAAGAAATAATATCTCTCTCTCTCTCTCTCTCTCTCTCTCTCTCTCTCTCTCTCTCTCTCTCTCTCTCTCTCTCTCTCTCTCCTTGCCTTGCTCTAGCTGAAATATCCATTCCTTTGTTGGCTCACTTCTTTGGGATTTTGCAATGTCTACAAAGTAGCTGATATCTCTCGCCTTTTGGAATGAACAACTACCAGATTTATGGACTTTACATTAAGAGACAACAGAGAAGCATTGTTGGACGAGCTGAACCAAAGCTTCTAAGCCACTATAATAAATCATAAGTCATATATATATATACATAAATATATATATATGCAATGTGCGTGTGTGTGTGTGTGTGTGTGTGTGCGTAGTATAAGTTCTATTCTATTAAAGAACTCTGACTAATATACCTGCTAAGGTCCCTCTGGGGAATGACCTTATCTTTCCTTTCCTTTATTTTTATCTATTTTCCTTTTCTATATAAAGGGAAATAACCTTTGTTTATTTGAGATAACATTCTTCCCATGGGGTATTGTGAGATAATGAAAGGTCTTACCTTTTTCTCTGTTTCAGAAATTGAATGTGGCCCCATGATTCCTGAGCAGCTTGGAGACATGATCCTATCACCCAGGTGAGTGGTGAAGTCTTGGTGTAATGCTTAGGAACAGAGAGCACTCAGTAACATCTGACCTTATATTCTGCTGTTAGCTCTGGCCCTGATTAGGTGATGTGTTATGATTGAGAGCACCTGATTCTAGCTGATGGCACATCATATGGGGCTTAAACAGACAAATCCCCTCCTTCTCTGAATGTAGTGAGCCCTGCATGAGGAGAGTGCTGCTGCAAGGGAGAAAGGAATCGTAGTTGTGGGGAATTGTAGGCTGGTTTCCAGTTGAGCTGAGGTTTGAACCCCAAAGTCATAATTCACCTTCATGACACAGTAGGCATTACCTGATGCTCCTGGGACTCTGGCTCCTGCCTAAGTTACCACCGCCCATGACCCCTACAAGACAAGCATGGCTAGAAGTCAATTAGGCAATGGTCCACGCTTCTGACCTTCAGGCTAAACTCCTCCCCAGTTACCTAGCAACAGCGAAGACCATAAAAAGGGCTGTTCAACCCCACCTAGCTCTCTTACTTGTCTCTCTTACTTGTCTCCCTCTTACCCCTCACTCTCACCCTCTCTCCCCTCTCTTTGTCTTCTCTCCTCTTTCCTCTCTTCCCCCCCTCTCTTTCTCTCCCTCCCTCCCTCTCTCTCTCCCTTCTCTCTTTTCCCCTGCATTTCTAAAACCATAGAATGTCTCTGCTCATCAAGGCCCACTACACTTGGAGGATGGGACAGACTTCCTCCTAATGAGCTGTTTCTAATCTCCCATTAGAAGGCCTTCCTGTGCTCGGGTCAAGATCCACAATGCGCACTCTTGCAGGTTTTGGGAACCTCTCTTCCTTCATCCCTCTCTCCTATAACCCTGGCAGCTTTAGCAAAGTAGCTCCGGGGTCCCCAGGTAGGGCTGCCCCTGGCCACTCTCTGAAGAATGGGATAGAGGAATGCTCTCCCACGCCTGACTGACCAGAGAATAGGTGGAACTCTGGCAGGATGTGGGTATTTTCCCTTCCCCCTCTTCCCTTGGGCCCCCCTTTTTTAGTTCCCACACCTAGTAACTCCAGTCCAGCTTTTCTGGGTGTAATCACACTATTGTATTCTTCTTCTTCTTCTTCTTCTTTTTTTTTTTTTTTTCTAGGAAATAGATCCTCACTAGAAGTCGAGCATTTTTTTTCTCCATTCTCAGACTAGGGCAGGGTGCACGCAGAGAAAGTGAGAAAAGGAGCACTGTCCTCAGATATAAGCCAGCTTCTAGATGCTGATATTGCTAATACTAGTAGAGGTTAAGGGAAGTCATACATCAAAGTCCCAGTCATAGGATAGCATGGGTTAATGGCCAATGTATAGAAGAATCACGAGTCAGCAAATCTGTAGAGCTCCCACGGCTCATGAGATCGACCAGGGGAGATCTTTTTCAGGATCTATATCTTTTAACCCCATAGATTAAGAGTACAGGTGTGACTGATAAATGCAGATATCAAGTTTGTCAACCATGATGTTAGAGTTGGTATGGTCTAGAAGGCTTTACTCCAAGCTAACTCCTTTTACACTGACTGTTAAGATAATACTTGGTTTATTAAGCAGAAAGATAAGCCGATTGCCTTCAGGGATTTATAATTAGCTCCGGCTTTGGACTCTTTTGAAATAAGAAAGAAGGTATTGGTTTCTAAAGAAGAAGACAGCCCTGTGTGTTGGACATTTTCTTTTTATTCTACATTTTTTGTCAACTGTTCTGTTTTGTTCACACTTTTAATCAGCAAAAAAGCATGAAAGGGATTATTTGAAGTCAGGTAGTGGTGGTGCATTCTTTTAATCCCAGCACTTGGGAGGCAGAGGCAGGCAGATTTCTGAGTTCGAGGCCAGTCTGGTCTACAAAGTGAGTTCCAGGACAGCCAGGGCTACACAGAGAAACTCCCCCCACCCTACCCCCCTATCGGAAAAAAAAAAGAAAACCTTCAAAGTGTGTGTGTGTGTGTGTGTGTGTGTGTGTACTCAATCTCCAAGGTAGAATCCTAGAAATGCAGCCTCTTCAGCAGTGGGAGTTAACAAGCATCCACATGACAGAGAAGTACGGTAGTGTGAAGAAATGGTAAGCAAGCATGGGGTTTCAAGGAAAGCACTTGGCAGCCATTAATAACTGGAGATTCTGCAGGCACTGCTGGAGGATGGCACATAGTATACTTCTATTGTCCTACACCTAGAAAACAAGGTCATACTTTCCAACCAATCTTTCAACAGCTCCAACAGGCTCATCATAGAGTAATTGAACAAGCAAGAAGCTGTAGAAAGGGAAACAGAGGAATATAATCATAGAAAAATGATGAAACATTTACTCCAAGATCATTGTCTTCTACAGTGAGATTTACGATTAAATATTGGGAAAACTGGGGGATGGGGTTAAGTACTATAACTAATCTAACAGACCTGGCCAAGGCATAGTCCTGCCCACCATGGCTTCTATTTCTGCCATCTTCTAACAAGGAGCGGTTATCATTCATCCCTGTCATTTCCAATATCCAGAGGGAACTGGTATGGATTCCATGGGATGGCCTGCTTCAAGGCATCCTATGGATAGTCTTGGAATTGTATTTATGTTTTTATCTTGGGAAAGACTGCCTTGCCTCAGAAGCCTCACTGTTATACGAATATAAGCTGATTGAAAAAAAATTGAGACAATGACTTTATATCTTCTGCACATGTGCCTGTGTGGAGTCAAGTTGGAATCTGACCCAAGAAGTTCCAGGAAGACCCAAGACATTGAGTAGAGGTAGAGGTGTCATGCTTTAATCTTGGTTTCCTTGCTGCTTTAAGAGGAACCAATGAAACTTAGTGAAAGCCACCTTTTACTGCCTATTAAATTATATATGTGTGTGTGTGTGTGTGTTCACCAATCAGTAATTCTGTAGTAATTTTTACAACAGTATATTTCTAGTACAAAAATGTGTTTTCATTTCTTTCTAAACTTATTCTTTAATCTAATAACTCTTGCTTAAGAACAATTAAAATTAAATGTTTTTCTGCCTATTTCACAGTCTGAAATAAGACATAGTTTCAACATATCCAGTGTGGAATTATATATAAAAAGTTAATATCAGTCTCAAATCCAGTCCATGATGACTTTTCTGGGTCTCTTTTGTTCATTGTAAGAACTGTTAAGTATGAGTGGCTTTGCTTCCCTTCACTGGGATGCTGAGTATTCCCTCTCTACCAGAACTTTGCAGTAAGTCAGTCACCACATCTCCTGGGTTTTACTGCACTACTGTCATAGCTCCTTAAAAGCTTAATGAAGCTCAGGCATACTCATGAGCGTTTGAAAGCAGTCCCACTGGCATTTCTTGTTCCATATTTTTGAAAGGAAGACTTGTCTTTAGGGTGCAATTCTAACATTACCAGGATCTGTCTCTGGTATTCCCTCAATACTTTGCTCCCTATGAATTCAGATGAGAGAACAGTCTGTAGTGTTGAATGCAGATGAAATTTTAACAGAATAATATGAGCCCCTGTCAGTGGTTAGAATGGATGATGGCTAGAGGGACTTTTGTGGAATCTCAAAGGTTGATATTGGATTAGAGGATATTGTTTAAATCTCCATGGTTAAACACAAAGATCCTTTAGTAAATCACTCTCTCTCTCTCTCTCTCTCTCTCTCTCTCTATATATATATATATATATATATATATATATATATATAAATATATATATAATGTTATTATCATCATTTTAAGAATTAGTAAACTGAAAAAAATGGTTTGATACAAGTAAAATAGATTACATAAAATTACTATATAGTTTCCCTTTAAACCTAGAGAAAGAAAACATGGTAGGTTGTCTTCTGTTTTAGTTCTTCTATCAAGATGCATATCACTATGGAAAATATAAAAATGGCTGGAGCATGTCCTGGTTTAAGGCAACATCATCTTCTCTGGAGAATGAATTGACATATTTTCTTCATAATTTTACCACTGTCATATTTATCACACATACAAGTGCACACACACACACACACACACACATATGGAAAACATGTTTCATTTAACTCAAGCTCTTGTTTTGAACAGTTTCAAAATTTTCTGAATTAGTAACAAGAAAAGTCCTATTAAATACTACAAATGCATGGTAACTGTACATTCATTTATACTAAATACAGTGTATGTGTAGAGAATATTTCTTCTGAGAATTTAGAAGATACTAATTATATTAATCTTCATAGTGGTAAAGTCAATAATTTTTATTTGATTAAAAATTTTCACATAAACCAAGATGAAAATACTAAAGTTTCTTTTACATTGTCATTGTTTCCACTTCCTAGCTATTAATGATTATATAAAATCAATTAAATTAATTCAGAAAAAATCACATTAGGATCATTTTCATTGTCTTCTAATAAAACCATGAATATTGTTCAAATTAAAATCACAGAAAATCAAATCAAAACCAAGTCCAAATACAAAATCTGGATATAAACCAAAAACCAATGAAAAAATCTGATCAGAACATTAACTAAATATCAACTAATATAACTAACATAAAGCACAAGTAATTTTTACATAATAATAGATGAAATAATATTAGCATATTTAGTTACTCTTACATATTTATTTTATGTTTTATTTTTTTTTGTATGTATTTTGCCTGAATGCTTGTCTGTGCACTCTGTACATACGTGATGCCTATGGAGGCAAGAAGTAAGTATAAGATTTCTAGGAAATGGACTTGTAGACAGTTGGGAACTACCATTTGGTTGCTGGAATTTGAAATTGGATTTTCTAGAAGAGAAGCCAAATTTCTAAACTACAGTTTTGTATTTCTATCCCTTTAACTTATATTTAAATGAATGTACAAGCCTAGCTTGTTCCTAATCAAATATTCTTTCATTCATTTTTAATTACTTGTTTATTTATTAATTAAATTACTTATTTATTAGTATATAGTCCAAGTAGTCCTTGAACTGCTTTATTCTTGGCTCAGTCTCCAAGTGCTAGGATTTAGGATGTATAGCTCCTTGCCAGTTTGTTCATTTATGAGACAATTTGGCACTCACTTTGTTTCATGTTTCACTGAGTCTTTAAATTGTGAATTATGGTTTGAAATGTATAATACAGCAAATTAAACCAGTGCCTCATGAGCTTTCTATTTTAAGGGTGCAATCATATATAATATTCTATATAAATAAAATTTAAAAACACTGGTATGAAAGCTCATTTTAAGAGTCATAGTCCTCCTACTGCTCATTAGATCTCAAGGCTCACTTTTCTTATGTAATAGTAAATCTCCGTCAATGTTTCCTTACAGTTTACCACCTTTACTCCATCCCAGAAAACATCAGTATACATTTTATGTATTTTAATTTATCTTACCGTATATGTATGATTATATAGCATCTTTTTGTCTGTGCATGACTTATCTCATTAAACATGTTGTTCTCTCAGTTAATCTGTGGATTTTACAAAGGACAAATATAGTTCAGTACACATTTAACAAAATTATGTAATATGGTATTTTATGGAGTGAATAATTTACTACATTTTCACTTTGTTGGCTATTGTGAATAAAGCTTAATATGCCTATGTAAGTTCACTTATCTCTTCAAGGAATTTGGGGATCATGTAAACTTTTATCTTAATTTTTGAGAGATCCTAATGTCATGCCGTCTTCATAATATCATCCATAATTTTTTAAATATACTTTTCATATACCTATTACCCATTTCTACTTCTTCATTGGAAATAAATCATTCATTTAGTTCTTTACTCCACTTTGCATTTCTGTAAAATAATCTCAATTGTGTGTATTTTTAGAAATCACATAATGTACCAAATGAGTTTATTAAAAATTCAGAATTAACATTTTCACAATACAATCCTTGAAAATTTTCAGACACATATAAATTACAAATTGTTCAAGAGGCTCAAAACTGGATCAAGCAGACACTGTATTTTAATTTCTATTAGTGTTAGTCAGCTTTGTATCCTTAAATGAAAAACAAAGAAGTTGAATTTATAAGAAGCAGTTTATTTTTGCTCACATTTTAGGAGGCTTTAATCGCGGGTGTTTATTTCAGATCTGCTGTGGGGATTGTATTTCATTGCAGAATTGGGATAATGGCAGAGAAATCCCCACAAGCCTCACTGCCTTCTTGGGGCAAAGTGGGCACTCACAGAAAGAAGTTGTAGCCTTCCATGGACTAACCTCATGTTTTAATTTTCTTTTCTTTTCTTTTCTTTTCTTTTCTTTTCTTTTCTTTTCTTTTCTTTTTTTTTTTTTGGTTTATTTATTTATTTATTTGTTTGTTTGTTTTGATTTTTTTATTACATCTTTTCCTCAATTACATTTCCAACGCTATCCCAAAAGTCCCCCATACCCCCCCTACTTCCCTACCCACCCATTCCCATTTTTTTTTGGCCCTGGCGTTCCCCTGTACTGGGGCATATAAAGTTTGCATGTCCAATGGGCCTCTCTTTTGCATGTAAACATAGTAGAACTTGTGAACTGTCATCTTAACCACAGGAATGAATTCTTTAGGTAGATAAACAAAGTTCAGGGATAGGGCCTAGAGAAGGGTCTTTGATAAGCATAAGGATAAATCCTATTGGTAGAGGATCCAAAGTACATAGGACATCTTTCATAGTGATGTGTTCTATTCAATGAGACACAAAGTTCAGGATCAGGACCTAAAGAATACTCAGGATATTAAAGGAATTTCCAGTGGGAGCAGGATCCTAATAGACTATCAAAGATGCATCAGGTTGACTGACCATTTTTACTCTAGCATTCCAAGTGACCAGGCATCATTTATTTCTCTACATTGAATAAAATAGTCCCACATGATTATCAGTCCTTGTTTCTCCAACACTTATTATAAGGTAGCTTCCTACAGTATAAAATTGAAGTCAAAGTCCTATGATTGCCTTTTGAGAAGCACTATCAGTGACTTGCTATCTTCCCTCTAGTTTCTATTCAGTGGCTCCCTACTAAAAGGTCCCACTATTCCCCAAGAGTACCAATCAAGATTTCTCCATAGTCCAATCACCTGTTGCATCATCTTTCTGATGTGTAAGTCCACATCATGTTGTCCATTCCTATAGAGAATAATTACCATGACTATGTCAGTGCTTCCTCCTGTGACTCTGCTTCCTTTCATCAATGAAGAGAAAGAAAACATAAACAAGGAAGTTCAGTGTTGGCTCCTTTCAAGTACTTAGTTTTCTTCATAGAAATCTGCCCTTTAAAAATATTCTGAAACTAATTTAATAAAGCACTGAGTGAGACAAAGATCAGAATGACTTTATTGTGCAGCCAGAACAAATGAGATGATGGACTTCCACACTTTGGATCTGAATATATTTTAATGCAGGTTACAATGGATATTTTCTGAAATGTTCTTTTCCTCAAATTTCTCTGCTTTCATTAAAACTATTGAAGACAATGATTTGCTTGACTAGGAAATCCATGTGAGAGAAAACTCCCTGAATGTGAACGTGAATACATTGTTTCTTAGAACCTTAGCAAACACCACTGTGAGACTCTTCAGAAGCTGACATTGTTACTGTTAGGATTTTTGCAGTGATAGTAGGGCCAAGGATTGTCACAGGGATCACACCACAGAACAAACCTCAGGCAAGAGATTTTTCTGGGACTGGAGATAATGTGAAAGGCTCCCTTTGACCAGGAGAACAAGAGAGAGAGACAGAGACAGAGACACACAGAGAGATAGAAACAGAGAGAGAGAGACAGACAGAGAGAGAGAGAGACAGAGACAGAGACAGAGACAGAGACAGAGATACTATGGTGGAGAAACAATAAATCATGACAAGAGTGGAAAAATGTCACATTGAAATAACTTGTCACATTGGCCTTTAATAATGATCTGGCATGTGGGCTCTGAGTTGTTAAAGGTGTGTGTGTGTGGGGGGGGGACCTGTTTCTGTAATGTAGGTAGTTCCTAACAACCACTCTAAAAATTTCAGAGTTTTCTCAGAAGAAAATTACCCAATCATTGTAAGATTAGTCCTAATGGAAAATAATTTTTATATGATTACACTTTGTTTTATAAAAGAATCAGTGTTCTTAGATATAACTCAGATAATTATTTAAATGATGGTTATTGTTTTAAGAAAGATTTGTAGAAACACAGAATTAAAGAATGTTAAAATGTGAGCCTTAAATTAATGGTAGCCATATCACACCTTAGTTTCTGAGAACCTGGTACTCGGTTCTCCAGGCTGGGATTTTCAATGATCAGTGCTGTTCTAAATTAACTGGCTCTTCCTAGGGCAACAGCTAACAGTCCACAACTCAGGCAGGTACCTCAGTACATATTGCTAGAGGCCAGTCATTATTCCAAAATGAACATTTGGAAATACTGATTCTGTTCTTAGTGAAGGAACCTGCACCAGCAACAAAGGAGCAAATCATCTCTGCTACCAAGAGAGGAAGCCAGTGAGCAGGCGAGAATGAACTCTCTTCTATCTGGGCTGTTACCTGAGGTACCTCTCACAATCATGGTGGCCTTACCACATCAGTCAAGGCAAATTACAAGTCTTTAGCTGAAACTCCTTCCACAGGTATAAATTATGGCCGGTTGGCGTTAAAACAAACTGTCAAAGTTACTACCTTTAGGGAAAAATGAGTTTTGAGAATAACCCATGCCCTCCAGAAGCACATTTGTAAGGAAAGGATGATTCTGGTGTAGGCCAGTCCTAGATCCTGGGGAATGCACAGAGGCTCTCATCCTGGCTTTCATTTTCTTCTGATTGCTCAGTAGTGTGAACCAGAGGAGTGTTCCCTGGCCACACTGTTCCCTGGCCACAGGTATGACTCCAAGGTTCTTCATGGTGGCTTCTTCCTAGGAGAGGGCCAGAATCCATACATAAGGGTAAGCCACAGCGAGGATGACAACCCTGGCATTGCCCCTTATGACATGGATCCATCTTTAGGGAGCAAGAGCAGGAAGAGGCCTGTGAAACACCTGAGATGGCATGGCATCGACTGCAAGGCTGAGGCTCTGTGTACACTTGTCCAAGTGTGCCTAGCTGCTTTTGTTTTAGTTAATTCCAAGTGTAGTCAAGATAACAAACAAGAATAGCTATCACAATTTGCACGTATATTTATTCCATTCCTTATGTCCTACAAAGCAGAAAAACACTTTTTGCTAAATAGTTTTCAATGAGGCAAGTATTTGTGAAGTTTTTAACTTAATGAATGAATCAACCACGAGTTAATGTGAATGACCAGAGTTAAAGACCTACAGGATTTTTTAAGCCTGAGATCTACAAATGTCTGTGTCAAGTTACTTCATCAATTAGGAATTAGGGAGAGGGGGATTTCCTTGGGAACATGTCTTTCTTGTACACATATTCTGCTCCCATTGATTGGGGTATTCAACTGTAGCAGGATCTTTTCTAGCATTCACTTGCCAACCAGGATGGAGCTTCTTTAACCCCATCATTCATGTGTCAACTTGTCAACTAGGGTATCAGTTGCCCATGTAGACGTTTCTTTCTGCCAAGTAGATTGACAGTCCCAAGGGAGGTCTTGGGAACTTAAACTTTACCACTACTCGAAATAGAAGTCTTATTTTAAATAATTTCTTATATCTCTTATTTTGGGATGCATCCCTGGGACAGCTTATAAAAGCAAGTACTGTAAAAGCTTATGCACTGGTGCAGGAAGTGCAGCTGGATGTTGGTTCAGGTCCAAGCTTATTGTGAGAAACTAAAAGAAGCAGTTCTACTGAATTCTATTGTGATTGGTTTCCAAGGTCACAGAATGTAAGAGAATATGTAATCAACTTGAAAATGAGAAAGTTTTCTAGTAACAACAGAAACATACGAGAAAATTTTATTACAATGGCAAGCTAACCAGATAAGAGTTACCTGAGACATAACATTTTACTAGGCCTTAACACTTAAGAACTATAATATGTTATGCATCCATCAAAAACTTAATCCACTGTTCAGTTCAGTGTTCCTCTGAACCAATCTTCTCTGAAAAGAACAACACAGACCCACTTTGATGTGTCTCACTAAATCAATTTTAAAATCAAGATCAATTAGCATGCTAAATTTTCAAAAATTGCAACAGATTTGATTAATTATAATTTGAAAGAGGGAGAGCTGGATGTATAAACAGAAAATAGGTTTGACATTGCCAATCTAATCTGTTTTTATTGATATACTATGCCAATTGGTCAAAAATAATAATTTTAAATGTTTATCTAATAAATTAATTTTAAATAACAATGTTTTAAATTGTAAAATTAATATGTTTGTGTGTAAATTAATGTATTGATGTATGTGTGTATGATTGTGTGTTATGCTACAAATAAAATTCAGAGTTTTATGCAAGGCAGACAAGGTCTCTAGACAACATCAGATTAATTTTTAACCAATATTTTAATTAACTACTGCACATTTGAGTTATGGTTTTGTTTATCTTTTTTGCAAATTTTCATGTAAATGGCCACCTTCCTGTTAGAAAATCAATTTAGATCAATATTAAGTTTATTATTCCCTAATGCAATCTTATCTTAGCTATTTACTTCCTAAGATGCTAGCTAATTTGAAATTTATGTGCATGCTTTTTAGGAAGTTTTAGATGCAACTGTTTCTACACCATGATTTAGCATCATTTGACAAATGTATTAGAAAGTCTAAGCTTGGGAATTCTACTTTAATACTATAAATTACAGGTGATAAGTGCAGTGGTGTTTATATATTTTAGTTGTATGAAATGAACCATTTAAATGTGAGATTTTTTTACTGTGGTCATAATTTTTACATTATTCATAGAACAATTGGCTGAGTTTATCTTATGATTTAGAAGTTCCAGGAAATATTTTTTATTTTATTTTATTTTGTGTGTGTAGGTGGTTGCCTACATGTATGTCTGTTCATCATTTGATTCTCTGGTGCTTGCAAAGGCCAGAAGAGGGCATTGATTTTTGTTAGTAGAATTACAAAGAGTTGTGAGCAAATGTGTGGATGCTGGGAATTGAACCAATTTCTTCTAGAATCACAATAAGTTTCCTTAACTACTAAACCATTTCTTCAGTCTCAAACTTTACAAGGAAGGATAATCAAGTCATAAAAGTGATGGTGATCATTGCCAAATCGGAATTAATGTCAGACTGTCTCATCCCATCAACTTCCAACAACAACGTAGAGATATATTTATTTACGAATGCTTAGGAATTAGGTTATTTTTATTCCCATGTAGCTCATAAAACTTAACTCTTTATTTTAATCTGAGTTCTATCATGTGATGATTTACCTCTTCTTTCGTCCTGGGAACTGCTTCTTCTATGTCTCACTGGCAAATACCCCACACCTGATGTTTTCCCCAGAGTTCCTATCTCTGCCTGAATGTTCTGCCTTTCTCTCTTGACCTATTATAGGCCACCTGCTCTTTACTGAACCAATCAGAAGGTGATGTTTACAAACTATGATGAAGGTGCTGAAAAACTCAAATAACAATAACAAAGTGCAGAAAGAATTCAGTTCTCTGCTCATACAAAAATCACCATTGAAATGATGCAAAGACAAACTTTACACAGTGCACAAGATTACCCCAACAAAACCTGAGGTAGATGAAGTGGATTGTTGTATTATTCACAATTATCAGTTTCTAGAACATAGCTCATTGCAGGATTGCGCAGGATCTGAAAGATATTCTACATAATAAAGTATTGTTCTCACCCAAAGATATTTATTATCTTCACTGCAGAAATACTAGATTGTTCTGAAATAATTGTATGATGTTCCTCATTTACATTCATCCAGTTAGACAAGCACATCAGTAACCTGATTCTATGATGACCATTGTTCACAATTAGGATGTGTGCTCCTCATTTTAGAAGATAATACCCTTGAAATATCTACTGATTATTGACCTTGTGTCTGTTGAGATTAGAAGAGTTTATTTATTTGTAGAAATTAAGTTTCCCTCCTTGTAATGCCATCTAACAACCTCTTTGATATTCTGACACTGTATCCAGGTTGCTACACAGTTGGTGTTAACTATCTCCTGATTGCTATAATAGATTATACATTAAATGTGTTACTCATTTAATTAACTTGTGGATCTCTTGGAAATATCAGTTTAATTTCACTTCTAAATGATCTCTCAGCGTGTTCATATTTTCAAATTTTATTTGACAACAAAAGTACATAAAATTAACAAATGGTGAACTACATCGGAATAATGCATTATCGTTTTAACCATATTACTTACAGTCATTTAGTTATCAAATCTTTGTAATCTCACTTTCTGATTAACAAAGGCATGAATATAAGTTTCCTCAAATAATAATAATACTTAATACTTTAATACTTAATACTTCTTACTTCTATACATTATAATACTTAATACTTCTATACAGTTATAACCTCTGTGAACCACACGTGACCAACATAGCAGGATATCCATAAATGTGTAATAAATTGAGCTAACATACTGGTCATTATTAACAGCAGTCTAACTGCACTTAGGATTTATTCAATAGGAGCTAAATAATACCAAGTACTTGTCAACTTTTCAGAGCTGTTGAGGTCATGAATCTTAGAAGAGCATCTACCATCAGGCTGCTAGATCAACATAATTCATTATTACATTCTAAATCTTATCCTTATACACTCCTATAAAGGTTCTGCTTTTTAAAGCAAATAATGTCCATCTGTCTCAGCCACAATTGAATGAAATGAAGATATTATTGGAACATGGGGAGCTCAGTGTGTACATCAAAATCAGAGTTCCTGCATCTATTGCCTAGGAAACATCCAGAAAAGAGCACAAAAAGATTCTAAGACTGGAATACCGGGTTATGAAAGAGTGTCTCCAAGAAACAGCTGCCTAAACAAGACTGCAAAATGGCAGCACCAATAAAAATTGTGAAATGAGGGTCACAGGGTACCATTCATAAGTAAATAGCTCCAAGCAACTAATGAGTGCTAAGAGAGGGAGAATTAGTGTTTCTGAAGATTAAGATTCTTATTGGTTGTCTAACAGAAAGTAGTCTAGCCCTGAAACTGCAGAGACCCAAACAACAACAACCAAAAAATGGAAAAAAAAAAAAACAACAACAACACTGACTGGGTGTTATATTTATATATATTTTTGCATAATTTACATATATATAATCTTTAAAACAAAATGAAATAGATTATAAATTTGAGAGTAAGGGAACATGGGATGAATTAGAAGGAGGGGTCTTGGGAAGTTCTAAGGGAGGAAATAGAAGGGAAAAGTGACATAATTGTATATATTATAATTTATTTTATATGTATATTAAATAAATTCTTCTCTCATACATTACATTTTGACAACCATTTATCCTTTCTCCACTTTTCTTAGCTCACCCCCACCTCCATTATCTGGATTTCAAAGAAATTATTCATTGAACTATGAGTGGAACTCACAAGAAGGGACAAAAATGTAGAAGAAACTGAGGAAAATGGTATCCAGTGACCGGCCCAACTTGTGATCCATCTCTAGTGAAGGGTCCAAGGTCTGACATTATTTCTGATGCTATGGTGTGCTCACAGTCAGGATCCTATCACGACTGTCCTCTGAGAGGCCCAACCAAAAGACTGAAGTCAGCGACCCATGAGGTTGAATTAGGGAAAGACCCAGAAGAAGCTGAGGAGGAGCATGACCCCATAGGCAGATCAGCTGTCTCAACTAATTCACACCCTTGAGGTCTCCCAGACACTGAGCCGCCAGTCCAACGCCGCAGACACTTACACAGCAGATGACTGTCTGGTCTGGTTTCAGTGAGAGAAGATACCCCTAACCCTTGAGAGGCTTGAGGCCACATGGAGTGGGAGCCCTGGAAGGGGGGACAACATCATCTTGGCGATTTGGGGTCAGAGGAATGGGAGGAGGAAGAACTGTGAGAGGGCTCACCAGGAGATGGGTAATAACTGGACTGTAAAAATATAAGAGTAATTTTTTTTAGAAATTAAACTGATAAGATAAAATGAACCAAGTGACCATTAAATTGGGCTAAGCATCTGAACATAAAATTTTTAAAAGGAGATAAAATAATGGCTAATAAACATCTCAAAAATGTTTATAGTCCTTAGCATTTAGGGAGGAGCAAATCAAAACAACTTTGAGATTTCATCTTACCCCTATTGTATCAACAGAACTGCTAAGGAGAAATGGTTCAAGAACTGTGGGGGAAGCAAACCCTCATTCACTGTTGTTGGAATCACATACCAGGGAAGCTAGCCGACAAATCAGTATAAATAATTCTGAAAGAACTAAAAGCATATGACTCGCTATACCACTCCTTGGCATATACCTATAAGGCTTAACATCCTACTCCACAGAGGGTTCCTCAGCCAAGTTATTGCTTATTTTTTTTCCCCACAATAGCTAGGAAAGGGAATCAGCTTAGATGTCCTTCAGTTGTCAAATAGATAACATGGTGCATATGCATAATAAAATACTATTTGGACATAAAAATGAAATTTTGCAGTTGAGTAGATTTATATAGGGAGGATTATACTGAATGAAATAACCAAGACGAAGAAAGACAAACACTTGATGTTCTATCTCAACTGAGGCTCCTTGGTCCAAATCTTCAGATATGAATGAGTACATAACCTGGAGTGACTGCAGACACCAGAACAGCAAAAAGGGACTCTTCTTAAAGGGATGGGCTCTACTTAGAAAGTGAGGAGAGCCAAAAATACAGCAGGGAGGATATTTGAAAAATCTTACTCATATCATTAAATACCTACATAAAAATACCTAAAATACATGTGATTCGGTGTATGCATATAACTATAGAGTGGAAATGAAATTCTGTCATGAAACTCAAGAAGAATGAAGACCAAAGTCGGGTCACTGTACCCCTTCTTAGAATTGGGAACAAAACATCCATGGAAGGAGTTACAGAAACAAAGATTGGAGCTGTGACGAAAGGATGGACCATCTAGAGACTGCCATACCCAGGGATCCATCCCATAATCAGCTTCCAAACGCTGACACCATTGCATACACTAGCAAGACAGAAGTGGATGTTCACAGTCAGCTAATAGATGGATCACAGGGCTCCCAATGGAGGAGCTGGAGAAAGTACCCAAGGAGCTAAAGGGACCTGCAACCCTATAGGTGGTACAACATTATGAACTAACCAGTACCCCGGAGCTCTTGACTCTAGCTGCATATGTATCAAAAGATGGCCTAGTTGGCCATCACTGGAAAGAGAGGCCCATTGGACACACAAACTTTTTATGCCCCAGTACAGGGGAATGCCAGGGCCAAAAAAAAAAAAAAAAAAATGGGAATGGGTGGGTAGGAAAATGGGGGAGAGGGGGGAGGGTATGGGGGACTTTTGGGATAGCATTGGAAATGTAATTGAGGAAAATACATAATAAAATATATTAAAAAAACAAAAAAACAAACAAACAAAAAAAAGAAATTCTGTCATGTATGCTGATGATGCTCTGTCCAAGAATATAAGACCATCAAATGAAAAATCTAACACAAGGCATGAAAGGCCCCATTTTTAGTTAGTTGAGACTTTTGAAGAGACTCCCAAAACACTGTAGGCTATTTCTATTGTTCTTGTATGCCTGCTAGACTATAATTAAGCCCCTATTGCAGAAGACACCATGAACTTCAGACACAGGGCAAGAGTTGCAAGAGATACAACTAATGTGAAGGTCTATCCCTTGAGGACAAGCTTTCATAGTAGAGAAAGGATCATACATACCTCTAAATGAGAAGGAATTAACAGTTCTACCCAGCTATTATGCCCATGAACCACAGCAGTGGCCAGAATGAAAGTATAAACATATTTCTTTTTGTAGTAGCATGCATAACGTGGTGGTAACTCACAGTTTTATAATTGGACTTAAGAGCTTTTCAACAGGAAGGAAATGATACCTGGTACTAGAGACCTAGACAACTATTCAGGCCTGATGATGATATCTTAGAGAAGATTACATAACCCTATTACTAAACTACCAAAATCCCTGATAATATTTTAAATTTCTGTTCCAGTATCTAAAGTTAAGTGTAGTTCTCACATCTCATCAAGGAAAAGTCAACAAATAAAAGCCATTACATATTCAATTACAGTTCACATATTAGGTTTAAGTTAAAGATGAGTCCTTGTCCAAAATGATATATTTAAAGCACAACTTCTTAAATTAGGATTACTGATCACAGTTGAGGTGGTTGGAAGACTGTAAGAGCCAGAGGATCAGGGAGTATGCCTAAGAATGTAAGCTACACTCATAAATTCTCACAAACACGACCACCCAGCATGCACTTAATAAAGACCAAAAATGTAAACATGTAAATTTGGTAAATTTGTACTGAGAGAAGTCCAGGACGCCTCAACACTAAAAACCAACAAACCAACCAAACACACAAACAAAAACAACACAATACTGTAGGTAACTAAGGATGTTGAGAGTTGAAGAAATAGGCTTCCTCAGAGAAGAGCACACTGGTTATAAAATACCAAATTGTGATCCCTGAAAGCATACTTACAAATAACATTATATAGCATTATAAGTCTAAGGAGGTTGTCCTTTTCATTTAGCAACAAGAACACACACACACACGCACACACACACATACACACACACATTTTATATATATATATATACATACATATACATATATACACACATTTTTATATATATATACATATATATATATGTATATGTATATGTATATGTATATGTATATACACACACACATCAAGGAGGTGTATGGTGTATATAGTAGAATTTGGAGGAAAGAAAAGATATGCAGAACTGATGTAATTGTACAATAGTTTTAAAAATAAACACAATAACAAATTTAAGTGGATAATTTGATTGTAAAACACTGTTATATCTATTTAAAATTGCCAGAAAAAATAAATTTAATATTTCCACTCATCTTGTACAATACTTTTGATAAAGTAATACTTTTAAAAGATGTCTATGGTTCTCTCTCCAGCTACTGAGGTATTCCATATGCTTCTGGATAGTTAGGAAACTGACCTTATATTTGTTCTTTAAGCTGCATTATACCTAGTATTTCTCATGCCCATAATAATGATTAATATTATCAATAAACATTTCTTTAAAAGTCCCATGGCTTCTTGGTTAATGCAGACAGACATATTAGTAGATGTAACACATCTCTGGATGAGGACATATTTATTTTTTCTGATTTGTACTTTATTATACATGTTTTCTGGTTTAGAGAACATGTGCATTCATGATGTAGGCTGTAAGCCACTTTCTTACCCTTGCAACATATGGCATAACATTTTAAACCAACAAGAAGAGTATTTATTAAACAAAAAAAAATAAAATAAGGGATTTCTAGGATTCAAAAGAGGTAGACTCTGTATCATGGAATTGATAGCATACTTCATTTATTTTCTATTTACCTAAGAGCTTAACATTTCTTATATCTTTCAACAGAAATCAGAGTTAGCACTAGGCCTGTAAATCATCCTGTCATAACTAGGAAGCTCATAGGCATGTGAGGTGCTTTCTGCAAGTTTAAGTTGTAGCGCCTCTTCTTTCATTTTTTGATTGTCTATTCTGCCATTAGTAATTATAATTTTAAATGTACTTAATCATAATTACTATACATGTACTTGTATCACTTTTCCAAACCAAAAGCAATAAAGAAATTAATGGTATCATTTTATGAGATTAAATAAAGAACAGTATAACAATTAACTAATACATATAAATATGAATTATAACTGGGGAGTTTTAGAAAATATGTAGTACTTTTTCCCAAATTTTATATAATTTCCTTATACTTAAAAATATGTCAGAATCTGAAAGAAATGGAATATAATTTTCTCTTTTTTTTTCACAAATGAGACACATTTATGAATCCACTGGCTGTTAATTCTACTGATGACATTTCTAATTAGATGATAAAACTTTGTATAGACTCTCATAAAACATAATGCATGTGCTCTTAAATTAGTAGCATTATGGAAATAACAAAAATAGGCTATGTTCTTTACCTTCAATTGTATGAAACATTTGTAAATCATTATAATAGCACATGCTTGTAACAAGGCAAAGAGAGTGAAATACAGCCTTGAAAAGGAGAAAAAATAAAACAATGCATGTAAAAGTATATATGTGTATCACTTTAGCAAGAAGCTGGAAACAACCCAGATGTCCAGTAATTGAACAATGAATACAGAATATGTGGTTTGTTTACATAATGGAATACTACTCAGGTATTAAGAACAAGAACATCCTGAGTAAATAGATGGAAGTAGAAAATATCGTCCTGAATGAGTTAACTCAGATCCAAAAGGACATGCATGGTCTGCACTCACTAATAAGTGGATATTAGCCAAAAATAAATAAATAAATAGATAGATAGATAGATAGATAGATAGATAAATAGATAAATAGATAAATAGATAAATAGATGATAAATAGATGATAAATAGATAAATAGATAAATAGATAAATAGATAAATAGATAAATAGATAAATAGATAAATAGATAAATAGATAAATAGATAAATAGATAAATAGATAAATAGATAAATAGATAAATAGATAAATAGATAAATAGATAAATAGATAAATAGATAAATAGATAAAATAAAATTAAAAAGCACAGAATACCCAAGATACAGCCCACAGAACTCAGCACGGTCAACAAGCTGAAGTGCCCAAATGAGGATGCCTCAGTCCCACAGGAGATAGAGAAGAAAGCAACCACAAGAGGGAAGGACATGACCTGAGAGGGAAAGGGGACAGTGGGGTGGTTGAGGGGTGGAGAGGGAAACATGATCAGGTATTGCGTGTAGGAAAAAGGAATGAAAATCCTGAGGGCCTGCAGAAAGAATGGAAACATACAACCTCAGGAGGTAGGAGGTTGGGGAACTTTACAGAATGTACCAGAGACCTAGGAGGTAAGAGACTCTCAGGATTCAAAGAGAGGGACCATAGATAAAATGCCCTATATTGGGGATATGGAATTTGTAGAGCCCACCTCCAGCAGGAAAAATTGAATCAAGTGAGTGATGGGGTTGCCATTCTACAATCAAAACTCTGACCCATAATTGTTCCTGTCTGAAAGAACTTCAGGGATGGAAATGGAGTAGAACATGAGGAAAAGAAGGTCAAGCGACAGGCCCAAAATGGGATCCAGCTCAAGGGGAGGCCCAAAGACCTGACACTAATACTGAGGCTTTAGAACACTCACAAAAAGGGAACCATCATGACTATCCTCCGAAAGTCCCAACAAGCAGCTGAAAGAGACAGATGCAGATATTTGCACCCAACCAATGGAAAGAAGCTGCTGACCCCTGTGGTTGAATTAAGGGAAAGCTGGAAGACACTGAGGAGGAGGGCGACCCTGTAGTAGGATGAGCAGTCTTAATTAACCTGGACTCCTAAGATCTGTCAAACACTGCAACACAAACTAGGCAGCAAATACCACCTGATATGAGGCCCCCAACACATATACAACGGAGAACTTCTGAGTCTGGGTTCAGTCATAAATGATGCACCTAACCCTCAAGAGACTGGAGGCTAGTCTCCAGAGAGGTCAGGTGGGATGAAGGTGAGGGTGGGGACATCCTCGTGGAGACAGCAGGGCAGGGAGGAGGTATGGGATGTGGACCTGGAGGTGACTAAAATCTGGAGTTTAAAATACATACATACATACATACATACATACATACATACATACATACATACATATATACATACATACATAAAATATTAACAAAAATAGTAACTATTTTCATGGATAAAGCTTTTGATGCTTGACGTGGAAAGAGAATCTCCCTGTGTACTCTGCCCGGGAACTCATCTTGTCAGCCCATTCTATCCTAGAAGTGATGGCACTCTCCCTTAAACATCAACTGCTGGAATATTAGATATAAACTACTAGGTTTAACAAGTATATGTGTTTCAATTTTTAAAAATCTTTAAAAAAAGTGTTAATGAAATAGTTGTCACTTTACTGCAGAAAAAACTGTCTTTCTAGATATGTACATATTTATCCATACATGCATTTTAAAGTAAAACCTCACAGAAATCTTAGACAAATTAGCCATTACAAAGCTTATAAAAGCTCAAAACCAACCTGTACTAGATCCAACACTAATATATAAACAAAAAAAAAGCAACTTCAACTAATACAGAAGATAGACTCCCAAGACTGATCAGCAATGGCATGTGCTGCCTACCGAGTGTAAATTGGCTTGTTATTATGAATTATAGTTCAGTTATAAAACTAATTGAGAATGAGAAGTGTGTTTCTTTATTGCCAGTTAAAATAAAATGTAGTTTTCAAATTCTACCACAGAGTGTGGAAAATAATTCTAATGAAAATATTAAGTTAAAAAAGCAAAGCCAAATAGAGCTCAGAACTGAAGGGAATCTCCTGGTTCAGTTCTATGCTGTGTGTCTTATCAAAAGGGTTGTTAAGAAAGTTGATAAAAGATGAGTAAAAGAAGAAATGGGAACAAGGAAGGGGAAAATTCAGCCAAGAAAGCAGAGGCATTTATTTTTAAGAATAAAATCAAGCATCATACAATATTTGGATAACACATGAGATCTTGGAAATAAAACAGAAATTACTTAGAAATTGTCTGTCTGTTGAAATTCACTATGTTTGTATGTCTTAAAAGCATTTTCTTGGGCTTATATGTGTAGGCTGTGCATGAAGGCATGTATCTATTTACATTCCCTCTTTTTGTGAACTTGAAACAATTTTGTGCTTGAATTCTAAGCATGTAGCTGTCAAAGCGACTGATTGAGCTTGTGCCTTCTTAACCTCATTAGTTTCTCACTGCTGTGGATAAAGCAGGTTAGGAATTACTCACATATGACTCTCTAGGCATACTGATTGACCATAGATGTCTATGCTGAGCTGCACATGACTAGAGAGAAACTTGTATTTCAATGAGTCTCAGTTTTTAACATTAATTAACTTACATTAGTAATATAACTATAATTTATCATATTTTACCATAATAGGATGAATATTTCTGTTTTTTCATGTCATGCTAATCAAGTAGCTAAATTCCTAATGTCTTAAACTGATTTTAGGAAAGCATAACCATTTTGAATATCACCCCACATACATCAGTTTGCTTCTGAGAACCATAATCCATCTGTTAAATGTAAGAACACAAAGCACGAAATTTTTCCTGAAATTGTGGTGTGCCTTTCATTTAAATGTGATTGACCTTAGAATAGTAAATCAAAACATGATCAAGTTTACAGTTAGGAAGATAGATTTTCCTCCCTTATAAGCATGAAGAACTGAGGTGTCTGTCTAAAACCCATGTAAAGAGATGCATGTGTTTCCATGCACTTAACTTGTAACCCCATCCTTGAGGAGAAAGAGACAAAAGCATCCTCGAGGTTTGTTTCCCAACCAGCCTCACTTACTCAGGGGATCTCCAAAGCAATGAGAGTATATATCTCAAACAAAGGAGTAGGACTGCTTCTGAGAAATGACACTTAAGCTAGACCTCTGGTCTTGGCTCACAGGTGTGCACATTGGCATATACACTTGTATACACATGAGCAACTTCTATTCCTCATGTATACAGCCACAAAAATGCAATTAAATTGTAAAATATTTAATAAATTACGTTAATATGTGAAGATTTTTGAATCAATAGCAAAACTATTTATTATTTTATGTTAACATTACTTGTATATGATGTCAAAATTAAAATATTTAAATTACTAACCATTTTGTTTACTAAATTATAGCTTGTAGCCAAACACTAAAAGAGGAAAAAATCATATACAAACATCCTCATTGCACTGTATGAGATTCACTGCAAAACGCAACTGTCACAAAGTCTGAAATATTTTAAAAGTGTCTTTGTCACTTCTCCATTTCTGTGACAAAACACCCTGACCAGGATGACTTAAAAATGCTTAATTATGCTTGCCTTTTCAAAGGAGTAGTGTTCAAGATTGTAGAGCAAAGGCATTCTGGGAGGTACAACTACTAGTTTTCATCTTGATCCACAAATATGAGGCAGAGAGAGGCAAGCTGTAAATGGCGTTAGTCTATGAAAACCTCAAAGTATCTGCCCCCTAGTGACATATTTCCTCCAACAATGTCACACATCTAATCCTTCCTAAATCATTGCACTGATTAAGGACTAGAGATTCACACATATAAGCCAATGAGGAACGTGCTCATTTAAACCACCAGAAGTTTTACAACTAGGGAAACTTTGATTAAAAAAAGACTCAGGAGTAAAAAGACGGAATCTCAGATTTGAAGTGACAGCAGTGTTCATTCCATAATCAAGCCGAATTTCCTTCTGAGAGACCACAGCTTCAAAGTTGCTACCATATATTTGATACTATAGCAGGCCT
This sequence comes from Mus caroli, assembly GCF_978045245.1. Classification (NCBI taxonomy): domain Eukaryota; kingdom Metazoa; phylum Chordata; class Mammalia; order Rodentia; family Muridae; genus Mus; species Mus caroli. The sequence continues at coordinate 138,377,434 of NW_028227256.1, forward strand.
TAGGAAGGGATGGGAAAAGTCTGAATGTGATGAATGTGTCACACCTCAAGAGTATGATTTCTTTCTTTATTTTATGAGTATTTAGAACATCTGTCTACTAAAATATGGTATACATGTACAGAAATTATAATTATTAATGACAAGCATCTCTTGAGATAACTACTGAATGCTTAAAGAAAATAGAATAGAGTGGATTAGTTAATATTGAATTCAAATGAAATAATACAAAGGGTCTTTGAAATATATGGCATGTTTAGTAACTTTCAATGTAAAGTTTTATTTTCTTGTTTCATAAAGGAACCATTGCAAAATCCAAAATAATAATACTAGCTAATAATGGCAATGAATTTGAAAAGCAATTACTTAGTTCTTGCTTCAATATTCTATACCAATTTTCATATTAGTATTTATTGTGTATAGGTAGAGTATGTAAGAACACTTATAAGGGGAAAGATGTGTGTTTCACGCTTACAAAGTTTGCTTAAAATTGATTTCCAATTAAATAATAATATACTGTTGAGGAACCTTTCTATTAAGGTATCAGTTCCCCACGAATGGATGACTTTCTGAGCTCTGAGCAACGTGGGGAATTTCTTTCTTATGAGAGCTTCCCTGTCTTTGCCTGTCTTGTTTCACCAGTATCTCTGAACACAGGTGGCTGGCCTTGTCTGAAAAGTAACCCTGTCCAAAACTTTCTGCAAGGCTGCACAACTCAGTACACACATTCCGCTCTGGCTTCAGGCTCACAAGAAAATTAGTTGCTATACTATAAACAATCAACCCTTCTTGTTCACTTAATGCCATGACTAATTAGCCCTTTCCACCCATGCTCCTAAAAATGCCCTTATACATCATATCCTTAGGACAATAAAGTAGGCTGGTCTCACTGCAGTAGTCTCCAGAGGTCATTCTATCTATACTTGTGGTGGTCCAAACCCTTCTTTCCACCTCTGCTCCCTTTCTCTCCTTAGGCTTTTTGTTAACAGCCTCTGGGGAAAAAGCAGGGGACACATATACCATAAAATTCGAGACAGAAAATTCTATAAATTTATAATATTTCTGCTTTTGTATTAAGCACAATGATATTGAAAACTTTGGATGATTTTATTTATAGCAGTTGTAGGATCTAATGAACCAGAGTATTTACATTCTGAAAGTGAGGGGTACACAATTATTAAGTAGTACCTATCAGAAGGAGGATTGAATGTTTATAAAAAACATATTATAGACTATAGCTGGATGCTTGGTCCAACGAATCCTGCAAACTGGCCATACATCCTATCAAAATTTCTGACTGACACAGGAAAGATGTTAACAAGGGCAGAACTATGGTTTTTGTCCACATGATAGTATGAATTATTAGTTTAATTCCCCAAAGCTATCTACATTGAGGCTATACAGGGTGAACAAATTTGTTTAATTAGGGATCTAAATATCTATCTATCTATCTATCTATCTATCTATCTATCTATCTATCTATCTATCTATCTATGTTTTAGCTATCTATCTGTAGTATGTTTATATGTGTGTGTATTTTCACATAAATGTGTATGCATTAATAAAAAGTAATAATAATTTTAAATTATCCACTGTCAAAACACCAATATCCAACAACCAAGGAGACTATAAATTCATTCATGTAGATAGAGAAAGAAACCTAGGAATTTTCATCAAAACTTTAGAAGAAAAATAAGGTGAGACTCATAATAATATAATGTTTAAGTATAGCTGAAATTCTTTAAGCCAAGAAATGTAGTCAGTTCCTTATTTACTAAGTCAATTTACTTCATTTTAGGCTGTACTGGAGTGAAATGACAGTGGAAAATCAGGACATGTTGAAAATATTTGTCATGCAACTTATATACTGAGCACTAAGACATTTTAAACACAACCATGGCTTAACAAATAGATTGAAAGATTTATACTTCCAGGAAGGTGGTTACTTTTATATTTGCATAGTACAAAACTGTATTAAAGTAGCATGATGTCTATACTTACATTTATGTATTTCCCATATGAGAAATGTGAAGCATAAGTATACAAATGTGGCAGGTATGAATTTGGGCACCTTGTGTTCAATATTTGAATATAATTGTGGTGATATTTTTGTAACTCTTAACATAAAAGGGCATTCAGAATTTTAATTTATAGAGAGTCTTATGCCATTCATGTCTTGTTTTGTGTATGAGTATTGTTGGTCATTGTTGGTCTAATCTTGTCTTCTTCATTGGGTTTGATGATTCAGCAAAATCTGTCACTATCTGGACTATAGATAGCCCTTTGGCTTTTACTAGAGGCAGGGAAATGATCTGTGAAAAGATATGAATTAAATAAGGATAAGCTCAATTTTGGTCCTGGTGCTGGCATAGGGCTTAAAGAGTCTTACTTCAGATCATTTGTGCTATACTCATAGATCAGGGTCTTGCTCAGGACCATTAGAAAAGTGTCCTCCTGAAGCAGATGGAAATAAACACAGATACCCACAAATGAATAATGTACAGAGAGTGAGGCACCTTGGACACTTTGACCCTATGTGGAGTATATTCAGCAAATCTGTCTCCTCTGGATTCAGGGAACACTGTGGAAGCAGAGACTTAAAGAGTTTGTAAGAGCAAGAGGAAGTGGAGAACACCAAGGAAAAAAGACCTTGTAAACACAGCAAAACTGATGCTCATATGAAGTCACAGAAAGTGTGGCACTATGCACAGGGCCTACACAGAACTGGGCTTGATGCTTCTCAGCACTAAAAGTAGAAGTAGACACAAACCCAAATTTCTACCCCAGAAGGAATCATCAATTAGTAACTACTCACAAGGGAAAACCTAGTTTTCTTTAAAGAAGTCTCATTGTGTCACTAGGTACATAAACCAGTCTTGAATCCAATCCCCATTCCTAGCAGTAGATAAATAACACAAACTGAAAACAATGATATGTTGACAGTTTTGAGTTTAGTATTGCTCTCTCTCTCTCTCTCTCTCTCTCTCTCTCTCTCTCTCTCTCTCTCTCTCTCTCTCTCTCTCTCTCTCCTGTTTTTAGAGAATTTCTCTGTGTGCCAATGTGTACTTATCTATGTCAATATGTGTTAGGTTTTCCTTGTCCCTTTGCTTTTCTGTTAGTTGTTCTTTTTTCTTCATTTTGTTTCAGATACCCTATTGTTTCTTATAAGAAAGAGGAAGAAAAGTTGTGGTTTTTGGTAGGTGTGTAGGAGGGCAGTATCTGGTAGGAGTTGTGGGACGATAAATAATAACAACATACAGTAAGAAAAAAAGCTGTTTTAACAAAAAGAAAAAAAATTAAAAAGAAAATAGTAAATTTGTTGATAATAAAGAATAATTTGTTTTATATGAAATTCATTTGTTTCAACAACAAAATATACTGGATGTGATTGCTACATGACATACAGGGGAAGAAGGAACCTCAGTTAAAAATTGATAATTTTAATATAATTAAAAGAAAGAGAAACAGCATACATGGTAAAAGATACATATTATTTTAAGCTAAGTTTAATTACCAGAATTAAGAAAAATATAAATTTGCCTTCATTTAATCTATCATTATATTAATTTAGTGAGAGCAGGGTTTGATAAAACAAATGCAAAATATTGATACACATCTCTGGTATTTGACAAAACCATTGTTTTGTCAAATATGTTTATGCCCAGTTCCCTTTCTTTTACTTGTCAACAACTTATATGCAGTGAAAACACATTGCATTTGTGCATATCAACCAGTTTTTATCACTAATATCGATCAGCGGATGAGTAATATAATCCAAATGGCTATTATTGTTACCATCAAAGTTTCAATAAGCTGAATACAAATTCTTGCTTCCTGGGAAAAACATGGAAATATGTTTAAAAAATTAAGTAAAGCATATATATTTATATACAAGTAGCTAACCAGCACTCCAGCAATAATAGAATTCCAAGTTATGAATATAATATCAAAATTAATATCTACATTGCATAATGATGCTTAATAGATAAGTAAGACAACAGCATGGGTTCATCAATTAAAATGTCAGTGGACACAGAGCTGCATCCAAAGGTCTTATCTGATGGAAGATAGATGCAGTGAAGAAAGATGGCTGAGGAAGGGATGACTCACAGTCATATTTCTGTTTTTAATGTGATGTTTGTATTATCTAGAAAATTGCCATTTGTTTCTACAAAAGAATATTTGATTTGATGACTGCATGACACACAAGTGAAGAAGGAACTTCAGTTAAAAATTTGCTTCTGCCATATCAGCCTGAACAATGAAATTGTGAAATTTTACTCATTGCTGATTGATGTTAAAAAGAAACAAAAACAAAAAAACAAAAACACAGTCCACTGTGGGCAGTTCCATTTCTAGGCACATAGAGGTTGGCTGTATAAAACTGGCTGAACTTGAGACTTCAGTGAGTCTGTAGCCAGTGTCTTATTATCTCAACATTAGTTTTTGCCTCCAGATTCCTCCCTTGACCTCCTTCTATGATTTTCTTTAGTGATTGATTGCTATTTGGGAATGTTAGATGATTTGGGAATGATCAGATATTTGGCTCAACAATAGGAAAGCTCACTAAAACACTAGTCCACAGCAAAAATGATCGACTGAAAGAATTCCTTCTAGCATTCAGTTTCATGAAAATACAATTCAATGAGTAACAGAAAACAAATCAAAATAGCTTACACCATGCTCCAACCATGGCATTTGGTAAAGCACAGTCCCTGTGTGTATGATTCATGGAATATTCAGGGACATTAGCTTCATCCATCATAAGTTGTTTGCTGTTTTTTCCGATTAACTTGTATTAATCTCTCTAAGATGTCAAAAGTAAATGCCACAAATCCTAAGTAGCTTCCTCATCCCATAGTGATTTCTCACAGGTTTAAGGTATAAGGCTATACTGTGAGTCTCTGTGTTTCTTTTTAAGGGATGCTTTCTTTGTTGGCAGATGATACCTTCTCAATATATCATCAAATGACCATTCTAGAGTTGGGAACTGAAATATTTCAGAGACAGAATTAGGAGCTCCAGTTTGCCCAGCATGGACCACTTTCATGATGTGTTGTAAACCTTACTAGTTGCATAATTTCCACCTTTATATTAAAGATGTTGAGGCCTCAACATGTAACATATGAGATTGTGAGGGCATAGACACGATTCATTATACAAGTTTATAAGTATGGAACTGGGGAGATTTCTCAGTGGTTAAGAATGTTGGCTGTTTTTCCAAAGGTTCTGGGATCAGTTCCCAGCACCCACTAGGCAACTCACAACTGTCTGAAATTCCAATTCCAGGTGATATGACAGTCTTACACAGACATGTGTGGAGGCAGAACACCAGTGTACACAAAATAGAAACAAATAGATCATAAACTATTCTAGGTAGTTGTCCTTGTTATGTCTATGAGTAGTTATGTGGCATATCACAGGAGCACAGGAGCTATTCATAGTTGTTATTGCCAACAGAGCATTGCCATCTTTTCTGTTGACTGCAGAATTTAGTTGGAACCCAGGAAATATCCAAAGAGTTAAAGCTACTCAGCAATAGTCACTATGTATAGAAAGGTGGCCTAAGGGAAAGGAGAAAGCCGACCCATCTTGTAAACTGTGGTGAGAGCAAGGATTCCTGAGTAATAAACTGTCTAATGCTGGGAATGGTAAATTTTCCAATAGCTTTACCAATATTTTTAAACTACTAATATATGGAACATTTTATGATGGGGTGATGATGAAGTTTACTGAAGAAAAATTTACAGTAGAATTCTTAAAAATCTATGAATTTTTTACAATCTATGAAAATTGACAAAGCAACTCTTGAGAAACTATTCACCCTACAGAAATGTATTTATTTATTTATTTATTTGGACATATGTCTTCTCATTTATTCCTTGGAAGCTTCCTGATAGTAGTTTCCAAAATAATTTCATTGTAAAATAACTTTTATTTACCTTATGTAATTGCCATCTTCGAAGCTTACTGATGATTAAACTCATACTTTCTAGATAATTTTGAACCCTAGCTAGCTGGTTCAACTCACTTGTTCTGGCTCAAACTCTTCTCCAAGATAGCAGATTCAATCTGGCTTCTCTTAGCTTCTCCCTGAACTGATGTTTTTTGGCCTGAAAGTAACTCTGGCAATTTTTTTCTAATCATGCTCTTTCCTATTCTCTGGTTTCAGCTGATTCTGCCAACCTGCAATGAACTGGGTGATTTCACAAACAAGCTCAATCCCACTATACTGAACTCACTGCACTGACTCCCAAGTAACTCACTCTTTCTTCTTGCACTGCTCTTAAATAGTCACCTTCCTGTCTATTCTCATGAGAGTTGGACATATTCTATCTATGACTCATTTGTCTGCCCCTCAATTAGACATCAGTGTTTGAGAATTAAAGTATGTACAAAGGGCATGTTTCTATGCCAGTCAGATCACACAGACCTAGATGATGTTCGGATGTGATAAGAGCAGCCACGTTGATAGATTAAAATTCCTCTACATTTATTTTCATTTCTAAATACAAATACTTCTCTTTGACAAATACATTCTGAGTTCACTGGAAAGTACATCATTTCACAAACATTAAAATGTGATTAACATTAGACAAAAGGAAAACACCCTCATTATTATATCCCAAGGTAAGAATAATTAGCTTTCCCTACTTGCTTGATAGGTTAGTGTTTAAGTGTATAGCAACACTAAAATTCAGCAAAGATGAGACTCTGCCTGAGCAATGAAAAGCATTGAAAGCCATTAGCAATACAAGAAAATACTCAAGGTGTTTGTGTATTATTATTAATATTCATATTGATTCCACATTTCTTTAGCATATTAAATCTTTTGTCTATATTTTTGGATAATTGTGAGTTACTCCTGTATGGGGAAGTAGCATGAGGAGAGGTATATCTGCAGTCCAGGTAAGTATTCAGTGAGAACTGAAGAGATCAAAGAAATGTGAGCGAAAATATTGGGGATGTTGGCACCTCAATCCTGAACACAAGTGCAGAAGAACTGATCAGTAGAGGACATTGTGTCTTGTATTAAATGACAGGATGATGTTAGCAACAAAATGAACACCCTGTTGACTCAGCTTTCATCCTAAGAAGCTGGGAGAAATAGCTATGAGTTTCTATTATCCATAGTTTTTATATGATGAGATATATTTCAATAACAAGGCTCCCACTATAAAAGATAGTTGTCAGTTATTAAAGTAGACATCTATAATATGTCTTACAAATAGATGGCTAGCATATACATAAAGTTATTAGTGTTTAAAGAAACAGTTACGAGCACATGCATTTTTTTAAAATGCTCTCAGAATTGAATTAGCTTTTCAAATTTTTACCTCTAAATTGACTGGTAGAGAATATAATTCAAATAAGTTGTTCCTCTCAGTCAATGAAACACAAATACTGTTGTAGACTGAGATTTGAGGCTGAGCACTTACACATTTTCTTACATTCAATAATTTTAAGTAAATAAAGCCAAGAAAAATAGAAACTAATGTTCCACAAATGAATATGTAAACATATGTACATTTGCTGAAGAACCCATCTTTCTGAGTCTGGAAAATCTACTTCGCTGAGAAAATACAGTTGTATTCAATTCTAGCCTTAAGGTAACTTAAATTTTAAAGCACATTCTCCTTATTAATGGAAATGAGACAGACAACCTTTTGTTTAGACAGTTTGAAAAAGGTCAGAAAGGCTAGCCTTTATGGAAATCAAATTTTCAAATTAAATTCAAAGAACAACAAATAAGGAATTGACCAGCATGTACATTAGGACACTAGGATGGCAAATTGGAACATTTAAAATGAGCAAATTTAATTCATGTCTCTACTAAGAGAGCTACTCAAATGTACCATATTGTAAGAATTTCAATAGCTGAGAATCTATGGCCTTTTGTGTATTCCTTAAACATTGCACAAAATATCTAGTTTAGCAGTCTATGCTGTTCTAGTTGGGTGAATTGTAAACAATTCAACTTACATTCTACAGACAGAATTTCTCATAAGATATAAGTGGATAAATTTTGTCTCAGTTGAATAAAAATATGTGCATCAGGTAAATTTCATGGGTTAACAGGAAATTATAATACAGGATTATATTTGCCTTTTCTGAAAAGTGTTATTAGGGAAAGGGAATTAATTCTTCTTATATATGAAGAATTATAGCACAATACATGATCACAGATTTATTGTAAAAAAAATAATTATGTGCCTTTATTAAATTAACCTGCTTGGTCTTAAGGCTATGCCAAACCCTGGAAGATTTATTTTACATTTTCTCAATCCATTTATTTGATGGTATTCATTTATTTCATACATTTTCTCTAATCATTTATGTTTATTCAATTTACATCCAAATCATAGCCTGCTTCCTCCTCACCTCCCACCATTACAAATCGCACCTCCCATTGCAGAATCCCTTCTATTCGGAGAAAAAGGAGCTCTCCCTTTGGTACCACCCCACCTCTGGGCATCTGTTTCCAGCAGGAATAGGCATACCCTTTCTCACTGAGGCCCAATGAGGCAGTCCACATATTTGGAAGTGAATCCAATGGCAGAAAAGAGACTGAAAGGCAGCACTCACTCTACTTATTATGAGTCCCACATGAAAACCAAGTTGCTCATTTGCTATAAAAGTGTAATGGGCCTAGGTACAGTCACAGTATGCTCTGTGATTGGATCCAGTCTCTGTGAGCTTCCATAGGACCAGGTTATGACTCTGTAGGTCTTCTCTCCATCTTACCACAAAGATACTTCTATATCCATATTTAGTACTTCTACATTAACAATTTCACACCTGGAACCAGTCAAGATGTCCATCAACACATCTATCCATAATGAGCATGTCATATATATACCTAGTTTAACATGGTGGCAGAAGAAAGGAGAATCGACCAAACTACATTTTATTTGAAAATATCTTGATACTATTCATATACTAATTGTAAAACATTAATAAAGTACAAATAATACAAAATGCTTATTATATCATTCAGATACTCCTAGTATCTTAGACATGACATCTAAAGATCAGTAAATAAAAAGAATCGCTAATAACTCCCTCATCTAATATTCAGTGTTGGTTTTGATTTGTCTTGTCATTCTGTAGTCATGTAGCTATAACAGGAAACTTCAACTTAGACTCCAAAGCCCTCTCTGTGATATTATACATGTGGTCAAAAAACATACAGACTATTTGTGGGCCAGGGCTTTGCAAACCATATAATATTTTATTACTCTAAGCTGAGCCAAGTGTTGAAATCACAGCAAGTTGGACAAAAAAGTGGAGGGAGAGGTGTTATGTAGCTGGTAGAAAAGTAAAGAAAAAGTAATAATTTTATGAACAAAGAATTGATGACTCATAGGAAATATGCTGATTTCTGATTATTAAATAGAATGCTAATTCATTCATTAATTCATAATTAACATGTTCGATAAAATGTCATAAGTGCTTCCTCTGGAGGACAATGCACTGCATAAACAGAACAGCTCTTGACTATTCAGAGGCTGATGACTTCTCCTCAAAATTTGAGCACTAATTGTAAGAGTAATGGTTTCAAAATTTTGGGAAAGACGTTGACTTAAATATTATTTTATGTGTCCTTAAAGGATATGTCTTATGTATTTTAATTTACAGTGGCTTCATTTTCAAATATTAGAAAATATCATCCAATTGAAAAATCTGTATAGAAAGTGTTAATGGTGACAATGATATTTCTGTAGATTCAAAGCATACATATTTCTCCATTTAATATATTTTAAAAGATTTATTTATTTTTATTTATATGCATAAACTGTAGCTCTCTTCAGACATAGTCCAGAAAAGTGCATCGGATCTTATTGCATATGATTGTAAGCCACTATGTGTTTGCTGGGAATTGAAATCCAGACCTTTGGAAGAGCAGTCAGTACTCTTAACCCAGTCCAATGTATTTTTATTAAAGAGCCTATGAGTAGACTGTACCTCGTCGTGATTCATTATATTAAGGTTTTGTTGATTGTCTTGAATTTAATTTTTTTTGCAACTAAAATCTGAATAAATTGTATATACATTAAGGAGCTCCTACAAATCCAGCCAACCAACAATAGGAAATGATCAGACAGATACATACAGAACCGGTGTTCATTGGATAAAATAATAGCAATAGGAGCCATAGCAAGTATCATGTTCCATTATAGGATTAAAAAAAAAACAACAAAAAATAATATCAGACTCTTGTGTTTTTAATATGCTTAATTGAAACTGTCTTACTGTCTCTGATGTCTTCAAAGAGTGGACTTTCACTTGAGTATACAATTAATGTGACATTTGGAATCTTGATGTTTAACCTGTATTACCATACCAAAGTTTCTAAAAACTATTAACTTAGTGTGATGTAGGTCTTGACTGAGACCATTCTCTGGGATACCTGGCTGAGTTCTTAGGGGACACAATGAGCAGAGCAAAACTGTAGTCATTCAGCTCTTTCTTCATTATGTAAAACTGAGATATTTTTCGGGTCTGACCAGCACCAGAGTAGCTAGGGCGCAGGGTCGGCTGACACTCGCCAGCTACCCACAACACCCACCACAGGATCTTGGGACTTCTGGTGAGTGGAACACAGCTTCTGCTCCAATCCAATTGCGTGCAGGACCTGAGACTGCATTAGTTAGGGAAGTAGAAAACCAGCCTGGCAGCCGGAGGACAGTGGTCCCCCCTGCACGGGAGCACCATTTTGGTTCCAGGACTCCGCTGAACTTAGGAACTTAGTCTGCACAGGTGAGAGTGAGCACCACAGAGGCAGAAAGCTTCTGGGACAGGCGGGAGTCACAGAGCTGCTGAGGCAGCACCCTTTGGGGGCCGCAGACATCCAGTAACCTCCCAGCCGGAAGACAGTGGTCTGCCCTGCACGGGAGCCCTCTGACTCAGGAGCAGGGAGCACCATCTTGGATCCAGGACTCCGCTGAACTTAGGAACTTAGTCTGCATAGGTCAGAGTGTGCACCACAGAAGCTGACAGATTCTGTGACCTGCAAAAGCAACACAGCATCTGGGAAAGGTCCTGTTTTGGGCCTTCTTCTTCGGACAGGAGGAGGTCCAAACACCAGATGTCTGTACACCTTCCCTTTAAGAAAAGAGCTTGTCAGCAGAGAGTGCTCTAACCACTGAAAGTCAGAGGAGAGAGCCTATCTCCCAGGTCTGCTGATAGACGGTAATCAAAATCACCAGAAAAACAATCTCTAAACAGAGACAACTATAAAAACTCCAGAGATTACCAAATGGCGAAAGGTAAACATAAGAATCTTACTAACAGAAATCAAGACCACTCACCATCATCAGAACCCAGCACTCCCACTTTGCCCAGTCCAGGGCACCCCAACAAACCTGAAAAGCTAGACCTGGATTTAAAAGCATATATCATGATGATAGTAGAGGACATCAAGAAGGACTTTAATAACTCACTTAAAGAATTACAGGAGAACATGGCTAAAGACTTACAAGTCCTTAAAGAAAAACAGGATAACACAATCAAACAGGAGGAAGTCCTTAAAGAAAAACAGGAAAACACATCCAAACAGATGATGGAAATGAACAAAACCATACTAGACCTAAAAAGGGAAGGGAAGTAGACACAATAAAGAAAACCCAAAATGAGGCAACACTGGAGATAGAAACCCTAGGAAAGAAATCTGGAACCATAGATGCAAGCATCAGCAACAGAATACAAGAGATGGAAGAGAGAATCTCAGGTGCAGAAGATTCCATAGAGAACATCGGCACAACAATCAAGGAAAATGGAAAATGCAAAAAGATCCTAACTCAAAACATCCAGGAAATACAGGACACAATGAGAAGACCAAACCTACGGATAATAGGAGTGGATGAGAATGAAGATTTTCAACTCAAAGGACCAGCAAAAATCTTGAACAAAATTATAGAAGAAAACTTCCCAAATCTAAAGAAAGAGATGCCCATGAACATACAAGAAGCCTACAGAACTCCAAATAGACTGGACCAGAAAAGAAATACCTCCCGACACATAATAATCAGAACAACAAATGCACTAAATAAAGATAGAACACTAAAAGCAGTAAGAGAAAAAGGCCAAGTAACATATAAAGGCAAGCCTACACCAGATTTTTCACCAGAGACTATGAAAGCCAGAAGATCCTGGACAGATGTTATACAGACACTAAAGGAACACAAATTCCAGCCCAGGCTACTATACCCAGCCAAACTCTCACTTAACATAGATGGAGAAACCAAAGTATTCCACGACAAAACCAAATTCACACATTATCTCTCCACGAATCGAGCCCTTCAAAGGATAATAAGAGAAAAAAAAACAATACAAGGACAGGAACCACGCCCTAGAAACAACAAGAAGGTAATCCCTCAACAAACCTAAAAGAAAACAGCCACAAGAACAGAATGCCAACTTTAACAACAAAAATAACAGGAAACAACAATTACTTTTCCTTAATATCTCTTAATATCAATGGAATCAACTCTCCGATAAAAAGACATAGACTAACAAACTGGCTACACAAACAAGACCCAACATTTTGCTGCTTACAGGAAACTCATCTCAGAGAAAAAGATAGACACTACCTCAGAATGAAAGGCTGGAAAACAATTTTCCAAGCAAATGGTATGAAGAAACAAGCTGGATTAGCCATTCTAATATCTGATAAGATTGACTTCCAACCCAAAGTCATCAAAAAAGACAGGGAGGGGCACTTCATACTCATCAAAGGTAAAATCCTCCAAGAGGAACTATCAATCCTGAATATCTATGCTCCAAATGCAACAGCAGCCACATTCATTAAAGAAACTTTAGTAAATCTCAAAGCACACATTGCACCTCATACAATAATAGTGGGAGACTTCAACACACCACTTTCATCAATGGACAGATCGTGGAAACAGAACCTAAACAGGGACACAGTGAAACTAACAGAAGTTATGAATCAAATGGATCTGGCAGATATCTACAGAACATTCTATCCTAAAACAAAAGGATATACCTTCTTCTTAGCACCTCATGGCACCTTCTCCAAAATTGACCACATAATTGGTCACAAAACAGGCCTCAACAGATACAAAAATATTGAAATTGTCCCATGCATCCTATCAGATCACCATGGACTAAGGCTGATCTTCAATAACAAAATAAATAATAGAAAGACAACATTCACGTGGAAACTGAACAACAATCTTATCAATGATACCTTGGTCAAAGAAGGAATAAAGAAAGAAATTAAGGACTTTTTAGAATTCAATGAAAATGAAGCCACAACATACTCAAACTTATGGGACTCGATGAAAGCATTTCTAAGAGGAAAACTCATAGCTCTGAGTGCCTCCAAAAAGAAACTGGAGAGAGCACACATTAGCGCTTGACAACACACCTAAAAGCACTAGAACAAAAGGAAACAAATTCACCCAAGAGGAGTAGACTGCAGGAAATAATCAAACTCAGGGGCGAAATCAACCAAGTGGAAACAAGAAGAACTATTCAAAGAATCAACCAATCAAGGAGCTGGTTCTTTGAGAAAATCAACAAGATAGATAAACCCTTAACCAGACTCACTAGAGGGCACAGGGAAAGCATTCTAATTAACAAAATCAGAAATGAAAAAGGAGACATAACAACAGATCCTGAAGACATCCAAAACACCATCAGATACTTCTACCAAAGGCAATACTAACCAAAACTGGAGAACCTGGATGAAATGGAGAAGTTTCTAGACAGATACCAGGTACCAAAGTTGAATCAAGATCAGGTTAATGATCTAAACAGCCCAATATCCCCCAAAGAAATAGAAGCAGCCATTAATAGTCTCCCAACCAACAAAAGCCCAGGACCAGCTGTGTTTAGTGCAGAGTTCTATCAGACCTTCAAAGAAGATCTAATCCCAGTTCGTTACAAACTATTCCACAAAATAGAAACAGAAGGTACTCTACACAACTCATTCTATGAAGCCACAATAACTCTGATACCTAAACCACAAAAAGACCCAACAAAGATAGAAAAAGTCAGACCAATATCCCTTATGAATATTGATGTAAAAATCCTCAATAAAGTTCTTGCTAACCAAATCCAAGAACACATCAAAACAATCATCCATCCTGACCAAGTAGGTTTCATCCCAGGGATGCAGGGATGGTTCAATATATGGAAATCCATCAACGTAATCCAGTATATAAACAAACTCCAAGACAAAAACCACACGGTCATCTCATTAGATACGGAAAAAGCATTTGACAAGATCCAAAACCCATTCATGATAAAAGTCTTGGAAAGATCAGGAATTCAAGGCCCATACCTAAACATAATAAAAGCAATCTACAGCAAACCAGTAGCCAACATCAAAGTAAATGGTGAGAAGCTTAAAGCAATCCCTCTAAAATCAGGGACTAGACAAGGCTGTCCAATCTCTCCATACCTATTCAACATTGTACTTGAAGTCGTAGCCAGAGCAATTCGACAACAAAAGGAGATCAAAGGGATACAAATTTGAAAAGATGAAGTCAAAATATCACTTTTTGCAGATGATATAATAGTATATATAAGTGACTCTAAAAATTCCACCAGAGAACTCCTAAACCTGATAAACAGCTTCAGTGAAGTAGCTGGATATAAAATTAATTCAAACAAATCAATGGCCTTTCTCTACACAAAGAATAAACAGGCTGAGAAAGAAATTAGGGAAACAACACCCTTCTCAATAGTCACAAATAACATAAAATATCTTGGCGTGACTCTAACTAAGGAAGTGAAAGATCTGTATAATAAAAACTTCAAGTCTCTGAAGAAAGAAATTATAGAAGATCTCAGAAGATGGAAAGATCTCCCATGCTCATGGATTGGCAGGATCAACATTGTAAAAATGGCTATCTTGCCAAAAGCAATCTACAGATTCAATGCAATCCCCATCAAAATTCCAACTCAATTCTTCAACGAATTAGAAAGTGCAATCTGCAAATTCATCTGGAATAACAAAAAAACCTAGGATAGCAAAAACTCTTCTCAAGGATAAAAGAACCTCTGGTGGAATCACCATGCCAGACCTAAAGCTTTACTACAGTGCAATTGTGATAAAAACTATATGGTACTGGTATAGTGACAGACAAATAGACCAATGGAATAGAATTGAAGACCCAGAAATGAACCCACACACCTACGGTCACTTGATCTTCGACAAGGGAGCTAAAACCATCCAGTGGAAGAAAGACAGCATTTTCAACAAATGGTGCTGGCACAACTGGTTGTTAACATGTAGAAGAATGTGAATCGATCCATTCCTATCTCCTTGTACTAAGGTCAAGTCTAAGTGGATCAAGGAACTTCACATAAAACCAGAGACACTGAAACTTATAGAGGAGAAAGTGGGGAAAAGCCTTGAAGATATGGGCACAGGGGAAAAATTCTTGAATAGAACAGCAATGGCTTGTGCTATAAGATCGAGAATTGACAAGTGGGACCTCATGAAACTGCAAAGCTTCTGCAAGGCAAAAGACACCATCAATAAGACAAAAAAACCACCAACAGATTGGGAAAGCATCTTTACCTATCCTAAATCAGATAAGGGACTAATATCCAATATATATAAAGAACTCAAGAAGGTGGACTCCAGAAAGTCAAATAACCCCATTAAAAGATGGGGCTCAGGACTGAACAAAGAATTCTCACCTGAGGAATACCGAATGGCAGAGAAGCACCTGAAAAAATGTTCAACATCCTTAATCATCAGGGAAATGCAAATCAAAACAACCCTGAGATTCCACCTCACACCAGTCAGAATGGCTAAGATCAAAAATTCAGGTGACAGCAGATGCTGGCGAGGATGTGGAGAAAGAGGAACACTCCTCCATTTTTGGTGGGATTGCAAGCTTGTACAACCACTCTGGAAATCAGTCTGGCAGTTCCTCAGAAAACTGGACATAGTACTACGGGAGGATCCAGCAATACCTCTCCTGGGCATATATCCAGAAGATGTCCCAACCGGTAAGGAGGACACATGCTCCACTATGTTCTTAGCAGCCCTATTTATAATAGCCAGAAGCTGGAAAGAACCCAGATGCCCCTCAACAGAGGAATGGATACAGAAATTATGGTACATTTACACAATGGAGTACTACTCAGCTATTAAAAAGAACGAATTTATGAAATTCCTAGCCAAATGGATGGACCTGGAGGGCATCATCTTGAGTGAGGTAACACAATCAGAAAAGAACTCACAAAATATGTATTCACTGATAAGTGGATATTAGCCCAAAACTTAGGATACCCAAGATATAAGATAAAATTTGCTAAACGCATGAAACTCAAGAAGAATGAAGACCAAAGTGTGGACAATATGCCCCTTCTTAGAATTGGGAACAAAACACCCATGGAAGGTGTTACAGAGACAAAGTTCGTAGCTGTGATGAAAGGATGGACCATCTAGAGACTGCCATATCCAGGGATCCATCCCATAATCAGCTTCCAAACGCTGACACCATTGCATACACTAGCAAGATTTTTCTGAAAGGACCCAAATATAGCTGTCTCTTGTGAGACTATGCTGGGGCCTAGCAAACACAGGAGTGGATGCTCACAGTCAGCTATTGGATGTATCACAGGGCTCCCAATGGAGAAGCTAGATAAAGTACCCAAGGAACTAAAGGGATCTGCAACCGTATAGTTGGAACAAGATGATGAACTAACCAGTACCCCGGAGCTCTTGTCTCTAGCTGCATATGTATCGAAAGATGGCCTAGTCGGCCATCACTGGAAAGAGAGGCCCATTGGACTTGCAAACTTTATATGCCCCAATACAGTGGAATGCCAGGGCCAAAAGAATGGGAATGGGTGGGTAGGGAACTGGGGGGCGGTATGGGGGACTTTTGGGATAGCATTGGAAATGTAATTGAGGAAAATATGTAATAAAATATTAAAAAATAATAGTAATAATAAACTGAGATATTTTATAAATGGCTCACTCTACATGGGGAAGCTATGCCTGCAGAAAATATCCCTAACATAAGTGTGTACAACACCTGTAAATTCTCATGATCATACAAGTAAATCTCAAGGTACCATGCACACTATCTCTATGAAAAGAAAATGCCAGATACTAGTCTTACATAAATATACACTGGTGGTTGCAAGAAATAGTTTGGGAATAAGGTAATATTTGCAGTCATTTATTGCCCAATCCCTGTAGACAGAATCATTTTAATCTGCTTTTGATCCATTTTTAAATGACTGGACTAATTCTCTGTCAAACTTTGAACAAGAAAATGAGAAATGAATGTCCACAATCATAATTGTTTTTATTTTTTCTATGAACACTCAGATTGTCTAATAATTTAACAGCATAAGAAATTCCCTAACTGGAATTTTGAAAATACATGTCCTTTTTTTTTTTTTTTTTACAGAGTCCTTTTAAGAAAAATTTCACACTTTTAAGACAAAATTTTCTGTTGTTTGAAGCTTGATTGGATGGTTATGCTATATATGTTTATACTGATTATAAATATTTAAACATCAGGAAATTACTTTGTCAAGTCCAATTTTACAAGAAATCCATTAGAGATAAATAATGAGTACAGAAGCTCCATTTCCCAGCAGCCTAAAATTTCATTTAGGGTTGGCAATGTATAAACCACCCTCATACCTCTTGATATGTCAGGGAAAGTTGTCATTATGCAGGTCTTCTTTAGGAAACCATACTTTGGTATTTCTTGGGTACAGCTTCCCTGTTATATTTAAAAAATCATGATCTTGGATCAAGTATCCTGGTAATTTGACTTTTACAATTTTTGTGGTTCATCTATCTAGTTTCTTAGTTGTACAGTTTGTGTTGTAGGTATATAAATTGTGGTTGGATAACTGAAAGCAATTTAGTCTCTGCCTTCTGACCAGCTGTAGATCTCAGTAGTAGCCACTGCCTCCTAAAAACGAAGCTTCTTTGATAAGGTGTAAGACATATACTTAACTGTATGTATAAAGATGAGTATGAAGAATGAAGTGCAAAGAGTACTGACAATTGACTTTAATCCCAGAATTCATATGTCAAAGACCCTGGGATCTTGGAATTTGAGATTTTCAGTCCTACCAAGACTACATAGTCATAACCAGTTTCATACTAAACAAAATATGAATATAATTAGAAACTTTATTGGTTTAGAAAAATGGCAGTAGTAAGTTCTTCAGTAGTTTATGACCACTCTATTCTCTCAGTTTATAGGAATTCCTCCTACTGAAATAGATAAACCCAATAAGTCACCTGAGGAATCTTTCATGGCCAACAAGAATCAGTTTTCTCCAGAAAATGACCTCTGATATGTTAATCAATCACAAGATATCAGCCCTAAACACATGCACATACCTACAACACCTTATAAATTAGTGTTGTAACATGTATACACGTGTATAAGATCAATCATTATAAAATAAGTCATGAAGTTCAAAGGATATGAGGTGAACACTTGGTATTGGGAGTGGCAATGATGTATGGAACTTATGTACGAACTTAAAATAAATAAAGTTCTGGAGATGTTGGGTTTCTTGTTAAGTATATTATTGTTTAATGAAAGAAAGCAAAACCAAACTAAAGCAAAATATCTACCTCACAGTTTCTTCATATGTGTGTGCGTGTGCATGTGCGTGTGTGTGTGCGTGTGTGTGTTTCCCCAAAGATGTGTGCATTAAAAAGTTAAATTCTGAGCTGGTAGTGACATTGAGGGGGAATAACTTAATCAGTTGAAAAGATATGACATATAATCTGTAGATTAATCCATTTTTCATCTCATATATGTATGGGTAGAGCTAGTTATGTTGAAGTAGAACACACAGGTGGACATTGGATATTTCCTACCACACTGTCCATCTTCTATCTTAGTTACTAACACTGAGTGAGTTTGTTAATTTTTTTTTCTTTGTCATGCTTTTTGGACATAATGATTTTTTCCCTACAAGACCAGAATCAAAACCAGTGGCCATGTATAGAAATCTTTGAAACTATGAATATTGATAAATCCATCCTCCTTAACTTGCTCTCATCTGGGTGCTTTTTTCAGGACTTTGAAAGTTGACCAACACAAGCTGTGTTCTGAGAATCTGAGGAAAGGGAGACCTCATAACAATGGAGACAATATCTTGGCTCTGTTATTGTGGATTTGTTTTCAGTTATTCTTTAAGAACAGAAAGTCAGGCAGGTGAGGCACCTCAGAGAATATATGTAGTTGCCACCTGCTCGGGGACCTGAGTTTGATCTCCAAGTCATTAATTGTTTTAGAAGGTGAGAACCAAACTGAATTTTGCAAGTTGTCACATGGTTGACTCACATGTGTCTTGGTACACACATTTGTGTGTACATACACAATCATATACACAAATACAAGTGAAAATACATTTTAAAAAACAGTAACAACAGAAATAAAAATAACAGATTTTATAAAACAAAAATAGGCATGAGATTTAGTCTGCCAATGACCCAAAATTAAAAACAAGCAACAAAACATAATATTAATTTGAACAAGTGACATTGGGATGGAAATATGAATATTAAATTCTATGGTTTCTGGTTTTCTGCCAATGGCATAATTTATGTTATTTTATTAAGAAGAAATTTTCGAGTGTGGGTGACAAACTAGGAAGACAGAAGGAATCAGTAAATGTTATAATCACCTTGAGATCTCCACCTTAAAATCTCCTAGACATTGTGAGGCTTGCCATGCCCCACAAAACAAGGAAAGATTTCCATCAGGTGTAGTTGATATAGCCCTGCCATAAATTAAAACTAGCAGGTAGAAAGGAATAAAAAGGACAAAAGGAAATAAAACTCAGAGGTACATATATAAATACTCTATGAGCATCAAAGAACTCAGGGTGATCAGTCTTTGAATGACAGCACTCCATGGAAAATTAAATGACACAATAAAAAAAAAAAAGAAAGAGAGATGTGTTTGCATTATAATATGCTCATGATTCATTCTGAATGGAACTCAAAATAAGCTTGAGACCTCACACAAATCCATTTTTTGTACAACGAAAGAGGTATTTCACATCTCATTTCTTTTAAAGAAGCTGCTATTAAAATGGGATTTTTTTTCTGACTTTAATTTGATTTCATTTTTAAAAATATGTTTTTCTTTTTGTGTAGTTATGTGTGTTCATGTCATGGCACCTGTGCAGGGGTTAAAGGACAACTTTCAGAAGTCATTTCTCAACTTCAACTAAGTAGATTCTACGGATAGGTTCATTAGTTTAATGGTATGAATCTCTACCAACTGTGCCAAATCACTGGCCTTGGTTTTAATTTTATTGTTTAAAGAATGTGATTTGAAATATAAAATTTCATATAAATAACCTTAGTGTTGATATCCCAAAGAGAATCTCATGAATCTCAGAACATATCTATTCAAATGCTAAACTCCCAGGAAAGATTTTATAAAACATGCACATAAATTAACATGTGCATATGCTTATGTTATATTTCACTAATTCCAACTCTCACATAGCTATTGTTAAATCTTTGAGTGGTAAAAAAACATCACTTTAGTTTGTAAAAATAATTCTATTGGCAAATCAGAAGCAGTAAGAATTTAGTGGGTAACTAAGAGTGAATTTTATAACATATTTATTTTCAAAACTTTTCATTAAACTGCTTTGTCCATTTAACTAAATAAAATTTGAGAAATATATAAGATTTTTATGAAGTTTTGTAGATGCTATATTTAGTATTTTAAATATGGCACTGCTATTGGCAGTTACTTTTGAATTAATGGGTTCGCAGACTAATTATCACTTTGAAAGTAGAGTGAGAATCCATGATTAGAACAAAAGGAAGAAAAATCAGGCAAAGAAGAATGAACAATAATGCAGACAGAATCTTGTAGGACTGTTCTAAGTTTTAAGTTAAAAAATGATTACAATTAAAGAAAATTGAACCGGATTTCTATGTATATTTGCATTCTACTTTTGGAATTCTCAAGAGAAGTTGACTTTTCTTCAGTGGATTTTATTAATTAAAAATGCAGATATAAGTTGTTTTCTGTTCAACACTCTTCAATTTTCCAAGATGGCTCACTATTTTTGATAGTTTAGCAAAACAATCAAAATACAAGCCTTACAAACATGCTTATCAATACTAAGCACTAAACACCTCATTTACATATTGTTAATGAACGCTGTAGGAAAATACCACCTGAGATTTATGAGTATGTTTAAGTAGCATCCTCTAGCTAGTATATCTTTAAGAGTTTCATCAGGGAATAATGGAATCACTATTTTATTTATTGTTATTGTCATTGTTTTTAGAAAATTACTTTTTAAAATACCCTCATAATAAACTTCTGGGATTACTTCCTTGTGATTTGTATGGGTAATTTCTCAAGGGTATCTGAGTTCCTGGAGTCTTGTATTATAATTATATATATATAAAATTTCAGTCTTCCCATGAATTTAGCAATTCCTGGTATCATTCCCATATTCCACCATCATGAAGGATGAAGAAATAATCTAATTCTTCTATTTGATGTGATTAAACTCAGTAAGTCTAGCAGCATAAAATATCTAAAATTCGTGACAACATTGATCTGACAAGGAGGTAAGGAAGGTAGTTATATATTATTAGGGGTAACTGCAAGAGAGGAGCATTGGGAGTGGGAAACAATTTATCATTTATACCTCTCACAACCTAGCCAATGTCCAAAATCCATCACTTTTCCTTTGAAATACACAAAATGATCTTATTATATACTCAAGGTCTACTCACAAAATGTGATATGGTTTACTCAAGGTCTATTCCCAAAGTGTCATGTGGTAATGTTTTTAGCTAAAAGCTCAAAATTTCTGAATTGGATTCATCCTTCTTCTGATGATGTTTAATTCTCTGCTCCTGTGATATATATTACCAAATAAATATTTTTCCTCTAAAGGAATAGGTTGTACTTGTAGAGATTTTGCAGAGTAATGGAGTTAGTAGTCACTAGCAATTTATAAACAAATAACCACAGTAATAAGAATTTTATACTCAGGGTGAAGTGACTATATGCTTTGAGATATCTGTGGAACAAAGTACTTATAATCTAATATTTCCTGGTTTAATAATCTAGATTCTAGTTTGTTGGTGTATTCTTCTGGAGGTGCATAAGAATATCTAGAAATCCATTATAATTATGGTGGATTTAAAATTCCTCAATTATCACTACAATCTCTAAAACATGCTGATTCAAAATAATAAAACACAAATTAAAGAACAGCAATCATCAGTATTTTAAATGGTGTTTTAAGATCTTTATGTAGAAACATATTATTTAGTTTCTTAGGGAAATATGTCACATTGTTATCCAACATCATGCTTACTGGTGAAGCCTTGTTTTTTTTTTTTTTGTTTTTTTTTTCTCTTTTAAGCATACACAGATTTATGCAGATAAAGATGCTTTCTTTATAAAATTATCATGTATGTATGTCATTTGATTTGATATTGCCCCTTGGCCCTTTATTATTTCCATGTCCATATAGATCTCTATCTTTGTACAGGAACATGAAGCCATTTTAAAATTTAACACCAGATTCTGAATAAGAGAGAAAGCATTTGTAATTTTATTTGTGGACTTAGTCCTCAAAAAAGGAGAGCTAAAACAATCCTGAATAATCAAAGAACTGATGAAGATCTCAAATTTTATTGGAACGCTATAGTTATAAAACCAATATAGTTCTAGCAACAAAACCAGAAACTTCAAGCAATAGAATTAACTTTAAGATCACCACATAAATTCCCACACCTATGTACACATGAGACTTTATTTTTTAAAAAAAGCTAGAAATACACACTGGAAAAGACAGCATTTTCAACAAATGGTTCTTGTCAATCTGGATGACTGCATGCAGAGGAATAAAACTACTAAACAAATGCTACTGTTGCACCAGAAGAATGTAGCTCTAATATGGTCTCTAATGGAATTCTGATATACTCATAGAATAATAACTTGCTCAGTCATCATCCTGGAGAAGATGGGAACAAATACAGAGACCCATAGCTAGGCATCATGCAAAGAGTAATAGGCTTGGAGACACTCAGTCTTAAATGGGATGTCTGCATCAAATCCCTGACTTTAGGGCTCAGGGAAACTTCCAGAAAAGGATGCTAAAAGAGGGTAAGAACCAGAGAGTTCTAGGAAACAAGACCTTCTAAATCAATATGGCTGCCAAACATATAAACTCACATAGACTAATGCAGCATGCAAGGGGCCTGGACAGGTATTCAACAAATGAAGTCCTTGAGCATATAAACCTGTCCTTAACCTAGAAGAAATCTATAAGTGGAAACCAATTTCAATTAGAAGTTTAGTTTTTTACAAAGGTGTCTCACTGGGGAAAGAAAGAATTCTTAAGGGTAGGGCTGCTTGCTCAGCAGTAAATAGTAAACACAGGATATTCAATCTATAGTTAACAAAACTTTATCATTTACTTATACTTTTATTCTGTTATATATACATATATATATGTGTGTGTGTGTGTGTGTGTGTATAAAACAGAACTGATCACACACACACACACACACACACATATATATGTGTGTGTGTGTGTATACATACATGCATATATGCATATGCACATATATGCATATGCATATATGCATACACATATGCATATACATATATATTATTCTGTTATATGTATATATATATGCTTTTCTTTTTTTATCCTATAAGTTCTTTGCATTCCTACTGCTTTTTTTTTTAGAGATTTCATGAGTTTTCAGTGTGTGACAACAATGAAGCTCTGTATTTTTATCTTTTTCTTGAGCCTTTCCTTGTGGTCTTCCCCTTCTTTGTTGTTTGGTCCTATTCTGATGAGTTAGTAGTGTTCACTTTATATTATTTTATTATTATTCCTTTGTAGCCTGTTTTTTTTTTTTCAAATCAGAGATAGAAATGGGGTGGATCCAGAGAGGAGAGGAGATGGGTAGAAAATGTTAGGAAATGGGGGAGATAAAGCTCTCTTTAGGATATATTATGTGAGAAAAGCGCCAATTTTCAATTTAAAAAGTGAGAAGCATTGAATTTCAAAACTATATGTGGTGAAAAGATAGTCTTGTAAACTAGTTGTACTGGAAAATAGGGGAAGACGGAAACTGGAGCTGCTTTCACCATGTACAAAGCCACTTAAAAATCAATAGAAGACTTTAATGGAAGAGCTGAAAATTTGAACCTGCTATAATAGAGCAAGGAGAATTGCTCTATGAATAGGGATATGCAGACACTTTCTAAGCAAGAATAGCTCAGAAGCTGAAAACTTAGAAGTGAGACAGCACAAAATTGAGATCTTTCTTCATAGCAAGCAATGGAGTTAATAGGCTTCTCACATGGGAAGAAGTTCTTTCGAGCTTTTATCTGATAACGGATTTATATCTAGAATCTATAAGCAACAACCACAAAAAAGTTTAATACTGAAACAAAAAAAAAGGACTAATCAGTGAATGGGCAATTTGAACAGACAGTTTTAAAAGGAAATAGAAATATCAATAAACACATGGAAAGCTCAATATACTGGCAAAAGTTTGATTACATTTTTCAATAAGGTAAACAATGACCAAGATTTTGCAACTTGCCTTACTCAAATGCTTACTTTTTAAAAAAAATTCCTGATGGGAAATTGCTAAAATGATACAACATATTGTTTTTTCTTACATTTTATAGACTGTAAATAGGACTATAGCCTTAGTGATTGTCGTGTTTCTCATGCTTCTGTTACTGATCTTGTTCTTTTTTATTGAAAACAGATTCTGCCTACATATAAAACATTAAGACCACAATTTCCTCTCCATCCACTCAATTTAGGTGTCCTTACCAAACCTTTTCTCCTGATCCTTGTCCCTTCTTTTTTCCATCAAAGAAGAGCAGGCCTTCAGGAGCCAACAAAAAAGTACAACAATAACAACAAATTCAAGGCAAAGCCCTCATACTGAGGCTATACAAGGCTATTCAATAGGACAAAAGAGTCCCAATTGCAGTCAAACAAGTTAAAGACACATCTGCTCTCATAAGTATAAGTTTCAAAAAATGTCAAGATAATAGCCACAACATAGAGGAGCTGGTGCAGACAACTACAAACAGATGTTTGTTTCTTCAGTCACTGTGAGTCCATATGCACCCTGGTTATGTTCCATCATATACCTGTTAGAATAGGTAAGATCAGTAGCACAAGTCATAGCGCATGTTGGCAAGGATGTAGAGCAGAAGAACACTCCTCCATCACATGTGAGATTATAAACATGTAGAGCCACTATGGAAGTGAATGTGGTGGTTTCTCAGAAAATTAGGAATTGAAATATCTCAAGACTCAGCTACATCACTCTTCAGCGTGTAACTAGAGGACACTTCATCCCACCAATGGGACACTTGGCCAACTTTGTTCATTGGAATTTTATTCATAATAGCAAGAAACTGGAAACAACCTAGATGTCCTCAACAGAATAATGGTTTTAAAAAATGTGGTACATTCATACAATAGAGTATTATTCTGCTGTTAAGAAAAATGGCATCATGAAATTTTCGTATAAAAGATGGAACTAGAAAAACATCCCCCTGAGCAACATAATCTAGAAAGACAAATGTGTTATATATTTCTTAGTAGATACAAGCCACTAAATAAATGATGATCAAACTACAATCTGTAAACTCAGTAAGGCTAAGTAAAGAGGTGGTCTCTGGGGGTGAGTGTAGGGCATAATGCAGAATCTCCCTTAGTATGAAAAAATTAGAATAGATCTGCTAGTAGCCTAGGGATGTGCAGACATGAGAGCAGGAGGCATCACAGTGGTGAAGAAATGGGTTGAAAGAAGAAAATGTGGGACAAGATGGCTAGTATCACAGGAAAATGGTTGGCACTGTGGAGTCTAGTGTAGTAGAAACTTCTTGGCATCTATGAAGATTTTCCTAATGAGGACTCCTAGTAATGGGGGATGTAAATTCTGAATAGACCATCTCTTATAAACAGGCAAGGCTCCCAGTGGTGAAACTGGGTTGCATTTGATTGAGTTGTTGCCTGACAGGTTGCCCTGGAAATCCTCAAGCAATACAATGTATAATTTTATACAGTGCAGCCAATACATTGAAATCACATTAGTCATAGGTAGTAAAATTACATTTGGGTATAAGTGATCCAGTGGAGCATTTAAGAAAATCTGAAGTTGATTAGACTGTATCAGTCAATTAAAAGTTCAGTAATTGGCTATCCAGGACTCTTATGTCCTAAAAATTCTGAGAAAGGTTGTACCAATCTGTTTTCCTGGTATTCACAGTACCAATCTTATTCTTCCCACCATATTTTCTATAAAAAACAAGTCTGTAGTTTGTAAATTTCATTTCAAAGGAATGAATTAAGGTAAAAATCATGGCAATTTGTTTAGTTTTGGAGAGCATTGGGTGTAATGAATATAATTTCTAAGCAGTGATTAGTAACCAGAATATAATTTCCTGAAAATCAATGTTATTATGTTCCAGATGATGGGAATTTTAGGAGACTCCGGAATTATTTCTTACCTTGTGATTATCCATGACCCAAACGTTTCCCAGATAATATGCAGTGGGCAGCTGTGGTTTATCTCAGCCAATCTTAGGCTTCATCCCCATAGACACTGCAGCTAACAAACCATGCATATCAAGCAATGCCTCAAACAAATTTGTCTCAGAGAGACAAACAAACCTTTATTTTGTAAATCATAATTATCTTTTGAAATAGTACTTCTATGCTATTCCTGAAATACTTTTTTTTTTTAGAAAAAAAATATTCTTAGTGATCAGCATCTCCAAAAGCATCTCCAAATCACAAAAATCACAAAGTACTTCTATGCTATTCCTGAAATACTTTTTTTTTTTTTTTTTTTTAGAAAAAAAATATTCTTAATGATCAGCATCTCCAAAAGCCATTTCATCCTAGGCAATTTACTTTAGTGGAACACTGGTTGGCATTTTATTCAAAAATGTAAATTGATAACAACAGTTATTTCACATGAGTATTATAATAAATTTGAAATCATTTGTGGGGAATTTAGGCAATCTCTTTTCCTCAAAATGTAGTATCAGTGTCTTCAAAATAGCACTTGAAGTCCTAGCTCAAGCAATAGTAAATAACTAACTAACTAATTAACTAAATCTATCTAAAGAAGAACAAGGGAATACAAATTGGAAAGGAACAAGTCAAATATATACATATATATATATATATATATCCCAAAATATTCTACCAGTGTACTCATAGAGCTGATAAACAACTTGTGTCTGAATACAAAATTAACTAACAACAACAACAAAAATCAGTGGCCCTCCTAAATACAAATGATAATTACACACACACACACAAAAAAATGAACTTAGAGAAACCACATTCTTCACAATAGCCAGAATTAATAGAAAGAGTTTTCATATATAAAGAACTCAAGAAACTAGACATCAGGAAAAAATAACCCAATTTAAAAATGAGGTACAATATAAACACTCAATTCTTGACAGAGGAATCTCAAATGACCAAGAAGCACTTAAAGAAGTATTCAACATGATTAGCCACCAGGAAAATGCAAATAAAAACATATCTGAGATTCCATCTTACAATTGTCTAAATGGCTAAGATGAAAAACTCAAGTGAGAGCTCATGTTGGTGAGGATTTTGAGCAAAGAGAACACTCATCTATTCCCGGTGGGAGTAAACACGTGTACAGCCACTTTGATGAGTTCTCAAAAGTATTAGGGATAGAGATCTTCAAGATCAAGCTACATTACTCCTGGGCATATATCCAAAGGATGTTCCATTATATATTCAGAGCACCTTATTCATAATAGCCAGAAAGTGGAAATGACCAAATGTAGAAGTCCTTCAACCAAAGTATGGATAAATAAAATGTGATATTTTTAATCAATGGAATATTACTCAACTTTTAAAAACAATGGCATTATGAATTTTCAGACAAATGGATAGAGCTAGAAATGATCATCCTGAAGTAAGGTAACCCATATGCAGAAAGACAAAAAAAAAATGTATATAATCACTCCTAAGTGAATATTAGCTATAAAGGATAACCAAAATATAATCCATAGACTCAAAGAAACTAAGTATAAGGGATGTCTCAAGAATGGATATGTCACTTTCACTGAGAAGGGAAAGTACAATAGACATTGTAGGTAGACAGTGGTAGGGATTGGATGGAGCTGGAGATGGGAATTGGAACAAGAGGGATTAAATTGATGGAGATGAAGGGTGAATATACTGGAAGAGACAACTAGAATGGGGGGGATGACATCTCTGAAATGAGTTTGAAACAGGGAAATGGAAATGGGTAATGTAAGCGACCAGGAATTTATGAGGGTAAACCTGGTTAAGACTGATAGCAATGGAGGATGTGGTTTCTAAAGTGGCTATCTCAGATAAACAGGTAAGACTTTCCTTGGTGGGACTGAGAACACCAATCAAGTAAGAAACACTTAATCATAATTTTCCTGCCTATAAAATGACCAGAAGTAATTTTGGAGCATAAATTGAGGGAGTGGACAACTAATGACTGGTCCAGCTAGTGAAAGAACCTATTGGGGAAACCCCCACTCAATTCCCGATTCGGCTGCACCCAAGAATCACGAACAGAACAGAACGCCTTGATATAAAAACATGAGGTAGTTTTAATGGTGGAGCTCCAGGTCGAAATGTATCTCATGCAGGAGACAGTGGTTTTGACCACAAGTCTTGGAAGCTAGGGGTTTTTATAGTAAAGGGGCTGGGGCTGGGGGAGGAATTGGCTCGGTTTCACATGATTGGTACATTTAAACATCAGCAGACTGTACATGCAGATAGCATTTAACTTAGGTCAGAAGGGCAGGAGATAGGGAGGCGACAGGCCAGTCATTCTCTTTATCTTTATGGCCAAGCAGCCTCAGGAATGTCTTAATGATGGGCCTGCCCAGGCATGTCCTGGCCTGTTCTGCTATGTTCTCAGCCCCAGGTTTCAAAGCTCACAAACAACTCTTTGGGCTATTTGACATCACACAGGTCTCAAGTTTTATTTTCTTTCACTAGGATCAATCCCCTGACCCTGCTAATTATATTCTGCCATACTTATAGACAGGATCATTACATAAACATCATCAGAAAGACTTCACCCAGCAACTGGTTGAAACAAAGCCAGAGACTCACAGTCAAACATTACGTAGTTTTGAGAATCCTTCAGAAGAGCAGATAAAGCATTCTAGGAGCTAGGGAGGTCAAGGATAGCATAAGAAAACGTTCAGATCAACCAACGTAGGCATATGTGCTCACAGAGACTGAATAATAACCATGAAGCCTCCATGAGACTGACCCAGATCTTCTGCACACATGTTACTGTAATGTAACTTGGTCTTCTTTTGAGAGTCCTAACAGTAGGAGCATGAGTTGTCTCTTACTGTGTCACCTGTCTTTGGGACCCTTTCTTTCTACTCTGCTGCCTCATATAGCTTCAATAGGATAAAATGTGCCAAGTTTTAATGCAATGTGATATGTCGAGGCTTATTGTATTCATGGTAATCCTCAAGTTTTTATTACGAGAAATGGTGGAGGAATGGATGGTAGGCTGGGGAGGTGATATGTGAGGGTGACTCAGAAAAGAGGGGAAATGGCAGTCAGTATATAAAACAAACAAACACGTAAATAAAAAACAAAAGAGTTAAAATATAAAATTTAAATATATTTTATTTTATAAAAAATTTCCCCAATATTTCTGGGAACAGAGTTACAGATGAATTATTTTGGCATGTGCATTTTTATTTTGGCATGTGTGTCTCATATGTTTTGTTATGTGGTATCTTCATTTTTATTAAATTCTAAAAAAAAAAGTCTTTCATCTTTATTTCTTCTTTGCCCGATTTTTCATTGAGCAGAGCATAGTTGAGCTTAAATATGTATGTGGGTTTTCTGGTGATTTTGTTGCTATTAAAGACCATTCTTATTCCATGATAATCTGATAGTGCCATGGACTGGGCCTAGTTGGACCCCCTCAATTCGTGGGAATCAGGGGTACTGGCAAATGGAATTAGGCAGGAATTAACAGACAGACACAGACAGGAGAGAGTGTGCTGGATCTGAATGCAATTTGTCTCAAAGAGAGCATCAGTTTTATAATACAGAAAACAAAGGAGTCAGATATCACAGCAGGCATGGTACATCTGACACAAAACAGAAGAATGCCTACAAAGGACTGGCAGGAACCAACTGGGATAAAATTCAGTGTTA
This sequence comes from Mus caroli, assembly GCF_978045245.1. Classification (NCBI taxonomy): domain Eukaryota; kingdom Metazoa; phylum Chordata; class Mammalia; order Rodentia; family Muridae; genus Mus; species Mus caroli. The sequence goes on from NW_028227256.1 coordinate 138,407,668, forward strand.
ACAACTGAGAATCAAAAGCTGCTCCACCTAAGATCCACTTAATCTTAGAAGTCAGGGACAAGGGCTTCATGCCCTTGCCATAGTTCCTATTCTAGTCTATTATATAATCCACATCCCCCCTAGGCCATTGTAAGTTCCTGTGTATAGGTGTAACTCAGCTATCTATAGTTCTAAGTATTTACTCTGGTTACTCCTTAGACCACAACCTTCCTTCTTCCTAGATAATAGTAAATTCCTGCATATTGGTGTAGCTTGCCCTGAGATTTCTAAGTCTGTGTAGTAGATAGTAATGCCTGATTTCTTTCACTATCTCTTTTACAACACTAGAGGCAATTCTGAATGTCACTGAATAGGCAACATACTTACTGAATTCAAAACCCAAGGTCAGCTCAAAGACTGCCTAGGACTGATGAGGAATCTAACTTAGCTATATGTCAAATACAGGCACTTCTAATAAAGCAATATTAAGGGAAAGCACACAGATCTGTTTACCAACTAAAGCAAGAACATTGGAACATTCGTTATACAGGATGCCACGGTTCCAGGAGACTAAATTTCTGTGAACTTTTCACCTCAGTAGAGCACCCGGGGTTTGGGGGCATGTTCCATGTGTCACTACTGGAGTGGATGAGCATGGTAGGGTACATGGGATTATTTCAGCCTTCTTATATCTGTCAGTTCTGGAGAAGGTACCATGAGGTGCTGAGAAGAAGGTATATTCTTTTATTATAGGATGAAATGTTCTATAGATAGATATTTGTTAAATCCATTTGGGTCATAACTTCTGTTAGTTCCACTGTGTCTCTGTTTAGTTTCTGTTTCCAGGATCTGTCCATTGTTAAAAGTGGGGTTTTGAAGTCTCCCACTATTATTGTGTGAGGTGCAATGTGTGCTTTCAGCATTGGTAAAGTTTCTTTTATGAGTGTGGGTGTCCTCCCATTTGGAGCATAGATGTTAAGAATTGAAAGTTCGATAGGGCCACAAGCCTCTTCCGGTCAGAAAAGCACCGGGGCAGCTGGGGCGCAGGGTCGGCTGACACTCACCAGCTACCCACAACACCCCCCACAGGATCTTAAGACTTCTGGTGAGTGGAGCACAGCTTCTGCTCCAATCCAATTGCGCGCGGGACCTGAGACTGCATTAGTTAGGGAAGCAGAAACCTGCCTGAGTAGGGCCACAGGCCTCATCCGGCCGGATCAGCACCAGGGTAGCTGGAGCACAGGGTTGCCTGACACCCGCCAGCTACCCACGACCCCCGCCGCAGGATTTTGGGACTGCTGGTGAGTGGAACACAGCTTCTGCTCCAGTCCAATCACGCAGGACCTGACACTGCTCTGGTTGGGGAGAGAGAAATCCGGCCTACATAGGGCCACAAGCCTCTTCCGGTCAGAAAAGCACCGGGGCAGCTGAGGCGCAGGGTCAGCTGACACTCACCAGCTACCCACAACCCCTGCCACAGGATCTTAAGACTTCTGGTGAGTGGAACACAGCTTCTGCTCCAATCCAATTGCACGCGGGACCAGAGACTGCATTAGTTAGGGAAGCAGAAAACCGGCCTGAGTAGGACCACAGGCCTCTTCCGGCTGGACCAGTACCGGGGTACTGCCAGCTAACCACGACCCCCGCCACAGGATTTTGAGACTGCTGGTGAGTGGAACACAGCTTCTGCTCCAATCTTTAAACAGTGACAACGACAACAACTAACCCCAGAGATTACCAGATGGCGAAAAGTAAACGTAATAATCTTACTAACAGAAACCAAGACCACTCACCATCATCAGAATCCAGCACTCCCACGTCGCCCAGTCCAGGGCACCCCAACACACCGGAAAAGCTAGACACGGATCTAAAAGCATATCTCCTGATGATGGTAGAGGACTTCAAGAAGGACTTTAATAACACACTTAAAGAAATACAAAGGAACACTGGTAAACAGGTAGAAGACAATAAAGAGGAAACACAAAAATCCCTTAAAGAATTGCAGGAGAACACTGCTAAAGAGTTACAAATCCTTAAAGAAAAACAGGATAACCTAATCAAACAGGTAGAAGTCCTTAATGAAAAACAGGAAAACACATCCAAACAGATGATGGAAATGAACAAAACCATACTAGACCTAAAAAGGGAAGTAGACACAATAAAGAAAACCCAAAATGAGGCAACACTGGAGATAGAAACCCTAGGAAAGAAATCTGGAACCATAGATACCAGCATCAGCAACAGAATACAAGAGATGAAAGAGAGAATCTCAGGTGCAGAAGATTCCATAGAGAACATCCGCACAACAATCAAGGAAAATGTAAAATGCAAAAAGATCCTAACTCAAAACATCCAAGAAATACAGGACACAATGAGAAGACCAAACCTACGGATAATAGGAGTGGATGAGAATGAAGATTTTCAACTCAAAGGACCAGCAAACATCTTCAACAAAATTATAGAAGAAAACTTCCCAAAACTAAAGGAAGAGATGCCCATGAACATACAAGAAGCCTACAGAACTCCAAATAGACTGGACCAGAAAAGAAATACCTCCCGACACATAATAATCAGAACAACAAATGCTCTAAATAAAGATAGAATACTAAAAGCAGTAAGAGAAAAAGGCCAAGTAACATATAAAGGCAAGCCTATCAGAATTACACCAGATTTTTCACCAGAGACTATGAAAGCCAGAAGATCCTGGACGGATGTTATACAGACACTAAAAGAACACAAATTCCAGCCCAGGCTACTATACCCAGCCAAACTCTCAATTAACATAGATGGAGAAACCAAAGTATTCCACGACAAAACCAAATTCACACATTATCTCTCCACGAACCCAGCCCTTCAAAGGATAATAACAGAAAAAAACCAATACAAGGACAGGAACCACGCCCTAGAAACAACAAGAAGGTAATCCCTCAACAAACCTAAAAGAAGACAGCCACAAGAACAAAATGCCAACTTTAACAACAAAAATAACAGGAAACAACAATTACTTTTCCTTAATATCTCTTAATATCAATGGACTCAACTCCCCAATAAAAAGACATAGACTAACAAACTGGCTACACAAACAAGACCCAACATTTTGCTGCTTACAGGAAACTCATCTCAGAGAAAAGGATAGACACTACCTCAGAATGAAAGGCTGGAAAACAATTTTCCAAGCAAATGGCATGAAGAAACAAGCTGGAGTAGCCATTCTAATATCTGATAAGATTGACTTCCAACCCAAAGTCATTAAAAAAGACAGGGAGGGACACTTCATACTCATCAAAGGTAAAATCCTCCAAGAGGAACTATCAATCCTGAATATCTATGCTCCAAATACAAAGGCAGCCACATTCATTAAAGAAACTTTAGTAAATCTCAAAGCACACATTGCACCTCATACAATAATAGTGGGAGACTTCAACACACCACTTTCACCAATGGACAGATCATGGAAACAGAAACTAAACAGGGACACAGAGAAACTAAGAGAAATTATGAATCAAATGGATCTGGCAGATATCTACAGAACATTCTATCCTAAAACAAAAGGATATACCTTCTTCTCAGCACCTCATGGTACCTTCTCCAAAATTGACCACATAATTGGTCACAAAACAGGCCTCAACAGATACAAAAATATTGAAATTGTCCCATGCATCCTATCAGATCACCATGGACTAAGGCTGATCTTCAATAACAAAATAAATAATAGAAAGCCAACCTTCACGTGGAAACTGAACAACACTCTTCTCAATGATACCTTGGTCAAGGAAGGAATAAAGAAAGAAATTAAGGACTTTTTAGAGTTCAATGAAAATGAAGCCACAACATACCCAAACTTATGGGACGCAATGAAAGCATTTCTAAGAGGAAAACTCATAGCTCTGAGTGCCTCCAAAAGGAAACTAGAGAGAGCACACATTAGCAGCTTGACAACACACCTAAAAGCACTAGAACAAAAGGAAGCAAATTCACCCAAGAGGAGTAGATGGCAGGAAATAATCAAACTCAGGGGTGAAATCAACCAAGTGGAAACAAGAAAAACTATTCAAAGAATCAACCAATCAAGGAGCTGGTTCTTTGAGAAAATCAACAAGATAGATAAACCCTTAACCAGACTCACTATAGGGCACAGGGAAAGCATCCTAATTAACAAAATCAGAAATGAAAAAGGAGACATAACAACAGATCCTGAAGACATCCAAAACACCATCAGATCCTTCTACCAAAGGCTATACTCAACAAAACTGGAGAACCTGGATGAAATGGAGAAGTTCCTAGACAGATACCAGGTACCAAAGTTGAATCAAGATCAGGTTAATGATCTAAACAGCCCTATATCCCCCAAAGAAATAGAAGCAGTCATTAATAGTCTCCCAACTAAAAAAAGCCCAGGACCAGATGGGTTTAGTGCAGAGTTCTATCAGACCTTCAAAGAAAATCTAATCCCAGTTCTTCACAAACTATTCCACAAAATAGAAACAGAAGGTACTCTACCCAACTCATTCTATGAAGCCACAATTACTCTGATACCTAAACCACAAAAAGACCCAACAAAGATAGAAAACTTCAGACCAATATCCCTTATGAATATTGATGCAAAAATCCTCAATAAAGTTCTTGCTAACCGAATCCAAGAACACATCAAAACAATCATCCATCCTGACCAAGTAGGTTTCATCCCAGGGATGCAGGGATGGTTCAATATAAGGAAATCCATCAACGTAATCCAGTATATAAACAAACTCAAAGACAAAAACCACATGGTCTTCTCCTTAGATGCGGAAAAAGCATTTGACAAGATCCAACACCCATTCATGATAAAAGTCTTGGAAAGATCAGGAATTCAAGGCCCATACCTAAACATGATAAAAGCAATCTACAGCAAACCAGTAGCCAACATCAAAGTAAATGGTGAGAAGCTTGAAGCAATCCCACTAAAATCAGGGACTAGACAAGGCTGTCCACTTTCTCCATACCTATTCAACATTGTACTTGAAGTCCTAGCCAGAGCAATTCGACAACAAAAGGAGATCAAAGGGATACAAATTGGAAAAGATGAAGTCAAAATATCACTTTTTGCAGATGATATGATAGTATATATAAGTGACCCTAAAAATTCCACCAGAGAACTCCTAAGCCTGATAAACAGCTTCGGTGAAGTAGCTGGATATAAAATTAACTCAAACAAATCAATGGCCTTTCTCTACACAAAGAATAAACAGGCTGAGAAAGAAATTAGGGAAACAACACCCTTCTCAATAGTCACAAATAATATAAAATATCTTGGCATGACTCTAACTAAGGAAGTGAAAGATCTATATAATAAAAACTTCAAGTCTCTGAAGAAAGAAATTATAGAAGATCTCAGAAGATGGAAAGATCTCCCATGCTCATGGATTGGCAGGATCAACATTGTAAAAATGGCTATCTTGCCAAAAGCAATCTACAGATTCAATGCAATCCCCATCAAAATTCCAAATCAATTCTTCAACGAATTAGAAAGTGCAATCTGCAAATTCATCTGGAATAACAAAAAACCTAGGATAGCAAAATTTCTTCTCAAGGATAAAAGAACCTCTGGTGGAATCACCATGCCGGACCTAAAGCTCTACTACAGAGCAATTGTGATAAAAACTGCATGGTACTGGTATAGTGACAGACAAATAGACCAATGGAATAGAATTGAAGACCCAGAAATGAACCCACACACCTACGGTCACTTGATCTTGGACAAGGGAGCTAAAAACATCCAGTGGAAGAAAGACAGCATTTTCAACAAATGGTGCTGGCACAACTGGTTGTTAACATGTAGAAGAATGCAAATCGATCCATTCCTATCTCCTTGTACTAAGGTCAAGTCTAAGTGGATCAAGGAACTTCACATAAAACCAGAGACACTGAAACTTATAGAGGAGAAAGTGGGGAAAAGCCTTGAAGATATGGGCACAGGGGAAAAATTCCTGAAGAGAACAGTAATGGCTTGTGCTGTAAGATCGAGAATTGACAAGTGGGACCTCATGAAACTACAAAGCTTCTGCAAGGCTAAAGACACCATCAATAAGACAAAAAAACCACCAACAGATTGGGAAAGGATCTTCACCTACCCTAAATCAGATAAGGGACTAATATCCAATACATATAAAGAACTCAAGAAGGTGGACTCCAGAAAGTCAAATAACCCCATTAAAAAATGGGGCTCAGAACTGAACAAAGAATTCTCACCTGAGGAATACCGAATGGCAGAGAAACACCTGAAAAAATGTTCAACATCCTTAATCATCAGGGAAATGCAAATCAAAACAACCCTGAGATTCCACCTCACACCAGTCAGAATGGCTAAGATCAAAAATTCAGGTGACAGCAGATGCTGGCGAGGATGTGGAGAAAGAGGAACACTCCTCCATTGTTGGTGGGATTGCAAGCTTGTACAACCACTCTGGAAATCAGTCTGGCAGTTCCTCAGAAAACTGGACATAGTACTACGGGAGGATCCAGTAATACCTCTCCTGGGCATATATCCAGAAGATGTCCCAACCGGTAAAAAGGACACATGCTCCACTATGTTCATAGCAGCCCTATTTATAATAGACAGAAGCTGGAAAGAACCCAGATGTCCCTCAACAGAGGAATGGATACAGAAATTATGGTACATTTACACAATGGAGTACTACTCAGCTATTAAAAAGAATGAATTTATGAAATTCCTAGCCAAATGGATGGACCTGGAGGTCATCATCTTGAGTGAAATAACACAATCACAAAAGAACTCACACAATATGTATTCACTGATAAGTGGATATTAGCCCAAAACTTAGGATACCCAAGATATAAGATACAATTTGCTAAACGCATGAAACTCAAGAAGAATGAAGACCAAAGTGTGGACACTGTGCACCTTCTTAGAATTGGGAACAAAACACCCAGGGAAGAAGTTATAGGGACAAAGTTCGTAGCTGTGATGAAAGGATGGACCATTTAGAGACTGCCGTATCCAGGGATCCATCCCATAATCAGCTTCTAAACGCTGACACCATTGCATACACTAGCAAGATTTTGCTGAAAGGACCCAAATATAGCTGTCTCTTGTGAGACGATGCCGGGGCCTAGCAAACACAGGAGTGGATGTTCACAGTCAGCTATTGGATGTATCACAGGGCTCCCAATGGAGAAGCTAGAGAAAGTACCCAAGGAGCTAAAGGGATCTGCAACCCTATTGTTGGAACAACATGATGTACTAACCAGAACCCCGGAGCTCTTGTCTCTAGCTGCATATGTATCGAAAGATGGCCTAGTCAGCCATCAATGGAAAGAATGGCCCATTGGACTTGCAAACTTTACATGCCCCAATATAGGGGAATGCCAGGGCCAAAAGAATGGGAATGGGTGGGTAGGGAATTGGGGGGCGCTATGGGGGACTTTTGGGATAGCATTGGAAATGTAATTGAGGAAAATATGTAATAAAAATATTAATAATCAAAAAAAAATTAAACTCCAACTGTCCAATGTCTGGGATCCAACTCACAATCTTCTGGGCTCCTCCAAGGGCTTGGGTCACTTCTCAAGCCCTGTCCTTTGTAGCACACGGCTTATCTTCTAGGCTCCAGCTGCCTGTACTCCACTGCTGCTGCTGTTCTTGGTGGTCATCTCATGGTACTGGCATCTCCAAAATGCTGCTGTCTTCCACTGTAACTAGGCTTCACCAATAACCTCTCTTCATGGTGCCAAGCCTCAACTCCTTTGCAGGACAACTTCAGTCCTGGCACATCAATTGCAACTGAGGCTGCACCTTCACCAATGACCTTCCATGGCCTCTCACAGTGCCAAGCCTCAGATGCTCTGCATGTCCCCTTCATGCCTTCAAAACCAGTACCACCTGGGTAACTCTTACGTATTACCAAGTTCAGCCACAGCACAAGGTACAACCTTGGCTATCTCTGGAACACAGCCTCTTTTTGGTTTCAAAAAACACTTCCCAGAAAATGTCACCTCAACAATGCTGGTCTCTTCTTAATCACCACTAATTTCTTAGCTCCAGCTAACCAGTATCAATAGTCCCAGTAATGCAAAGTTTTTGCTTTAGTAGTTCTGGTATCTTGTTAATTAAAGCTGATTCTTCAGCCCCAGCTAACCAGAACCACAGAATATTCACAATCAAACTAGCAATGGCCCTGAAAAAAGTATTTAATCTCCCCTCTGAAATTTCACAATCTAGGCCTTCATCTTCTGCACTGTTCTCAACATTATCTTCCAAGCTCCTACACAACATTCAACAGAGCTCTTAACACCGAATGGCTCTTCTGGCCCAAAGTTCAAAGGTTCTTCCACAGTCCTCCCCAAAACATGGTCAGGCTATCCCAGGAATACCCCAATATGCTGGTACCAATTTGTCTTAGTCAGGGTTTCTATTCCTGCACAAACATCATGACCAAGAAGCAGTTGGGGAGGAAAGGGTTTATTCAGCTTAAACTTCCATACTGCTGTTCATCACCAAGGAAGTCAGGACTGGAACTCAAGCAGGTCAGAAAGCAGGAGCTGATGCAGAAGTCATGGAGGGATGTTGCTTATTGGCTGGCTTCCACTGGCTTGCTCAGCCTGCTCTCTTATAGAACCCGAGACTGCCAACCCAGAGATGGTTTCACCCACAAGGGGTCTTTCCCCCTTAATCACTAATTGAGAAAATGCCCCTCAGCTGGATCTCATGGAGGTACTTCCCCAACTGAAGCTCCTTTCTCTGTGATAACCCCAGTCTGTGTCAAGTTGACATATAAAACCAGCCAGTACAGGTTCTATATTTATACCATTTTCCCATGTCTGTGGTAAATGTGAGTTGACCAGAACTGTGATGAACAAATTAACCTAAATCTTGTCATGTGATTTTTCAATTTCTCCTTCCCTTTCTTTCCTGGTCTTCTATATCTAAGCAACCTCTGTTAGCCTTGAATCTGAAAAGGATATTATGCATGTTCAAAAGTATAGGTTCTCAGAATTAGCACTAATGACTTTTGGACTAAATAATTTCTTGTTGTAGAAGGCTGATCTGTTTATTATGCAAGATTGATCACTAACCCTGGTCTCTACTCTCTAGTCCCTGGTAGTTCTTGCCCCTGTTTTAAGAAACCAATAATATTTTCAGACATAAACAACTGTTCCCTGTGAGAAAATTTTGGTTCCAGTTGTGAAACACAGTTCTAGAATTCGGTGGAAATGGAACTATAAGGTATATGCAATTTACTCTATGGCTCAATTCCTCTGTACAATTAGTTATAAATTTACACTATAGATATTCTTTTCCCTCAGCTACATGATCAGAATCGCTGGGAGTAACTGTTTTCCCATTAAAGTAGGTATGTGTCTAAATCAGTGAACATAAATTGGTTAGATAACAATGAATTTTGTGTTTAATGTTTCTATGGTTTGGCTGCTGTACATTAGTAGCATGAAAATATCATATTCAGTTTGCAACTTTATCACAAAGACCAATTTTGAGCTATAAACATTAAGGCACTAGAATTTGTGTTTGTGTTGCAATATGAAAATATATACTGTTTATTTCATATAATTTCATAGATATTTATAATGTAGCCTATGTGCCATGAAATTAAACACAGCATGTTCCTCTCAGCTAAGTGAAAAAGTAGCACATACTATGATTAAGATGCAGAAGTAATAAAAAACAAAATCAAGAGTAATGGGGCTTGAAAAATATTAATAGAGAGATGTATTGGGGTGGGTAAGGTCTGGTCTAGATGATTTTTTAACTAAAAATGAATATTTTATACAATATATTTTGATCAAAATTTCTTTCTTCCATCACCTTACACATCCTTGTCATCCTTCTAGTCATCTAACTTCCCAACACCTTTCTCTCTTTCTTTAGAAAATAAACAAAATAAAAAAAAAATAAAAACCAAAACTACAATTAGCACATATTCACAGGCTTTATGGTGTTATTTATCTCCAGAATTTCTCTGTTTAGTTTTGATCTGAATGATATATGTGTTAGGAGAGTGAGATAGTCACCACTATCACAGTGAGAGGTAACATGTGATTTTAGCTGTCATAGTGTTTCTTTTACAATCTTGGGTGTCCTTGTGTTTAGTGAATAAATGTTTTGAATTTCAATGTTGGTGGTTTTTCTTTGATGAATACATAGTTTCATCTTGGTTAGAACTTTATTTTATCATATATTAAAATGATATGGCTGTTTCTTTCTTGTTCTCATTCATTTTGAAAATATTTTCCCTGTTTTAAACTTTAGGTGATGTCTATTCTCCATGATGCAGAACATTTCTTAGATGTAACAGTGAAAATTAAATTTTTATTTCCCTAGATGAAGTGATAACACTATAGCAGTACTGAAGCTTTGCAAATATATGGCTTGGGTTGAACTCAGATTTTTTTCCCTGATGTAAGTATCTACAGGCCTAGGTTTTAAAGCTTCTAGCCTCTGGACAATGTATTCTTCCAAGTTCACTGATTCAAACTGGCATGGTGCTGGAGGAGCCAAGAGTTCTACATTTTGATCACAGGCAGCAGAAGGGAACTTTCCTCAGCAGGCAGCAGGAAGAGGCTCTGGATCAAACTGGTAAGACTTGAGCCTATATATGAGACCTCAAAGCCCTGCCTCCACAGTGACACACTTCCTCAAAAAAGGCTACCCCTTCTCAATATGGCCACAACTCCTAATAGTGACACTTCCCATGGACCAACCACATTCAAATCACCACGAAGATCATTGATGTGATTTCAAGTATGTATATAATCTTGTCTTGGTTGGGTGTGTGTTCAGTTTTTGTTTGTTTGTTTGTTTGTTTGTTTTGAACACCATCTTTGGATCTTAGGAAACTATGGTGGCTATGTGTTACTGGGAAGAAAGTGCTTCTGAGGGTGTTCTTAGAACAGTAAGTGGCAGAGCAGAATAGAGTTGGAATAGAAGAAAAGGTTGAGAGGGGCTTCAGGAATGAGCTACTAGGATTTTATGTACAGTGAGAGGGGGTTGTTAGAGTTATGGTGTAAGTTTCAGTAAGGTAAAGAATAATCTGGAAAGACAGGGATGAAATGGCTAAGAGGACTCTGACTGTGAAAGAAGAATTTTAATTTCTAATGAATGGATTTGATATGGCAGTGGAGTACTTGTAAGATACAGGACTGAGAGTAAGAATGAAGGAATTGGCTGGTGAGATGGCTCAGTGGGTAAGAGCACCCGACTGCTCTTCCAAAGGTCCAGAGTTCAAATCCCAGCAACCACATGGTGGCTCACAACCATCCACAACGAGATCTGGCGCCCTCTTCTGGAGTGTCTGAAGACAGCTACAGTGTACTTACATATAATAAATAAATCTAAAAAAAAAAAAAAAAAAGAATGAAGGAATCATAATGGAATATAGGAAGGATAGTACCACTTACCTGTCCCTGTTTCTGATCAATGGGACTACTGTAGGCCCCAAGTAAAAAAAAAAAACAAAAAAAACAAAAAAAAAAAAATAAAAAAACTTCTCCGGATCTGAAACAGAAGAATATGGATAAGCTAGGAAAAAGTGCTAAATATGTCCATAGGAAGCAGGAAAACTGGGTTTACAACAAAGTTCAGTACAGTATCCTCTGACATGGATCTGTATGATTTTTCAATTTAGCAGATTTTCAAATTACTATGTAGCACTTAAAATATGTTTATTTTCTACTTTCACTTTGCAAGAAATTCACATCAAATTATTTGGAGATGCTTTTATTTTAGCTGCATAAGATACATTTAAACCACTAGAAAGTGTGATATGTATAATTTTATTCTTAATATTATAGACTGATGAGCTATCTCATTTCTTCCCTTAATAAAATGAATACATATGACTCGGAAAAACTAAATAGCCTTTTATGCTGCTGTCTTTGTTTCCTTTCATGTTACTAGGATAAAATACTCTTAGCAAATGTCACTGAGGCAAGAAAGAGTTCATTTAACTCACAATTCCAAGTTCTAGGCCACCTTTTTAGGTATTTGGTTGGATCCAGGTCCTCATCCTTACACAAGCTGGAAAACCTCCCAGCCATCCTTCTCCCAAACCTCACTTACTGGAAAACTCTGAACAAAGGAGTAGTTCCAAATGCTTAGTTCCATGTTTCTGGCAGCTGATGCAACCCAGTAGCCCACTCAAGTGCCCATTCAGGGCTAGATTCTGACAATTTTGGCATAATCCTGGATCTTGAGTAATACATTTCCCCTTGTCAGGGACATAGAAAAGGCACTCAATTTCCCTGGACCCATTCTTTGGGACCTGTGAACCTGTCTTGGGAGCAGCATCCAATAAACCGGCATGTGTTTACTTTGTACCTGACCTGATCTGGCCTAGTGTCAAAGAAAACTTCTTAGTAGGGAAGTCAAAACCACAGGAAGTAAAGCAGCGGGTCATATCCACAGTCCAGAGCAGAGAGGAGGGGATACAGGCACACTGGTGATCAGCTTCCTGTCTCCACTCTTACAGTCAGTGCTCATTCCATGAAATGGTACCAGTCATCCAACTTAGTTAAAGAATACCTTAGGAATTCAATGACCTTTGACATTCATATTTAATGTAATATAGCTTAAAGTGTATGTGGACATATGAGTCTCTTACTGCTTACTGATAGACATTAAATTTTATGTTATTTGGATAATTTGTTTCATGCAATTAGGATATGAATCATGTAATTAGATATTTCAAGTTCAAATTCTGATAATGGACCTTACCTTACTAGCCTACCAATGCTGCCTTAACTTTAAATATATTTTTTAATTTTTTTATTAATTTTTATTTTTCAGATTATAATATAAATGCATCATTTTCTCCTTCCCTTTCCTCCCTCCAGACCCATCCATATACCTCTTTTTTCATTAATTGTTGTACATATAAATTCTATGTTGCATATATATATATATATATATATATATATATATATATATTCCAAATACACAAATACGACCTGTTTAGTCTTCATGTTAATAGTTGAGGCCTCATGAGCTTTCGCACCGCCCACTTTATGTCTCTGTTGGTGTTGTCCTTGTTCAGTTCATGTTTAGACAGCCATAGTGGTGAGCCTTCATGAGACTTCTGACATTCCTACAGACACGGACTCACAGAAAACTCCTTGTTCCTCTGGTTCTTACATCTTCCCACCCAGTCTTCTGGAGTGATTCCTGAGCATTAGGTAGGACTTGAGCTGTAGATGCTATCAGCTGGGATTAGGTTCCACAGCTATGCATTTTGACTGGCTATGGTTTCCTGTATTCTATTACAAAGAGATGTTTCTTGATGAGGAGTGAGGGCTACACTTATCTGTAGCTATAAGGACAAGTAGTTAGAATGTATTTAAGGATTATGCTGGTTTAGAAAAGTGGCAGCTGTATGTTCTCTAAGATCCATGGCTTTACTAGCCCTGGGCAGGTGGCTAGGTGCCCTATTCCAGGCAGGTTTCTCTTCTTGTTCAGCAGGTCTTAAGTCACCTTCAAAGTAAGGTGTTATTATTATTGTTATTATTATTATTATTATTATTATTATAACATTGTTGTGGTTCATAGGCATGATAGTTGAGAAGGATTACTGGTTGCGTCCCTCCATTGACTCCATGAAAGTCAGTCCTCAAGGAGAATGGTTTCAAGTCAGATCCAGCTTAGGAGCCTCTGTGCCCTGTCTGAAGTCCACAGTTTCTTCAGCAATATTGGCTTAATTCCCACTTCTCAGAGGAGGCAACCAATGCCAGTAGCAATAGTCTGGAATGTTCTCAGAGTCTCTTGGAAAACCCTGGCCAACAACTCAAAGGAGGATTGTTCATGATTGATGTGGTTTTTGTTCAATGTCCTTTGATTCTTGGAGGCAACACTGTTAACTCAAAGCAACTGTATTTTAAATCTGAGTGGGAGAGGCTCATAGAGGCTCAGAGAGGGTGTGAAGAAGCACCAAGCTTGGTACAGATCCTGACAAAGGCTTTGACTTGGGCCTCTCAAGAGAAAGGTGGCCATCTGAAGTATCAAAGTCGAACATGGACAAAAGAATCCTAGTCATAGTGACTGGATTCTTCCCAACAGAAACACTGCATTTCTGAAAGGAAGGGAGGGCTTCCGAAACAGAAACTTCATTCTACAATTCTATACATAGCCAAAGTTTTGCTGATATAAATGGTGGGAAAAGGCATCTGAAATTATGAAAGCATGAAGAAATTTATTTCATGGGGGCTCGCAAAGAGAAGGGATTAACCAAGATGGTCCCCATTCCTGGTGACCAAGACAGAATACTCTGAAGGCATCAGAGACAGGATCCTGAAGACACGTAGATATAAGGCAGCCATAGCACAGTGGGCAGCGAGGATCCTGGTTTACTTCTGCGGACTCCCACCAGCCTGGATCCTCACTGCTAAGACCTGCATGACAAACCTCAGTACTGCTAGCATAAAGGAGATCTAAGCTTCCTTTGAGCTCCACAGAGCCTTCTGCAGCCTTCTGTGAAACAATCAGGTGCGGCCAGGTAGGCCCAAACCCCTGCCTATCCAACTAAAATCCCTGTGAACTCAGCCTCTGCCTGGGTCGCTAGGTAGGCATTGGGAATAGCAATAAAAGCGGGCAGTGCAGCAGCCAGAGCCAGTGTGGCAGCCAGAGCCAGTGTGGTTCAGGCTTTACAGGAGAAACACAAAAGAGCTGTTCAGGGAGCAAATACACACACCAGGTGTCTCCAGACAAGCACCGGGAGCCCCAGGCTGAGCGCTAATGAAGAGCCCCAACTCTTCACAACAACACAGCAACTAACAGGTAAGAGCATCAAGTGGGTGCAGGACACAGTCATGCTAAAAGGGCATTTTTGCTAAAGGAAAAATAGAAGCCTAGGCTTTAGAGGGTTTGAAGATGCAAGAACTGGGTGAAAGAAAAGAGGACTCTTGACACTCTAGAGTCAAGAAGGGGATGACAGAAAGCACCACCAGGGCTACAGAAAGTTCAACTGTTCCCAGAATCCCCAGTTTCCACTTCCTGCCCAGTCAAGGCCCTATTTATTGCCCCAAGTGGCTACATTTGTTTATAGGGGTGTTCAGAGGAAGTGGCTGGTCTTCATGTAGGCAGAGATCTTCCTCAGTTCCTCAAAGCAGGCCACAAAGTCCTTCAGGTTTAGGAAGGCATCCAGGCACGTGGGTTCGAATAGAAGGTGCAGGTCCAGGATATTGTAAGCAAGGAAATCTACAAAAGTAATCTTTTCACTAACAAACCATGTCTGCTTGCCCAGGAACTGTGAGGAGAGCTGCTCCAAGTATTGTGCCTTCAGTTTCTCAAAGTCTGGGCTGTAACAGACTCTACCCAGTTGACTGGAGACATCGATAGCCTGAATCTCCAGAATTTCCACACGAATCTTCTCTTCTGTCTCCCCACACAGGTTGTTCTTTCGGGCAGCATAGCGCAGGATGGCATTGCTCTGGGTGATTTTATGTGACCCATCAATTAAGTAAGGCAAATTTAGAAATTCCAGGCTCAGTTTGAATTCATTCAGCCATTGACTTCTGTCATAGTCAGGAGGGTCTTTCATGGTGTATCTCTTCTCCTCATAGCATGAGTCTGTGTATTCCGGGAGCAGCCAAATAGCGTGAGCCAGTCCATGGATGTCCCAGTAACACAGTGTCATTGGCATGATGCTGGTGCCTGAGACTGAGTCCACCGGCCTGCGTGTGAGCAGCTTCTTAACTTCAAATTTTAAGAAGTAAAATAGGATATCTAAATTAGACAAAATAATATAAATATAATAAAGCTCAATTAGGAAGCATCGCTCTAAAATGAAATCTGATAATTATTAATTACCCATGAGTCACTGCTTTTATTATTTACTTATTCTATGTTCTTTATGGATAATTCATCCGAGTCTGAGTGATGAGAAAATGTTAAGTCTTACGGGGAAAAAAAGGATAAAGATAATTAGAAAATACCATAGAACTCAAAAAGATCTTACGGCTATGGAAAAATAAAAACATAAACTTGCTTGAAGAATTCTATATAAATCAAGTCAAGTTTAAAGTAAAGATTATAACAGCCCCTGCATTAAAAGTATCTGCTTAAGTCTATGCACAGGAGATGATGTGGTATACCAGAAAGAACTATGTTAGCAATGATCTCCTTGGGTAATTATCTCAGATTCTTTTTTCTTTTCAAATAATAAATAGTACTGACTATCTAATTCTTCTAAAGTTTTCCTTAGAGCATCTCACTTAGAAGAGATCTTGCACTCTGCTGCAATTATAGAATCCCTGGGAGCTGTTCTTCTGAGCTGGCAGGACAGTTCCTACAGGCAGTCAGGCAGAATCAGCAGAGGGCCACCTACTGCTAAGCACTACATCAAAAACTGACAAAGTGAAACAATTTTTTCCTTATTCATACATTTTCTGCCACATAGAGAAGGACAATACCAGTTGCTGGTTATTTCTCTCCATTTGTAGAGATAAAACATTAAAAATGTGATTAGATCAGATACTGTTTTATAGAGATCAAATCTCTTTAAACCATCCTGAGTACTTATTCAGATAATACAACATTAAATCTTCCATATAACTATGTACCATTACATCATATGTTTTACTTTATTTGTTACTTATTATGTTGAGAGAAGCTTAGATATTATTGTACAAATGTCAGTAATACATAATCTTAATAGGTTGTAGAATGAGTACTAGCTGCTATTCTCAAGGACTCACATATTGCTTTGAATTTTAATCATGCAGATTAGCTAATGTTTAACTCTAACATAACATGTATATGTTTCAGACACATATTTATCATTTCTACAAAATTAATGCACTGATTTTTATAAGAAAAATTGTGAAGCATTATTCAACATTTTCTAAGTTAGAGTACAACTATGCTCAGTATTATTATGCAAAGCTAATTCAGATGCAATTTTTGTAGTCATATCCCTGGCACAATAAATGAGCTTATTTACACATATAATAGGATGCTAATATATGCAATATTCAGACTTTGATTTACTGATATTAGTGCTGTTTTGTAACAAAACATATTTAGAAAAAAATTATTGTGCTTCATTCCACTACTATTTTCATGTTAAATTTGTTTTAGAGATACTTGATGTACAATGCACATTTAACTTAATTCAAGGAGACTTTCTATGAACATTTATATAATTTTCACAAAATAATGAATTCAAAATAGTTTTGAAGTAGAAATTATTACCTAGTTTTACTATGAAGTAGCCAATCTACATCACATACATGATTTAAAGAGGCAAATCCCTGCTTAAAATTAGGAGTGAGAGCTTCTTCACTAATTTTACTCTACAGAATATGCTCAATACATAGTCTAAAATTTAAAGTGCTTTCAAATATTATATTATGAATTCAAAGTAGCCTGTGCTTAGAAATATTTTATAGCTTATGTTTTATACTGAACTTCATAGAATATTAAATGTTGGTTTCAAATATTTATGTCTTTCAACTTTTGGGGAATATAAGCCATGTATAAAATGAAATACAAAAAATTTAAATTAATATGTTATTATATTGGATACTTACTTGGAAATATATTTATATTTTGGCTACATTTATAGTATAGTAGTATATTGTTATAATGACTATAATTAGAACTAACACATTGTCTGTTTAAGAAGAAAGGATTATTTAGTATTATCTACTGAACCAAAGTTCAGAAAACTCTGATGGAGTACCCATAAACTTGGAAGCCATGATCAAAATGAAAGCCATTTCTACAGGTTATTTCTTTTAGCTTGTTAGGATAACTGGGCTCTAGCTGTGTATTCTCTATGCTCAAGTATTTTCATGTCTCCATGTTTACCTATAACTTCCAGATGTATATCTGCTTACTTGATTCATTTATATTTTCAAATAACCATTCAATTATCTTTGATTACAGAAAAATTATTGCATTTTTATCCAGCTCAGCTCAAAGCTTATTTTTGATGGCACAGTCTCTCTAAAGAAAGGCAGCAGAGATGCTGTGACTGACAAGGAAATATGACTCAGCTCCCAGTTTTTTCTGTTGTAATATTTGTTTACAAAAATCCCATCAACTTCTCTATGATATCCACATCTCTGGCAGGAATCAAAGATGATTTCTATTCTTTAAAAATTATCAGCTTTTTGCATTTACATCTACTGAATATTATTTCTCTCCATAAAGGCCACTAATACCTATTGCTGAATACTTTCTCTAGCTCCTCCATTGGGGGCCCTGTGATCCATTCAATAGCTGACTGTGAGCATCCACTTATGTGTTTGCTAGGCCCCGGCCTAGTCTCACAAGAGACAGCTATATCAGGGTCCTTTTAGCAAATGCTTGCTAGTGTATGCAATGGTGTCATCATTTGGAGGCTAATAGCCAGAAGCTGGAAAGAACCCAGATGCCCCTCAACAGAGGAATGGATACAAAAAATGTGGTACATTTACACAATGGAGTACTACTCAGCTATTAAAAAGAATGAATTTATGAAATTCCTAGGCAAATGGTTGGACCTGGAGGGCATCATCCTGAGTGAGGTAACACATTCACAAAGGAACTCAAATGATATTTACTCACTGATAAGTGGATATTAGCCCAGAAACTTAGTATACCTGAGATATAAGAGACAATTTGTAAAACACATGAAACTGAAGAAGAACAAAGACCAAAGTGTGGACACTTTGCCCCTTCTTAGAATTGGAAACAATCACCCATGGAAGGAATTACAGAGACAAAGTTTGGAGCTGAGACAAAAGGATGGACCCTCTCAGGTTTATTTTGATTTGCATTTCCCTGATGAGTGAGTATGTTGAATATTTGTTTTTAGATGTTTCTCAGCCATTCAATATTCCCCAGTTGAGAATTCTTTGTTTGGCTTTGTACCCCATTTTTAATAGAATTATTTGGTTATCTGGAGTCTAACTACTTGAGTTCTTTGTATTAGCCCGCTGTGGGATATTGGATTGGTAAAGATCTTTTCCCAATGTGTTGGTTGCTATTCTGTCCTACTGACAGTGTCCTTTGCCCTATGAAAGCTTTACAATTTTGTGATTTCCATTTGTTGATTGTTGATATTTGAGCATAAGCCATTAGTATTCTGTTCAGGAAAATTTTCCCACATTGTTGAGGCTCTTACCTGCTTTCTCTTCTATTTGGTTCAGATTGTCCAGTTTTATGTGGAGATCCTTAATTCACTTGGACTTCAGCTTTGTACAAGGAGATAAAAATGGATAGACTTTCATTCTTCCACATGCTGACCTCCAGTTGAATCAGCCCCAGCTTTTGAAAATGCTCTCTTTTTTTTCCCACCGGATGGTTTTAGCTCCTTTGTCAAAAATCATGTGACCATATGTGTGGGGGTTCATTTCTGGGCTTTAATACTATTCCAATGATCTACCTGCCTGTCTCTGTACCAATACCATGCAGCTTTTTGCTTTTGTTTTTTTCACTAATGCTCTAAAATACAGCTTGAGATCAGGAATGACAATTACCCCAGAAGTTCTTTTATTGTTAAAAATAGTTTTACTAGGGTGTGTTTTTTGTTATTCTAAGTGAATTTGCAAATTGCCCTTTCTCCCTCTAAAGAATTGAGTTGGAATTTTGATATGGATTGCATTGAATCTGTAGACTGCTTTAAGCAAGATGGCCATTTTTACTACATTAATCGTGCCCATCCATTAGCATGGGAGATCTTTCCATCTTCTGAGATCTTCTTTAATTTCTTTCTTCAGAGACTTGAAGTTCTTGTCATATAAATATTTCACTTGCTTATTTAGTATCACTCCAAGGTATTTTATAGTACTTGTAACTATAGTGAAGTGTGTCATTCCCCTAATTACTTTCTCATTCTGTTTATCCTTTGAGTAGAGGAAAGCTCCTGATTTTTTGAGATGATATTATATCCAACCACTGCTGAAGTTTTGTTTTGTTTTGTTTTTTAATCAGGCTTAGAAATTCTCTGGTGGAATTTTTGGGGTAACTGAACTATCCTATCATATCATCTACAAATAGTGATATTTTGACTTCTTCTTTTCTAATTTGTATCCCTTTGTCCTCCATTTGTTATGTAACTTCTCTGACTAGGATTTCAAATACCATATTAAAGAGGTAGGGAGAGAGTGGGCAACCTTGTCTACTCCCTGTTTTTAGGGGGATTGCTGCAAGTGTCTCTCCAGTTAGTTTGAAATTGACTACTGGTTTGCTGTATATTGTTTTTACTATATTTAGGATGGGCCTTGAATTTTTGATATTTATAAGACTTTTAGTATTAAATGGTGTTGAATTTTGTCAAATGCTTTCTCAGCATCTAATAAGATGATTATGTGTTTGTTTGTTTTTTCTTTCCTTTTAGTTTGTTTATATATTGGATTAAGTTGATGGATTTCCTTATATTGAACCATAGAAAAAATTGGCTGGTGTACCTTCTGTTTCTATTTTGTGCAATAGTTTGAAGAGTATTGATATTAGGTCTGTTAATGTCTGAAGGAATTCTGCACTAAATCTACCTTGTCCTGTGTTTTTTTTTGTTTGTTTCTTTGTTTCTTTGTTTGTTTGCTTGCATTTTGTTTGGGAGAATTTTAATGACTGTTTCTATTTCTTTCGGGTTATGTGATTGTTTCAATGGTTTATCTTATCCGGATTTAAATTTGGTACCTGGTATCTGTCAAGAAAATTGTCCATTTCATCCAGATTTTCCAGTTTTCTCGAGTATATGCTTTTGTAGTAGAACCTGATGCTTTTTGGATTTTCTCAGTTTCTATTGTTATGCCTCCCTTTTCATTTCTGATTTTGTTAATTTGTATACTTTCTCTGTACTTTCTGGTCTGGCAAAGGGTTTATCTATTGTGTTGATTTTCTCAAAGAACCAAAGAACCAGCTCAGGTTTTATTTTTTGTTTGTTTGTTTGTTTGATTGGTTCTTTGTATACTTCTTTGTGTTTCTACTTGGTTGACTTCAGCCATGAGCTTGATTATTGCTGTGGTCTACTTGTCTTGAGTGTATTTCCTTCTTTTTCTTCTAGAGATTTCAGGTGTACTGTCAAGATGCTAGTGTTTGTTCTGTCCATTTTCATTTTGGAGGCACTCAGAACTTTGAATTTTCCTCTCTGTACTGCTTTTATTGTGTCACATAAGTTTGGATATGTTGTGCTTTCATTTTCACTAATTTCTAAATAGTCTTCCATTACCTTATTTATTCCTTGACCAACTTATCATTGGAATAAATTCAATATTTCTTAAGAGCAGGAGGTGGGGCTGATCCTTGGCCCTCTGTGCACCTTCCCTGCCAGAGGAGAGCTTGCCTCCAGGAAGGGTGTGATCCTGGGACTGGGGGAGATCACCATTTTCTCTCTGGTGACTCTTTAAGGCAGATCCACTCAGGAATGCACAGGCCACACAAGCAGCTCAGACAGGGTCCTATGGGCCTACATCTGCATCTAGGAGATAAAGCTGTTCTTCAGTCCTTTGTGCACCTTCCCTTCCAGAGGAGAGCTTGCCTCCAGGGAGTGCTCTGGCCAAGGGCATGAAATAGCCATTTTCTCTCTGGGTCAACTCTGGAGCACATGGGATGCAGAAGAGACAGAGCAGCTGGGACAGGGTCCTATGGGCCCAAGAGATGGGACTGTTCTACAGTCCTCTGTGTACTGGTCTTTGCAGGAGAGAGCTGGTCTCCCAGGAGTGCTGACACAGGCTTACAGACTCACAGGAGGAACAGTCTCCAGCCAGAGACAGCAAGAACATCTAGCACCAGAGAAGAACATCTTTCACCAGGTGGTGAAAAGCAAATGCAAGAATCTTACCAACAGAAACCAAGTCTAGTTGGCATGATAACAACCTAGTATTCCCACCACATCAAGTCCTGGATACCCAACACACTGGAAAAGCAAGATTTGGATTTAAAATCATATCTCATAGTGGTGGTAGAGGATTTTAAGAAGGGCATTAATTGCTCCCTTAAAGAAATACAGGAGAAAACAGCTAAACAGGTAGAGGCACTTAAAGAGGAAACACAAAAATCCCTTAAAGAATTACAGGAAAACACAACCAAACAGTTGAATGAATTGAACAAAACCATCCAGGATCTAAAAATGGAAGTAGAAACAATAATAATAATAATAATAATAAAATCAAAAGGGAGACAACTCTGGAGGTAGAAAACCTAGGAAGGAAATCAGGAACCATAGATGCAAGCATCACCAACAGAATACAGGAGAATATCAGGTGCAAAAGATTCCATAGAAAACATTAACACAACAATGAAAAAAATGCAAAATGCAAAAAGATCCTAACTCAAAACATCCAGGAAATCTAGGACATTATGAGAAGACCAAACCTAAGGATAATAGGTATAGATGTGAATGAAGATTTTCAACTTAAAAGGCCAGTAAATACCTTCAACAAAATTATAGAAGAAAACTTTCCTAACCTAAAAAAAGAAATGCCCATGAACATACAAGAAGCTGACAGAACTCCAAATAGTTTGGACAAAAAAACGAAATTCCTCCCGGATCTATTTTCTTGGAAGATTTTTTTCAACCTTTTTCTCTGAGGTAGTATCGGTCTTTGTCACTGAGGTGTGTTTCTTGTATGCGGTAAAATGCTTGGTCCTGTTTACTTATCCATTTTGTTAGTCTATATCTTTTTGTTGGGGAATTAAGTCCATTTATGTTAAAACATATAATGGAAAGTTATTGTTGCTTCCTCTTATTTTTGTTGTTAGAGGTGGAATTATGTTTTTGTGGCTATCCTTTTTTTTAATTTTTAATATTTTTATTACATATTTTCCTCAGTTACATTTCCAATGCTATCCCAAAAGTCCCCCATAGCGCCCCCCACTTCCCTACCCACCCATTCCCATTCTTTTGGCCCTGGCATTCCCCTATATTGGGGCATATAAAGTTTGCAAGTCCAATGGGCCTCTCTTTCCAGTGATGGCCGACTAGGCCATCTTTCGATACATATGCAGCTAGAGACAAAAGCTCCGGGAAATTATGGTACATTTACACAATGGAGTACTACTCAGCTATTAAAAAGAATGAATTTATGAAATACCTAGCCAAATGGATGGACCTGGAGGGCATCATCTTGAGTGAAGTAACACAATTCCAAAAGAACTCACACAATATGTATTCACTGATAAGTGGATATTAGCCCAAAACTTAGGATACCCAAGATATAAGATACAATTTGCTAAACGCATGAAACTCAAGAAGAATGAAGACCAAAGTGTGGCTATCCTTTTTAGGGTTTGTTGAAAAATGTTACTTCCTTGCCTTTTCTAAATTTTTGATTTCCTCCTTGTTTTAGAGTTTTCCATCTAATATCCTTTGTAATGTTGTATTTGTGGAAAGAAATTGTGAACATTTGTTTTTGTCATGGAATATTTTGCTTTCTCCATCTAAGGTAATTGAGACTTTTGCTGGCTGTGGTAGCCTGGGCTGGCATTTGTTTTTTCTTTGGGTCTGTATGACATCTGCGCAGGATCTTCTTTCTTTTAGAGTCTCCATTGAGGAGTCTGGTTTAATTCTGATAAATCTTCCTTTATATGTTACTTAAATATTTTCCTTTACTGGTTTTAATATTTTGTCCTTTTTTGTACATTTGATGTTTTGATTATTATGTGATTAGAGGAATTTCTTTTCTAGTCCATTCTATTTGGAGTTCTGTAGGATTCTAATATGTTCCTGGGCATCTCTTTCTTTAGATTAGGGAAGTTTTCTTTTATAATTTTGTTGAAGATATTTACTGGCCCTTTAATTCTGAAATCTTCACTCTCTTCTGTATCTATTATCCTTGGCTCTGGTCTTCTTATTGTGTCCTAGATTTCCTGGATGTTTTGGGTTACAAGCTTTTTGCATTTTGCATTTTCTTTGACTTTTGTTTCAGTGTGTTCCATGGTATCTTCTGCCACTGTGATTCTCTCTTCTATCTCTTGTATTCTGTTGGTGATGCTTGAATTTATGACTCCTGATCTCTTTCCTAGATTTCTATCTCCAGGGTTGTCTCCCTTTGTGTTTTTTTATTGGTTCTACTTCAATTTTTAGATCCTGTCTGGTTTTGTACAATTTCTTCAACTGTTTGGTTGTGTTTTCCTGTAATTCTTTAAGGGATTTTTGTGTTTCCTCTTTAAGGATTTCTAGCCGTTTATTTGTGTCCTCCTGTATTTCGTTAAGGGTGTTATTTCTGACCTTTTTAAAGTCCTCTATCATCTTCATGAGATGTGATTTTAAATCTGAATCTTTCTTTTTCAGTGTGTTTGGGCATCCAGGACTTGCAGTAGTGGGAGTACTGGGTTCTAATTGATGCCAATTAGCCTTGCTTGCTGTTGCTTATATTCTTGTTCTTGCTTCTAGCCATCTGGTTATCTCTGGTGTCAGTTGGTCTTGCTGTCTCTGCCGGGAGCCTGTCTCTCCTGTGAGCCTGTGAGACTGTGATCTAAAGTATGTCAACAGTCCTGGGGACCAGTTCTCTCAGGGAGGGATTTGGGTGTAGAGATCTTTGTCACAGGGTTAGCTCCAAGGTGCTGATGGAAACCAGAAGAATTCTGTTTCTGGGTTTGCTCTGACTCCTATGTCCTGTGGTATCCTTGCAGGTTCCTCTTTGGCCATTTATTAGAACAAAAGTGTTGTTCCTCACCTTTGAACTTAGGAGGACAGAACTCCTGGGAGACCTGCAACAGCCATTCTTATTGATTGATTGATTGATTGATTGATTGATTGATTTACTTTGTTTTTTCAAGACAGAGTTTCTCTGTATAATTATGGCTGTCCTGGAACTCACTTTGTAGACCAGGCTGGCCTCGAAACTCAGAAATCAACCTGCCTCTGCCTCCTGAGTGCTGGAATTAAAGTTGTGCACTACCACACCCGGCCTGCCATTCTTAATATAATGAAGTAATTTATACTTTTCTTTAGATTTGCATTTTCTTTGATAAGTAGTTTTCATTCTGTTCATAATTTTTATGACTTATTTTCAGCACTGTTCAGACTATTATATTTTTAAAAGCAGTTATTTGCTTTACTTATATTTAAAATTGAATTTTTCACATCCTGGATATTAACCAGTTACCAGAAACATGTGCAAATGTTTGACTCTGTTGCTTAGATATTTTTTGTTCAATATTATAGGTGTTCCAATTCCTATACAAAATTCTTTTAACTGAATGTGATCTTATTTGTCTATTTTTCTTTCATTTCTATTTTCAGTCTTTCTTTGTTTCTTTCTTTGTCTCTGCTTCTTTCTTCTCTTTCTTTCTTTCTTTCTTTCTTTCTTTCTTTCTTTCTTTCTTTCTTTCTTTATTCCTTCCTTCCTTCCTTCCTTTCCTTCTGAATAACCTTGCCCATAAAATATCATAATATTTTTGCTTTGTAGTTCATTATAGGTATTTCTTAACTTGAGCCTTTGAATTTTGAGTTATTGTTTGTAACAGATAAGAGATGGTTGTGAATCCATTTGCACTGAATATCCATCACTGCTTAATACTTTATTGGAAAGAACATTCTTTATTGTATGTTTCAGGGTGCTGAAGGAACAGATATTTTCCCTAAGTACTATGTTTTTTCCAATTTGTTTTGTTTTGTTTTGTTTTGTTTTGTTTTGTTTTGTTTTGTTTTGGTGAACTTGTGTGTTATAAGCATACCATGCATTAATCATAGCAGTGTCAGGGTATGGAAACTCCTTCAAGTTCATATTTAACTAATGATGCATAATTGCTATCTTCAAGGTTACCAGCTATGAAGTGCCACAGTAACATGTCATCACAAATGTACTTTTATGAATTTTTGAAGCAGGAAAGTGACAAAAGAAGATTTGCCATTTCTCCACCTCTAAAAACAACACATTCTTGTGACTGTTCAAACATCACTCAGGCGTTACTAAGAGCAGCCAATATTGACACTGAAGGTATTAGAGAGAGATGAGTATTTTAGATTTCTCTAACTTGGAGCATTTTATCAAGATTCTATATCTCTTGTGTAGGATAAATCATTTCAAAGTTTATGGTGGTGTTTTGTAAGATTCAAAATAATAGATAACAATAATAGAAGGAAAATAATGTATTCATTTAACTTCCTGTCAATACAGAACATAAGGCATAGAAGATACATAGAAGATACAAGGAGCTAAAGGGAACTGCAACCCCATAGGTGGATCATTATTATGAACTAACCAGTACCCCAGAGCTCTTGTCTCTAGCTGCATTTGTATCAAAAGATGGCCTAGTAGGCCATCACTGGAAAGAGAGGCCCATTGGACTTGCCAACTTTATATGCCCCAGTACAGGGGAATGCCAGGGCCAAGGGGTGGGGGTGGGTGGGTGGGGGACTGGGGGGCTGGAGTGTATTGGGGACTTTTTGGATAGCATTGGAAATGTAATTGAGGAAATTACCTAATTTAAAAAAAAACCTGGATATACTTTGGTTACTTTAATAAAATGGTGAAGAATTTGGAATGCATTTTTTATAAATGCAGATATGAATATATTCAAGTTTTCTAGACTATTCATTAATCAAATGGTGTTGAACATGTATGTATGCAGAGACATGGTATATAAGCATAATATTTTTAAAAAGTCCCTAATAAACTATTTTATGGTAAATTAAAATAGTTATGTAAAGTTGTCAAAGCTTTTTAATGAGATAGATTTTTGTGCCTATAAAAGTGTTAGATAGGAATTTTCAGTTGTCTTTCAGCTACAAATCAGTATGATCAACTACTATACTGAAGCCAAGAGGTAATTGTGGGTACAGCATTGGTAAGAAGGACTTCAAAGATATGGGGATGAGATAATCACTTAATACGCAAAATTAAAAGACAATTTAGTTGCTGATATTATTTATCCTATAAGGAACTAAGCTGATAAATAGTTCCTATGTTTTGGGATGTGAATAGTTCAGAAGTTGATTAGTTAAAGCATGAGTTTGTATCACTATGGTAGTTCAGTGATTCCTTTTGTACACTGGTGTTAATTAGTTATCCCTAGGAGACATTCTACTTGGTATGAGTTTGTTCTTAAATGATTGACTTCAAAATGCAAGGGATGATACCATCTTGAGTTCATTCTACGATGATGTTTAATAAGAATAGGAACAAAGAGAAAAAAGTGTATTATCAGTCTGAAATCATTGTGTTATTAAACTATATGTGATCTGCAAATTACATTCCTGACTTTATTAGAAAGTTCAGATCTCACTGATACTGTGAGAGTGGAAGCCTTGCTCATATATGAAATGGAAATAAAAATCTTACTCATAGGACCTATATTCCATTCAAGATTCAGAGTCAGATTATTAAATTTAGAAATGAAGTGTCTGATACCTAAGTTCCATGACAAGTAAGATTAATTACAATAATCATTATAATTCTTCATAACTTAAAATGACACAATCAAGTTAACTAATTAATAATGAACTGTGTAATATATGTAACTTTATATTTTCACTTCTAGAAAACAAATTCCACATATAGCAGTGTACCACTAGTGATCAGTAGAACTACTTCACTGAAGCACCTCTAACTACAATTATGTAGATAGAAAGACAGAAAAAGAACAAGAATATGTCAGATTACTCACTTTGAAAGAAAATTTATTATTGTGTATCATTGAAATATAATTTGTTATTAAATTCAACAAAATATTATGTTAAGCATGAAATATACAAAAGAATGTAACAATTTTAAATTATGGTTGACATCCAAATGTATCATATATAAGTGATTAGATTAGGAATATGGTATTAAATATAAGATTCATGGAGGTGCACATTTTTCTAGTTGAAAGAAAATCAGTGCACTGTGCTTGGGTCAGAGAATACAGAGAAATAAACCTGGTACTGACTTGAAATGTTCTTCGATATTGGATAGCTTTGATAATGAAAGAAAGTACGGAACAGACTTCTGGGAATGGCAGTCACCAATAGTCTTCTTACCCACTTGGGACCACTTGGAAGTGCAATAAAGACTGAACTAGCAAGTTATACACATTGTTAAAATAATGACACGATTGTTAAGTTGTCAGCCAACTCATTTTTAAGATTGTGTTTATGGCCTGTTCTACAGGATTGAATTTATGCCTGGTACTGTAAAACTATGTAACAACTCATATCTTCAGAGACCCTAAGCCCTAGGGTAGACTTTAGAACTGTGATTTTGTTAAATAGATACAGTATCAAGTTGCCTTTGAAATAATCATCTTTATACATGTAATGCATACTTCAGTCATCATTAGAGAAACTTTTGCTTTGCAATAGATTGGGCAACTAATACAAAGATTCACATTAGGTCAAAGAATAAGAGATGGTAGACTTAAGAGAAATAAATGCAACATCTATGTCATTCTCTGTTTCCCAGGAACCATGTAACATTGTGGAAAGAGGAACAGAAAGGCTGGGATAGCCAGAGTTTAAGGAAGTAATAATAAACAGTATCTTATCTTATAGTTATTAGAGGGTGTTGAACTCATAAACTCATGGCAGCTGTAATAGCCCTCACATGATCTGAACATAACAGTCAAAATTCCAATATGCATAAAGGAAAGTTCACATGGATCCAAGAGCAACTGAGGAGCAATTAGCAAAGATAGCTTTTGGGAGTGTGGAAGACTATTTTCTTCATGATTGTGCTCACAGGTCAGTCACGTATCCTTCAGTGATGGTTCTAAACTCATGGGAAGCACCAATAGGACTTAATGGTTTATAAATTAAGCAAATTAAAAAAAAAGAAACTCTGAATTTCAGAAGAAAATGTTATTGTTGGATCTAGAATAAGTTGGATGATGGAGAGGGAGTGAATACAAACAAAACACATTGTGCACATGTATGAAATTTTTAAATAATAACAATGCGTGTGTTGTTAGGTAGATTGCACAGGCAGAAACTGGATGTTGCCCATTACTTGAACATGATCATGAATGTCAGAATAAGTACTAGAAAAAATATTTTCATTATTATTTTTATTAGGTATTTTCTTCATTTACATTTCCAATGCTATCCCAAAAGTCCCCCATACCCTCTCCCCCTGACTACCCTACCCACCCAGTCCCACTTCTTGGCCCTGGTGTTCCCCTGTAGTGAGGCATATAAAGGTTTCAAGATCAATGGGCCTCTACTTCCACTCATGGCCATCTTCTGATACATATGCAGCTAGAGACATGAGCTCTGAGGGTACTGGTTAGTTCATATTGTTGTTCCACCTATAGGGTTGCAGATCCCTTCAGCTCCTTGGGTACTTTCTCTAGCTCCTCCATTGGGGGCCCTGTGTTCCATCCAATAGCAGACTGTGAGCATCCACTTCTGTGTTTGCTAGGCACTGGCATAGCCTCACAAGAGACAGCTATATCAGTCCTTTCAGCAAAATCTTGTTGGCATATGCAATGGTGTCAGCATTTGGAGGTTGATTATGGTCTATTGTATCTTCTATGCCTTAGATTCTGTCTTCTATATCTGGGGTTCTGTTCATGATGCTTGTATGCAAAGTTCCTGTTCTCCTTCCTAGGATGTCCCTCCCAAGAGTTGCCTCCATTTATGTTTTTGTTATTGGTTCTATTTCCATCTCCATGTCTTGAACATTTTTATTCATTTCCTGCACATGTTTTATTTGTATTTTACTGTATTGCTTTAAGGGATTTATTTATTTGAACTTAAAAGGCCACAGTCAATTTCATAACATGAAATTTAATGTCATAGTCCTGCTCTTCAGGTGTGGGAGGACATTTTAGAAGGATAAAGGGATTTTCTTTGTTTTAAAACTTTTTAATATTATAATAAAATTGCATTATTTTCCCTCTGTCTTAATATCAGAGATAACCTTTGACCTTAAATGCAAAAAACACATTTCCTCTGAAGCATGAAAAGAAATTCTCTAAAAGAGCAAGCTTAAATTAAGGAAGTAACAGAAGAAAGAAAGATTATTAAAGATACTCATCTTGGGCATGGTTATATACAGTGTAAGAGGAAATGAAGTATAGAAGGAAGAAGTGATGGAGAGAGATAAATTATGATGATAGATAGATGATAGATATACAGACAGATAGACGATAGATAAATGATAGATACATAGATATAGATACATACACATTCAGAGAGATGAAAGATAGATATATGGTAGATGAAAGATAGATACATGATAGAAATATGTAAATAGAGTAAGAGGAGAGAGAGAGAGAGAAAGAGAGAGAGAGAGAATAGCACATTTTTGTGGTCAAAGAATAACAGACCTCTGCCTGAAGGTAGATAGTCATAGAGTATTTTTAATAGTATCAAAATTAGGTAGAATATAATAATTGAATTCAGAGAAAAGTAATTCATAATGAGCAAATTAAAATAAATAAATTTCTATAAAAACCACAATAAAGTGCTCCTCATAAGGCATTAGATTATGAGGAAGTCATGATAGTCTATAGCAACAGATTTATATAAAAACAAAAATGCACAGACATTTATTTATATGCATTTCTAACTTTTGTATGATAACATTTTTCTATTTACTGTTAAAGGAATAACTTTTTGTAAGTAAATTATCATGTCATAAAAATAAATTTATATTTATAATAAGTGAAGTATTAGACCATTAAATTTCATCATTTTTTGCATTGAATTGAAAACAAAAATAGGAATGATTTAAACATTTAACTATATTTCAGTCAGGGCTAAGCAATTTAATGCTTCATAAACATTCAGGTAATCATGACACACCTTAGAGACTGTGTTTAAATCTGTCATATCATATGGACAAATTTGCTGAGTCTGTAGTCCTCAAATTTTCATTAAATGCAACAGAAGCCAGTATTAGAAAACAAGCATAAACTGTCTCTTCCTCCATATCCCCATTCTCTTGTTCTCTTTTTCTCTCTCTTTACCGCTTTTCCCCCAATGTATAAATCCTACTGACTCAGGCTCCAAAGTGCTTAGATTACATGTCTATGCTACCATGTCTGGCTTGTTCATCTACTATAAAATAGCTGTCAAACATAGACTCTCTGATCTTGTTTGTCACAGTACACTCATATATTGAGAAGAGAGGAAAAATGTGTATTACTACAGTTATGAGTGTTGCTGCTTTCCATAAAACCAAAATCTACAACCAGAAAAAGTCCAGCCACGTTAATCTTGTATGCAAATATTTATTTCTGCCCCCAACAAAGTAGTGTTAAAAATAGAATGTTATTATTTCCTTGTACCACAAAAGCAAAGAGTGTATGGATTTTGAGGACTTGGGTAGAAGTAATCAATGTTTTCAGCAGTAATGAAATGGTAAACCTATAGTAATACTGAGCAGGTTTTCCTTAGGAAGGGTTTATCAATTGCAAATAGCTTTTTAAAAAATATTTTTATTTTTATTAGATGTTTTCTTTATTTACATTTCAAATATTATCCCCTTTCCTAATTTCCCTTTCGACAATCTCCTATCCCCTCCCTTGTTGCTCCTCAACCCACTCAATCCCATTCCTGACCCTGGCATTCCCCTATACTGGGACATAGAACCTTCACAGGACCTAGGGCCTCTCCTCCCATTGATGACCAACTAGGCCATCCTCTGCTACATATATGCAAATAGCTTTTAATTATCTTAGTTAGAAGTGGAATATATTAAACACACTTCAATGTGTGCCTCATGTCTGTAGTAGATATCCAGGAGAATACAAAACAAACTCATTGGTATATTTTAGGTATTTATCTTCAGTGTTTGTGCAAAATGTAAATCATTTCACATCGAATTTATGTACCTATAAACTATTAGAGCATCTAAGCAGAAGATTATGTGTTTAGTAAGTGTCATTTATCCATATCAGAACACACACATACCTCACATACATATGCATATAACGCACTCCACAAATATATACAAACACATATAAACACACTCATCCATATGCATTCATACATATACATAATCAGACTTCTTTGCACACATACACATGTATACACACATACTAAACACCTATAGACTAACACACACACACACATATATATATGTACTCACACATTTATTGTTTTGATGAAATATGAAAAATTAAAGAAAGAGTTTAGGAAAGCTCAGGCAAGGCCTACCTTGACATAAATACAAAAACTTATATTGGCACAAAGAAATCCTCTACAACTAATAGTGCTTGGAAAAACACATAGCTACATGTAGAAGAATGGAATCAGATTCATATATCTAATGTTGAACTGAAATAAAATCAAACAGTGTAAAACACTTTTAAGATGATCAGATCTGAAATTATTGGTCTACTAGTGGCATAGCAAGAACTTTCTGAGAACTTTCCTAGTTCACACAGAACAATAACAAGAACTAAGGTGATTACTAGAAATTAAAGGCTACCCACAAAGGAGCAGTCACTAGAATAAAAATTATGCTTACAGAAATAAAGGAAATATTTGGTGATTGTCAGGAGCCATAATAGGACAAGCTAATAACTAGCAGGTGATCATCTTGAGATGGTCTGTTTTGTATTAATCTGCCACAGTTGCAGATTTGCTCTTAAAGACAAGGACTTGAAAGATTCATTTTAGGAAATATTTCTGCTATTAAAATGTTGTTCCTGTTACTCTTAAACATATGTAACAACCACTAGGCATTATGAGCCCACCCTTTTGAGCAGATTCTACAGATCTATGAAGATATACTGTCTTGTAGTGATGCTATATAAACAAATAAAAGACTTCTCAATGATGATCCTATAAGAATTCCTAAAATTGTATCAGTGATTATTAAGCTCTTTTATAATAGGACTGCTATTAGGTTCTTTTCTGATAATCAAAACTTCAATGAGAGCTCTGTCATTCTCCCATGTGTCACTAGTTAATTGCTTTTATATAGTACCCAGACTTTCTTCTACTCAGAGCACAGTTCAAGAGGTAGTAAAACAATTAACCAAAGGTCATAAAAGGTGAACTAATGATTACTATAGGTTCTAGGAAAGAAGGTAAAATATTGATTTGGTTTAATCTATACAAAACTTCACTAATAACTTAGTTATGGTTTTCTACTTTCAATGAACCTGTGGAGCTTTGATAGGTGATGGATATTTAGCCAGATGACTACTCCTAATGGATATGCATGTAAACATTCTCTGTTGTAAACTTCTATTTCAATTTATTATTTGATTGTGTGTGTGTGTTTGTGTGTGTGTGTGAACTTGTGATGGACTCTTGAACATGTAGTCATGTATTCTGAAAGATGTTTTAATGCTGAGGACAAGAAGAAGATGAGAACTGAGAAGAGAACAAATGAGCTGAGATAGAACATAGCTGAGGAGAAGTTTTGAGACAGAACATTATTTTAGACAGAACTGAACTCAAGAAGAACTTAAAAGTACAGTTATAGCATTGGGAGAAAAGGCATTGAGAGTAAGAACATTATTGTGACATCAAAGCAGGAGAAGAAAGCAAGATTAGAAGGAGAATGCAGAATGGAATAACCTAGAAATTCTAGGTAACATAAAAAAAAAATTAAGAGCAATGTCCAGAATGCAGAGGGAAAGAGGAAAAAGAAGCTGCAGAGAGCAGAAGGAGCAGACAGATTTCCCCTTACCATGGGACAGAACAGGTCCTTTCTTAATAACAAAGCAGGCTTGGCATTATTAAAAGAAACAAAGCCTTTTTCCTAAAAACTTGGATTTATTTCATTTAGCATTAAAGGGGTAAAAGCTGTTTCTTTCTCTATGCAATAAAGATTGGAGCTCATTTTTCATCTGGAATGAGTAAGTTCTTTCTCCACTGGTGTTTGGTCTTTTGCGCCATATGCATATGTAAGTATGGATGTGTGTGTGTGTGTGTGTAAATATGTAATTGTGAGAATGTATGCATGTATGTGTAAGTATGCAGTTTTGAGAATGCACGCAAGCTGACCCCATATGGTTTGAATGGAAATGTGTACATGTGCATGCCTGAATCTGTATATGAACTTATGTGAGCTTATACATATTTGCTTATATAAAAGTTCTTTCTTCTGCAAGAGCTATTTTCTTCTCCTGGTTCAATAGAAGTGTGTTGCTACAAACTCCCCCTAGCAGGACAAGCAAGAGGCATCTGGACAAAAAGGAAAATGTTCTCCCAATTAATCCTTTATTTAATCTCCTGCTGTTTTAGGATGAGGTGCTAAGTGCCAGAGACTGCAGTTTCTGGCCTCAGAGGATAACAGAAGGCAGGTCAGCTACAGAGGGCAGGTCAGCTACAGTAGCAAGGTAACTTAGACTTATATAAGTAAACTTTTATTTTTGTACAGCAACCCTAAATATCTCATAAGACAAAGTCTTCCCTTCCGTTGATGCCCTTCCTCCTCTACTTCCTCAAGAAGAACAGATAAAAAAGAAGATCCTGCTGGGGCTGGCCTCCAGTAGTTCACCATATATCAGATAGTTATTAATATCTATAATACAGTCAGAAATACAAAATTAAAACACCAAATTTAAATCATCCAGCTGAAAAATGAACTGAATACACAATTCTCTTTAAAGAAAAAAAAAACCCACACAAATGAACATAAATATATTTTAAAGTAGTCAATGTACTGAGTCATCAAGAAAATTCACATTAAAACCACTCTTGGATTTCATCTCACTCAAAGCAAGCTAGCTACTATGAAGAAAACAAATGGCAATAAATAATGAGGATTTGTTGAAGGATGCCCCTTAGTCATTCCTAATGGAAATGCAAGTTATACAAGTACTATGACAATCAGCACAGGTTTCTTAAAGCAGTAAAACTAGAACTACTATGCAATCCAAATATATTACCCCAGAGTACACTCACAGAAATCCAAGCATTTTCATAGGGTTATTTACATGTTCGTGTTTATGACTGCAATATCACAACTACATAATGGACCTATCCTACTAAATGGGAGTGTCCATAAATATACAATGATATTGTATTAATCAGTAAAGGAAAAAATAGGTCATGATATTTCAGGAAAGTGAATTGAACTGGAGTTCTGATATCATAAGCACAAAATTCAGATCTTACATTGTGTTTATACAATATATATTACACACACACACACAAACACACAAACCACAAACCTGTGGGGAGTTGTGATCATAAAGCTAGAAAAGGGCAAAACTGATGGAGGGTGGAGTTGGTCACTGCCTTGATTAATTGTTTATTGTCTTGAGAAAATACCTTAAAACATATCAGAGAAAACATTTAGTTGGGTTCATAGTACCAGAGAATTAGAGTCCATAACCATTAGTGCAGGCATCCTGGCAGCAAGCATGTAGGCATGGTACAGGAGCTGTAGCTAAGAACTTCCATCTGATCCATGTGCATTAAGGAGAAAGAGCTAAATAGCAATGGTGTGACTTTTGAAAGCTAAAATCCAACCCCTAATGGTATGCTTTCTCAAACAAGGCTACACCTCCTATGAAGGGTCAAACAGTCTGCCATCTGCAAACCAAGCTATGGACCCCTGGTCATTAAGGAATATATATCATAAAAGAAGAAGGGGAGCCCCTAGAGAAGGTTAAAGGGCTCACCAAGTACGGAGTGATGAAAACAAATGAGTGCCAAAGGAGGGACAAATAAGAATAAATTCTGTGTGAAATGCTATTAAATAAGCCATTATTTTATATGCTAATTTTAAATACTAATAAATATGCATAAAGGCACTTTGGAAAATAAAGCTTCATCAGCCATGAGATGAAAGTAAATTAAATTCAGAGAAATGTCACCGCAGATCAACCAGAATAGACACATATAAAGAAGCAAAACCTTGAAATACACCGTTTCCAGCTTGCCTAGCTTCCACACCTTCTGCCAAGGTCAGATTTTATCTTAATAGGTTTGTTTTCTAGATCAGCTGGTCATTTTTTCTTATTTTTTGCTTTCTATTTTTAAAAATATATTGACATATCTTGTAGAGAAATTCTTCTCTGCTAAGTCTATTCTGGCTAATAAAAACCTCCTGTGTGTTCATAGTTTAGTCATTTCTCTAAATTTCAGAAAGCTTCTGCTGTAATTTCAGTGAATAAATTTTATGACCTTTTATCAATTTAATTTTGTTTCTGTTCAACAGATTCTTGGTGTGAATTTTTGAATGTGTTCTAATGCCCTCTGAAGGGTGAGCCATTTCATCATTTCATTATATGTTTCTGAATGAACTGTTGTTGGCTCAGCCTTAAAATTCATCCCTGACATTTCTTTTTTCTGAAGAACCTCCTTTATTGATATGTTTCTACTGATCTTGGTGCCAAATATAACATATTAATTTATTGTGTTTACATTTGGTAGTTTTCCAATTTAATATCTTTTTATTTTATATAACATCGCAATAATTATCATTAATTAATCCTAAATCCCTTGATGAATCTTGCTCCATAAGAAAAAACAAACGGCAGCAACAAACTTCCCTGTATCACAACAATAGACAGTGGTCTATTGTTTTCTACTATGCTATTTTTCTGTTTAGGTCCTAGGTTTATTTTGTTACTTTATTTTCCTTTATTTTTTTATTTAAGTAATAAACATTTTATTGATCTTTTTTAAAATGGAAAGATTTACATAATTTTCAGGTACTTTTGATACTTAGTTATTGGTTTCTGATATTTAGGAGATTAAAATTTTCTTAGAGTGGCTTCTTGTGTGTTTGTGTGTGTATGTGTGTGTGTGTGTGTGTGTGTTTGTGTTTGTGTGTGCGTATGTGCCTTTGTGAATGCATA
This sequence comes from Mus caroli, assembly GCF_978045245.1. Classification (NCBI taxonomy): domain Eukaryota; kingdom Metazoa; phylum Chordata; class Mammalia; order Rodentia; family Muridae; genus Mus; species Mus caroli. Next base: position 138,444,275 of record NW_028227256.1, read on the forward strand.
TATGCTCCAATTTTCCCTCCTCTTTCCTCGTTCTTTTGTCTATTTGTTAGTTTCAGTTTTGTGCATCTTCTTGGTTGCTGGTCTTCACTGGGCTTTATTCCTCTAATACTAATTAGAGAGAATGCAGATTGAGGCCACAGATACAATGTTTTAGAGCATTTCTGCTGTCAACTTGTAGGAAAAGACACTCATGTACTTCGCTTGTGTCATCATACAATTAAGAGACACAGAGACATTGTGAGTTTGTTATTCACAATGGGGTAATGTTGTTCATAAATTTTTAGCATTAAACGTGATAATAATAAAGTAGAAAATAACACAGGATTGACATGAGAGAGAAAAGAAATATTGTGTGAAAGAAAATGAAAATATATGAAATTGAGAAATGAGAAATAATAAAGAGCATAGGATAGGAGGAAAGGTAATAAAAAGACAGTGAAAAAACACTACTTGAGGCAAATGCCTACTAAAATAAATCATCAAGGACAAAGGTAGAAAGAAAGGTTAAAAAATAACAGCATGAAGTAAAAAATAGTATAACACACTTTTTCTCCTAGTTGGAATATGGTTGTTTCTCCCTACTTATGAGTTATTCTCTGATGCAGTTTCCTCAGCTATTGGGAGTATTGCAAATCTCAGTAATGTCAACAAGTTTATCAAGCATCTCTTTTCCCAGTAAGAAGAAATTCTGCATGGGCCTACAGTTTTCTACAGGAAATCCCAACTCGTACACCATGTGCTGTTGGCTTACAATGTTCTCTTTGCTAATTCAGGAGTCATGCTTCCTAACAATGCTATCTGTAGCAAAGGGTCTGAGGTGATAAGGCACATCAGACCTGCTTGCACCACCTTTGTCACTGAGATGTTTCTTACCCATGACCCCACTAGACAAACCAGCTCATCCAGAATCAAACCCCGGCCTCAGTTTCTATACCCTGCACTGTTATTTCTCTACTCAAAGATGTTTATCATTCTATGTCTCTAGTATAGGTTGTCCTACCTTGATCACTGTTATCAGAATGTTCCCATCAAGTAGGGAATATTCTTCTGGGAACCCACTCACCCTAGTCAGGTGCCAACAGTTAAGTCCAAATGGACCCCTCCCAGAAACTCTCCTAATGGCGTTTTAGTGAAGATTTTGCCTTTGTAATTAGATTTTGTCTTCAGCTATCTCACTCATAGTAATAGTGTTCATAGTTGTTTTCTTATATGCTTGGTCTTATTCCTCTAGTTTTCATTGATATAGTTTCTAATGAATCATCTTATCCTGAATTCTCAGCTTATAGTTTAGACTCATCTTCCCTCTTTCATTTCAGAATGATAGGTTTTTTTCAAAAAATACAAGAATGTATGCACAGATACATATATACTAAACATTTTATGCTTTGGGGTGGAAAAATGGACCAGTAGTTTATAGCAATCGCTCCTCTAACAGAAGACAGTTTTTGTCCCCAGGATTAACCTTGTGGCCCACAACTGGTCAAAACTTCAGTTCCAGTAGATCTTTAACACTCTAATAGCATCAGCAGGCAACAGGCATAAACATGAAATAAAAAAAAAAAACAAACTTAAAACTTATATGTTGAGTAGTCAGCTAATACAGTAATAGTCTAGTAAGTGTGAAATTGTCAGGGCATGCTGGGCCTGGGAATTAGAATGCAAAAGTATTTTGTTTTTGTTTTGTCTTGTATATGGTCTCACTATATAACCCTGGATTGCTTATAACTATGTAGACATTGCTGGCCTTGAACTCATACCCATCTACCTGTCTTTCCATCATAAGTTGGAATTAGAGATGCCATTTACCTTTAATTCACATACAGCAAATGACCTGATTTTTATATAACATACTTGAGGCACAATTCTTCCTCGAGAAATCCTTGGTTTATTATACTATTTAGGAGGAATTGTTATAACACTTTAGATAAAATTAACTGATATTTGTACATCACTGTCCTTCAGGGATGTCAAAAATTAATAGTGAATATATATATATATATATATATATATATATATATATATATATATATACATCTCCAACACACATTTTTCTTTTTCTTTTATTGAAAGTAGATTAGTTTTTCTTACAAATACATTCTGATTATCACTTCTCCTCTACCTGTACCTCCAAGTTCTTCCCTACCTACTCTCCTCTCTAGATCCACTCTCTTTCTGTCTCTCATTAGAAAAGAATAATTCTATAAGAAATACCAAATGGGATAAAATTTAATATAATTTTATTAAGCTAAACACTCACAATGCAGTTCAACAAGGCCACCCATCAAGATGAGTTCCAAGACAAGACACAAGAGTCAAACCTGCTTGTTTTCATACTCAGGATTCTGGTAAAAATTCTAAATTAAAAGTTATAACACATACTGAGAGGATCTGGTTTAAACCCATGTATGCCCTGTGTTTGCTGTTTTAATCTCTGTGAAATCACATGTGCTTTGCTTAGTTGATTCAGAGGGCCTCCTTCTTATGTTCTCCATCCTCTCTGGGTCTAAAAACCTCCCTGAGGTTCCCTGAGATCTAAGGGGAGTGGTTTAATAGACACCTCCAATTTGACTCTCTCCCCACATAAGGTCTTGCTGTGGATCCCTGTTTCTATTAATATGTTCCCATTTGATGTCAGAGGAAACCTTTCTGATGATGACTGATTTGACATTGATCTACGAGTATAGCAGAATATGATTACAATTCATTTTATGAATACATTTTTTACAAGTAGTATTTGTTGTTAACCCGGGTCTCTGGCCTATCTAATTGATGGTTCTTAGTAGTGTTGGGTATTGTTTCATTCTCTTGCAGTGGGCCTTGGGTCAAGTCAGATATTGGTTGGTTAGTCCCAAACATTCTGTGCCAATATTGCCTTGGGCTATTTTGAGGTGGGGCAGAGTATATAACAAAGGTTTTGTGGCTAGATTTGGTCTAGATGACTTGTCCATTGGTAGAAATGAAGTATGGAATTTTCCCACTATCATTTTGTAATGATTAATATTTAATTTAAGTTTTGGTATTGTTTCTTTTTCAAACTTTGGTGCAATTTTGTTTTCGGCATAGATGTTTAGAATTGAAATGTCATCTTGTTGAATTTTATTCTTTGGTGAGTATGCATCATCATATCTCTTATGAATAGTTTTGGTTGGAATTCTATTTTCTTGAATATTAAATAGACTCCATGAGCTTATTTTTTGTTTGTTTGTAAATTTACTTTAAATATTTTTTCAACTCTTTGGTCTGAGGTATGTTAAAAAATATTTATTTTTAATGTTGAGGTGAGTTACTTGGATGTAAATGGATAATATTTATATACATCTGTTAAACTATCTTTTTATTAAAAATCTAGACCATTGATATTGAGAGATATCAATGACCAATTATTGTTAATTCCTGTTATTTTGTGTTTTGTTTTTGAGGGTAGAGTTGTTGGTTGTGGTGTGTGTGTGCGTATGTGTGCATGTGTGTTTGTTTTCTAATTTATTTATGCTAGTGTGAGATTATTTTCTGGGTTTTTTATTGTTGTAATGAAGCTCTTTATGTTGGATTACTTTGGGGCACTTTATGCAGGGCTAGACTTGTACATAGACACTGATTAATAGATACCTAAATTATCAAGAGTCTTATTTTTTCCATCTATGTTGATTAGAAATGTGGGTATAGTAGAGTAGGCTTGCATCCTTGGTCTCTTATAGTCTATAGCACATGTGTCCAGGTTCATATGAATTTTATAGTTTCCATTGAGATGTCCAGTGTAATTCTGGTAGGTCTGGCTTTATATGTTACTTACTTTTGTTTGTTTGTTTTTCTTTTGGAGATTTTACTATTATTTCTCAGTTCTGTATGCTTAGTTTAGTATTCTTTGTGAGCTTCATGTCATGACCCCAGTCCTACTCATCTTCTCAAACCCTAATAGCTATATTCTGACTTTGCAACATCCCCACCATTTAAAATGACACACACACACAAACAAACAAACAACAACAACAAACCCAGAAAACATCTCATAGTGGAAACTATTGTGTCACAGTATGTGCTAGAGTATATCCCTCTGTCCACACATCCCCATTTGCAAACGCTCACTGCAATGAATCATTGGTCTGGTTTCCAGTCTCTGGCTTCTGTGACACCATCAATATTGGATCCTCACAGGGACTTCTCTTGATTATCCTGTTTTTGCTTTGTGTTGTAGAGATCCTGACTTTGGATCAGTAGGCTGGACATTTTATGTACTCTAACATTTCACAGGTGGCATAATTTTTATGATGTGCCAACTCAGAGGCCTGAATATGGGCCTGGGTGGTAATTTGGCTGGTCAGCCTGCAGGCTCTCCCTTATCTGGACTACCAGGGTGAGCTCTCCAGCACTGTTCCAGCTAGGAAGCAGGAAGCAGGTCCAGTTGTTCTGCACTTATGTCCTAGAGTCCTGTTCACCTATGCTCTCCACCAGGGACAGCTCTACTGCACTGCCCAGGCAAGGTACAGAGCCCAACTCGCCTTGTGCTGCAGCCTAATGTAGGCAAGTAGGCAGGTTGGCAGGACCAGCTCACCAGCTCTCCTGACTGTCACAGGTGTCAAGTAGCCAAGGGGAGGAGGGCCTAGTGTACCTCAAAGGAGACCACATCTCCAGTGCTCATGCCCATAGGGCCTGCTCACCTGCACTCCCTTCACCCGGGCCAGATTTGCCCGGCTGTTCCAATGAGATGTTTGGGATGACTTTCCTGAATGCTGCAGCTGGAAAGAGACAGAGCCAGCATAGCTCCCCCAGCATTCCCTACTGCTGACGATGGAAAGGGGAAAGAAGGGTGTGAGGGTGTTACTTCAGCACCAATGGCATGCCAAGACAAAAAAGTGGTAGAACTTTGTCTCTGTAACTCCTTCCATGGGTATTTTGTTCCCCATTCTAAGAAGGAGCAAAGTATCCACTCTTTGGTCTTCCTTCTTCTTAAGAAAAGACCATCCAGAGACTGCCCCACCCGGGGATCCATCCAATACACAACGACCAAACCCAGACACTATTGCATATGCCAGCAAGATTTTGGTGACAGGACCCTGACATAGCTCTGTCTTGTGAGTCTATGCCAATGGCTAGCAAATACAGAAGTGGATGCTCACCATCTATTGGATGGAACACAGGGCCTCTAATGAAGGAGCTAGAGAAAGTACCCAAGGAGCTAAAGGGGTCTGCAATCCTATAGGAGGAACAATGATATGAACTAACCAATACCCCCAGAGCTGTGTCTCTGGTTGCATACGTAGCAGAGGATGGCCTACTTGTCCAAAAATGGGAGGAGAGACCCTTGGTAGTGCGAAGGTCATATGCCCCAGTACAGGGGAATGCCAGAGCTAGGAAGCGGGAGTGGGTTGGCTGGGGAGCAGGGCAGGGAGAGGGTATAGTGGGCTTTGCGGTTAGCATCTGAAATGTAAATGAAGAAAATGTCTAATAATAAAAAAAAAAAAAAGAAGAAAAAGTGGTAGAGTCAGCTGTCCCATAGTCACACCTTCAGGGCTCCTTTACCTGAACCGTGGACATGTGGCCAGCTCCATTGTGTTGTCCAGGAAAGGAACAGAAGTGACTGTTGAGTGTTGCTATTGGTGAGAGGTGAGGCCACTTTTCCAGAGAGCTGCAGGCAGTGATGGGTGGGGCTAATTCCTCACAGCCATCCTAGGCATCTATGATGTCTCTGGCAAGTGCTTTTATTAATTGCTAACTTATAAACTCCACGGAGTGATAATAAAATGTTCAAATTCTTATTAATCTCATGCCCAGTTTCTTATGTTATCTTACATAATTATAATAAAATTAGAAATTCTTTTCAATCGGTTACTATAATTTTATAAGCATTGAAGCTTCTGTATTTATGAAAATATAGCAGTTGGATTGGTTTTCATATTTTTAGAATTCAGTAACTTACTCAGAAAAATAACAGAAAAAGAAATGCAATTATATTGCATTTAAGAGTGAGATAATTATTTTCACATGTCTACTTGAAGGTCAGTTATAACTAGTTTTCTCATAAATCTCATAGCTGACATAGAGAACTAGCAGTGGTTAGTTACTATTACTATTTTTTAAATCTACTCTGCATGCTTATTTTATTGATTTTTAGATTTTTTAATATTAAAATAGTCTATTTTGTTTGGTGATTACTTTGTGAGATTCCATCATTCACTTGAAACTGTAGCCCTTATGTTTATGTGTTCATGATACATAGCATACTGCCTGACTAAAACTAGAAGCAAAATATTATTAACAATAAATAACTTTTTTAAATGTTCAGACTGCCATTCATAGCCCTGCGCCTCTTAATTAGTTAGCTGCATTAATTGTCTTTTGGTATTTATTGGATTAAATATATACAACAAGGACTTAGTTCACTGGTTGACATCACTGACTGCTCTTATGGAGAACACTTACCAACTGTATGGGGATTCACAACTGTATGTTACTTCAGTCCACAAAAATCCAATGTTCTTGTATGCCTTCTATGGCCACAACACATGCACGTGGCATATAAACATACATATAGGTAAAACACTCATACACACAAAATAAATTAATTAAAAATAATATATCATAGATTTTTTATTTTGTAGTCTTATTATTAGTCTATATTCATTTTCTTTTCAATGCAAATATTTGATAATTAGCCTAATCTTAAAGACAAAACACTTTTAAATTGAAGTTTTAAAAAGTATAATGCTATTCAAAATCTAAAGAATCTCTCTTATGAAAATTTACTCTCTAATGTCACATACTCCAAGACATCCTTTACAATTATCTTAAGTGCATTACATATTTTACATTTGCAAATCTAAGGAATCCCACTTTAGAACAAATTACATAAATTAAGGCATTTACTGGAAAAAAGTAAGGTCTGTGCCTGTACATTTTATGGTTTCATGACACTGATCAGTATCATTATTCTTCAAAATATAAAGAAAGTTTTTTCAGTAATACCCATGTTCTTGTAGTAAACATAGCTGACATTACATTTGAATAACTTTATGACTCTCAAAGCTGGGAGTTCTCATATTTTTAATGAGCTGTTACAAATGCTTACTCATCTATAAACTTGAATATCCAGGCTAGATGTCAAGTACATATATTTGAAAAAGATTAAACTTTGATTCTCAATCAAGTAAAAAATAAAAGCAAAAAAAAATGAGAAATTTATATTTTTATAGACTGCTTTATAAATGATTAGAGAAAACTTACAATCTGTGTATAATCATGCTGCCAAAATGCTTCTTTATATTTAGAATATATAAAAAATATCTTGGAAATTTATAACATAAAGGGGACTCAATAGAAAAATATATACAATGTGTCACTAAGCACTGCATGACATAAGAATAATTTCAACATGATTCATAATACCTTTCACAAGTTCAAATTATGCATAAAGTACATATTCATTTATTTCTTATGATAGAAACCTAGGAGAACTGGGAAAGCAGAATCCAACCTGATTCACCATGGTCAAAGATGCTGGGAATTACACAGATGGAGCCTGGAGTTGAAGCTCATTATTGAGTTAGAAAAAAAAAAATATTATCACGGGGGGGGGGGGGCGGTGAAAGTCAGCTGGAAATTCCAAAAAGGAATTCCACTTCACCCACCACACTCATATCTATACCAAAGAGCCGCAGAAGCATCTTCTAAGCCTGCAAATAAAAGGGTATCCTCAGTCTATGGGGCTAAGCGTGGGTATACAGAAGGTGGTTTGAATATGTGTCCATTTAGTAAAAACACAGACTGTGTCCTCATCTACAGGCTGTGACTTCCTAAGAATCTCAGGTGTCTTCTCCCCCATAATTTTTGTTGTTTGCTGCTAGATTTTTTTCTAATTTTGTCATATGAGTGTACTTTCTCTCTCAAGATATTTTTATTCCCAGTAATGCTGGAGTGTAGGAAAGGGGAAGATACAAACCCTTGTTTTATGGAGCCTAGTCATATTAGCCAGAGCCTGCTACACTGGGGCTGAATCCCTGTTTGAAAGTCTTATTTTTTTAAAAAAATTTATTTATTTATTATATATAAGTACACTGCAGCTGTCTTCAGACACTCCAGAAGAGGGCGCCAGATCTCATTACGGATGGTTGTGAGCCACCATGTGGTTGCTGGGATTTGAACTCTGGACCTTCGGAAGAGCAGTCGGGTGCTCTTACCCACTGAGCCATCTCACCAGCCCCGTTTGAAAGTCTTATGTTCAGAGAAGTATTCAGTGCCTGTCTTTGCTAAGTGTTTTAGTCAAAACAATGACTTTAGTCTTTGTTAGGTGTGACTAACTGCAGTGCTCATTCTGGTGGACAGCAGAGCCAAATAATGTTACGTAAAGACCTATGGGAAGACTAGGTGCCTGCCTAGTTGTACCCAAAGTGTTAGTGTTCTTCCAAAAAGACATTATTAGTATGCAAACACTTTCTAGTAGGATGTTAACATAAGATCACTTATATGCATATAATTAACAACTATAAATATATAATGAACTGTGATATAACTGTGAGAAATTACTTGAAAATTCTCAGCTAAAGAAACTAATATAGAATCAGAAAATGATGTAACAGCAATAATTCAAATTGTGTTCTCATATTTATTAAATATTTTAGACTTAACACTGAGGCTTGATGAAAACCAGACACACTGATGGTTTTTTGGCTAGCTCAGGAAACAATCTCTCTACTCCTTTCAGGCAGAAAACACAATGGAAATTAATGTGTTACAGAAGGATATGTAGGGGCCACACATAACATGGATATGTTTGCCAAATGATTAAAAACAAGGAGAAGGAAGGTGAAGTGATAAATGACCTAAAATTGTGCACACACTCCATCAAAATCACTTCACATCAATTTCTGCCTTAAACTGCTCAGAGACTTCACTAGAGTCAAACAGCAAGTAAACAAACATATACAGGGAAAGAAATGCACATGTACTTTATTTTTCAAATGGGAATAAACAACATGAGTTAAATGACCTTTAAATAGTGATTTAGATAATGGATTACTGTGAAAGTAATTTTGTTTCATTGCCCCCCTCCCCACACTTGAAAGTACGGAGATAATTTTTCCTTGTTTGTATATGATATCAGGACTGACCACTTTCTATTTATATATTTGTGCATCTCTCTATCGCTACACACACACACACACACACACACACACACACACACACATATATATATATATATATATATATATATATATATATTTGCATCAATTTCATTTGAGGCTATCAAATTAAGAAATACTGACGGTATAATGGGAAGACTTGGAGGTAGGGGCCATGAAAGGGGTTGGATGGATAGAAAAAAAAGGGAGAATTAATATAATTGTATTTTGATTAAAATTGTGACAAAAATTTGTGCATAAGTCTAGGGAGTTCAAAATGTTAACCTAAAATATTACTTGGCTTACTTGTCATGGTGATTATAAAAATTTGTCATTTCAGGGTTAGTACAAAGATATTTGAAGGTAGTATGTTAGCTTACATTTTTGGTAATAGTTACTATAATCTAAAACATGCTTATATAAAAAATTAAATCATATATAAGAATAAGTAATTTCATAGCCAAGCTGTTCTGTGGAGAAGGGGATGCCTGAGTCATGTAGCACAGGATGGCCTGAAACTTACTATGACCCTGAAGATGACCTTGATCCTTTGAGCCTAGTATCTTCTGACTTCTGACCTGCCTTACATCTGTATAGTATAGCACAACACTCAATTTTTCATGAAACTTTTAATTGTGGAAGAGTAGTAGAATTCCATTTGCTTTGATAATAATTGAATAGCTATATAAATCTAGCATGGATTCAAAGATAAGAGTTATTTAAGTGATTTAAATTTTATAGTGTGTTGCTATTAATTCTTTCCACAGAGAAACATGCTTTAAAATGACATAATCTTCTAGTACTTTGACTTGATATGACAAGATCAATGAGTATTACATCATGACTTTCCGAACTCCTCTCACACTATTAGTATTGGTTGTTGTGAAGAGCTTGATATAATTATAGTAGGAAAACTAAGTTTTGAAATAGTAATCTAATTAAAACCTTGCATCTTTATATAACAGGAAACATTTGAAGACAAACTAGAATTCCTTCCTGCAGCTAACAAGGAACTACACTCCAGATATTAAAAAATGGATTGTAATCATTTTCTTAAAACCTACGGCAATGAAATCTGAAGGGGAAATGATATACTTGAAGAAATAATAGCATACTAAACAATATAGTATAGATTTGTGCTTTTTAGTGTATTGAATATGCTTTTAGCCTTTACTCTGAAATCAAATCAATTTAGTATTTGGAACAGATAGAGTACAATTATCAACATTTCATCCTATTCCTGGCTTTTTAAACCTACTCTACATAATTATTTAGTATTATGTTCACTTGAATCTATATCTGTGTGACCTATAGAGTTTTAATGGTAGCATTACATCAATAAAAAAGAAAAACTGTTTTGGATATATCAACATTAGAAAAATGAATTAGAAGAACTATTGTAAAATGTTTTTAAAACATATGCCAAGTTAATTATCTCATTAAACAATTACATGAGAATCGTGTCCTTCAGTTATTTTTATAACTTAAATGCTTATAAGAAAAATATTCCTCAAATAATAAAACTAAAATCTTACTAATTATAGCTTTAACATGTATTATATAACTTTTATAAAAGATGTAGCTATCATGGAAATGCATTATAGATCTTTTTTATTCAAAGACAAATAAAAATATAGCAGGGATGAGTATCACTAGCTGCATTGATAATCTGTGATTAAGGATTATTTTTCAGCTAGATATAAAGATGTATCAGGCCTCCAGTGCTCTATTTAATAAGCATATCCAAACTCAGACAAAGTAAGAGTTTAAAAAAGAGTATCAGAGAGAAAGTTAGAAAAGATGGACAGGAGTAAGCTATAGGTCTGTGTAGTTTATATGTAATAGCAAAGTCTAATGTTATTCATGTTAAACTAAGTAATTTGAAACATATTCATGTATCTACACATTGAGTCACTCTAAGTTACCTTCAAGAATCAAATTACTTCTAATTAAATACATTAGTTTTTCTCATCTATACTGTCTAGAATTAGTATCTCAATCATGCAGATTGTATGTTGAAATAGAAATTTCAAATTATATGTTAAACTAGAAAATGATGTTACTGCCTCATTGGCATTCAAAAATACTTTGAAGTTAATAACACATTATTCAGTCAATTTCTTTGAGTTCTCATTCCCTCTATGTTCATTAAGCTTCACCTTTAAGGTATGGTCATATATTTATGAATCCACACATGTCAAGACCTGCCGTACTTCACCTTTTGAACTAGGTACTTGGAATCTCACATTCCATGCATTTTTATGCCATTGAGTCAGTCCTTTACTTATTTAAATACAGAAACAATCTAGCCACTTTGTATAAGATATCCATATAGAGTGTCAGTTAAAATAGATAGACATTTTCTGATATTGATGGAATTTTAATCTAATTTCCCAATTGTAGTGGTTTGAATAGTTTGGGCTCCAAAACCTCAAGGGTTTGAATGCTTGACCTACAGGGACTGACACTGAAAGATCCTGACAGAATGTAAAAGGACACAGAAGCCCTGAAATTGGCAAGATAGATGTCAGTGTTAGCAGAACTAGCTTCACTGATTTAGAAAAATAGAGGTGCACAATGCTCTGGCCACTCCTTGAACCTGTGTGTCTGCCAATGTTTTGACCGATCCTTGAACCCATGCTTGTGCCCACTGATGAAGCCCATTGCCAGGTGTTTGTGATATTGGTTGCTGAGAAAGAGTCAGAAAATCTCCCCAGCAAACACAGCCTGGCCAATCCTGAGTTGCTACATCTGCACCAGACTCTTTCCTTGTAGCCCTCCCATACTCATTTCTTGAGAATAGACATTGTTTAGATCTGGAAATCCCCCACTCCCCCCTTTCTCCCCTGAGGGCCTATAAAAACTGGGACTCTTTCACCTTGAGGTCGACTCCTCTACCCCTGCGTGGGATATGAGTTATCCCCAGAGCTCTGGCTTTCCCCAATAAAGCCTCATGTGGTTTGCATCAAGCTTGGTCTATTGTGAGTTCTTGGGTGTCCACTATTGTCCTGAGGCCTGAGCGAGGGGCTCCTCTCAGAGTCTTTAAACACTATTAGGAAATGTTTCCTTTTTTAGAATAAGTGTGGCCTTGTTCGAGGAAATTTGTCACAGTGGGGGTGGGATTTGAAGTCTTATGCTTTAGCTCTGCCTAGGGCAAAAGAGTTTTTCCTCTCCTTGCTGCAGTTTGATCAGCATGCAGAACCCCAGAACCATGTCTGTCTAGACCCTGCCATGCTTCCTGCCATGATAATGGACTAAACCTATGTCATTGTAAGCCATTTCCAGTTAATTGTTATCCTAATGTAAGAGTCAAAGGGGTTGATGCATTGTCACAGCACTGGAAATCCTAAGTAAGGCAAAGTTGGCACAAGAAGTAGGGTATTTCTGAGGTAGACCTGACCAGGTGTTTGTTTGGAGGGATGTGGACATGGTGATTTTGGATTTGGAAAGCCATGCCATGCTTTAAGTGGGACATAATGAGTCATCCTAACAGGAATAAGGAAGGCATTGGTGCTGAGGTTGACTTGAACTCTAGACATCTTCCTTATAATAATTTGGTGAAGACTGTTGCTGCTTTTTGAACTGGTCCAAAAAGACTACCTGAGGATAAGGTAAAGAGATTTATAATAATTGTACTGACAAAGAAATCTCAAAAAAAGCCTAACATATGCTTGATTCTCTAGTTTACTCTCATGAAGAACAATGTGATCAAGCTTATCAAACTTTTACAAGGAGAAATACAAAATGTATCGTTCAAGTAATAAAAGTGGACCAAGGTGCTCATTTCGGCAGCACATATACTAAAATTGGAAAGATACAGAGAAGATTAACATGGACCCTGCACAAGGATGACACACAAATTCGTGAAGCATTCCAAATTTTTCTTGTGGATACCTCGCCAGGATTTTTTCCTGTTGTAGTGAGTGTTCTGTGTAGTGCAGAATGTGTAAAACCATTTTTTTCTGTCTCAATTATGGACACCAGTAATCCCTTTTTCCATGATTATGCAACCAAAAGTATTTCCATATGGTCTCAAATGTTCTGTCAAAGACAAAAGTTGTCCCAGATGAGTCCACACAACATATACATAAACCTTTGTTGCAAAAAAAAAAAAAAGAAAAGAAAAAAAAATGAAAAAAGGAAAGAAAAATGTGAACCAGGAAATGCAGTGGAGATAAATCCTATATTTGAGAAGATAAGCAGATTAAGGGAGTGGTGACTTTAGGGCAAGGTCCCACCCAGGTAGGCTTGTTGTTTATATGTTGTCAATTGAGCAAGGAATAGTTATATCACATTAGGCATTTTTAGGACTCAGTTATTATTTTCATTTAGACTTTTAGTCTGAAGTAAACTATAATCCAGAAATGGAAGTCATCAGCATTTGGATATTTGGCCCTGATCTCAAGGAATAATGGCCATGACAAGCTTAGGTCCAGGCATGGTGATACATGTCTTTAATCCCAGTATTAAGAAGACAGAGCCATGCAGGTCTCTGAGTTCAAGGTCAATCTACAGTGTGAGTTGCAGAGCAACCAAGCTTAGGCATAGAAGGAGTTGGAAAACAGAAAGCTATTTATAATGTAAAAGAATAAGGGGACTATGTTAAGCTCCAGCAAGCAGCAGCTTCAGCCATATGGCTCTGGGTTTAAAGTCAAGAATAGAAGGGACTATTGGGACCATTGATGCTGGTTAGCTGGAAGTAAAAAATTAGTGGCAATTAAGAAACCAGCATCACAGAGGTGAAATCTTCTGGGAAGTGTTTCCTGAGAGAACAAAGAAGCTGTGTTCCAGAGATATCCAAGGTTATGCCTTGTGCTACAACTGGACTTGGTAATATGTAAGAATTACTTTAGTGAACCTGGTTTTGAAGGGATAAAGGGGTTATGGGGAGTAACTGAGGCTTGGCACTATGGGAGGCCAGGGGAGGTCACTGGAGAAGGTCCAGATTCCGTTGAAATTAATGACTGTCTCAGTTAGGATTACTATTGCTGTGAAGACACAGCATGACCAAGGCAACTCTTATCTGTTATGATGACATTTATTTCAGGTTGGCTTACAGTTTCAGAAGTTCAGCCCCTATATCTTGTTCTGAATCGAACCAGGAGAAGTTCAACTCTTCCAGGTATTGGGAGCCAACTCTTTTTTTTATTTTTATTTTTTTTAATTAGGCATTTTTTTCTTTCACTTCTCCAGTGCTATCCCAAAAGTCCCCCTCTCCCCCCACTCCCCTACCCACTCACTCCCACTTCCCGGCCCTTGCGTTCCCCTGCACTGAGGCATATAAAGTCTGCAAGACTTCGTCTCAGCTCCAAACTTTGTATCTGTAACTCCTTCCATGGGTGTTTTGTTCCCAATTCTAAGAAGGGGCAAAACGTCCACACCCTGATCTTCGTTCCTCCTGAGTCTCATGTGCTTCGCAAATTGTATCCTGTATCTTGGGTATTCTCAGTTTCTGGGCTAATATCCACTTATCAGTGAGTACATATCATGTGAGTTCTTTTGTGATTAGGTTACCTCACTCAGAATGATACCCTCCAGGTCCATCCATTTGCCTAGGAATTTCATAAATTCATTCTTTTTAATAGCTGAGTAGTACTCCATTGTGTAAATGTACATTTTCTGTATCCATTCCTCTGTTGAGGGGCATCTGGGTTCTTTCCAGCTTCTGGCTATTATAAATAAGGCTGCTATGAACATAGTGGAGCATGTGTCCTTCTTACCAGTTAGAACATATTCTGGATATATGCCCAGGAGAGGTATTGCAGGATCCTCTGGTAGTACTATGTCCAATTTTCTGAGGAACTGCCAGACTGATTTCCAGAGTGGTTGTACAAGCTTGCAATCCCACCAATAATGGAGGAGTGTTCCTCTTTCTCCACATCCTCGCCAGCATCTGCTGTCACCTGAATTTTTGATCTTAGCCATTCTGACTGGTGTGAAGTGGAATGGGAGACAACTCTTAGCAGAAAGCTGCTATCATCTCTGCAGCCATCTCGGGCTATTTACTTACAGGTGATACTTTTCCACCCTGACGAGAGACTTGTTTTCCTAGCATGATGTTTTTGCAAGAAGCCCACTACAGCTGAACACACTCTGATAGCATCTTGTTTTTCTCCTCTACGTCCTTGACCTGTGGTTAAGTGTCTCTAGCTGCACTCCCCAGTGAGTGCATATATACTCATAGTTGCCTTCCAATAAATGAGACCTGAGACTTCCGACTTGAGCAGACAAGGCTGTCTTCATTCTTCCCATCTCTTGTCCCTCATTCCCTCTCTTGCAGACCCCGTTGACATTGAATGACCCTTGGATCGGGTCACCTGGTGCCTGAATAGGGACAGCAAGAATGAGAGACTGGTGAGTCATAGTAAAGAAAATGGGGCAAGATATAAGTGTTGAGGGAAACTTTAGTTTCTCCAACGCTTGTACATACCTGGTTATATTAAGCAGTTTGTCACAACTCTTTGCCATGTTCTGCCTGCTGATGTCTTACAAAGTACTAAAGGAAAAGTGTAGCCCCATACTACCTGTTAGCAAGTTTCTCTGTGTGAAACTCGTAGACTTTATTTCCTTTATTTCCTTTGGCAAGCAGTACTTACTGTTTTGTTGGTTATTTCAAAGCATACCTGGGAATGGCAAAGTGCAGAAGCTGTGCCCATAGGCCTGCAGGGTCTCATAACCTGCATTGAAATGTTCTTTGTGGCAATTGCCCATCACTATACAGTCTCTGAGTCACACATGGATGACCTGGAGAAAAAGGTGGCCAAATATCATGATCCTGAATGCCCCCTCCCCGCCGCGCTTTCAGAGACTTCCTCCATTTGCCTGATGGACCACCTAATTGTGTCCTAGGGATGGCTGTTATGGACCCTAGGAATTGCAGGATAAAAATCTCAGCCATCAAACAACAAATAGAATTAGAAGAAGAGTATCAGGACTTAGTTAATCAGCTACAAGAATTAAAGACTGGGAAGATATCTCTGGAGGGCAATTCCACCCGAAAAGATCCCCTGGATTGTAGCATTCCTCAATGTGGAATCCAAAGACAGCCCCTGCACTCTAGCTCTAGTTCAGCCACAGATCGCTCAGAGGAGGGAGAAGCTGAGGCATTCCCTGTATCAGAGACCACAATGCTCAAAGGTTTGGTTGGAGACACCACACAGGTTTCAATTTCCAAATTATTAAAGAATTTAAAAATGCAATGTCACAAAACGGTGCCACTGTTCCTTTTACTCTTGCAATCCTGGAATCTGCCTCAGAGGAGTGGCTGACTCCTGGCGATTGGTATACCCTAGTAAGAGCAGTTCTTAGTGGTGGTGACCATCTTATCTAGAAATAAGAGTATCATGAGAATTGTAAAGCGAGGGCTCAAAGGAATGCTCATGTAGGCAATGCTTGGTCCTTTGATTCCTTAGTGGGAGGAGGGCAATTTGTTTCAAGTAATGGCTAGATACAATATGACCCAGGTTTATTTGCTCAAATTCAAAATGCAGCTATGAAGGTTTGGTGTAAACTCATGATAAAGGGATACCCTGGTGCACCTTTGATAGCAGTCAGACAAGGGCCTGATGAAAGATTTTATAATTTTGTTCATCAACTGATGACAACAGAAGGAAGGATTTTTGGTAATGCAGAGGCAGATTTAGACTATGTAAAACTGCTTGCTTTTGAAAATGCCAATTCTGCTTGTCAAGCAGCCATTAGACCCTACAGGGAGAAGACAGACCTCACTGTGTACATCAGACTCTGTTCTGTCATAGGGCCCTCCTACCAACAGGGATTAGCTATGGTGGCTGCCATTCAAGGACAGTCAGTAAAAGACTTTCTGGTAAGTAGAGACAAAAAGGCCCGTTTTAAGTGTGGCAAGCCTGGGCATTTTGCAAAAGATAGCAGGGTAAGAAACTAGTCAATGCTGAGACAGCCTGGGAAACAGCCTGGGCTATGCCCACATTGGAAACATGGAAAACATTGAGCTAATAAGTGTAGATCCAAGATAGCTATACAAGGGATCACCTGTTTCCCTAATCAGGGAAACAGAAGCAGGGGCCAGCCCCAGGCCCCAAACCAACAAAACCCAAAACAGGGTTATGGGGTGGTCAGCCTCATGCCAGCAAGCAACAACAATCCCTTTCAGAATTTAGTGCAGCAACCCCAGGAAGCGCAGGACTGAACTTCAGTTCACCATCTTTCTGTTTCCCAAGTCCTTCACTGCCTAAGCTTAGCTGCCCTGGAGCTCACTGGGTAGGTTGACCTTGAACTCAGAAATCTGAATGGCTCTGTCTCCTGAATGATAAAATTAAAGTTGTGTACTACCACACTTAGATTTAAGTTTTTCTGTACATGGAACTTGCTTTGAACTAGGCTGGCCTTGAACTCAGAGCTCTGCTTGCCTCTGTCTTCTGGGATTAAAGCTGTATACCACCGTTTTATACCTACCATGTTAGTATTAACACCCTTTTCTGAAACCTCTTGAGCCAGATCCTGACAGGTCAAACCATCCTCAGTATCATTGTCTTCCATATTCCTACTAGGATAGCCCATTACACCCCACCTAAAGCATTCCATTGCTTTCTAAATCCAAAATATCCCAAATCCACATACCTTCAAGCAAAAGCATGCTATCCAAGCAATACCCCAACTTCTAACTTAGTTGTGGTTTCTATTGTGGGGAAGACAGCATAATCAAGGCAACTCTTATAAAGAACATTTTATTGGGGCTGGCTTACAGGTTCTGAGGTTCAGAAGTCTGGAAGCATCCAGGCAGGGATGTCCCTGGAGATGGAACTAAGAGTTATTCCTTTTCCTCTCTCTTCCCTTAAGAGTTAGGCATATCCTATACTGTCATATCTTTGTCTGATTTATCACTTTTTCTGCCATTTAATTAGACATAACTTTCAAACAATGTGATTCCTTCTACAAACTACCTTTACCTTCACTGTTTTGGATTAAAGTTGAGTACTAAGGCCATGTCTATATTACTGCCAGAGGGACTACAGGTGTGTGCTAAGCACTATGCTACACCTTAACTAGAAACAGGTTCAAATATCTTGTACCAGCCACTTGGTTTGGGGGAAACTGGAGGAAAGTGAAGGAAACTGAGTATCTGAATCAGTCTAGCAGCTAAGAGCTGTGCTTTCTCCAAGTGATTGGTTGTAGATATAACTCTTTCTACTAAGAAAAATTCATCATCTACATAAGAAGAAACTATTCTATTGCCCCAAAGCCTTTTTCCAACCAGGCCTTATGCTGGAACTGATGAGCATGTAGAAGGGTTGTGAAAGCAAAAGAATGGTAACTGTATATCCTTGTATATCCTTGGACCAGGGTGTGGCACCATCTGAAGGTGTGGCCTTGTTGGAATAGGTGTGACCTGGTTGGAATGGGTGTGTCACTGTGGGTGTGGGTATAAGATCCTCACCCTACTTGCCTGGAAGTCAGTCTTCCACTAGCAGTCTTTGGATGAAGACATAGAACTCTCAGCTCCTCCTGTGCCATGCCTGCCTGTATACTGCCATGCTCCCACCTTGATGATGATGGACTGAACCTCTGAACCTGTAAGCCAGCCCCAATTAAATGTTGTTTTATAAGACTTGCCTTGGTCATGGTGTCTGTTCACAGCAGTAAAACCCTAACTAAGACAGAAGTTGGTACTGGGAGTGGGGTATTGCTGTGATAGGCCTGACCATGCTTTTATTTGAAAGAATGTGGATTTTGGGACTTTGGATTTGGAACTCAGTGGAATGCTTTAAATGGAGCTTAATGGGTCATCCTAGTAGGAATATGGAAGACTTTGTTGCTGGGAGTAATTTGAACTGTGTTGACCTGGCCCAAGAGATTTCAAAGGAGAAGAATTTCAGTATGTGGCATAAAGACTGTTTTTGTGGTATTTTGGTGAAGAATGTGGCTACTTTTTACCCTTGTCTGAAAAGTCTGCCTGAGGCTAAGGTGAAAAGACTTGGATTAATTGCAATAATTGCATTGACAAAGGAAGTTTCAAAAAAGCCCAGCAGAGACTTTGTTCTCTGGTTAAGTCTCACAAAGAGAAGTTTGAACACACATAGCAAGCTTAGAAAGGCAAAATATAAAATATATGGTTCGAGTATTAAAGGCATACCAGGAAGTGAAATGGAGCAAAATCCTGTGTTCTAGGAAATAACCGATTAAGGGAGTGGGACCTTGGGGCAAGAACCTACCCAGCTGAATTTAGAACCAGGCATGGTGGTACACACCTTTAATCTCATGAGACAGGCATGCTGATCTCTGCATTCAAGGTCAATCTACAGAGCAAGAATCAGGATAGCCAAGCTTAGGCAGTGAAGGATTTAGAAAATATAAAGCTAGTGATAATGTTATAGTACAAGGGGATCATGTTCTAGTTCCTGTAAGCAGCAGAACTCGGCAGCTTCAGCCATGTGGCTCTGCCTCTAGAGTTAAGAATGAAAGGAACTACTGGGAAAATTGATGCTGGTTAGCTGGAGCTAAGGAATTAGCAGTGATTAAGAAGAGACCAGCATCACTGAGGTGAAATCTTCTGGAAATTGTTTTCTGGGAGCACAAAGAAGCTGTATTCCAGAGATACCCAAGGTTGTACCTCATGCTTCGGCTGGACTTGGTAATGTGTAAGAGTCACTCAGGTGGTACTGCTTGTGAAGGAATGAAGGGATCATGGAGAGAAGCTGAGGCTTAGCACTGTGAGAGGCCAGGGAAGGCCATTGGAGAAGGTGAAGCCTCAACTGTAGTTGATGGCCCAGGACTGAAGGGATCATGCAAAGGATTTGAGGCTTGGCACCCTGAAGAGAACTTATGAGAGGCTATTGGTGAAGCCTAGTTGGAGTGGAATACCCCAGTGTATTGGAGATGTCAGTACCATGGGATGATCACCAAGAACAGCAGTCGTAGTGGAGTGGATCAACCTGAGCTTAGAGTGCTACAGAGGGCAGAGCTGGAAAAGTGATGCCAGCCCTTAGGAGGAGTCCAAAAGATCAAGTGGAATCCCAGACACTGAAACAAGAAGCTGTAACATTGAAATGCCTTGGAGACTCAAAGATGTTAAAGATGCCAGAACCATGGGATACATGCTGAGGAAAGCTGCTAACAGGGAGTGGAATCAGCCCAGGAGAAAACAGTTTGTTGCAGTCAACAAAGATGAAAAAGGAGTGGAGATCTGAAGACCACTTTGACATCAGCCATGGAGATGCAGAGTTTGGAGTTTGCCCAGCTGGTTTCCTGCCTTGCTTTGGGGATTACAGTTAATTAAGTTGAATGAATCTCAGAAGAGACCTTGAATTTTGGACTTTTAGCATTGTTGCAACTGCTATAGACTATGAGGACTTTGAAAGTTGGACTAAATGCATTTTGCATTATGCTATGTTTAAGTATGGCCCCCATAGACTCATGTTTTTGAACAAGTCTATGGGAACCAGGGAGTGGAATGTATATCCTTGTATATCCTTGGACCAGGGTGTGGCACCATCTGAAGGTGTGGCCTTGTTGGAATAGGTGTGACCTGGTTGGAATGGGTGTGTCACTGTGGGTGTGGGTATAAGATCCTCACCCTACTTGCCTGGAAGTCAGTCTTCCACTAGCAGCCTTTGGATGAAAACATAGAACTCTCAGCTCCTCCTGTGCCATGCCTGCCTGTATACTGCCATGCTCCCACCTTGATGATGATGGACTGAACCTCTGAACCTGTAAGCCAGCCCCAATTAAATGTTGTTTTATAAGACTTGCCTTGGACATGGTGTCTGTTCACAGCAGTAAAACCCTAACTAAGACAGTAACCAAGCAAGGCTGGAAAAGAAGTGATTTAATCTCTACTCCCCTGAGCACTCCAGAAAAAGCAAGAGTATTCATTACTTTATTATAACATTTGGACTAGTATTCTAAAACAACAATGAAAGAAAAGGTCAAACATTTGATAATAATTAAAGAAAAAAGAAACTGGGAGTAATAAAACCTTTTGATATGTACTGGGAAATAGAAACTTTTCTCCTTCTATATCCATATAGGAGTCCAAGTAATTTGACTGAAAATCATAGGAGTGATGTTATTTTAAAAGAATCCTTGTTTATACTCCAATTGACATTATTACAGACTAAAGTTATATTTAATCAGGATTGGATTACCTGAAAAAGTTATCTCTGTCTAAAGAAATAATTTGATAAAACAGTATAATGAATATCTTTCACTTACTTATTTAATCATTTTACATACCGATCGCAGCACACTCCTCTTTACAACTCTCCTTACCTCCCATACGAATTCTACTTCTCTGAAAGGAGAAACACTGCCCCTGAGTACCAATCCACCGACACACAGCAAGTCATTGCAGGGCTATACAAATCCTCCTCTCTCACTGAGGTAAGACAAGCACCCTTGTTAGAGGAGCAGGATCCATAGGGAGAAAACAGAATCAGGGACAGCCCCTCTCCATTTGTCACATAAAGGCCAAGCTAAACATCTACATAAGTGCAGGTGTGTGTGTGTGTGTGTGTGTGTGTGTGTGTGTGTGTGTGTGTGTAGGGCGGGTGTCCAGCCTATGTATGTGTACTTTTTGATTTGTCTTTCTGTTTCTGGGAGCCCTTAACGGTTAGTTGATCATTGGTCTTTCTGTGGACTTCATATCCCTTCCAGGTCCCTCAAATCCTTCCCCCAACTATTCCACAAGACTTGCAAGATCCATCTAATTTTGACTCTGGATCCCTGGTTCTGTTTCAGTCATATGGTAGGAGGAACCTCTCAGAGGACATTTATGCTAGGCTTGTATCTGCAAGGATAACAGAGTTTCATTAATAATGTCATGGGTTGGTTCTTGCCCATGGAATAGATCTCTAGTTGTGCCAGTCACTAGTTGACCAATCACTCGGTCTCTGCTCCATCTTTGTCCTAGTACTTCTTAGAGGCAGGACAAATTTTGGTTTGAAGGTTTTATGGAAGGGTTGTTGTCCTTATCCCTGGTCACACTGGTCCCGGGAGGAATGTTTGGATTTTGGAAATATACACCAGTAAATAGGAACAAATAATTGCTTCTCTTAGGGCTAGTTGCTACAACTCTTATATTTAAATGTTTTACACATAATTTTAAACTTTTGTCTCAGAAGGTGACAGTGAAATGACATTGCTAACTCCAAAGGCTGTATTGCAAGCAAGACCTCAGGTTTTCTGATAATTCTTCTAATTCATTCAACATAGGGATATGAGTTGCTCTAGTAAGTTCTTCTAAGCCTCTTGATTTTTTTTTTCTTTTAAGCTCCTTCCATTATTTAAAACACAATACTGAATTTTGTATTATTCTCGTCTATAGCCTGAGGTTCAACACAAAATTAACATATTTGCCAAGTAAGAGAATCATTTAGGATTGTTTTAGTTAAGTGTGTACCATCTGGAATGCTATTTGATATAGATGATGGTGAATAAATTTATTCATAGAAAGATATATGAAAAGAGAAAAGATATTTAATTGTGATGGAATTCTCCAGGAAATAAAGAATAGCAAGCTTGTGTTTTCTGTACTAACCATAACCTTCAAATTAAACAGAACTGGAAATATGTTTTTTGATTTCAAGTAATACACTAAGAGTTACGTTGTTTATCCTTGAGGAAAATGAGGCTATTTTGTTTCTATGAAAGCTAATTTCTCCTTATATGCAACAGAGGAAGAACAATTTTACAGTAAATGAATGATGAGATCTATCTTGTTATAATCAGAGAAATAGCAATGAAACTAAAATAATACAATATTTCATCCATGAGATTACCAAAATGCACTAAGCATAAAAGTCACATTTTCAAGGATGTAAGAAATGAGAGCTAGTATATTGATAATGCTTAAGCTAAAGTCACATTGAAATGTAATTCAGCACACTTCAGAACCACTAAAGACAGCTAGAAGATATATTCATGGCAAAGTCTGTGATAGCCAGTGAAAGAAAGAAGATGAGCTGAAGGAAAGAAGATGGGACATAGCAGCAAAAATCAGGCTGAGTTCGACATAGTTATCAAAAAATACTGTGGCAGTTAAAAGGAAAAATGAGACAGGCTAGTAATTCAATCACTGGTATAAAAATAGTAAAATTTTATGTAAAGAGTTGTGATTTAAAGCTTTTGTGAACTTTATGCATCATATTCTCTGTAAAGAATTTGTATCTATCAATAGGAAAATAATCATTTTAACCTAATAATATTCTAAACCTCTGACCATTTGTGTTGCTAAAAAAAACCCTAAATTGTATGTGTTAGGTCATATTTCTCCCAGAGCACTATATATAATCATGATAATTCAAGTAGAGATTCATATTTGATATTATGCATAGATAAATATATGCAACATTATGCCAAAAATTATTGAGTTTTGTTATTTTTTAATAAGAGATGTTGAAAATTATTTTTAAATAATGGCTATATAATACTTCCAAGGTGACTATTCTTTATTTTGTGATTGTAAGCAGTTACTTAAAGAAGATAAACATATCCTAAACTCATTACTTATGGACAACAGGTTGTTTACTTATTGATGATTTTGATATTTTCTGCATTTTAAAAGGTTACTCTGAATAAATTTTATGAAAAAATAGATGTTTTAAAAAGAAATCATCAGCCAAGGAGCTAGTAATACATAGCTATGTGTGTATGAACTCTGTACAATGCCATAAATGTGGAGAAGCTCAGAGGACTGATCCACCTGTGGAAATTTGTTCTTAGAATAGCAGGAGCTGTCAATAATCAAATTTTTATGGAGGGTTTAAAGAATAAATAGATAAATAAATAATAAATAAATAAATAAAATCAATAAATGAACAATAAATATTCCATTTATTACTAGTAAATTCTGGAGAATCCAGTTGGTTTTTCACAAACTAAATCAATCAGCAGAGGAGAGAAAGATACTTTAAATTGGAGAAATGCAGTTTCATTCCTTATTGAAACAAATATACAGAGTTTAGAAAAATTAATGTAACATTTCTGAATAATACAACAATGATAATTTTTAGTTCTTGTAGTTGGAAATATTAGAACAATTTTATATGAAATGGTTTAACATTAAAATAGTTGTTAATGGATTAGAGCAAACTAATAGTATTGAAACATGAAAAACTTTGGACATAAAAATATTTAGCTGTTATTTATCATTCAGAAAAAGAGTAGGATCCCTCCGATGGTGATAATTAGAGATTTATCCAATATCCGTGTGAGTGTTTTCTTTCATAAAATGCATTAAAATTTGAGAAAAATCACAGAGACACCTGGAGGTTACACCAACTTTGTCCTCTCTTAAAGTTGGTAAGTAATTGGTCTATGATTATTTGTACCAGAAGTGAAAAAGAAGATGGGTGAATAATAGTTTCAGGTATTTATTGGAAACAATAGGAAGATCATACCAAGAAAAGGCACAACTGTCATTTAAATCATGAGCATGGTTGCAAAATTTGAAAATAAATAATTTGACAAAAGTACTCAGTTTACCTCATCCCATGCCACATGCATATTTGTCTTGTATTATAAAAGTTTCACAAGTTTCTCTGGTTATTACCACAAACTGTCCATGGAGTAGTTTTGTTCCGCGGTTTATATCAAAGTGATGCCCATGACTGTGTATTTGATAAGCAGGCAGTGCTTTCTGTTTGTTTTCTCATATTTTCTGAAGGGAGAAAAATCACTATGAATTTGCAACTATTTCGCTGTCAAGATGTTTGCTGACAAATTTGGTCTCTTTGATTGTAAAACCATCCAATTTTCCTGTTCCTTGATGCAGTGCAAAAGATTCAGCACTATGGGCTTCAATTTTTCTATTCTTTGTGATTCTACAAAGAAAGGAATATTTCCTTCCATTCTTTAAATTTGAATATTTCAATCCCTCCAAATTTGTTAAATCATGGAGAGCTATTCAACAAATTTCCAGTCTTGAGCAAAACAGCCTCATTGTTGGTATTTCAAGTCATTTTTTGAAACAAGCATACCAGTAAATTTTTTTTCACAAGTATATAAACTGTCAGTCCTAAATTAACTGGATGAGAGTTAAAAACTTCATGGTTGTTCTTGTTTTCTTATATACAAAAGAACAATGAGCTATTTGTAAGAAATGTGTTGTGGATAGCCCTGAGGCTAATTATATTTGATGTTAATTCCATTCTCTTGTGAGGGGCTTCAAACAAGGAATGAGTCAGCACTCAGGTGATTTCCTGTAAACCTGCTTCCCACCTTAATTTGTAAAATAAATGAGAGCTCTAATCTAGGCACATAGCATGTATTCATATTAACTGAGTAGTATTTTCACTGCCTGGGCATATTTGGGTTGGAGATTTACAGCAACAAAATGGTGCCCAACTTATTGATTTGAATTCAACTAACCTGAGATAAAGGTTCAGAACCATATAGGGAACATTAGTCACTGACTCCCAAGTAGAGAGAGCAGTGATAATCACCTGCTATGAACAGGGAGAGGAAGAGGAGGGAGGGGGGAGAGGGGAGGGGGAGGGAGAGGGAGAGAGACTTATTCAACATGAACACATATGCACATAAGGACACATTGACAATGAATGCTCAAAGTTAATCTTTTCCCAAATATCAGTTCTATATTTTTCTTTTTCTTAAAGATTTATTTATTTATATTTTATAGGTAAACTGTTATAGATTTGGGTTCTTCAAATGCCAGAGGAGGGAATAAGAGCACTTAGAATTGGAATAACATCACTGTGAGCTGCCATATGCACACTGAGATTGGAACCTCGGTCCTCTCCAAAAACAACAAGTGCTTTTAATTTTCGATTCATTTCTCACATCCCAAGATTTTTTTCAATATACATATTTGTACTGTTCCTTAGACCCTGCATGATGTACTGTTTCCTCATAATCAGAACCAATTCACCCAATTTTTATGACATGTTTTCTTTTTCTCATTAGTTTCTTAGACAACTTTTCCACTCTTTTGTATTTATCCTATTAGTATTATTGTTCAAAATTCTCACCAATCTTGATGTTACTATGTATAAATAATTTAAATATTTAAATAATTATTATAACTTTCAGTCACTTGGTAGTGTCATATACCAATTTTTTAAGAGGCATATCTGAACCATATAGCTGAACCATTTTTCCCACAGTCTTTTCATCTCTTGCTCCCATATTTAATGGACGTGTATGTTATATGACATTATTCTCATAGAAGTCTTTAGAGATGACTTTAACAGAAGCAGGTATGACTTTGTTTTGAGTACCATTCTTGGAATTATTAATTATCCAAATTTACTTCTAAATGAAATTCAGTATCTTAATTTGAATATTATCATTAATTAAACTATTAAGAAATAACATAAATATACACATAGGTGAATTTATGCAACTCCCTAATCATAGCATTCATATATCAAACACTATTTTGTTACTGAAATTACATATTCTATAACCTATAGCCATTTGGAAAGTGTGTTGTTTAGAAGGAGTTGTCTTCCATAAGTTAGAGGGAGTTGAATTTTTTCCACAATCTGGTTGTTTGATTAATAGGAATGTGTTACTGCAAAGGACAAAATATGAGAGTTTTAAAGTTTCAAAAGCCTGGGGCTATTCCCTGTGTACTCTCTGCTTCTGGTTAGTGCCACACCTATCTTCTTCCTTGAGTGCCCCTAAAGTAAAGATGATGACTCCGATCCCTCTGGAACTATAAGCCCCAAATCAACCCTTCCTTCTGAAAGGTGCCTTGCTCTTTGTATTTTATCTTAGCAATAGAGAAGTACTCAAGACAAAAATCACATGAATCAAAATTATCTTTAAAATACATAAAAGTATAAGCATTCGAGATCTTAGTCCTTGATTGTTTTTACATTGAATATGCTACTGTTCCTCTCTTCCCAGAATGTTTTCTACTGTTCTAGTAGAATTCTATCACAAATTGTAGTACTCTGGCAGATTTTGGTAGAGATTCTATCTTCCCCAAAGGAATGATTTAGGCTAGGTATATAGTCAGGTCTTAGTGCATGT
This sequence comes from Mus caroli, assembly GCF_978045245.1. NCBI lineage: Eukaryota > Metazoa > Chordata > Mammalia > Rodentia > Muridae > Mus > Mus caroli. Next base: position 138,471,358 of record NW_028227256.1, read on the forward strand.
TAGAAAATCTGATCTAAACAAAAGATTCAGTTGTTTTTGTCTGATGAATCTACCATATTCATGTAACTGGTACTGAAAAATGCACCAAGAGAATTTTTCAGCCACAACCTGTTTGGTTTCACTCAGTCGATTTTGCTAATAACATAAACAAATCATCCTCTGCATGCAGAAGTGGCAGAAGGTACATATTTTCTCTTTTGTCTGAATCCAGGCTGCAAAGCCTGCTTAAATGGATTCTAATATTTATTCATGTATTCCAACAGAAAAAAATGCTTATGTTATAAAAAACTCTTCCAAAGAAGCCATTGTTTTTAATGACTATATTTTGTTTATTGTGTATTAATTTTTGAATTATGGTATTTAATTTTAATCTGCAACAGTATTTAAAAATATACTCACAGATATAAAAGAATAATGAGATGGGAAGGCTCATTGCTACTTGTTCGGTTTTTTTGGAGATATTAAAAAGCACTTGATAAATATGTCTTATTTGAAATTGTGAAGTATTGAATTATAATAATGTGATAAAACAAATTGGATTACAATTAGAACAGGTATTTGAAATTCTTATCATGGTTTATTCCTACATATGACATGAAGATACATATACACATTAAACTAGCTTATATAACCTATAATATAATTAGATGTCTCATTGGTCCTAGATAAAAATGTGGAGGTGTTTGATCCTGTAGTGATCCAGAAACAAAGACAAGTGATGGAGAGGGATGTGTGGGAGTAAAGTGAACCAAACATAGCAAAGTAAATCACAACAAAACAAAACAAACTAAAGCATAGGTTCTTTTATGATCTCTATTTATTGTATATAACACACACATACACATATGTTTGTGCACATGTATGTGTGTGTTTGTGTGTGTGTGTGTGTGTGAGTATTTCTGTTCTGGAGGAGCTTTTGCATTTGAAATCAGGCAGAATTCCTAGAGATCTGTTTGATTTGGGAGAATGAGAGCTTCTGATGAAGTAAAGGAGAGAATAGCTCACACCACAGTAAAACACATAGGAGAGATAAATAGTAGACTGCTTAATCCCAAGAGTCTAAATGAATGTTATTTGTAATAAGCTGAAAGTAAAAAAAACAAATTTGGAATATATTAAGTGGCAAGATAACATCAAAATAAAGTGTGTAAGGACACTGAGGAAGCTGAATTGTTGGCTGAATAGGTGTTTTCTGTTTTCACTGTTACAAATCAAAACCAGTTTAAGCACACACATGATCTTGATGGGGCTGTTGAAATCATTTTGGAAGTTGTAATGTCAGGGTACTAAATCAGATTGTAAAATTTTCTAAAGGGAGACCTCAAGAAAATTACCAGCATTGACTGGTAATTAAAGTCCCCCCCCACACACACACACACTTTTTTGGAATTATAAAATAACAGCCCCAGATGCAAATAATTCAAAGCTACAACTCTTAAGTAAAGTTCTATGATTTGTAGAGTATGTTCTAAGCCTGTTGCCCAGTAGAAACAATACAGGCAAGACCCATCTTAAGGATAATATTTCAGTTTCACTCATATTTATGCTTTACCTTAGTTAAGGTTTATATTTCTCTGATAAAACACCATAGCCAAAATTGATTTATTTCACTTATACTTCCACATACAGTCCACTATCAAAGTCAGTCAGGAGAGGAAAGCACCGAAGACAGTACTCTGCAGGCAAGAGCTGATGCAATGGCCATGGAAACTGTTGCTTAATGGCTTGTCCCTCTTGACTTCTGTTTACTTTCTTATGCATCTCAGGAAAACCTGTCCACTGAGAGGAAATTACTGTTCATAGTGTGTGGGATTCTTCTACATCAGTAATTAAAATCAGGAAACCCCCCATATGATACATATAAACCAATTTTACATAGGAATTTTCTTAAGCTTACCTATTCTAATTGGGTCAAGCTGACAAAAAAAGATGTGCCTTATATTTTTAAGAAGTGAACCAGAGTCTGTGAGTGAATTGTGTTCTGAGGGATCTGTATAGTTTGAGACAAAGATCAAGATTTCAAATGGATTCTTATGGATACTACTTACCTAAAGTTTTCATTTTACCTACTCAAAAGCAAAAAAGGAAATGGAATTGACTTTTGATAAAAATTATCTGAGTGGTCATTCTCATGTTGAGGCACTTATGTGTTGTATCTGCTGGAGCAACCTACAATAAAGCCAGTCACCTATAATGAATCGTGTGACCTAGGAATGATTATTTTCAATTCCAGTTTGCTCATGTAATCAGCAGCAGTGTACACACACACACACACATTTCTTTGGAATTATAAAATAACAGCCCCAGATGCCAATTATTAAAAGCTACAACTCTTAGTAAAGTTCATTTGTATGTATATATGTATATGTGTGTGTGTGTATACATATATATAGTATGTATACATATATATATATAGTATATATATATGGAGCAAGGAACATTGCAATGTGTTATTTTTTACTGCTTTCACTTACTTTACTTACATAGATGCAATAATACATTTTGCTAAAAAAATGAAAAAGAAAAAGAAAAAGAAAAGCCTATTATAGAAATATGGAGTGTATAGTTTGCTCAGTGTCTTGAATACTGGCCAAAAAAAAAGGCAGAAAAGGCAGAAAAGGCGTGGCTGTTTGTGACAGGATGATAGTTTCTCTATGATGTGACTTGCCTTGTTAATCCCCTGACAATATGCAATATGTTGAATGAAGACTTCTACTTTATTCTTCTGAGAATAGGGAACTAGAAAGCAGAGGGATTCACTACCATAATTATGTTTTGTATTTCTCTTTTGGTTTCAATTGTGAAAACTTGGGACTCAAATATTTCAGTGGCCTAAAAGCCAAGAAAAGTTAGTTCCAGGAATTTAGCCATTGACTTGAAAACTTAAGACTAAATAACAACAGTTTCAATTCTTTAAGCAACTGACCTAAGACTCAGAGAAAATAGACCACATCACTGTTTGATTGATTCTCAATATAAAGAACAGCTTGAAACACTGGGTCAGAGTTGTAAAGATTTTGTCTAAATTTGATATAGTTTGCAAGTGAATTTGTTACTATTTCTCAATAACACTGTTCCATATAAATTTGCAATAACTTATCAAAGACATTCTCATTATCAACTTGAATCCTAGAAGGTAACTTTGAGTTAGTATAATTGATGCTAATATAGATTAAAAATGAGTTTCAGTACTTCTGTCACTTCTACGTATGAAGAACAAAGTAAAAATTGTCATTCTATTAAAGCAGATGGGACTAATGAGAGCATTGATTAATACAATAAGGAAGGGAGAGACACTGTACCAGAATGCAAGCCCCAAACTCAAAGATTGTCCTTTACTTTTTGTTTGTTAGAGTGTCCACCCTGGAGGGAGCCATCTATACTTTTTTATGTCTGGCTGCCTCAAGGTATTACTAAGAACGCAGTGTAAAATAAATACAACTGTAGCCCCACAGGTATGGATTTAAACATGTCTTCCTAAATAAGATTAATTACAGCTGAGTATGGAACAATTTGTCTGTAATCTCAGATATGGGAGAATTTGACAAGAAGATGACAACTTGAGGCTATTCTGTTAAAAATAAAGAGAAGGAGAAAAGAAAAGAATGCAAGCATATGGTATATTAATGTCCTCTCCTCATATCTAGTTTCATATAATAATGTCATAATGAAAAGAGTGCTTTCTCACTTCAGCAGAAATGACTTTCTTATGTGATATTATATCATGTTGAAAGGGATGAGACAGGCTGGTCCAAAGGTAGTGAGTTATCGAAATTGGTCTTTCAGTCAGTTAACGATTGCACTCCTGTTGTATACTCCCCTCTCTCCTTCTCACTATTGCACTTGACTACAGATAGAGTAAGAAAAGCCCACCTATCCCAGAACTCCCCTAATGTGCTTTAAATTGGGCCTCTGGGCTTACTTTGAGTTCTCTCTATCTTGGTAATGGGAGAATCCAGCATTCTGGACTTATTCAGAAATAACACTCCTTGTGATTACATACTCTTTGATTCTGGGGGTGTCATTCTTTGGCAAGTCACAGACCCTAAAATTTTGTGAATATATCAGAGAAGAATGCTGTCTGATAATAAGGATGAAAATTATCTGTGATGTATCTACACGCCATGAAATGCTATGGTCAACAAAAATGAGACCATGAAAGGAAGACACCATGGCCCTGGTGACTAAATTTTAGATTGCTAACTTCTAGACCTTTAAGACATTGAATACTGTTTAAATAATAAAATTTTTGGCACTTATAGGACAATGCACAGGCAGGAAACATATACACATTGTCAAGATATATAACAGTGCCTATGTGTCTATCACATATGGAAATTTGGGGCCACATAGTTCTGAAAGTATAGAGTACTAGATTTTCCCTGAGTGCATATTTTAAAAAGACTCCCCATTAAAGTCTACCTAATTAACCACTCTGATTATTGGAATAGTGTCGTGTATTATATTAGTAAACAGATCATGGCTCCTGAAATTCAGAATGAATTTCATAAAAAAGAAACTAAACAGAAACAATCCATAAAAATTAGAGAGGTTATGAAGGGGAAATGTTGTTCAAGCATTTCCTGGAAGTTTGTTTTGGAGGGAGCACAGCCCCATTGACTCAGATTCCCCATGAGAAAGTTGAAGAACAATATTAATTTTTTTTTGTTACTCCCAAATACATAAGATCACCTCTACATTTACTACCAAAAGTGGTAGTCATAGATAGTATAATTAATAAATACTAACTAGTTTGGATAATAATTTAAACCATAATTACCATGTAGACTATTAATAAGAACATATTTTATCATGGTGCAAAAAAACCCACATTTAAATATTGAGTAAATTAGAGGTAAATTCCATAAAATTTTTAACTTTTAGTAGTGTTATTATCATAATTTACTCTTCCAGATATGTCAGAATACTGTGAGAACAGAAAGCTAACAATCTTCTTTTAAGAGTCCTTAGAAAGATGTGATGCTAGAGAAATACTTGATACATTTTAATGGGGTAAGGCTATATAGCCAGACAACTCCTTGCCTCGTACTTTAAGTCATTCTACCTATTTTATAACATTTCTTCAATGAACACATAAATATTCTTACTAAGTACATTTTATAGCTACCCCTTAAACATGTTTTGTGAGCAACTAAAATAAAGGATTGTTACTAGGAATCACCAGTTGCCAAAATTGGAAAGAAAAAAGAGTTCCACAACAGAAAGAACACGAGGAAAATAAAAACTAGTGAAATGTTTCAAAAAAATAAAATAGTCCCTCAACAAAACAAAATATAGTAACTGTAGACTACTACACTCGGAGGGTGAAGGGGAGCTAGGGATGAATGGCAACCACCAGGCTCAGGTCTGGTCCTGAATGTTGGGAGTGTTACAGCTTTTAGAGGGGAAGGTTTGGATGGCTTGTGTGGGGCAAACAGCTAAGATCCAGGGTCTCTAGAGGCAGTGACAGTGCCAGCTGCAGGCAGAGGCAAAGACCACTCACTGCTACCTGAGCTTGGACAGCTAGAGCGTCCAAGATCCAATCATGAATGATTGGGGAGAGCAAATTCTTCCCCATGTTTACAGCTCTGTAGAGACAGTCACTCTCATGTGATCCTCAATAAAATAAGTTGTTCTTCATCCAATGTGGACAGTATTATATAAACATTAAGGAGTGGGGTAGGATTTAGGCAAAGGTTTTTCCCCTTGGTTCAGTTTGAGACGTTAAGGATGCTCTATTCGCCTGGGGAAGGAACCCAGGTGTTATGATACATGACTCCTGACTGACTGTCCATGGCTCTCAGTGGGGTGTTGGGGTTTTCTGTTCCAGTACAGGTACAGAAATGGGTAGGGAGCAATTAACTCCTACCGATCTCAAGTCTCTGAGGTTCCTGGGATCTGAGCTCACTCAGTCTTACCAGGTTTTCTTTCTCGTGGCATGGCCCCCTTGTCTTACAACTAAAATACTCAAGAGAGTCAAGAGTATTCAACCATCATGTAATAGAAAGTATGGTTGTAGACTATAGTGTGAAGTACCAGAATATATACTTTAAGAAAAAAAAATGAAAACTATTAAAATCCTAATTCTCAAAACTTATAGAAGCAAATGTAAATGGTAGACTTATATTTGATGCATACTTAAGAAATATTAGGAATATAAGATCAACTAGGAATGGAAGAAAATATAGCATTATAAGTGGGTTCCAAGATTAAAGTATGGCATAAGTCTTCAATTTGAATAGGGTATTGCTTCACACTATTGAGAAATACAGAAAATTACAGAAAAAAACTTTATGAAATATTCATTGATCTGGAAACATAATTATAAAATATATTCTAATACCTTACAAATATTAGTTAAAATTTGTTTTGTCTCCTTTTAAATATGGGTACTCACAAAAATAGAAAATTAGTTCATAAATTGCATCATACTTTATGAAACTCATTTTTACATTAGCTCAGGTCTCCCCTCCCTCTCTTTCCTGTGATTATTTTGTCCCTCCTTCTAAGTGGGGTTGGACCATCCATACTTTGGCCTTCCTTCTTCTTAAGCTTCATATGGTCTGTGAGTTGTATCATTGTTATTTTGAACTTTTTGGCTAATACCCACTTATCAATGAATACATACCATGTATGTCCTTTTGGGTCTAGTTTACCTCACTCAGGATGATACGTTTTTAGTTCCATCCATTTGCCAGCAAAATTCATGATGACCTCATTTTTAATTGTTGAGTAGTATTCCATTGTACCTACCCCACCTGGGATCCACATAGAGACCATCTGAAGCAGGACCAGAGACACATCTTCCTTCAGCTCAGGGGAACTTCCTGCAACTCCACTAGAGGTAGATTGGGCACTCTTGCCCTTCACCCACACCCCTAAGACAGCATGTCTCCCAGATGGCCTTCTGTAACCAGGGACACAGGTGAGATCCTCGCCCCGAGTACCGGCCCCAGGTGGGACCCCAATGTAGCCCAGCTGATGTGGGACACAGGACCTATCTACCCTGCTAGAGACACATCTTCCTTTTGGTCTGCAATTCCTCCAGGAACAGGTCAGGAGCTCCTCTACCTCTCCGACATCCCACAGTCTGACTTTGTTCTAGGAGGTCTGCCATAACCAGGGATACAGAAGGCCCCCTAACCCAAGACAGCACTGTCTGCCTCCCAGGAGGCCTACTCTAACACAGGTAACAGAGCTCTACCTGCTTATAAGGAAAGACCGTTTCTAGTCAGAGACAACTAGGACAGTTAACATCAGAGTTAGCCAGATGGTGAGAAGCAACCACAAGAACATAAGGAACAGAAGTCAATGTAACTTGGCATCCTCAGAACCAGTTCCTCACCACATCAAGCCCTGAATACCCTAACACACCTGAAAAGCAAGATTCTGACCGAAAATCTCATGAAGATGATAGACACTTCTAAGGAGGACATAAATAACTCATGTAAAGAAATACAGGAGAACAATAGTTTATTTTTCCATCATTTATAGTAACATGGAAACCCAAACAAATATTTCTTATACACTTCCCAAGTATTCCCTATTTCCATGTCAGGCAGTGGCCTTATTTACTATTTCAGTGAGAACATAAAGTAATAATAAAAAAATGTACTCTCCTATTCATAACACTCACAATAATCACAGATGGTGAACAGTCTGCCTTCACTCCTGTTATCACAAATGAATTGTCCTCATGCCTGTTTATAAACCATTTTTCTCAATGACAGATTCATGGCACTCCTCCAAAAGGTATTTTTCTACTTTAAAAAGTAATATGTAATGCAATGTGAATGCTATAGAGAATATTGAAGAGAAAATATGACAATAAAGCCATCTATGCACATATATTTCACGTGTGATTTCTTGTTCCACCCCATCTATTGCTTACCCACATGCTATGTTCTTCTTTCTTTCCTGTTCCTCCAAACCCCATGCTCCATCTTATCCCATAGCCCCACCCATATCTTCCATATCCATCACTTCTTTTCTTCTTTTATTGAGGTGTTCTGTGCCCTTAGCAACTCCTATTTCCTCTTCATGTCTCATTATTCTGTTTCAGACACCCATAAAATCATCTTTATTCAAATTTTCAGTATCCTTTCCATTTTTCTCATGTTATCTTATTTATTTCTATATTTGTGGAAAATCTGTCCTCTCTACAGAGTAACAAGCAATTTTTATTATCTTAATGTAAAGAATGTACAATATATTCAAATAGCTACTTTTAAAATTCTTTTGCACACTTTTTCTTATTGAAACTGTAGAGTATGTGTATGAGAGAGAAGAAGCACTATACACATCCCTGTGTATTATGCCAACTACTCTGATCTTTGGAATATTTCATTCCATCATCTGAATTTTATTTTATCGAATAATATCTTGATAACTGGCTTTTGGTTTCTCATTGATGTAACCAGCATTTACAATTTCAATACTCAGTCTTGATATTTCAGTATAAAATTCATCATAACTTTCTCTTTTCTGAATGTTTTTATTAGATATTTTCTTCATTTACATTTCAAATGTTATCCTCTTTCCTGGTTTCCCTTCTGGAATTCTCATATCCCACCCCTCCCCCCATACTTCTATGGAGGTGCTCCCAACCAACCAACCCACCCACTCCCACTTCCTGATCCTGGAATTCCCCTACATTGGGGTATCGAGCCTTCACAGGACCAAGGGCCTCTCCTCCCACTTTCAAATTAACAACTGCATGTGGAGAAATTTCTGATTTGAAAAGTTCCAGTTTTATTTGTTATTTTTCTCAATTGTTTTGTTTTATACTTGCTTTGAGATGGGAATAGACAACTCTAATGTTCTGCATGTTTATAGAGTTGAGTTTCTTCTTCATCCCTCATTAATAATGTAGTGAGATGCCTCACACATAGAAATTAGACTGTATTGTGATGGAAGAATATAGCTATAGCTGTCTTTTAAAACTAATGTGGCTGGGCATGGTGGCGCACACCTTTAATCCCAGCACTAGGGAGGCAGAGGCAGGTGGATTTCTGAGGCCAGCCTAGTTTACAGAGTGAGTTCCAGGACAGCCAGGGCTATACAGAGAAACCCTATCTTCAAAAACAAAAACAAAAACAAAAAACCCAAAGAACAAAAACAAAACCAAAAAACAAAACAAAACCTAATGTGTTCATGGTCCATGTCTTATTATGTATTAGCAGTTTACAAAGACATAATGTTTTACTATATTTTAATCCCATTTTGTACCTTTTGAATTGAAAATGGATTTTACTTATGCTCATTTAAGAACTGTATTTAAAATATGAATATTAAACATTGCTAATATTATTAAAAAAACTCACTGATGAGTTAAAAAACACATCAAGAAAGAAATTAAGAAAGAGACGAAAGGATGGACCATCTAGAGACTGCCATACCCGGAGATCCATCCCATAATCAGCCTCCAAATGCTGACACCATTGCATACACTAGCAAGATTTTGCTGAAAGGACCCTGATATAGCTGTCTCATGTGAGACTATGCCAGGGCCTAGCAAACACAGAAGTGGATGTTCACAGACAGCTATTGGATGGATCACAGGACCACCAATGGAGGAGCTGGAGGAAGTACCCAGGGAGCTGGGGGGTTCTGCAACCCTATAGGTGAAACAACAATATGAACTAACCAGTCCCCGTCCCCATGCCCCCCCACCCCACCCTGAGCTCATGTCTCTAGCTGCATATGTATCAGAAGATGGCCTGGTCGGCCATCAGTGGAAAGAGAGGTCCATTGGTCTTGCAGACTTTATATGCCTCGGTACAGGGGAACTCCAGGGCCAAGAGGTGGGAGTGGGTGGGTGGGGGAGTGGGTGTGGGAGGGTGTGGGGGACTTTTGGGATAGCATTGGAAATGTAAATGAAATAAATACCCAATAATGAAAAAAAAATCTTAGATTAAAAAAAGATGTGTAAAACTCCTTGCTAGAAAGTGAAGGTGAAACCACAATAAAGGCAGTTTTAAGGGCAAATCCTTCACACTAAGTGACTACAAAAACAAAACAAACAAAACAAAACCAAAAACAGCCACGCAGGAACATGGTCCTTGAATAGAGTTCTATAAGAAGAATTCTGAGTGAATAGTGAGAACACTCCAAGAAAGCAAGACAAGAGTCTTGTGACCTCAGTATCCTCTTTAACACATGAAATTGTTCTTGGAATGAGTTTTTGTGCTCCTCCCAGGCATAGCAGATAGGGGCAAGTTTATTTCACATTTTTCATTTTTGTTTGCAGTTGTTATTCAATTAAGTGTTTAAAGCAACCTTTGTATGTCTCTATAGAAAAACAAGATTTTTGCCACACAAAAAACCTTTTAGTTAATTTGAAGAAGGATTTTTTTTTGTTTTGATTTTCTCAAAGAACTATCTCACTGCTTTTACTGATTATTTTTATCATCTTTTTGTTATTTTTGTTATTGTTCCTACTTTATTATTTCAGGCCTCAGTTTGATTACTTCTTATAGTATTCGTTTTTGTCTGTCAAAAATATACATGCTTTGATACATGTCGATTGTTCTTTTGATCACATACAGCTTGACTAGATAAAGAGAGAGTGGACAACTTGATCTTGTTTCTGATTTTAGTGGAATTGCTGTGTTTCTAAGTTGATGTTGACTATGTACTTGCTGTAAACTGTCTTTATTATGTTCAGTTGTGTCATGTGTATCTCTAATTAATAGCCCTCCTATATAAAAATTACAAAGGACTTAGAAATCAAGGAAGCAACAGCTTTTACAATCAATGGAAGAAGAGGCACAAAGAGTGTTAGAGTCACAGGTGGTGAGGGATACCAATAGCTCAAGGCCCTCTCTATCAATGAGGTTAAAGTACTTATGAGTTCAAAGACTAAGCCAGCATTAACAGGCCTTGTATGGGTATGTACCAGGCCCACTGCATATGTATTCTGGTTCTAATTTAGTGTTTTTTATGGAGTGTGTGTGTGTGTGTGTGTGTGTGTGTGTGTGTGTGTGTGTGACTGGGTTTCTTTTTTTTTGTCTTATGTTTTTTTCCTTCATTTTGTTTGTTTGGTCAAGTTCAGTTGTGTTAGTTTGATCAACTTTTTTTTTTTTTTATCTTATTCTTATCCCTCAGAAAATTAATTTTTTTCTTTCTTCCAGTGAGAGACAGGGAGTTGACATGAATTTGTGGAGAGTTGTAGAGGAACTTAGAAAACAAGAGAGAGGGGAATATATAATCCATCTATACTATGTGAGAAAAAATATAAATAAAAGAGGAAAATAAAATCTAAAATTGCAAACATGAAACTCAATTTTGTATGTTTTTCAATCATGAAGCCGGCTTCCTTAAGAAATTGTCAATATAGTTTCATGTTCCATTTTTCATTTAAATATAGAAAAATCAATTAGTCATTGACAGTTTCAGCCAGGTTTTTCTATGCATTGATCATTCTATTTATAATTATCATACCATCAAATTTTCATCTTTGGGCCTTCAAATGATTACTTAACAGCTTTCTGCTGGTCTTTGTCTTATTTTCAGTGATTTGTATAGGTAAGTTTTCCTATTGATTTACAGCAGTGTGTGTGTGTGAGAGAGAGAGAGAGAGACAGAGACAGAGACAGAGATAGAGACAGAGACAGAGAAAGAGAAACACAGAGGAGTTATCTCATCCTTAACTAGTTGCTCAGTTCATTCTGTACATTTATTCACATCATCTATTTTTGCAATCAAATAAGGCAGGTCTAGACTGCCCAAATTTTTTTCATTCTTTTCCTCTTTTTGTAAAGACCTGTACAAATAAATATAATAGAATCACTGAATTTTCAGAAAATGCTCTGCAAAAGTTACTTATAATTTTATTAGAAAAATATATGCTGTGAACACTGATTATTTCTTCATAGTGAAAGGGGTTTCAAAAGTGAAACTTCAGTCACATAAAATATCTGATTTTAAGCATGTTGACAGTATTGTTACTGTGGTTGAACTTTTATCACACATTTTTCTTATTTTTAAATAAATAAAAACAAAGATAGCATGAAATTAGTTTCCCCAGCATGAAATTATTTATGGCAGCAATATAGCAAGATCATAGATAAAAGCCTAGCAATGTGTGTGTCTGAAAGGCTGGGATTTATGCAGCTTGACTCTCCTGCATCTGGAGGTCGACAGCTGGTTATTATGTACACCTAATTTACCAGAGCGGTAAATACCACAAGTGAAGAGATCAATTCACCAAAGGTCCGTGGTTCAATAGGTTTAGCACTTTTTCTTGGAAATAAAATATGGAATAAATTACTAAAAATCCTTCCCTGCACTGCCTTGATAATAATAAAAATAAAATCCCCACAGTGGAAAAGGCACTAAATGAGGTGTCTTTAATATAATTATGTTGATGTTAATAAACCCAGTTTGATCTGTTTTATGAAAGTGTTGTAATAATATTAATGGTGTTTAACCACATTACAATTCCTGGACAAGTGACAAATTTACATTCAATATCCAATTACTCACTATAAAATAAATTAAATTAATAGGATTTCCTACTTGCCCAGACATTACAATTAAGGAACGTTTATAACCTGAAGAAACAAATCACAAAAGAAACAGAAATTTTCTTATTGATTTTAGAATTAATCATTTATTTAACTTAACTTAGAACTTTAACAAACATTTTAGATTTCAGATTTAGCAATTTAAGAATTATATTTTTTTACTGTATGAGTAACAACAGATTATGCTATATAATCTAGTCTCTAATCTTAATAGGAGTAACCAAATATTTACACATGAAATATTATCTACTTATCTATATACAAGATCATTGATAGACAATATCTGATACACACAGCTAGATAAGACTTCATTCCTCTTTATTCTTGATAGCATACTTTTATTTTTTTTCAAGACAGGGTTTCTCTGTAGCCCTGACTGTCCTGGAACTCACTTTGTAGACTCGAGGCTAGCCTCGAGCTCAGAAATCCGGCTGCCTCCTCCTCCCAAGTGCTGGGATTAAAGGTGTGTGCCACCATGCCCCGGCACATACTTTCTTCACTATTTGTTTTTGAATATAATTTCTTAGATTAAGTTCACAATCATTAAAATAGTTTTACTTTTTGACAGAAGAGTGATTGATAAGTTCTGATAAATATATTGTTTTGGGGTCACTACCAAGACAAATATACAGAGTATGACACTATCTCAAAGTGTTCTCTTGTGACCATTTGTACTCTGCATGACCATGAATTCCACATGGCATAATGTTTTTGAGATTTTCTGCTAATATTATATTGTTATTATTGATGATTTTTATTGTTTTTGAGGTAGGTACACAGAAATACTAGACAGACTGAACTGTCAAGAGGATCATCTAATTTATCAAAGTTGTATTTATGTTTGTGCACTTCCATTGTGGTTTGGCAAGTTGTAAGTGATATTCGTTATTAGGTTTCAGCTTCAATATTTTAAACACATGTATATTTAGTTATAAATGCTACTGTTAAAATGTAGTGTCATCATTGAAGTCACAATAGGCAATGATTTTTCTTTTTCTTTTTCTTATTTTTTAATCAATGAAATCTCCTACCTTCCTTAAGAACTCTGAGTTATGAATCATTTTTTTAACTCCATGCTTCCATTTCTACTTCTCCCTTTCCCACACCACATTTCTTTATTTCTTAATTTTGGGAAGTGTAGGGTGGAGTTGATGCTTCTTTTGACAACTTGTAACCATTCTACACTTATTGTCCTGTGACATTTTTTACCTCTGTGTTTCTTTTTTACGTCTTCCTCTTTTACTCTCAATAGTTATTTCTTATGTCAATGGAAGTCTGTATATCTTTTAAATCTTAAAAATAAGACAGTATCCCTATCAATAGAATTATTCACACTACTAAAGTGATTATTTCCATCTATCCAAGTTTTTTTTCTTTTAATTCAGAATGCCTCCAGGTGCAATACTTTCTCTAGGTTTCTAGAAAATCATAAGTTTCTGTGCTTAAAATTTTGCCCATTTGATAAACTAATTATTTAATTAATAGATTAATTAAATAATTTGGAGCAGCTTTTCACTATGCAATAGCTCTTTTTTTTATTAAGTTATTTATTTACTTTCCAACTCTATCAAAGCTTCCCCTCCCTTCTCTCCTCCCAGCCTTCACATATCACTTTTCAAGAAAAGTAGTGGCATCTCTTATTCAGCCTTGCTGATGCAGCCCAGTTAAGGATAAAGCTATCCAAGAGCAGGTAAGAGACAGCCCCTGTTCTTTTTGTTAGGAGTCCCTTATGAAGACCCAGCTGCACATTTGTTACATGCAGAGCTCCTAGATCCATCCCACCCATGCACTTTGGTTGGTGTTTCAGTCCTTCTCAGTCACTATTGGCCTAGGTTAGTGGATTCTGTAAAGTTTTTATTTTTTGATATCCTTGACACCTCTGGCTCTTTCTATCGTTCCTCCAGTTCTTCCATAAGATTTCCCAAGATTCTCCTAACAAATGTCTGTGGGTCTCTGCACCTATTTCCATCATTTGGTCATTGAAGCCTCTCTGATTACAATTATGCTAGGCTCCTCTCTACAGGTATAGCAAAATATCATTAATCGTGTCAGGAGTAAACCCTCTTTCATAGCATGTGTCTCAAGATGGGCTTGTCATTGGAAGGCCAGTTCTCTTAGTGTTCCATCTTTACATTTCACATCTTGTTGGCAGGACAAATTGTGCATCAAAGGTTTTGTGGTTGAGTTGGTACCTAACCCCTCCATTGAAATTATTGCCTGGTTACAGGAGATTGCTTTTTCAGGTTCCATATTTCTCATTCATAAGAATCTTAGCTAGTGTGCCCTTATAGATTCCTGGAATTTTCCATTGTACCAGCATTCTAGCTTGTCCCAGAGATGCCCATCTCCCATTCCTGTTTTCTCTCCCAGTTCATTCGTTGTTTCTTTCTTTGTTTCTTTGTTTCTTTGTTTCTTTGTTTCTTTGTTTCTTTGTTTCTTTCTTTCTTTCTTTCTTTCTTTCTTTCTTTCTTTCTTTTGACTTTTTTTCATTTTTTATTAGATATTTTCTTCATTTACATTTGAAATGCTATCCCGAAAGTCTCCAATACCCTCCCCACACGCTGCTCCCCTGCCCACCCACTCCCACTTCTTGGCTCTGGCATTCCCCTATACTGGGGCATATAAAGTTTGCAAGACCAAGGGGCCTCTCTTCCCGACTTGGCCGACTAGGCCATCTTCTACTACATATGCAGCTAGAGACATGAGCTCTGTGGGTACTGGTTAGTTCATATTGTTGTTTCACCTATCGGGTTGCAGACCCCTTCAGCTCCTTGGGTACTTTCTCTAGCTCCTCCACTGAGGGCCCTGTGTTCCATCCAATAGAAGACTGTGAGCATCCACTTCTGTATTTGCCAGGCACTCACCTAGCCTCACAAGAGACAGCTATATCAGGGTCCTTTCAGCAAAAGTTTGATGGCTATGCAATAGTGTCTGGGTTTGGTGGCTGATTATGGGATGGATCCCCAGGTGGCGTAGACTCTGGAGGGTCCATCTTTTCGTCTTAACTCCAAATTTTGTCTCTGTAACTCCTTCCATGGGTATTTTGTTCCCTATTCTAAGGAGGAATGAAGTATCGACACATTGGCTTGTGCAACCACTCTGGAAATCTGTCTGGCGTTTCCTCAGAAAATTGAACATAGTACTACCGGAAGATCCAGCAATACCTCTCCTGGGCATATATCCAGAAGATGTTCCAACTGATAATAAGGGCACATGCTCCACTATGTTCATAGCAGCCTTATTTATAATAGTCAGAAGCTGGAAATAACCCAGATGTCCCTCAACAGAGGAATGGATACAGATGTGATACATTTACACAATGGAGTACTACTCAGTTATTAAAATCAATGAAATTCTTGGGCAAATGGATGTATCTGGAGAATATCATCCTGAGTTACGTAACCCAATCACAAAAGAAGTCACTTGATATGCACTCAATGATAAGTGAATATTATCCAAGAAACTTAGAATACCCAAGATGCAATTTGCAAAGCACAAGAAAATTGAGAAGGAAAACCAGTACTCTTTCCTTTTGTCCTAACCACACCCGATTCCTTCTGTTTCCATCCCTGTGCAACTCCACAGAGTACCTTCTATAATCTGCCCCTGATGTGCATTTTATTCCCCCTTCTCAGTGAAAATCATGGAACAACCTTGCTCCATCCTTTTTATTTAGCCTCTCTGGGTCAGTGGATTTTTGCTAGGTTATACAGTATAGTAGAGATAATATCCACTTATAAATGAGTACAAACCATGTTTGTCTTTCTGGGACTCAGTTGCTTCACAATGGATGATCATGTCTAGTTCCATCTATTTGTCTGCATATTTTAAAATGCCATGTTTTTTTTTCTTTTTTATTGGATATATTCTTTATTTACATTTCAAATGTTATCACCTTTCCCAATTTCCCCGCTCCTGGATACCCCCTATCCCATCCTCCCTCCCCCTGCTTCTATGAGAATGTTCCAACACCCACCCGCCCACCCACTCCCACCTCCTCACCCTAGCTGAGTAATATCCCATTATGTAAATGCCCCACATTTGTTTTTGTGTATTCTTCAGTTGATGGACATGTAGGTTGTTTCCAGTTTCTAGCTATTAGGAATAAAGCTGCTGTAAGCACAGTTGTGGATGAGTCCACTTGGTATAGAGGAACATTTTTGGGGGTATGTGAGAAATCACCAAATTGATTTCCAAAGTGGTTGTACAGGTTTGTACTCCCAACACCAGTGGAGGAGTGTTCCTTTTGCTCCACATTTTTGCTAGCACGTGCTATCATTTAAATTTTTATTTATTTTTTTTTTTGACACAGAGTTTCTCTGTGTAGCCCTGGCTATCACGGAACTCACTCTGTAGACCAGGCTGGCCTCAGAAATCCATTTGCCTCTGCCTCCCAAGTGCTGGGATTAAAGCCATGTGCCACCACTGCCTGGCTAAATTTTTAATCTTAGCCATTCTGACAGGTCTAAGATGGAATCTCAGAATTGTTTTGATTTGCATTTCCCTGATGACTAACGATAATGAGTATTTCTAGTGCTTCTTGACTATTAGAGATTCCTCTGTTTAAATTATCTGTTTAGATTGATAGCCTATTTTTTCTTTTAAATTGGGTCATTTGTTTTGGCGATGTCTAGATTCTTTAGTTCTTTATATGTTTTGAAAATCAGAGTTCTATTAGATGTGGAGTTGGTGAAAATCTTTGTCCTTTGGATGGTGTCCTTTGCCATTTCAGTTTTGTGAGGTCCCCTTCATTAATAATTGATCTTAGTCCCTGAGCTATTAAGTATTTTATTCAGTGATTTGTCCCCTGTGTCAATGTGTTCAAAGCTATTCCCACTTTCTCTTGTATCAGATGTAGATTAACTGGTTTTATGTTGATGTCTTTGTTCCAATTGGACATGAGTTTTTTTTTTCAGCATAATAGATATGGATGTATTTGTAGTCTTCTATATGCAGACATCTAGTTAGATCAGCACTGTTGTTGAAGATGGTTTCTATTTTTCATTGTATAATTTTGAATTCTTTGTCAAATATCAATATGTAGGTTTATTGCAGGGTCTTTAATTCTATTCCACTTATCAATGTATCTGTTTTTATCCCAACATCTTGTGATATTTTTTTATTACTATTGCTCTGAAGAAGAACTTGAAATCAGGGATGGTGATATTTCCAGACGTCCTTTTACTTATTGTACAGGATTGTTATAGCTTTCTTTGTTTTTTTTTCCATATGAAGTTTAATATTGTTATTTGTGTTTTTTAATTGGATATTTTCTTTATGTACATTTCAAATATTATCCACTCTCCCAGTTTCCTCCTCTCTCAGGAAACCCCCTATTCTATCTTCCTTCCCCCTGTTTCTGTGAAGGTGTTCTACCACCCACCCACCCACTCCCATCTCCCTGCCTTCGATTCCCCTACACTGGGGCATCTATCTAGACTTGATAGGACCAAGGTTCTCTCCTCCCATTGATGCATGCCAAGGCGATCCTCTGCTACATATGCATCTGGAGCCATATGTACTCCATGGTTGATGGCTAAGTCCCTGGGGTTCTGCAGAGTCTGGTTGGTTGATATTGTTCTTCCTGTGGGGTTGCAAACCCCTTCAACTACTTCAGTCCTAGTATTGTTATTTAAAAGTCTGGAAAGAATTGTGATGGACTCTTGAGGGAAATTACATTGATTCTATAGATTGATTTTGGTAAAATGGCAATTGGTACTATGTAATCATACCAACCCACGAGAATGGGAGATTTTTCCATCTACTGATATCTTCTTCAATTTCTTTCTTCAGAGACTTGAACTTCCTTTACAGGTCTTTCACATGCTTGGTTGGAAGTGCACCAAGATATTTTATATTATTTGTGCCTATTGGAAAGGCTGTTCCTCTCCTAATTTCTTTTTTTTAATGTTTTTATTAGGTATTTTCCTCAATTACATTTCCAGTGCTATCCCAAAAGTCCCCATACCCTCCCCCCCCCATCCCTTACCCACAAACTCCCACTTTTTGGCCCTGGCGTTACCCTGTACTGGGGCATATAAAGTTTGCATGTCCAATGGGCCTCTCTTTCCAGTGATGGCCAGTTAGGCCATCTTTTGGTACATATGCAGCTAGAGTCAAGAGCTCTGGGGTACTGGTTAGTTCATAATGTTGTTGCACCTATAGGGTTGCAGATCCCTTTAGCTCCTTGGATACTTTATCTAGCTCCTCCATTGGGGGCCCTGTGATCCATTCAATAGCTTACTGTGAGCATCCACTTATGTGTTTGCTAGGCCCTGGCATAGTCTCACAAGAGACAGCTATATCAGGATCCTATCAGCAAACTCTTGCTAGTGAATGCAATGGTGTCATCATTTGGAGACTGATTATGGGGTGGATCCCTGGATATGGCAGTCTCTAGATGGTCCATCCTTTTGTCTCCCTTATCAATAGTTACAAATAATATAAAATACCTTGGTGTGACTCTAAGGAAGTGAAAGATCTGTATGATAAGAAATTCATGTCTCTGAAGAAAGAAATTAAAGAAGATCTCAAAAGATGGAAAGATCTCCCAAGCTCATGGATAGGCAGGATCAACATTGTAAAAATGGCTATCTTGCCAAAAGCAATCTACAGATTCAATGCAATCCCCATCAAAATTCCAACTCAATTCTTCAATGAATTAGAAAGAGCAATCTGCAAATTCATCTGGAATAACAAAAAAACCTAGGATAGCAAAAACTCTTCTCAAAGATGAAAGAACCTCTGGTGGAATCACCATGCCTGACCTAAAGCTGTACTACAGAGCAATTGTGATAAAAACTGCATGGTACTGGTATAGTGTTAGACAAGTAGACCAATGGAACAGAATTGAAGACCTAGAAATGAACCCACACACCTATGGTCACTTGATGTTCTACAAGGGAGTTAAAACCATCCAGTGGAAAAATGACAGCATTTTCAATAAATGGTGCTGGCACAACTGGTGGTTATCACGTAGAAGAATGCGAATTGGTCCATTCCTATCTCCTTATACTAAGGTCAAATCTAAGTGGATCAAGGAACTCCACATAAAACCAGAGACACTGAAACTTATAGAGGAGAAAGTGGGGAAAAGCCTCAAAGATATGGGCACAGGGGAAAAATTCCTGAATAGAACAGCAATGGCTTGTGCTGTAAGATTGAGAATTGACAAATGGGACCTCATGAAACTGCAAAGCTTCTGTAAGGCAAAAGACACCGTCAATAAGACAAAAAGGCCACTAACAGATTGGGAAAGTGTCTTTACTTATCCTAAATCAGATAGGGAACAAATATCCAATATATATAGAGAACTCAAGAAGGTGGACTCCAGAAAATCAAATAACCCCATTAAAAAATGAGGATCAGAGTTCAACAAAGAATTCTCATCTGAGGAATACTGAATGGCTGAGAAGCATCTGAATAAATGTTCAGCATCCTTAATTATCAGAGAAATGCAACCTAAGGGTTGAAAACAACCCTTAGATTCCATCTCACACAAGTCAGAATGGCTAAGATCAAAAATTCTGGTGACAGCAGATGCTGGCCAGGATGTGACGAAAGAGGGACACTCTCCTAATTTCTATCGCCAAACATTTATTGTCTACATAGAGGTTACTGGTTTGTTTGTTTGTTATTTTAATTTTGTATTTATCCACTTTGCTGAAGAGGTTTATCAGCCGTAGGAGTTCTCTGATTAAATTAGAGGATAATATATATATAAAATCATATCATAACTTAGGCACAAACTCGACAGACTGTCGCAGAGTGCCCAGAGGACTCTCCATGCTGCAGGCACCCTAGCATGACCAGAATCATAGGATCACTGGTGAGTGGAACAAAACAGCTGATCTAAAACAACCTTGAAGGGCCTGTGTCAAAAGGAGCAGGGATACAGGAAACCTGTCCAACCACCAGCTCCAGTTCCTTCTGGTCAGTGCTGGTCTACATTGGTTTCTAACACAGCGGACAGCCCATCAGTTCCCAGAGGAGATACCACTTCTAGGTGTTGTAACTCACCAGAATCTTAGGATTCCAGGATCCCAGCATCCCAAGAGGTTGGTCATACAAGGATCTCAGGGTCTCAGAAAAGATTGACTGCCAAGAACTCTGACACACCTATAATCTCAGATTCACAGGATACCAGAATCACAGTATCACAAAGAAAGCTGGACTTTGAGGCATTCTGAGTCAACCAGGATTACAGGAAGGAGAGGCTCCAATCAGATATATTGAGAGCAGCAAGCACTTGAGATAATCAGATGGCAGAAGGCTAGAACAGCAGCAACAGAAGCAAAGATTACTTGGCATCATCAAAACCAAACTCTCCCTTGTGATTGTGTTACCTCACTCAGGATGATGCCCTCCAGGTCCATCCATTTGCCTAGGATTTTCATAAATTCATTCTTTTTAATAGCTGAGTAGTACTCCATTGTGTTAATGTACCACATTTTCTTTATCCATTCCTCTGTTGAGGGGCACCTAGGTTTTTCCAGCTTCTGGCTATTATGAATAAGGCTGCTATGAACATAGTGGAGCATGTGATCTTCTTACCGGTTGGGACATCTTCTAGATATATGCCCAGGAGAGGTATTGCGGGGTCCTCTAGTAGTAGTATGTCCAATTTTCTGAGGAAGTGACAGACTGATTTCCAGAGTGGTTGTACAAGCTTGCAATCCCACCAACAATGGAGGACTGTTCCTCTTTCTCCACATCGTCCACAGCATCTGCTGTCACCTGAATTTTTGATCTTAGCCATTATGACTGGTGTGAGGTGGAATCTCAGGGTTGCTTTGATTTGCATTTCCCTGATGATTAAGGATGTTGAAATTTTTTTCAAGTGCTTCTCTGCCATTCAGTATTCCTCAGGTGAGAATTCTTTGTTCAGTTCTGTGCCCCATTTTTTAATGGGGTTATTTGATTTTCTGGAGTCCACCTTCTTGAGTTCTTTATATATATATAAATATATATATTAGATATTAGATATTTGTTCCCTATCTGATTTAGGATAAGTAAAGACACTTTCCCAATCTGTTAGTGGCCTTTTTGTCTTATTGACGGTGTCTTTTGCCTTACAGAAGCTTTGCAGTTTCATGAGGTCCCATTTGTCAATTCTCAATCTTACAGCACAAGCCATTCCTGTTCTATTCAGGAATTTTTCCCCTGTGCCCATATCTTTGAGGCTTTTCCCCACTTTCTCCTCTATAAGTTTCAGTGTCTCTGGTTTTATGTGGAGTTCCTTGATCCACTTAGATTTGACCTTAGTATAAGGAGATAGGAATGGATCAATTTGCATTCTTCTACATGATAACAACCAGTTGTGCCAGCACCATTTGTTGAAAAAGCTGTCTTTTTTCCACTGGATGATTTTAGCTCCCTTGTCAAAGATCAAGTGATCATAGGTGTGTGGATTTATCTCAGGGTCTTCAATTCTGTTCCATTGGTTTACTTGTCTGTCGCTATACCAGTACCATGCAGTTTTTATCATAATTGCTCTGTAGTACAGCTTTAGGGTAGGCATGGTGATTCCACCAGAGGTTCTTTAATCCTTGAGAAGAGTTTTTGCTATCCTAGGTTTTTTGTTATTCCAGATGAATTTGCAGATTGCCCTTTCTAATTTTTGAAGAATTGAGTTGGAATTTTGATGGGGATTACATTGAATCTGTAGATTGCTTTTGGCAGGATAGCCATTTTTACTATATTGATCCTGCCAATCCATGAGCATGGGAGATCTTTCCATCTTCTGAGATCTTATGTACTCACTGATAAGTGGATATTAGCCCAGAAACTTAAGATACCCAAGATATAAGATACAATTTGCTAAATGCATGAAACTCAAGAAGCACGAAGACCAAAGTGTGGACACTGTGCCCTTCTTAGAATTGGGAACAAAACACCCATGGAAGGAGTTACAGAGACAAAGTTTGGAGATGTGAGGAAAGGATGGACCACCTAGGGACTGCCATAGCCAGGGATCCATCCCACAATCAGTTTCCTAATGCTGACACCATTGCATACACTAGTAAGATTTTGCTGAAAGGACCCAGTTATAGCTGTCTCTTGTGAGACTATGCTGGGGCCTAGCAAACACAGCAGTGGATGCTCACAGTCCGCTAGTGGATGGATCACAGGGCCCCCAATGGAGGAGCTAGAGAAAGTACCCAAGGAGCTAAAGGGATCTGCAACCCTATAGGTGGAACAACATTATGAACTAATCAGTACCCCGGAGCTCTTGACTATAGCTGCATATGTATGAAAAGATGGCCTAGTAGGCCAACACTGGAAAGAGAGACCCATCAGACATGCAAACTTTATATGCCCCAGTACAGGGGAACGCCAGAGCTAAAAAGTGGGAGTGGGTGGGTAGGGGAGTGGGGTGGGGGAGGGTATGGGGGACTTTTGGGATAGCATTGGAAAGGTAAACGAGGACAATACCTAATTAAATAAAAATACTCTCCCACCATAGCAAGTCCTTGATACACCATCACACCAGAAAAGCAAGATATGGATCTAAAGTCATTTCTCATGATCAGGATGGAGGATTTTAAGAAGGAAATACAGGGCCTGGCAGTTGTGGTGCACGCCTTTAATCCCAGTATTTGGGAGGTAGAGGCATGTGGATTTCTGAGTTCGAGGCCAGGCTCGTCCGCAGAGTGAGTTCCAGGACAGCCAGGGCTACCCAGAGAAACCCTGTCTTGAAAAACAAACAAACAGAGAAACAAAAAAACAAACAAACAAACAAAAAACAAACAAAAAAAGAAAGAAAGGAATTACAGGAAAACACAAGTAAACAGCTAGAAGCCCTTAATGAGGAAACAGAAAAATCCCTTAAAGAGATACAGGAAAACACTATTAAACAGGTGAAAGAATTAAACAAAACAATACAGGATTTAAAAACAGTAGTAGAAGCAATAAGGAAATCAAAAAGGGAGACCATTCTTGAAATAAAAAACCTAGGAAAGAAAACAGGAGCCGTTGATGCAAGCATAACCAACAGTATACAAGAGATAGAAGAGAGAACCTCAGGTGCAAAAGATACCATAGAAAACATTGATACAACAATTTAAAAAAATGCAAAATGCAAAAAGATCCTAACCTAAAACATCCAGGAAATCCAGGACACAATGAGAATACCAAACCCAAGTATAATTGGTATAGATGAGAAGGACGATTTCCAACTTAAAGGGCCAGTGAATATCTTCAACAAAATTATAGGAGAAAACTTCCTGAACCTAAAGAAAGAGATGCACATGAACATACAACAAGCCTACAGAACTCCAAATAGGTTGGAGCAGAAAAGAAATTCCTCTTGTCCCATAATAATCAAAACACCAAATGCACAAAACAAAGAAAGAATATTAAAAGCAGTAAGGGAATAAGGCCAAGTAACATATAAAGACAGACCTATCAATTTCACCTGACTCTCCCCAGAGACTATGGAAGCCAGAAGATCCTGGGCAGATGTCATACAGACTCTAAGAGAACACAAATGCCAAACTAGGCTACTATAACCAGCAAAACTCTCAATTACCATAGATGGAGAAACCAAGGTATTCCATGACAAAACCAAATTCACACAATATCTTTCCAAAAATTCAGCCCTTCAAAGGATAATAAAGGGAAAACTTTAACACAAAGAAAAAAACTAAGCTCGAATTGATCCATTCTTATCTCCTTGTTCAAAGATCAAGTCTAAGTGGATCAAATAACTCCACATAAAACCAGAGACACTGAAATTTATAGAGGAGAAAGTGGGGATATGGGCACAGGGGAAAAATTCCTAAACAGAACAGCAATGCCCTGTGCTGTAAGATCAAGAATCAACAAATGGGACCTCATAAAATTGCAAACCTTTTGTAGGGCAAAAGATACTGTCAATAAGACAAAAAAGCCACCAACAGTTTGGGGAAGAATTTTTACCAATCCTAAATCTGATAGGGAACCAATATTCAGTATATACAAAGAGCTCAAGAAGCTGAACTACAGATATTCAAATAACCCCATTAAAATGGGGTACAGAGCTAAACAAAGAATTCTCAACTGAGGAATACCGAAGGGCTAAGAAGCACCTGAAAAAATGTTCAACATCCTTAATCATCAGGGAAATGCAAATCAAAACAACCCTGAGATTCTACCTCACACCAGTCAGAATGGCTAGGATCAAAAGCTTGAGAAAAATCAAGAAATTAATCTTTCAACAAACCTAAAGAAGATAGCCACATAAACAGAATTCCAGCTCTAGCAACAAAAATAACAGGAAGCAATAACGACTTTTCCTTAATATTTCTGTATATCAATGGACTCCATTCCACAATAAAATGACATAGACTAAGAGACTGGTTGCTGCATACAGGAAACCCACCTGAGGGACAAACACAGACACTACCTTAGAGTAAAAGGCTTGAAAACACTTCTCCAAGCAAATGGTCCCATGAAACAAGCTTGAGTAGCCATTCTAATATCAAATAAAATAGACTCCCAACCTAAAGTTTTCAAAAAAGACAAGGAGGGACACTTCTTACTCATTAAAGTTAAATTTTACCAAGATGAACACTTAATTCTGAACATCTATGCTCCAATTGAAAGGGTATCCACATTCACTAAATAAACTTTGCTAAAACTCAAAGCACACATTACACCTCACATTATAATAGTGGGAGACTTCAAAACCCTACTCTCATCAATGGACAGATCCTGGAAACAGAAATTAAACAGAGACCCAGTGAAACTGACACAAGTTATGAAACAAATAAATTTAACAGATATCTATAGAACATTTCATCCTAAAACAAAAGGATATTCCTTCTTCTCAGAACCTCATGGTACCGTCTCCAAAATTGACCATAAATCGGTCACCAAACAGGCCACAGCAGATAAAAAAAATATTGAAGTAATCCCATGCACCCTATCAGATCACCATTGACTAAGGCTGATCTTCAATAACAACATAAATATTAGAAAACCCACAAACACGTGGAAGCTGAATAACAATCTACTCAAAGATAACTCGGTCAAGGAAGAAATAATTCAAGACCTTTTAGAGTTTAATGAAAATGAAGCCACAACATACCCAAACTTATGGGACACAATTAAAACAATCCTAAGATAAAAACTCACAGCTCTGAGTGCCTCCAAAAAGGAACTAGAGCGAGCATACACTAGCAGCTTGACATCACACCTGAATTCTCTAAAAGAAAAGGGAAAAAAATTGACCAAAAAATAGCAGACAGCAGGAAATAATCAAACTCAGGGCTGAAATGAACCAAATGGGAATAACCACCACCACCACAACAACAACAACAACAACAACAACAACAAAACTAACCAACCAACCAAACAAACAAAAAAACTACACAAAGAATCAACCAAACCAGGATGTGGTTCTTCAAGAAAATCGAAAGATAAATAAACCCCTAGCCAGACTAACTAGAGGGCACAGGGACAGTATCATAATTAACAAAATCAGCAACGAAAAGGGAGATATAACAAAAGAATCTGAGAAAATACAAAAAAAATCATCAGATCCTACTAGAAAGGCCTATATACTCAACAAAACTGGAAAACCTGAATGAAATGGATAATTTTCTAGACAGATACCAGGTACCAAAGTTAAATCCAGATCAGACTGACAATCTATACACTCACATATCACCTAAAGAAATAGAAACGTCATTAATAGTCTCTGAACCAAAAAAAATCCCAGGACCAGATGGATTTAGTGCAGAGTTCTATCAGTACTTCAAAGAGGACCTATACTCCTCAAACTATTCCACAAAATAGAAACAGAAGGTACTCTACCCAATTCATTCTATGAAGCAACAATTACTCTGATACCTAAACCACACAAAGACCCATCAAAGAAAGAGAATTTCAGACCAAATTCCCTTATGAATATTGATGCAAAAATGCACAATAAAATTCTCACAAACTGAATCCAAGAACACAACAAAACAATCATCCATCATGTTCAAGTAGACTTCATCCCATGGATGCAGGGATGGCTCAATATACGGAAATCCATCAACGTAATTCACTATATAAAAAAACTAAAAGACAAAAACCACATGATCGTCTCAATCAATGCTGAGAAAGCATTTGACAATGTCCAACACCCCTTTATGATAAAAGTCTTGGAAAGATTAGGAATACAAGGCTCATATCTAAACATACTAAAAGCAATATACAGCAAACCAGTAGCCAACATCAAACAAAATGGTGAGAAACTGGAAGCAATCCCACTAAAACCAGAGACTAGATGAGGCTGCCCACTCTCTCCCTACCTATTTAATATAGTACTTGAACTCCTAGCCAGAGCAGTTAGACAAAAGAAGGAGCTCAAAGGAATACAAATTGGAAAGGAAGAAGTCAAAATATCACTATTTGCAGATGATATGATCATATAAGTAAGTGACCCCAAAAATTCCACCAGAGAACTCCTAAACCTGATAAACAACTTCAGTGTAGTAGCTGGATATAAAATTAATTCAAACAAATCAGTGGCCATTCTCTACACAAAGGATAAACAGGCTGAGAAAGAAATTATGAAAACAACACCCTTCAGAATAGTCACAATAATATTAAATACCTTGGCGTGATTCTAACTAAGGATGTGAAAGATCTGTCTGATAAGAACTTCAAGTCTTTGAAGAAATAAATCAAAGAAGATCTCAGAAGATAGAAAGATCCCCCATGTTCATGGATATTGGCAGGATTAATAGTAAAAATGGCTATCCTGCTGAAAGCAATCTAGAGATTCAATGCAATCCCCATCAAAATTCCAACTCAATTCTTCACAGAGTTAAAAAGGAATTTGCAAATTCATCTGGAATAACAAAAAACCTAGGGTAGCAAAGAGTATTCTCAACAATAAAAGAATCTCTGGTGGAGTCACCATCCCAGACCTCAAGTTGTACTACAGAGTAATTGTGATAAGAATTGCATGGTACTGGTACAGTGAAAGGTAGATCAATGGAATAGAATTGAAGACCCAGAAACGAGCCCACACACCTATGGTCACTTAATCTTTTACATAGGAGCTAAAACCATCCAGTGGAAAGAGGACAGCAACTTCAAAAAAAAAAAAATGGTGCTGGGTCAACTGGGGGATAGCATGTAGAAGAATGTGAATTGATCCATTCTTATCTCCTTGTACAAAGCTCAAGACTAAGTGGATCAAAGAACTCCACAAAAAAACAGAGATACTGAAACTTATAGAGGAGAAAGTGAGGAAGAACCTTGAAGATATGGGCACAGGGGAAAGATTCCTGAACAGACCACCAATGGCTTGTGCTGTAAGTAAGATCAAGAATTGACAAATGGGACCTCATAAAATTGCAAAGCTTCTGTAAGGCAAAGGACACTCTCAATAAGCTCAAAAGGCAACCAACAGAGTGGGAAAATATCTTCACCAATCCTAAATCTGATATGGGGCTAATATCCAATATATATATAAAGAACTCAAGAAGCTGGACTCCAGAAAACCAAATATCCCTAATAAAAAAATGGGTTACAAAGCTAATCAAAGAATTCTCAACTGAGGAATACCTAAGGGCTGAGAAGCACCAAAAAAAAAAATGTTCAGCATCCTTAATCATCAGGAAAATCCAAATCGAAACAACCCTGAGATTCCACCTTACACCAGTAAGAATGGCTAGTAACAAAATCTCAGGTGACAGCAGATTCTGGCGAGGATGTGGAGAAATAGGAACAGTCCTCCATTTCTGGTGGGACTGCAATCTGGTACAACCACTCTGGAAATTAGTTTGGTGGTTTCTCAGAAAATTGGACATAATTCTACCAGAAGATACAGCATATTCCCAGAAGATGCTCCAACATATAAAAAGGACACATGCTCCACTATGTTCATAGCAGCCTTATTTATAAGAGCCAGAAGCTGGAAAGAACCCAACAGAGGAATGGATACAGAAAATGTGGTACATTTACACAATGGGGTACCACTCAGTTATTAAAAACAATGAATTTATGAAATTCTTGGACAAATGGATGGATCTGGAGGATATCTTGAGTGAGGTATTCCAATCACAAAAGAGCACACATGATATGCACTCACTAATAAGTGAATATTAGTCCAGAAGCTCAGAATCCTTAGAAGGGGGAACAAAATACCCATGGAAGGAGTTACAGCTACAATGTGTGAAGCAGAGATGGAAGGAATGACTATTCAGAGACTTCTCCACCTGGAGAATCCATTCCATATACAACTACCAAACCCAGACACTATGACTGATGCCAACAAGAACCTGATGACAGGAGACTGATATAGCTGTCTCCTGAGGGCCTTTGTCAGTGTTTGGCAAATACAGAAGTGGATGCTCACAATCATTCATATAGGACAGAGCACAAAGTCCCCAATGAAGGAGCTAGAGAAAGAACCCAAGGAGCTGAAGGCGTCTGAAGCCCCATAGGAGGGACATCAATATGAACTAATGAGTAACCGCAGAGCTCCTTGGAACTAAACCACCAATCATAGAAAACACATGGTGGGGCATGTGGCTCTAGCTGAATATGTAGATGAGGATGGCCTAGTTGGTCATCAATGGGAGGAGAGGTCCTAGGTCCTGTGAAGATTTTATGCCCCAGTATAGGGGAATGCCAGGACTGGAAATAGAAGTAGGTGCGTTGGGGAACAGGGGAAAGGGGGGGAGGATAGGGGAATTTCGGAGGGGAAACTAGGAAAGGGGATAACATTTGAAATGTAAATAAAGAAAATATCTAATAATAAATAGAAATTTTAAAACGGCATCATATCATTTGTGGAGAGTGATGGCTTTGACTTTTTCCTTTCCAAATTGTATCCATATGATCTCCTTTAATTGTCTATTTGTTTGAGCTGCAACTTGAAGTACTATATTGAGTAGAAATGTAGCGAAGAAAGATCTTGTCTTTGATTTAGTGGAATTATTTTAAGTTTCTCTCTATTTAATTTAATGATGGTTATTGGCTTGCTGTATATTGCATTTAGTATATTTTTGTATGTGCTTCTTATCTCTGATTGATCCAAAATTTTTTATTAAGAAGTGGTGGTGGTACTGGTTAGTTCATAATGTTGTTCCACTATGCCCCAGTACAGGGGAACGCCAGGGCCAAAAAGTGGGAGTGGGTGGGTAGGGGAGTGCGGGGGGAGTGTATTGGGGACTTTTTGGATAGTATTGGAAATGTAAATGAGGAAAATACCTAATTAAAAAAAAAGAAGTGGTGGTGGACTTAATTGAAAGTTTTTCCAGCATCTAATGAAATTACCATATATTTTTTTTTGTTTATTTATATGGTAGATAACATTAATGCCTTTTTGTATGTTGAACCTTTTCTGCATCTCTTTAATGAGGAATACTTGAACATATTGGTTGATAGATGTAGCTTCCTGATGTGTTCTTGGGTTTGGTTTGCTAGTATTTTATTGAGTATTTTGGAATAAATATTCATGAGGAAAATTGGTCTGACTTTTTCTTTGTTCAGTCATTTTGTGGTTTAGGTATCAGGGTGACTGGGGTTTCATAAAATAAACTTGGCCATGTTTCTTCTCTTCCTATTTTGTGGAACAATTTGATGAGCATTGGTATTAGCTTTTCTTATTCTGGTTGAAATCTACACATATACAAACACACACACACACACACACAGACACAGAGCCTTGAACTTTTTGGGGGGTTGGGCCATAGGGAGACTTTTATTGGGGATAGGGAAGCTTCTATTCCCTTAGGAGTTATAGGAATATTTAGATTGATTACTTGATCTTGATTTAACTTTGATAAGTTGTATCTATCTATCTATCTATCTATCTATCTATCTGTCTGTCTGTCTGTCTGTCTGTCTGTCTGTCTGTCTGTCTGTCTATCTAGCCATCCACCCATCCATCATTTTATTTAGATTTTTCCAGTTTTGTGAAGTACAGGTTTTTGAGTTAAGACCAAATGATTCTTTATATTTCCTCAGTTGCTGTATTTGTGTCTCTCATTTTATTTCTGATTTTGTTAATTTGGATATTATCTCTCTGCCTTTTTATTGGTTTGGGGATGGGTTTGTCTATCCTGTTAATTTTCTCAACTATCCAAATCTTTGATTCGTTGATTCTATGTATTGTTCTATTTGTTTCTATTTTATTGAATTCAGCACTGAGTTATTTCTTGACGTCTACTCCTCGTGAGTGTGTTTGTATTTCTTTGTTCTAGGGCTTTTAAGTATGCTGTTCAGTGCTTAATATGAAATCTCTCTACTTCATTTATGAAGATATTTAGTACTATGAACTTTCGTTTTAGCACTGCTTTCATTGTGTTCCATAACTTTGGATATGTTGTACATTTATTTTCATCGAATTATGGAATAACTTTAATTTTTTCTCTTTTCTTGTTTGAGCCAAGATTCACTAAGTAGACAGATTTTCAGTATCATTGAGTTTTTAGGCTTTGTCTTGATTCTGTTGGTTTGTGTTTTTTTTTTTGTTTGTTTGTTTGTTTTGTTTTGTTTTTTTTTTTTTTTTTTTTTTTAGTTTTTCGAGACAGGGTTTCTCTGTGTAGCCCTGGCTGTCCTGGCACTCCCTTTGTAGACCAGGCTGGCCTCGAACTCAGAAATCTGCCTGCCTCTGCCTCCCGAGTGCTGGGATTAAAGGCGTGCGCTACCATGCCGGGCGATTCTTTTGTTTTTAAAATACAGATTTAATACATGGTGGTCTGAAAGATACAGGTTGTATTTCAATTTTCTTGTACCTCGGGACTTTCTTTGTGACTAAGTATATGGTTGTGGGGCAGTCAACCCTGCCACCAGACAGAAAACCTGGTATGGTCAAGGGAATTCAGGAACCCTTGTAATTTACAAAATTGAGAAAGTAGACATTTAAATTACTCCATATTTCATTCCTGTCCTGTTATATGTGACCATGATACCCCATGGAGGGAACTGTGACAATCAGTCATGTAGAGGGAATATCTGAAACCCTTCTACATGCAGATAAAGCATTCCTAACATCTGAGACGAAGCCAATAGAAAGTATCTGCCTTTAGACTCCAAAACACCCCAAAGTGTTTATAAGTACCTATCCACAAGAAATAAAGTGAATGAGTCATTTCACCAAATATTTTCTGAGAGTACCTGTCTTATCGAGCTGTAACACTCTACAGAAAAATATTCTTTCCTGAAAAAGCTTTTCTTTTTCCTACTCACTGGAAGCTTGAGCCTACTGCAGCAACTTCCAGCTCAGTGGTCCAACTTCAGATGAGCTACCTTCCTCTAGATCCTCTTCAGAGAGCTGCAGCTCTTTGGCCACTCTGGCCAGGCCAGAGCCCCAGAGATTCATCCCAGGTAGTACACAGTATGCCCACAGATATATGGTCAGTTTTGGAGAAGGTACTGTAAGGTGCTCAGAAGGAGGTTTATTCTTTTGTGTTTTGATGAAATATTCTGAAGTAACTATAAGGTCCAGTTGAGTCATAAAGTCTGTTATTCTAGATTACCTATGCATTGGTGAGAGTGCGATGTTTAAGTCTCCCACTATTACTGTTTGGGTTTTTAAAGGTAATTTAAGCTTTGGTAATATTTCTTTTACCAATATGGGGGGAGGTTTACGTTTGAGGTATAGATATTTAGAATTGAGAAATCATCTTGGTAGCATTTTCCTTTTATGAGTGTGAAATGTCCTCCTCCATCTCTTTTGATTAGTTTTGGTTGATAGTCTACATCATTACATGGTATAATGACTACTCCAATTTGCTTACTGCATCCATTTGCTTTGAAAGTCTTTTTTTTTTCAGCCCTTTATATGGAAGTAATATCTATCTTTAATGTTGAGGTGTGTTTCTTTTAATCAGCAAAATGATGGATCCTCTTTTTGTGTCCATTTGGTTAGCCTCTGTCTTGGATAAATAACTCCTTTGATTTTAAGAAACATTAACGACCAGTGGTTGTTAATTTCTGCTATGTTGAGATTTGTGGCTGTTAATAGTGTGAATGTACATGTGTGTGTGTGTTTTCTTTCTTTTGATTTTGCTAGTGGAAATTTATTTATTTTGTGTGTTTTTGTTGGGGTATTTAACTCCATTTGGTTGTAGTTTTTTTTCAAGTATCTTCTGTAGATTTTAGATCAACAATGTGTAAATTTGTTTTTTTCATGGGATATCTTGTTTCTACCTCTCCTTTTATGGTGATTGAAAGTTTTTCTGGGTATATTAGCCTCTTAGAAACTGAAAGACATTTTCCCAGGCTCTTCTGGGTTTTTGAGTATCAGTGGAGAAGTTGGTATAATTCTAATAAGTCTGCCTTTATAGTTTACTTGGCCTTTGATGGTTATATCAATTCTATTCTATTGTACTGTCTATCCATGAGATGCTCTATTCTATCTCTTGTACTCTGTTGTTGTTCTGGTAAACTGCCTTGGTTTTGCTTCTCTAGCATGCCCTCAGTTTTTGTTTTAATACTTATTCTGTTTCCATTTTAAGGTTTTAAGTAGTTTTTAATAATTTTCTCCACTTGTTTGATTGTATTTTCCTGTATTTCTTTAAGGAAGTTTATTCATTTCCTATTTAATGGTCTCTATCATCTTCATAAAATTAGATTTTAAAGTATTTTTCTTGTGTTTCAGCTATGTTAGAATATGCAGGACTTGCTGTTGTAGGACAGCTTGATTATGTTGTGCCATATATACTGACCATTGTTGATTTTGTCTTTAGGCTGGCCTCTAACCAACTAAGAATTGGGGGGGGGGGTATTATATGTTCAGGTGTTAATTTCTGAGTTTATCTTTGTTCAGTGGGTGTTTTTCAAATGTTATTTCTTCTTCTTCTTCTTCTTCTTCTTCTTCTTCTTCTTCTTCTTCTTCTTCTTCTTCTTCTTCTTCTTCTTCTTCTTCTTCTTCTTCTTTTTCTTCTGCTGCTGCTGCTGCTTCTTCTGCTTCTTCTGCTTCTTCTGCTTCTTCTGCTTCTGCTTCTGCTTCTGCTTCTGCTTCTGCCTCTGCTTCTTCTGCTTCTTCTGCTTCTGCTTCTGCTTCTGCTTCTTTTTCGTCTTCTTCCTGGTTTTTGTTTTCTATCTGTTCTGGCCTGAGTGGCCTGGAGTTCTGGTGACCAGCAATTCTTCACCTCCAGTAAAGTGTCTCTGCTCAGATTTTGTGGTCTGTGTGCCTTCTGGGATTTTGCAGATGAAGGTTGGTTCTGTGGTTCTTAATACCTGTGTGGCCTGTGGTCTCTTTGAGCCTATGCAACCTCTCAGAATTCTGGTAGAGTGGTAGGTCTGAAAATAGGGTGCAGTATACTGCTACTGGGTATACTTTAAATGGAGTTGGTGGATATAGGGCTTGGGACCTGATCTTATATGGTAGTCTTTTCATCAGCATGCCTCTAGGAAAACAGAATGAGTTTCACGCTAGACAATGGAACAAAGAAGATGGGTTGCAGTTTATTGCTGTTCACAAGGTAGCTCTTGCTGTCATGGAATTTGCAGAGGTATATACACTTTAGCCTCCCAAGTGCAAGGATTAAAGTTATGGACACCCACACCTGGTCTTCTAATAGAATCTTATCCTAATTAATCTAAAATTTAAAGAGATCATTTTTTCTTTTTAAAAATGAAATAAATTTCAAAATTATTAATTTTATAAAGGTTCTAGAAATCAAACTGTTTCTAACTATGTTATATTTGAGGGGTTTTTTGGTCAATAACTCTTAGATGCATATATTACTGACTGGGAAATAGTGTCTTACATAGTCTCCTTCCTAGGATCATTCTCATAAGATTGATGGACAAGCAGACAAGAAAGCTAAAGGTAATAAGAGTTCTGTCAACAATCCCAATGACCTCAGTTTGATTACTGAATCCCAAAAGACAGGAGAGAAATAATTCATGAAGACTTCTGGCCTCTTCACATACATATTATGGCATGCCTCCCCTTTCCAACATTACAATGAATGAATAAATGTAACACAGAAATAAATAGAATACATAGAAACAGACACAACACAGAAAAAATACAAAGAAAAGATTGTTATTCCACATGTTAATTTAATTTGAGTTCCATTGTGTCTGTGTGGGGTTAGTGAAAGGACAGTGATATGCAGCCAGACAAAAAATGCTGTCCTATGAAATGCAGAATTGGTGGTTATCAAGTGTACTAGAGATGGCACAAGAGTTCATCTGTGGACATAGAAAAGAAAGATAGTTGAGAACTAAGAGATTTGCTCTTTTTTTTGACAGTAGACCAGTAGAATAATAAGTTCTCTGTCAAAAGTCGACCATATAATAATCTTATATACTATCTTTTTAAGAACTTATTATTCTACTGGTCTGTGAGCTCTCAAATATTCAAGTTATGAGTGACATTTTGCAACCAAGGTTGTAAAACTGTATGCTTTATATTAAATCGTTTTCACCCATTTTTATAATTTAACAGAACATTATTTTCTGGTATCATTGCTTATTTTATCTTAGTAACTTTAGAAAATTATGCTTTTTATTTTTATAATTTGTTGAATGGTCATTGATAAATGTAACTGGAAAATATAAACTGAATTTGACTAGTTTTTTTGAAATTAATCATAAAGAAATTGAGGCACAATAATGTTATTAGCTTTAATACAAATTGACTGTTTCAGTATCAGTGACACAAATATTTTGAATCTTATGTTTTGCTCCAATAGAGCTGTATTTTCAAATAAGTTATTACTGAAATGAAATCTAAAACAAAATGAGCAATCAGTGTAGTGAAGTATAGCTGTAATCAATCCCACATGGTCTTATGTAGATAAGAAATTCTGTACTGACAGTCAAAGGCTCCCTATTCTCCAAAGCTCATGTAAATAATCATTACCTGCTCATTAATCTTTGGGTTCTTAATCAGCATTTACATAAGACCAAATAAATGTTTTTTACCACAAGTACTGGCCTGTAAAAAGAACATTTACACTCTTGATTTACAAATTCATATTTTTAAAATTTAAAGACTTTTAAATTTCCCTTTTCCATCATTTCTATATCATGATGATATTTGTGTCACTTCTTATTTAACAAACAACTACCTACAATTTAGTGTGATCTATAAATTCCAATAAGATAAAGTCTAACACCTTAGTATTTGGTGTAGCAACCAAGACAACAGTAGCAAAAGTCAAAGCTCTATTCATAAAACTGAACAGAAAAATATAGTATAAACTTGTTCATAAAATTTTGCATGTAATATAAATCCATAGAAACTCTGATTAGTATATTGATAACAAAACAGCAATTAATATATTCACTTAAGTTGTTGGTTTTATTTTACTTATTAATATAATAATATACTTATGAAATGTCTCTTTCCTTTTCCTCCATCTAAACCCTGCCATATATAGCTTCATGCTTTTCTTTAAATTAATAGTCTTTATTCTTATTTTTATTACATGCATATATGTATGCATATTTATAAATACAACCTTCTCAGTCTGTATGTTAATTTTATTTACATTTAGTGGACTACTTGATATGTATAACCAATTGGCATATTCTTCCCTGGAGAATAGTACTTAATCTGTTGCCAGTCTCCTCTACTGTCTATAGTTCTTTTAGTTCTATTGAAGCCTTATACTTTCACATACATTGTGGTTACTCAGTTGATGGAACTGAGCTGAAAGTTGCTCCCTGAGTAGTAGCTTTTATAGCAACAGAAGACACAGTGCAAATTTCTCCAATACAAGGAGACAATGAAATGCTCTACATAGATATGAAGCTAAGGAACCACATCAATATGCAGTATGGTATGTTCACACTCTGCTTGCAGTAGTGACCTGGATATCTTTATAGTAACAAAATGTTCTCTTTGTATTTAAGACCCATTCAACAAGATGAAAACATTGTTTGGTAATGGAGAGAGACCTAGTAAACTCCTCAATACTAATGGATATTGGAAGATAATCTGTAGTCACTTCTTTTCTAAACTATCACAACCTCTAACAACATTCTAAATATTGATCTGTATACCCACAGGTAAATGTAATTTTCAACCCTCATCAAAGTAACTGCACATTGTAATAGGTGGAGACCATTATTGGTAACCACAATAAATCAGAATGCAGAGTTGTGGAGCCTAGTCCCAGTGAATATATATGCAAAAAAATTAATTCTGCACCTAAGGATAAGGGAACATTGCAGAAGATGAGGCAGAATCATTGATAAGAAGCTATAAATTACGTATTTAATTTAATAAGACTTTTGTTTGCAATTAAGGCAACTATCCTGATTTTCAGTCTGATTTGAAACAAAAGACAGAGTA
The DNA here is from genome assembly GCF_978045245.1 of Mus caroli. Classification (NCBI taxonomy): domain Eukaryota; kingdom Metazoa; phylum Chordata; class Mammalia; order Rodentia; family Muridae; genus Mus; species Mus caroli. The sequence goes on from NW_028227256.1 coordinate 138,508,129, forward strand.
ACAAAAGAGGCAAATCAGGACACAATTACAGACTTAGGAAATTTTATAAATTAAATAAAGATAGATAATAGTTTATAAAAATATTCTTCTGTTCCAAAAATATCATGAGTAAGGAGGAATAAAATGGTAGAAAATAATGCCATCTCCAATACCTATCTCAAATTTTATAAAATTAGGGGCATGAATGAGGCAGTTGTCACTTGGTTAAGATTTTATTGATTGGCCCAAGTGCTTATATTGATGAGAACTTTTGTGCATGATGTGTTTTTAGAATTTTGATGTTAAATTTTCATATGTGTTTCATTCATCCCCAATATGCTCTCCCTGACTACACATATAGCTTCTCTTTAGTCTCAAACAAGCCTGAAAAAAAAAAACCAATTCACATTTAACAAAAAGCATGTACATGGTCCAGAATTCACTGTCATAATTTGCTTTCAGAGTGTAGAATGAGGAGTCCAGAGAACTTGCATGTCAGTAAGCATCTAAAGTATGCAAAGACAGCAGCTGTCATCCACACATTCTGCAGTAATGCTAGCAAACAACTATTTCAATATCAGAACCAAAACTTTCCATTAATTTGCCAATTCCCCAAGTAGAGAAAGCCATCCATGGGTGCCTTCCATCTGTTGCAAGAGGCTCCAATATCTGTCATTACCTAGATGAATGCACATCATCCAAGTGCAACACAAATTTACAAATCAGCTGTCAGGTACTATGAATGCAAAGATGCAGGAAAGAAAACTATGAGAATAACTTGAATTAAAATAAAATCTTTCTTTTTTTTTTTTTTTTTTTTTTTTGGTATTTGCCTGTGTCTCTAGTTGCATATGTAGCAGAGGATGGCCTAGTAGACCATCAATGGGAGGAGAGGCCCTTGGTCTTGTGAAGATTACATGCCCCAGTACAGGGGAATGCCAGGGCCAGGAAGTGGGAGTGGGTGGGTTGGGAGCAGGGTGGGGGGAGGGTATAGAGGACTTTTGGGATAGCATTTCAAATGTAAATGAAGAAAATATCTAATAGAAAAAATTAAAAAATCTATCAGAATAATTGTTTACTGTGTGGTACAATATAGGATTTAACTTATTCAATAAAAATCAAACATTATATGTTATCAATATTGTCTTCTTTTTAAAGCAGTATTTTATTTAATCAAAGAATATTAACCTGTGTGCATTACTAAGTTTTGCCAAGTGACACAATACAACACACCAATAGAAATACAAGAGATATGGCTCTATTTATTGTCATATGAAATCCACATGTGTGCTGTGGTGTATACATACATGCAAGTATGAGCACTGAGCTGAGCGTGCACATGCACGCACACAGACACACACTCTCTCACACACACATGCTCACACAATCGCAACATAAATAAAAATAAAATAAATATAATTTTATATTGAGAGTAAAATAAATCCAGAGTCAGTGCTGTGATTGGGCCTCTTTAGAGAACAGCTTAACAAACATTTTGTCTAACAATGTATACACATGCTACTTATTTTCCATAAAGATTCTTAAGTAAAGTAATCATTGTCAAAGGTTCACATAAGAGTCCATGCTCTAACAATCCATTATTTCTGTGTTAACATTTCCATTACATGCCAATATTGACATTATTCTTATAAGTACTTCTTGCTGACAACAACATTTAGTTAGTTACTTACCCTTATGCTTTAAGTAACTTATTTTGCCCTAGGATTTTTAGATTTTCAATTATACTGTACAATCTACACATAAGAACAGCATTGCTGAGCCATTAATTATTAATATAAATCATCAATGTCAACATTGTCTTAGAAAGGTATCTATCTACACAAGTGAAGGGTGTACTGAAGTTCACTGAATAAAACATTTTTTTTACTATTCTTTAATGATGTTTATAATAATGTTATTCAAAGAAATACAATGAACAACTACAATTCTGACAAAATCTTGCTATAAATTGTTAGTATATAACTCATTACCATTTATAGCCTGGGACCACTGTAAGAACATATTACACACATCCAACACACATTACATACAGCATGTACATTCTCAATCCAAAATCAAGAAACGTGCATACAGTTGGAGTAAAACTGGACCAAAGTAAGACTAAAACACAGGAGAAAAAGTCCAAGTCATGAAGCTCTACAGACAATGCTCAATATCTAGAACTTCAGTCCTAAAGAGCTTAAAAGGTTCTGGTCCTCCATCTTTCCTGAAAGCAATGTACATGTGTTTCTTGGGATGGTTGCACAGCTGCATGCAGCTTTCATTGGTTAATGGCTTGGAGAGCTAGTTTCTTTCAATCTTGGAATCTATACTGTAAATCAAGCTTTAACTACATGGATTCCTACAAAGGCCTTTTATGGACTCTCCCCTTTCATACCATCACATAAGGGACCTCCCCTGACACATATTACCTGGTTTAAGTTGATTCTGTTAAGCTTGAGAAAGAAAACAAAAAAAACAAAAACAAAAACAAAAAACAACAACAAAAAAAACAACCACCACCAAAACAACAACAAACCATAATGCCATTACTCTTGCATATTCTTCTATGTCTAAAGAGGTAGGACTATTGCAGGTTACACTGCCAACTTGGAATGTATCCTCCCCTCCTAGATTTTGTTTGGTTTTGTTATATTTTTGTTATTGTTTTGATTTGATTTGGTTAGGTTTTTGGCTTTTCTTTTCATACTGTTTATATGCAGTTGATTTCCAGAAGAAGAAAAATAGAGGAGGGAGGAGGGGGAGGGGGAGAACAACAACAAGGAAAATGACATAAGAAGAGAAAAAGAAAAATCATCACTACCACCATGACTACCACCACCACCACCACCTACCTTGAACTTTCAGCTTTCCTATGTCTAAGATTAAATAACTGGGGTCTTTCTCTGTGGGTATCATTGTCATTTTTTCAATGCAGAGCAAGAGGTCTCTACTTAATAATACTAAGCTCTTTACCACCTTTCTTTCACTGTGCATACTGGCTTTGATATTAAACTTCCTACTGTACTTCATCTCTCTAAATTTTATTTTTCTGTCTACCCTCATGTTCCTTTGTGGTATAGAACTCTGAAGAGTTATAATTAATAGCCACATACTCATTATTATTAGTTCTTAATTTTTTTATATTAAAGAATCAATGCTTTACTTTTGCTGCTTTGTTTTGTTGTTTTGTTTGTTGTTGTTGTTTTGAGTCAGGGATTCTCTGTGTAATCCTGGCTGTCCTGGAATTCACTCCATAGACCACTTGGACTCAAATATAGAGATCTACCTGTCTTTGCCTCCCAAGTGCTGGGATTAAAGGCATGTGCCACCATCACTTGGCTTTAGTGAATTACTCTTAAATTTAGTCTCAGGCGAGTTCTTGGTCATAGGCAGAAGGTATTCAGTTTCTGTGAAAAAAAAATCACTGACCTGTCCAACAGGTCCAGTTATTTGAGGGTCTCGAGTGGACCTTCTCCTAAGAAACAAATGGGGGGTAGAGAGAGACGAGAACCTTGTGCAATGAATGACACACGGAAGCAGTCTGAGTAACATCAAGGTATCACTGTATTAGCAGACTCAAGGTTTAAATGCACAAGCAAAAGGGGAAGTACTTCTCAGCAGGAGGAATGGGGCAGCGGAAATGCACCTCAGGAGGAGAGATGGGGCAGCAGAAAATTTTCTTTTGGTGACTACACAGGGAAGCAGGAACTGGGCGGTATCAGGGTACATCCAGCACTGACTTAGGGCTGGAACAATCTGTGGTTGTTCTCAGAGTGGTGCATCAGTGGACCACTTTTGACCCCCTTTTCTTCTCGTGGGGAGAGGCCCAATTCAGAGATCAGGACAATAGTGTTGTCTTAATAGCTCCCAACAAATCACAATAATGTCCTCTAGACAAGTTGCTAGAGCTCTTGTTTCCTTCTGAAACCTTATAAACCAGGTGTCCACAGTGCTCATTACTTTGAGCATTCCTGTTTTCCATTCCTCCAGCAGAATGGCCCTTTAAGCTGTGTTTAGTATTCAATTAATTTTTCTAGTCTAAAGTTCCAAAGTCTTCCACATCTCTTTAAATTAGGGCAGAGTCCTCATGACAACCCATTCTCTGGTACCAGCATTATTGTATTTAGTTCCTTTTTGGTACTAGGATAAAACATCATGGCAAAAAAAAAAAAAAAAAAAAAAAAAAAAAACAACTTATAGATAAAAGAGTTTGTTTCTGGCCAATGTTTCCAGAGCCAGTCTACAACAAAGAGGAAACCATGTCAATAGGCAGTTAGAACAGAAAAGGAAAAGGTCTGATTTACTTTCATACTCAGGAACCAAGAGAGTAAAATGGAAGTGGTACAAAGATATAAAGACTTAAAGTCTACTCCTAGTGATGTACTTCCTCTGGAAGCCTGTCTGTTCTAACACATTTCTTCATGTTGCCATGTCTGGGAAATAACCTTTCAAATATGTAAGCCTGTAGAGATCATTTTCACTCAAACTGTCAGAAACAATAATACTTACAGAAGTTGACAGAAATAGCACTAAAATTGCTGCTTCTTATACTGTGTGATATATTACTCATGATAAAATCATGCTTGGGGCAACCAACCTAAATGACAATCTTGTTCCAAGGGGAAAAACATTGAATTGAGTATGTTAAGTGAAAGAGGCAAGTCCTTACTAAGCATAATTGTTGATAGAAAAATTTTTTTCAAAGAAACCAGAGAGCTGTAGACTTGGTGTGCAACTCAATTCCTCAGGTGAGTATTCCAGAGTTTTCTGTATAAAAAAAATCATAATAGAAAAGAATTTCTGGTGACAGGGTCAGAATGGCAAAGGTGAATAAAGTCAATTTGCTGCTCAGTAAGCAGACTAATAGTTTTCTAGGGGTTTGTTGTGAAGACCAGGATGAAAGATTTCTGTTAACAAATTATCATATAGAAACACGTAAAGTAATTAATGTGTTTATTAACTTGAGTATGATCATATTTGCACAAGAATGTACTTATATAAGAATAATTTGTGCATGTATATAAAGTTTATTTCAATTGAATTTTAGGAAAATTAAAATTAGGCAAATCTTCACCTCACTTTCTTTTCCACTAGACCCAATCCCTCAGTCTAACCCCAAGTACTACAACATGCCTCAGACCCTCTGGGTCCCTTTGTCTGCATGGAACGAGTCTCTGGGTGCAGATGGGCAAGGAGTTGGTGAATGACAGACAACAAGCGAGATTGTGTAGAATCTGAGTGTATTTTGTCAGGTTGAGCATCAGACTTTTTATACAGCAGAATAGCAAGAAACCAGACGAGATACAATCCACCAAGTTACATAATACAAAAGGGATGTATACATCAAAAGAAGGTGGGGACCAGGCTGTTGCCACTAAGAAGAGAGCCAGGTGTAAAGCTAGTCTACTGTTAAGCCCATCACCAGGGGTTCTATTTTAGCAGACCTCATGAATACTGCAATACCACAACCCCCTTATTTCCTGGGCCCTGATAATTTTTAGTATGAGTGTAACTTTTAAGTATCTGTGGAGAATCTCCATTTGTCAGAAGAATTCACCAACTTGCTTCTAATGTGCAATGTAGCCTGTACTGAAGATTTCTATCTCAGTGGGATTCCCTGGCTCTTTCATGGGAAACACTCTGCAGACAAGCCTTGAGCTGCTGCCTTGGTATTTTGTAATGCTTAATTAGTTACTGAATAGGTAACTTCCTGACTTCAGTTCTACTGGATTCCAAGCTCATTGGCTTCTGGCACATTGGAATACTGGTGGGAGACTTAACTATATCAGAATTCAATCTTAAAAGGCACTTATAATAATAATACTAAAAGAGAGCATGTGGATCCATACACCAGACTAACTGGGGATATGGTATGAGTATACTGGTTATGAGAACACCAAAACTCCAGGAAGTGAGTCTCTGTGAAACTCTTTGCCTCATGAGGGCTTCCAGGCCTCTTGGCCTGCCAAGCAAACTTCAATGGAGTGTGCATAGCAAGACCATAGTTACAGCCTTCTCCTGTCCTCTCATCACACCAAGCTAACCTCCTTCCCCACACATGTTGCTGTATCCTGGCCCTCAACTCAAGCAGATATCTCCTGACCAACCACAAGCCATTCCGAGTCAGAAACCAAAAAGGCTACTGGCAGATACCTTCTCTGTTTTCTTTTCCCTAAATCAAATCCCTCTCTCTCATACCTAGTGGTGCAAGAGATAACAAGCTGCATCTTGCCTTCCTTGTGTCTACATCTCTGATGAGTCCCACAGAAAATCCCCACCTAACTTCCCTCCCCAAATTCATCACTGTATCAAAACTGCAAACTGGAGCAGGTAACCTCTATTAAACAGAGACTAGGCCTAGCATAAACGTAGGAAGGCTAACCACAGGCCCAATACTTTTTATGTTACCCTAGACAGTCCAACAGCTGTCCTCCACCCCTGCCTAGATCCTGTGTGACTTCCATTGACCATCTTGTCCTAAACTCCTTTTCTCCTCACTGCATCTAAGCCTCCAACAGTAGCAGGCATTCCCTGTGAACACACCAGCTAGACAGACCATGAAAAAAGGCAGCACATAGCCATCACAGTCTCTAAAAATCTGAAAACAGAAAGCAAGGCAGAGAACACCTCTATTCCCCTCCCTTGCTCCCCTCACTCCAAAACTCCTTGGACCTGTAATCTCAAACCAGGATGCCTAGACCTATTGTAAGAACACAATAATAGCCAGGGCTATGGCTGCTCTAGGGCCTAGTTAGCTGACCATAGCATCTCCCAAATATACTATTTGGTTAGGGTTCCACTACTGTGAACAGACCCATGACCATGACAACTCTTACAAGGACAACATTTAATTGGCTGGCTTACAGGTTCATTAGTTTAGCCCATTATTTCAAAGGTGGGAACATAGCAGCATCCAGGCAGGCATGGTATAGGAGGAACTGAGAGTTCTACATCTTCATGTGAAGGTTGCTAACAGAATTTTGACTTCCAGTCTGATAGAATGAGGTCTTAGAACCCACAGTCACAGTAATACACCTACTCCAACAAGGCCACACCTATTCAAATAATGCCACTCCCTGGACTGAACATCTGCATACAATCACATAACACTCTCTGGCCCCCAAGGGCTTGTTCAAACATATGACTCTATGAGGGCCATACCTAAACACAGCATAATGCAAAATACATTTAGTCCAACTTCAAAAGTTCTCATGTAATGTTAAAAGTCCAACGTTTAAAGTCTCTTCTGAGATTCATCCAGTCACTTAACTATAATTCCCAAATCAAGACAGGAAACCATCTGAGGAAACTCCAAACTCTGCATCTCCATGGCTGATGTCAAAACAGTCTTCAGATCTCCAACTTCTTCTTTATCTTTGTTGACTGCAACAGACTTCTTTCTCCTGGGCTGTTTCCATTCCCTGCTAGCAGCTTTCTTCAGCAGATAACCTGGGACTCTTGCATCTCAGACATCTTCAATGTTATAGTTCCTTGTTTCTGTGTCTGGGATCCACATATGATTTTCTGGGTTTCTCAAAAGGGCTTGGGTCACTTCTCCAGCTCTGCCCTCTGGAGTACTCTAAGCTCAGGTTGATCCACTCCACTGCTGCTGCTGTTGGTGGTGATCTTCTCACAGTACTGGCATCTTCTGTTGCAGCCAGGCATCATCAATAGCCTCCCATAAGCTCTCTTCATATTGCCCAGCCTCAGATCCTTTGCATAATCCCTTCATTCCTAGGTCATCATCTGCAACCTAGGCTGCACTTTCACCAATGGCCTACCATGTCTTCTCACAGTGCCAAGCCTCATCTCCTTTTCATGACCCCTTCATGCCTTCAAAACCAGTACCACCTGTGTGACTCTTACACATTAACAAGTATAGCTGCTGCAGGAGGTACAACCATGGCTATCTCTAGAACACAGCTTCTTTGTGCTTTCAGAAAACACTTCTCAGAAGATTTTATCCTAGAGATTCTGGTCTCTTCTTAATCACCACTAATTTCTTAGCTCCAGCTAACCAGCATCAATTTTCCCAGTAGTCCCTTTTATTCTAGACTCTAAAGCCAGAGCCATGTAGCCAAAGTTGCCCAGTTCTGTTACTTGCAGTGGCTAAAACATGTCACCCTTATTCTATGAAATTATCAGTGGCTCTTTGTTTTTTAAATTCTTCACAGCCTAAGCTTGGGTGTCCTGGAATTTGCTCTGTAGACAGAAATTGAATTTAGAGATCTGCATGAGCACTGTGATTAAAGGTATAATCCACAAAGCCTGGATTTAAGTTTTTCTTCACCTAGAACTTGCTCTGTTCTAGGCTGACCTTGAACTCACAGATTTGCTTGCCTTTGCCTCCTGGAATTAAAGGCTTGTACTACCATTCCTGGACCTAAAATTAGATGGGTGGGATATTGTCCCAAGGTCACTACTCCCTTAATCCAATATAATATCATTGAACACAGGATTCAGCTCCATTTCACTTCTTGGTGCCCCATTAAAATTCAAACCATATATTTGATAATTTTCATTTTTCACCTTTTTATGCTTGTTTAAAATGCTCTTCATGAGACTTCACCAGAGAAGTCTTCACCAGTCTATGATGGGCATTTCTGAGACTTCCCTTGTCAATGCAATTAATCTGAGTCTTTTCAACTTAGCCTCAGGCAGACCCTTCATACAAGGCAATAAAAGAAAAAATAAAAAGTAGCCACATTCTTCATCAAAATACAACAAAAAACAGTTTCTAGGCCACATATTGAAATTCTTCACTGAAACCTATTGGACCACAGCTCCACAATTCAAATCACTCCTAGTAACAAAGTCTTCTATACTCCTGCTAGGATAGCCCAATAATCACCTTGTAAAGGGTTCCACTGCTTTCCAAATACAAAGTCACAAAATCCACATTCTTTCAAACAAAAGCATTTTCAGGCCTATCACAGCAATACCCCAGTCCCTGGTACCGACTTCTATCTTAGTTAGAGTTTTACTGCTGTCCAGACACCATGACCAAGGGAACTCTTAAAAGGACAACATTTAATTGGGACCAAATTACAGATTCAGAGGTTCAGTCCATTATCACCAAGGTGGGAACATGTCAGCATCCAGACAGGTGTGGTTCAGGAGAAGCTGAGAATTCTATGTCTTCATCTGAAGGCTGCTAGCAGAATTTTGACTTTCAGGCAGCTAGGATGTGGTCTTAGAGTCCACACCCACAATGACACACCTACCCTACTCCAACACAGCCACAAGTACTCCAATAATGCCACTCCCTAGGCTGAGCATATACAAACCATCACATCTGCAAACATAGCTTAAGCAGAAGAAAAAGACCTTAAAAACACTGAACGAATAATTCCATTAAAGAAACAAATATTTGGAGGAAGTGAATAAATTAATTTTGATAAGTAAAGAAAATACAAACCAGCAGGGTATGGTGGCACAGGCCTTTAATCTCAGCGCTCAGGAGGCAGAGGCAAGTGGATTTCTGAGTTTGAGGCCAGCCTGGTCTACAAAGTGAGTTCCAGGTCAGCCAGGGCTACACAGAGAAACCCTGTCTGGAAAAACAAAAAACAAAAACAAAAACACAAAAACAAAGAAAGAAAGAAAGAAAGAAAGAAAGAAAGAAAGAAAGAAAGAAAGAAAGAAAGAAAGAAAATACAAACCAAAAGGTGAAGGCGTCAAATAAAACTGGTCAAGAACTGAAAATGGAAATAGAAACAAAAAAAAAAAAAAAACCTGAAAGAATTCTGGAAATGAAAAGATACTAGAAGTATAGAGACCACAAAACAGAATGGATCAGCAAAGAAATATATTTGGCACATAATAATCAATCATTAAACACACAGAACAAATAGATATTAAAAGCAGCAATTAAAAAAGAACATGTAACATAAAAAGCCAGATATATTTGAATTACATCTGATTTTTCAGAGTCTAAAATTCAGAAGGGACAGCACAGGTATGTTACATACTCAAAAAGACTATAGATACAATCTAAGATTACTATTATCTTGCAAAACTTCCAATCACCATAAATGGATAAATTACAGCATTTTGTGGTAAAATAAATTATAAACAATCTAGATCTATATCGTACACACACACACAAACACACACACACACACACACACACACAGACACACACACATCACATAAATGCAACCATGTGGATGTTGCTAGAAAGAGAACTCCATTGTAAGAAGATTGACTACACATGAAAATACAAGGAATAATAATCTCAAACCAGCAAAACCAAAATAAGGGAAACACACACAGACACAGACACAAACACAAACACTCACCCGTATCTACCACCAAAAACCAAGGAAAACAAGAGAAAAAAATAAATTAGGAATAACCAGGAATTGATCATTTATATGTCTCATTATCAATGATCTCAATTCTCCAATAAAAAAAACATGGAGTAGCAGAATGGATGTAAAAACAGGATCCCTTATTCGCCTAGATCAAAGGAACATACCTCTATATCAAGCATAGATGTTACCTTAAGGAAAGGGTTGTAAAAAGATGTACTAAGCAAATGGAACTAAGAAGCAATCTGAGATAGCCATTTTAATATCTAATTAAATAGATTTCAAAATAAAACCAATAAAAAGAAATGGATAAGGAAACTTTATACTCATCAAAGGAAAATTTCATCAAGATGACACTTCACATCATAGCATCTATATTTCTTTCTGTTTTGTTTTGTTTTGTTTTGTTTTGTTTTATTTTGTTTTGTTTTGTTTTGTTTTGTTTTGTTTTTCGAGACAGAGTTTCTCTGTGTTGCTCTGGCTGTATTGGAACTCACTCTGTAGACCAGGCTGGCCTCGAACTCAGAAATCTGCCTGCCTCTGCCTCCCAAGTGCTGGGATTAAAAGGTGTGTGCCAACACGCCTGGCTTGCATCTATATTTCTTAACATCATTCCTTAATAACATACTCTAACTGACATGCCATCCAGGAAAAGACTAAACATAGAAACGATGAATCTAACTGGCATGGAAAACAAAATGGAAATAACAGATATTTACAGAAAATATCTTCTCAGCACCTCATGAGATTTTCTCCAAAATTGACCACACACAATGACACAAAGTATACCTCCTCAGATATAAGAAAATTGAAATACTTCCCTATCCCCTATCAAACCAGGACAAACTAATCCTGGATATCAATGGAAAGGGAAACAATAGAAAACTTGCAAACTCATGGAAACTGAATGAAAAAAATGGATCAAGATCAAAACAAAGGAAGAAGTTAAAGACTTTCTTGAATTCATACACAGCATACCCAAATGTACAGGACAGAATAAAAGTGTTTTTAAGAGGAACATATATAATATTACGTCATTACATTAAAAAAGCATGAAAAACATTATACTAGCAACTTAACAACAAAATGAATAGAAATAATCAATGAAACAAATAATGTGTTCTTGGAGAAAAATCAACAAGACCGACAAACTCTTATCCAAACTAACTAAAAGTTAGAGAGAACTTTTCAAAATTATCAAAGTCAGAAACCAAAATTGTGACAAAACAGACATTAAGGAAACTGAGAGAATCATAAGGAAATTATACTAAAACTTGTAGTCCACCAACTTGGAAAATCTGAAAGAAATGAATAAATTTTCCTTGATGTTTACCAAGGAAATTTAAACTAATATGAGATAAACTACTAAAATAGACCTATAATGAAATACAAGCAGTCTTTAAAAATCTCCCATCCAAATTGTCCAGGGCCATATTTTAGCACAGAATTCTACCAGATGGTCAACAAATTAACATCAATGCTGCACAATTATTTTCTGCAAAATAGAGAAGGAATATTGTCCATCTCATTTTATAAGACCACAGTTATCTGGATACCCAAATTACATAAAGACTAAAGAAAGAAAGAGTTACAGGCCATTTTTCCTTAAGAATATCAATACAAGAATACCCAGTAAAATATGTGCAAACTGAAACTAAGAACATATCAAAAATACTATCCACCATGGACAAATAGAGTTCATACAAATGAAGCATGGATGATTCAATATATAAACATCAGTATATGTAATCAATCATATTTTAAGAAAACTGGAAGTAAAAGAAACACATGAACATCTGATTTGATGCAGAAAAGACCTTTGACAAAACTTTACACTATTTCAAGATAAAAATCCTAGAGAGATTAGTGATATAAGAACAGACTCCAACATAAAAAGCAAAGTGTAGTCCTCAGGCTCAGTCTGATACTTGGTCTGAGTATCTGCATCTATATTGGTCAGGTGATGGTAGAACCTCTCAGGGAACAGCCATAGCAGACTCCTGTCAACAAGTGCTTCTTGACATCAGCAATAGTGTCTGGGTTTGGTGTCTACAGATGGGATGGATCCCCAGGTGGAGCAGTTCCTGGATGGCCTTTTCTTCAGTTTCTGCTCCAATTTTGTCCCTGTCTTTCCCATGGACAGGAACATTTCTGTGATAACATTTTGAGATGGGTGGTTGGTCCCATCCCTCAATAGAATTAGCAGTTTTGAGATGGGTGATTGGTCCCATCCCTCAACTGGGGGCCGTGTGGAGGTGATCTCTACACGTTCTATCTCCCCTTTGTTGAATATTTCCACAAAAGTCATCACAGTTGGATCCGGAGAGCCTCTCTCTTCCCTAGCATTTGTAACTTTCTAGTTGCTACCCCCAGTTCCCCATTCCCCACTGCTACATATTTCTATTGGATTTTCTGACTCTCTGTACTTCTCTCCTGTCCCTTCCAATACCTGATCGATCCTACCTCCCCTTTTCCCTTCCCCTCCTCTCTTCCTACAAGGTCCCTTCCTCCCTCTACCTCCTGTGAATATTTTGTTTCTTCTTTTATGTAAAATAGATGTATCCACACTTTGGTCTTCCTTATTCTTAAGCTCCATATGGTTTGTAGGTTCTATCATGGGTTTTCTGAGCTTTTGAGCTAATATACACTTATCAGTGAATCCATACCATGTGTGTGCTTTTGTGTCTGGGTTACCTCACTCAGGATGATATTTTCTAGTTCCATTCATTTGCCTAAGAATTTCATGAAATCATGGTTTATAATAGTTGACTAGAATCCCATTGTGTAAATATCCCACATTTCCTCTACCCATTCCTTTGTTAAGGAACATCTGGGTTCTTTCCAGCTTTTGGCTATTACAAATAAGGCTGCTCTGAACATAGTAGTATGTGTGTCCTTGTCATATGTGGAGACATCTTTTGGGTATATATCCAGGAGTGGTGTAGCTGGGTCTTCAGGTAGAATCATTTCCAATTATCTGAGTTACCACCAGATCGTTTTTCAAAGTGGTCTTACCAGCTTGCAATCCCTCAGGCAATGAAGAAGTGTTCCTCTTTCTCCTCACCCTTTCCAGGATCTGTTGTCACCTGAGTTTTTTTATCTTAGCTATTGTGGTTGGTGTGAGGTTGAATCTCAGGGTCATTTTAATTTGCACATACTGACTAAGGATGTTGAACATTTCTTTAGGTTCTTCTTAGACATTTGAGTTTCCTCAGAGAATTTTTTGTCTTTTTCTATACTCCATTTTTTAACTGAGAACTTGTAGGGGAAGTCAACCAATGTGTAACTTGATCTACATCCCACTCAATAAGAAGGAACATGTAACCCAAACAGCTTGAGAGACTTAGACAGCCCTGAGACTGGATAAAACCAGAAATGAGAGACTAGACTGCCCAGAGACAGGCTAGAACCAAGCATGACTGCTCTAAAACTCAATAAAATGGTTCACAGTGATATTCTGCTATATTCATATATCAGTGCCTTGTATAGATATTATCAGAGAAGGTTTCTCCAACAGCAGATATGAACAAATTTTGATACCCACAGTGAGATATTATGCAGAGAAAGTGTAAATTTCTTTCCCTTTCCTCAGAGCTCAGGGAAACCTATGGAAGTATAATTAGAAAAGAAAAATGTTGGTATAAGAAAAGATGGAGGACATCTGGAGAACAAAGCCTTCTGAGTCAACTAAGCAAGGCACATCTGAGTTCACAGAGACGAAAGCAGCAAGCACAGGCCCTACATGGGTCTGCACCAGATTTATGTTATGCTATTAGCTTAGTATTTTATCAGCTCCTGAGTATGAGAACAAATCAGTCTCTGAACTCTATTACCTGATCTTGGGACCTTTTATTTTTCCTGTTGGGTAGTCATGCTCAACATCAATATGAAAATTTTACTTCATTTTACTTTTACTTTGTCATTTTTGCCTGCTATGTCTTAAAGTCTGTTCTTTTCTTTTCTTTTTTTATTTTTTTAATTTATTTTTTTATTAGGTATCAAGAAGAACGAAGACCAAAGTGTGGACACTTTGTCTCTTCTTAGAAAGGGGAACAAAACACCCATGGAAGGAGTTACAGAGACAAATTTTGGAGCTGTGACGAAAGGATGGACCATCTAGTGATTGCCATATGCAGGGATCCATCCCATAATCAGCTTCCAAACGCTGACAACATTGCATACACTAGCAAGATTTTGCTGAAAGGACCCAGATATAGCTGTCTCTTGTGAGACAATGCCGGGGCCTAGCAAACACAGAAGTGGATGATCACAGTCAGCTATTGGACGGATCACACGGCCCCCCAATGGAAGTCTGTTCTTTTCTAATGAGTGATAGAAAGGGAGTAAATATGAGGGAAGGGAAGGACTGGGGAAGGGAGGACTAGAGATATGAGAAACTATAGTCTAGATATATCATTTGAGAAAATAATCTATTTTCAATTAGAACAATGGATCTGGAGCAGGAGGTGAGAATAGAAAAAAATTTTGCATAGATAATCTAGGTACTGTAAACAAAAGACAAACCTTTACTCATAAAATTGAAATTATATTAAGGGTTTATAACTGTCAGTTATTGTGAAAAGAAATAAAGAAAATGAATCAATATAAAGTTCTAATTCCAAATTCAAATGATGATGATAAATCTTAATTGTGTGGAGAAGTGCTCAATCAACTCTTCTAGAGATATTTGAAAAAGTTTCTTGAGAGTGACTTGGATGGACATCACTCATTTGTCAAACAGACCATAAAAGTCTGCTTGATGCCATATTAAAACTATAAACTCATGTATGGATTCTGCTTTAACTTTAGGGGAATGTATTCAGAAGAATAGCTAGATTATATTTAAACCCTTTGAAGCTTTATTTCCTTAAGAAGAGGAACCCACTAGTTGAACTCCTAAAATAGATTAGGATTTACACACAGACGGTAAATGTAGATTAAAACCTATTTTTGTATATGTGCATGAGTGTATGTGATTGTATGACTTTATGTATCTTTGTGTGAGTGTGGTTTATTTGTGCCTGCAGACATGTGTGTACATATATGTGCCTACTTTTGGGGGTCAAAGAATGTTATGCTTTGTTTTCCTCAGTTTACTCTTTCACCTGATATAATGAGGGAGATTTTCATAGTTTAATTCAGATGTTACAATTTTAGCTGGTCTGCTTATCTGGGAACTCCTGAGGGTAGAGAAGAACAACAAACCCACATGATTTTTCCATGATTTCTAGGGATGTGAACTTTAGTCCTCATCCATGTGTGGCAAGCCTCTTTCTATCAGAGCTATCCTCCAAACCTTAAATAAGGTTTTAATTCTCATTCTCTCTTCAGTGATCAGAGGGGCTTAAATTGACAATTATAAGAAGTAATCATATTTTGATATCACATTTGTACTGTAATTTATGCAAAACTATGGCAAGCATTCAAATCAACAAAAAGAATCAGCTAGAAATAGATGCAGGATTCTGTTCTTTGAGTCTTAAATAACTATGAGTGAGAACCATAAACAAAACACAAAGGATAATTGATACCATCATTCTGCTTCCTATGCCCTTCATTTGATGGCTTCTTACATTCATTCTGCTTTCAACTCTGGGCTTTTCATGTACACATTCAATTATCTATATTTTACACTAGCCTTCTGATACTACTTACTAACCATTTCAGGCTAGAGAATATTTGCAAATATATCATGAATTTCCACACTTGTTTTTAAAGTGTCTTACTAAAAGCAATAAATTAGGAGCATTGCTTTATTCATACCCAACTGCATTGCAATTCAAAGGCCTTGGCAGTACCTTAGAATTACAAAGGAATAAATATTGGCACCAGGCATTCAGGCATTATTTCTTCAAACTGTCACTAAACCATGCCAAGTAGGAGACAGCATACATATAAGCACATATATTAAAATAAACTTATTTCATACTAACTCTGCTGGATTATGGAGAACATGATGAAGATTAAAGTTTAAAAATCGTATTTATAAACACTTTTATACATTCCTTTTTTAAACAGACATTAACAGTATTTAGAAATTTTGTATCATCTTTCTGACAGAAAAGGAGTAGTAGGAGACCTTAAACAGCTACCTCAATAATGCTTTCTGTAAATATTAAACTCAGGAATGTGATGCCTCTTATAATTAGTCATCTTAAGTAAGAAAGTAGAAATACTAATTTCTTTAAAACCAACACTAAAATTATATTTGCTCCTGCACATTTTAGGAGAAGTGAAAGATGATTCAGAATTAGAGCTACTGAAATCATCTCAATCATTCACACTAGCCAACTCTAAGATTGTTATTGTTCATTTATAGCAACGAACACCCATTTTGTTCAATGACTGCAGACAGAAACATGCCTCCTATTCTTCCTCCATCAATTTTTCTCCATTCCTTTTGTTTACTTTTTAAAGGAACTAGACATTTTGTAACAGAGGTTGGAGATGAAATCATTTTGTGTCAAAAGCTGATATTGAACTCTTGCAGGTCATGGTTTTAGATCCCTAGTTCTATTTCCTCAGTGTGCTGTGCCGAGCAATAATTATTCTGTTTCATTTATGAAACATAATTATGAAAATATATGACTAAATTCTACACTTTACAAATATAGAGATTTCATTAAATCATATATTTGATAGAAAAAATATGTGGTTTATATTTGTTAAATTAAACCAAGACTGCAATTGTCATTACTTTTTAAATAACCACAGTGTGAAATGGTGTACAAAAGCTGATTAAAAACATTGTCTAATGAAGTTAAACTGATTGTATATTTCAATGGTTCAGCATTAGTAGTTTCTGGATGAAATGTGATTTGAACAAAATATTTCAATGACTCAATTTGTAACTTATTTTTATATGGATATTAAAAAACTAACTACATTAACTAATTTCCTTTGACACTGTGTAAGACAAATTATATTGGAAATAAAGATATCTTTAAGAAGACTAATTATATTTCCAAGTAAAAGCCATTATGGTTACTGGGTAGAAATGATTTTGTTGATGGCTTAGGGAACATTGTCATTCCTGGGCTGGATTCCATTATTCTAAAGCACTATCTAAGCAGATGGACCTCATTGCCCTTTATTCATATTGCATTAGTCAGTGTCCGAACAGAATAATATGGAAGTATAATGTTCCCATCTGTTTCAAATTGTCAGTAGATTTCACTAATGAAAAGTACGGTATGACTTTGGGTATAATGTACATGTTTGAAAGCTTTTAAGGAGAATATTATCACTTGAAGACTGAATTATTAATGATTAATATTTATATTGAGACTATGCTTAAAATCTCTACCTAATGCATGTTTTTTTTTAATTTTTGGATATTTCTTTTAATATATGGAGAAGAGAAAACATTACTTAAATCATGGTCCTATCCCACTGGAAGGTTTATATAACTACAAGTTTGACAGCATGTAGAACAAAATGATTATTAGATGCAACTAAATTATACCTCCTTTTGTGAACACACTGTCAGTAAAACGTTCATTCATACTATTCGATTTATTAAATAGTAATTGGTATGAAATGCTTACTGCCCATTAGGAATGTCATACAGGTACTTGCCATACTTAAGGTAACTAAAAAAAATTCTGTAATGAATAAAAACAAATAGGAGTCATTTGTGTATCATATTCCTAGTATAATGCATGTCAGATCAAGTACAGTTCCAAACCAATTCTATCATGTGGAATATATAGTATTTTTTACTGTCTCTTAGTATGAATCACCCTATTACAGTCTAGTAGTCATTAATGACTGATGTAGGAGCAACCAGCCAACTATGGGCTTTGCCAACCCTGGCCATGAGAAAACCGGATAAGCAAGTTATCAAGAGCCCAACAGTAAGCGGTATTCTTCCATGATATCTGTTTGAAAATTCTCACCGTTAGGTTCCTCCCTTGATTTCTTATCTTGGCTTCACTTGATGATGCATTGAAACATAATTAAAAGGGAGGAGATGTGTGAGAGGGGGACTGGGAAAAGGAGGAAGGCTGCAATTGGGATGTAAAGTAAATAAATAAATAAAGTGGTTAATGTAGAGCCACCCTTCCACCCAATGTATCTTTTTGGTCTATGTCTTATCAACCATAGCAATAGAGGTATAAAATAGGGTTGGGTTATCAAGGCACTCTTGGCTGAGTCTTGGTCACTGGAGAAAGTACATTGAGTGGATTACAGTGAATTTGTGATTCTTTCAGAGAAGTGGAAAGGAATAACTAGAACATGAATATGAACAAGATGGCCTTAACAAATGTAGAAAAAATTTCAAAGAATAGATCTCCCTGAAGGCCCAGCAATACCATTCTTGGGAATATACCTAAAAGATGCCCCACCATGCCACAGGGGCATGTGGTCCACTATGTTCATAGCGGCCTTATTTGTTGTAGTCAGAAGCTAGAAACAATCCAGATGTTCCACGACAGAAGAATGGATACAGAAAATGTGGTTAATTTACACCATGGAATACTACTCAGCTATTAAGAACGAAGACATCGGGGGTCCGGTGGAGTGAGGCGCAGCAAGATGGCGGCCGAGACGGTGGAGCTCCACAAGCTGAAGCTTGCTGAACTAAAGCAAGAATGTCTTGCTCGTGGTTTAGAGACCAAGGGAATAAAAGAAGATCTTATAAATAGGCTGCAGGCCTATCTTGAAGACCGTGCAGAAGAAGAAGCAAATGAAGAAGATGTACTGGGAGATGAAACTGAGGAAGAAGAACCAAAGCCCATAGAACTGCCTGTTAAAGAGGAAGAACCTCCTGAAAAGGCTGTTGATATGGCATCGGAAAAGAAGGTGGTAAAGATTACATCTGGAATACCTCAGACTGAAAGAATGCAGAAGAGGGCTGAATGATTCAATGTACCTGTAAGCCTGGAGAGTAAGAAGGCTGCCCGGGCAGCTAGGTTTGGAATTTCTTCAGTTCCAACAAAAGGTTTATCATCTGACACCAAGCCTATGGTTAACCTAGATAAACTAAAGGAAAGAGCACAGAGATTTGATTTGAATGTCTCTTCCATCTCTAGAAAGTCTGAGGATGATGAGAAGCTGAAGAAACGGAAGGAGAGATTTGGGATTGTGACAAGTTCAGCTGGAACTGGAACCACAGAGGATACAGAGGCAAAGAAAAGAAAAAGAGCAGAGCGTTTTGGAATTGCATAATGAAAAATTCGTGCTTTCTGCACCATAGTGTTTTCCATTTCTCAAATTTTTCTTGGTTTTATATATACATAAACACAGACACCCTTACCTACCTATCTACCTGCATACACAGTCATGTGCCTCACAGTGAGGAAGCATGTACGTTTGGTACATCCTTGAATTCAGTAGCAGTTTTATTTAACTGCTCTTCTGCGTTTAAGATTGTTGTGGTTTTTGTTTTTAATTATTTTTGCTTATTAATAAAAAAGGAAGAAAAGAAGAAAAAAAAAGAACGAGGATATCATGAGTTTTGCAGGCAAATGAATAAAACTAGAAAAAAAAAATCATCCTGAGTGAGGTAACTGAAACCCAAAAGGACATGCTTGGTATGTACTCACTAATAGGTGGATATTAGCAAAAAACAAAAACACCAAAAAAACAAAAAACAAAAAGCAAAAACAGAATACCTAAGATACACAGAACTCAGAAAGGTCAACAAGCTGGGGGGCCCAAGTGAGGACACCTCAGTCTCACTTCAGAGGGGAAATAAAGCAACCACAAGGGGGTGGGGGGAGAGGCACTTGGGAGGGGAAGGGGCCTGAGAGTGGGGAGAGGGGAACACTACTTGGTTTTGGGTGAGGGAAAAGGGACTGAAGCCCTGAGGGCCAGCAGAAAGAATGGAAACAGGCAACCTAGTAAGGTAGGAGTTTGGGAGGACCTTCCAGAATGCACCAGAGAACTGGGAGGTGAGAGACTCTCAGGACTCAAAGGGAAGTGACCCTGCAGTGAGAAGAGGGAACTTGTAGAGCCCACCTTCCTCAGAAAGCCAGGGCATCAAATGAAGGATGGGGTTGCTATCCCACAGTCAAAACTCTGACCCATAATTGTTTCTGTTTGAAAGAATGGCAGGCATGAAGAGCCTGAGGAAAAGAAGGTCCAGCAATAGGCCCAAACTGGCAACCAGCTTAAGGGGAGGGAGGCTCCAAGGCCTGACACTGAGGCTGTGGAGCACTCACATAAAGGGACCTATCATGACTGCCCTCTGAAAGACCCAACAAGCAGCTTAGTCAGACGCAGATATTTGCACCCAACCAATGGACAGAAGCTGCTGACAACTGTGGTTGAATTAGGAAAAATCTGGAAGAAGCTGAGAAGGAGGGCAACCCTGTAGGAGGACCAGCAGTCTCAATTATCTGACACTGGATAACCAACCAGCTATCGTATACCAACTGATATGAGGCCCCCACAGAGGACTGCTGGGTCTAGGTTCAGGCAGAGAAGATTCACCTAACCCTCAAGAGATTGGAGGCCTCAGGGAGTTTCTAGATCTGGTGGGGTGAGTGTGGGTGGTGTGGACATCCTCAAGGAGATGGGATGTGGGCCAGGGATTACGCATGGAATGTAGGACAGTCAGAGGGTGCACCAGGAGGGAGACAAAAATCTGTAGTGTTAAAAAAGATAAGAAATAATAAATAAGAAGAAAAATAAAAAGTAGTTTCACATGATTATTTATAAGGAAACTAGAGAAAATCAAATGAAGCAAACAAAAGCTGTTTTTCTCCATTTATTTTTTTTTGTCATTTAATAAATGCTATGAAGATTAGTTTATACATTACATACAATAACAGTGTTAGTTTATCCTTATTTTTTATCTCAGCATGACTGTTTTGAGTTCCACTTGTTATTTTTGATAGTATTTTTTTCTTGTTGAGTAGAAGTACATTATACAAATGTGCCAGTTTATTGAACAAAACCCCGGGTTGAGAAATATTTGGCTTTTCCATGGTTCATTACTGGGGATACAGGTAATCTGCATATGTGCATTTTTATACAGATTCCCACTGCCTAGTTAAAGGCTCAGACTTTGTGTATTTAAATTTTTATGTAAAGATTGGAGAATCATCTAAATTTGTTGTTCCATTTTCTTTTTTTTTTTTTTTTTTTTTGTGTTCCATTTTCTATTCCAACCTCAGCTTGAGCACATTTGTAGTGACTCCACACCACTATTTTTAAGTCTTAATTTTAAGTGATTTCCAAAGGTTGTAGTGGGAACACATTCTACTTCACTCTCAGTTGTCCTTGTGATACCATTGCATATGACCATGTGATGAGTTCTGATTCCCACACCGAGGTAGGGGGTTATGAGTTCTTCTTCACATGTTCTAATTGGATTACTGTTATGATCACTTTTGGTAATTTAAAAATTTCTGAACATATTTTGATAAACACATTTATACTTTCTCAGTCTGTATCATATTTTCTAACATTTTGTTGACTTTCGACCATAAACCATTAAAATAATTGAGTATAGAAATTGTTGGATTTCTCCTTGATCAGTTATATCAAATTACTCTTCATCACTCATGTCAAACAAATCTTGTTTCCTAGCCACAACACTCTAAGGTATATATATGGTATATATCATATTTTTTTTCAGAAAACTCCTGTCTTTTAAACATGAGTTAATGATACATAAAATTTCATTTTTTATACAAATTGGGTTTCAGTTGGATACTGGTTTGTCACTGGATGTATAAATACTACAGGTTTACATAGTGGGAGTGGGGACACTCTTCTTCCACTGAACTCCTTTTATGTTCGTTAGAGACCATTTGGCTGTTGGCTGTGGGTGTGTACTTCTATTTCTGAGTTTTATATTGTGTTCCAGTTTTTCCTTGTGTCCCTTCCATATAAAAGTCTCTAATATGAAAATTCTAAAATTGAAAATTTTCAAGAGATACATGGCCTATGGGATGGAAAGGTGGAAATCTTCACAGGTTTCTAATATTGATAAGAGAATCACTAAGAGTCTGACTAGTTATCCTTCCATATTGCTTGGTGGTTTTAAGCCTCTTTTTCATATCTGTTTCTGGTATGATGACCTTCAGTAAAAGTAATGTTTCACTTTTCTTCACTTTCTTAAATATTTCCCTGGAACATCTCTGATATGTTATTAGTATATACAAATTAAATTAATTATGATGAAAATTTTTCCTGCTTAACAATTCTTTTCCTTAGAAACTCCAATTCATATATTTTTAACTTTGCATTTATTGTATGAATTTACTGTAGAATTATATTTTTCTGTTTATATTCTCATCTGTCATTCTATGTCAGTCCTTTCATTGTTTTATAATAGAAATGCAAGCCAATATCCCAGGATTTGGTAAAACAAGGCAGAAACATTGAAGTCTCAAGTAATTGAAATGTTATGTATAAATAATTAAATTAATTGATAAACAGAAACAAGCAGAAATTTCTGGCTATTTATCCCACTGCTTGGGCAATGCAACATATGAGTTCTACTACAGTGCGATAGTCTGCTACAGTCTATATTCTCAGCTTTGTTGAGACAAAGTCTTACTAAATTATTGAGGTTAATTTTGAACTCACTCTGTAGCTTACATGTGACTCAATTACCTCATATGACATTCTCTGAAGTATAGATGGGATTAAATGTATGTGCCATTAGACTAACCTTGAGAAATGATCTTACTGTATTTATTGAAACTGATAAAAAGTGACCTTGAAGGATGAAGTATTATTATTTGGATAGACTGGTCTATACCTAGTTTTTCCTCCTGTCACTTCCTATGTGTGTAAGTACTCATCTAATCCCAAATGACAGAGGAGAAACTGAGGGAATGCAGCCTGTCAGCTTTATCATCAGGATTAAAGTCATGTGATTAACACATATGATTTTTGAGGTCTTATTCTACCACAAATGAAACAGAAATGAATTCCTACTTATATGAAGGAGAACATCATAACACAGATACAGCGATTACTCTTAAACATACTTATAAAAATGGAATTCTATATCAAATCTTTTACCACTATAACAAAGCAGATACAGCATGGATTAAATAATAGCACATAAAAGAGATATCTATTAGTAAATGAAGTATTTGTATTTGATGTATATTTAATTTTGAGCTGGGCAGGGGCAGAAGAAGAGGAATCAAAGTATGGAAGATTCTGGCAAAAGAAAGTCTCTTGTTACAATTCAAGAGTCCTTCATTATATCCTGCTAAATGCTAATGTCAAAACCCATTTCATCATTACTAATTCACATTTAAATTTAAAATTTTAGCTTTACATTTTTTACTTCTTAAACTGTTTTTGCCAAAGCTTATCTCAGCTTATCTTTATAACATGCATGAGTTGGACAGGATATTATGTGTCAAAGAAGCAAAATTAGTTCCACATTGCTTAACTAACATATTTGAAATGAAATGATCCACAAATCCTTTCCTAATCCAACAGAGAAATGAATCCCAGTTATTTCACCTGTAGATTATACAAAGAAAATGTTAATAGACTTTGAACAGTATGTTCCTTTAAAAAAGAACTGCTGAAATCTTTCCTCTCAATTTAAAGAAACTGGATTTTCATATTGTCTATTCAACACTTTGGCAACCAGTTAAGTGCAGTTTCAAGATCTGTCATTAATTATATGTAGTCTATAAAATATTTTAAGTATTTTAGTACTTGAAGTGTGAAAATTCATTCCATATTGCAAACACTCAAAATATAGCTCAATACCTCATTATTCAAATTATATCTTGCCTGTCTTATATACATACTAAAGAAATTAATGAAAATTTGAATTTGTTAAATAAATTGAATTCATGTCATCCTCTAGGCAATAGTATAAGCCTAAAGCCTACTCAAGTGTTTCAGCCTTTGCCTACAGCCTTAATTTTGGGTCTGTTCTGTCTTAATTGTAGTTTTCTGAATAGACTGCCTGCCCATTATTATTCAGATACTTGATTCCACCTGAAGTCTATCATTTGTCATCTTTCCTATAATTAAAATTGGTATGTGAATTCTAACATAAAATAATAACAAAAGATACAGTTGTACTTGTACATAAATAACTGACATTTCAAATCATTTTATTATTTTAATGAAAATTATAAGCTACCAACAAGTAAGCAAATCTAAAATTTTTACTAATTTAAGAATAATTCTAATAAATTGTAATGGTAATAAAAGTTAACCTTTATGCAGTTTTGTATACAAGATACTGTTCAAAGTGATTTGAATAACTTATTAACAGTAGTAGTCATAATAGATATGATCATATTTGTACTAGTATTAAAACACTGTTCATAGGAGAGTACATTTTATTTTTAGCATTAATCATAAATAGAAATAGTAACAATATCTGAAGTTCATAGAAAAGAGGTGCAATTGGCCTAGATAAATAGGTATATTTTGTAGTGAAAAATACATCCCTTATTGTTGTTGCCTGTTTGTTGTATTAGTTTCTCTCAAGTACACAAACACAGGCACATTATATATATGTTTAGAGAAAAAGCCCCACTATATAATATTAAGAAACTCAACTTATATCCTAAAAAAAAAAACAAACAAAATATTAAAAAATGTAGGAGACATCACACTTTAGTGATTACTGTTGTGAGAGGATATTAGGATTTTTGTCTATTAGGCTGGTGAATGTATACAAGTCATAATCAATTAGGACAACATTTTTTATTATTCCATATTGCTGTGGGAAGTTATATAGGAATTTTCCCATCTAAATAATGTCCCTCTCTCCTAGCTTAAATAGTTGTTCCATTCATCCCAGAATAGCTCAGTATGAGGCTTCAGTCTGGACTGTAGGAGGCATCTCACAACATCCTTTGGATCTGAGATTTGTAAACAATACCAAACTTGATTTATTGCTTTCCTTGACCCTATCCCTCTTGCTCCAAACAGAAAACCAGGCAACTTATTAGCATTTGTTACTACAATGTCCTTAACACTCAGTTTTTCCTAGGGTCTCAGGAATGTTTCCAACAAATGCAGATTTGTCCTGTTGTATGTATCCATTCATCCTGGTCTCCACTTGGAGATGACTTCTTTTGTCTGCTTAAAAGAGATCTAATTATCTTATCAGCATTACTAACCCTCAGTTATTCACGCAACCCTGTCTTCCCAGAGAACTTGTAATTTTTAATTAACAATATCCTTTATCACAAAGGATTGATATTATCCCAAATGTTACAGAAATGGGGTTAATGTTCAGTTACAGAAATGGGGTCTATTCAAGACTCATTTCTAATTCATTGAAGTAGCTTGATTATTATTGTAGCATTTGGACAATTATCACCTTTTTAAAATATTGGGCTTATCCATTCATTTCTGATAAGCTAAGTAAATAGCACTAAATACAAAATTTCAACAGTCATGATGCAGAATATAATTCATGCATTTATTTTGAGGGTTAAAGTGTGAAAATTGTTCTATTATATTTCATTTTTATTTGAATATATATATTATATATATATATTAGTTAAAACAATTAGATAAGCAGAAACATAGCAAGACAACATTTGCAAATGATACCACCTCTTTCAGTTTCACTAAGGATGTAATATCTTTCATGCTGACTCCTTAGTTAAAATTAAATTGTGTAAATATCCCTAGGGGATGAAAATCTTGCTTAACACTTCCCAATAGGAAGCTATTGAGACACCAGAAAGCAAAATCTACCAAGAATAATTCCTGTTTTAATCAACACCTTCTCATGAATATTACCAAGAAGCTAAAGGAAATATTTGATTAGAGTTAGCCTATCTATTTTGAAAGATAATAGCACTTCAAAATATATTGGTAGTATGTAGAATTATGAGGAGAACGTAGAAATATATTTTATTGTAAAAGTATGCCAGTAGAGAGGCTTATTTTTGGATGGGTACTCTGATTAATATTTGTTGTCTAGATTATTTTCCTTGAGATTTATGACATCAATTCTTGTGTTATAAACTTCAGAGCAAGGCATAAAAATATTGAGCAAAGTTTAATTTTTAAACAGATTCAGAAGTCCACTTGAAGATCTGACACTACTACAACTTTGTGATACTTGTTTGTTTTGACTAAATCTTTCTATAGAACTTCTTTGGTACTTGGGGCAGGGATATCTGGGCAAGGCAGTACCACAAAGAGTTCTGAGAAGCAATGAGCACTGAAGGGCACACACAGCTCAGACAGTTTTTATGAAAATATACAGAATGCTATGAAATGTTCTAGAAAAAGAGAAAGTGTATCATGAGGGTCAAGCTATAAAGTTCCTATAGTGTGGGTCAAGAAATATAGGTAAAAAATTCAGGTATGAAATTTCTACAGTTTGGCTCTAGAAAGTCCTCAAAAGTCTTATATGTTAAATGTGAGCCTTTCAGCTTTGAGCACTCATGAGGCAGTAAAAAATTTGGAAGTTAGGCATAGATTAAAGAATTCAAAAGGTATGCTTGGAATCTTTCCTTTTGTAGTTTCCAAATTCAGTAAAATGAAAAGGTTAGTTCTGCCATGTAGTCAGTATTAAGGTACACTAGGCTTCTAGGTGTTCAAAAACTAAGCTCCAGAACCTCTAAATCTGTACACCAAGCAAGTCTCACATTTTCTGATGTGAGAAACTTGCCCCAGAAAAGAAATAGTCATTTACAAAGGGCTTTATCTCAGGTTTGGGGATTTTGCTCAGGGTGAGACTGGTTGCTTTCAGAGATTTAGGTAATGATAAAAGCCTTTTTATTAAGTGGAAATTCTTCAAAATTTACCTTAGAATCAAGCCTGTGGGATAAAACAGACAGCTGTCCAGGTCACAGATTAGTTATGACATTCTGTTTTCCTTAATCAGGACAAGCGAGACAGCAGGAACACCCTGGAACTTTACCAAAGATTAAATTGTCTAGGAGGAATGGCTGGTATTGAGGGGAATTTTGCAAGAGATGTGAAAACTTGGTGCAATAGAAACTCCCTGGAATCTATAAGGCTGACCCTAGTAAAGACTTCTAGTAAAGGCCTTTATGGATCCTGAACAAGCCATCTTCTGTAATCAGGCAAGTCTTCCAGTAGTAGGACTGGGTCATCAAACCATCCACAAAATCTTCAATTTAAAATTTTCCTGCCTGCAAGGTGTACTGGGGTAAATGTGTCATAGGATTTGTGGGAGGGGCCAACCCATGATTGGCCCAACTTGAGGCCCACACCATACCTGACACTGCCTAAATGGCCAAGAACTAGAGACTACATAGCCCAGAGGCCTAGGATAGAAACAAACACAAACGCACAAAATCAATGCAATGATTTCTAATGATATTCGTGTATATTCATAAACAGGAGCTTAGCCCAGTCGCCATCAGAAAGGCTTCATTCACAAAATGATGGGGGCAGATGAAGCCAAACATCAGAGTTCACATAACACTGAGGAAGATGGAAAAGAAGAATCGTAGAATCTAGAGGGATAAAAAGCACCACTAGAAGCCGGGCAATGGGGGCACATGCCTTTAATTCCAGCACTCGGGAGCCAGAGGCAGGTGGATTTCTAAGTTCGAGGCCAGTCTGGCGTACAGAGTGTGTTCCAGGACAGCCAGGGCTACACAGAGAAACCCTGTCTCGAAATAAACAAACAAACAAACAAACAACCACAAACAACAACAAGAACAACAACCCCCCCCCCAAGCATCACTAGAACACGGCCACAGAATAACCAAGAAATATGCATATAAACTTACAGTCTGTCCTTTACAAAAATGTTATGATTATGTCTTTAGGGTGCTTGTAGGACTCCTAAAAAATGGGAGCAGGTGTTATCTCAGACTTTTGTCTCTGCTTTTGGGCCCCCCTTCCTCCTAATTGTTTGCCTTGTCCAGTGTTGATAGAAGGGTATATGCTCAATCTTAGTGTAGCTTGTTATGCTGTATTTGGTTGATATCCCTGGGAAGCCTGCTTTTTTCTAAAGAGAAACAGGAGGAGTACATCTTAGGAGATGGAAGGTGTCAGGGAGGGATGTAGAGTAGTGGTGGAAGGGGAAAATGTCAGGATATAATATATGAAAGAAGAAAGAAAATTTATGATCTAAGTTCAGATTTAATACAAATTAATTCAAAAACAAGTTTCTAGAAAATTTAAAAGTATAGTTATACATTTGTATGCATTTGTATAACAATTAAATTATATATATATATTTTTTTTTATTTCTCTACTTATAAAACCTTCCCAATGCATAGATGATAATCATTGATATTCATCAGACTTATATTATCTCATTTAATTCAATCTTAACAATAATTACATGAAATTTCCAGAAGGAGATAGCTATAAAATTTAAAGTTTAAAGCACTGAAGCTAAGGAAATATTGCTAAAATACACAGAGTATAAGAGAAACTTGGGGCATTTGAGCATGTCCTATTCTAAACATCAATGAACACCCTCTAATAAGTTTTACATAAATGTCTTAGCATTATTGCTACTGAACGTAGCATTTAAACTGTCTAAGCAATAAAAGGTTATAATGAAAATATTTTCTTCTGTTCTAGTCTAGATTTTCCTTTTATACCATGTACAGTATCTTGAAATAAAAATATTTCAGTTCACAGTAATAGAAAACAGTCTTTGACAATAGTCATTGTCTGCACTGTCTTTATGTTCCTTTTTTAAGAATCTGCAGTCTTTGTTAACTGTTTGCCCAAAAAGTGCCAAATTTTCTTTGGCTTTTTGAAAAAACTTTTCTTGCTTCAGAAGCCTAACTGTATAGTATCTCATTAATATTTCATGATTATTTTTCTATGTGGGTTTCATTTACATTTTCAAGTCTATAGATTATATTTTTTGAATATAGCATTTAAAGTTTTAAATATAGGGAATTTTTTCAATTTCCTTTTAGAGATATTTTTACCTTATGCTTCTATTCTGTTACCTCCTTTTAGAATTCAAATCATATAAACATTTGGTTTTGGCTTTATGAACTTCAACTTGCCTCTCTCTCTTGGGCTAGTTCCACACCAAGTCTAAACTTTCTTTGATATATATTCTACAATTCTACCTCACATTCACAACTTCACATAATGGCCTCCATGGGCCTCTATAAACCTCTGACATGTGCTGGTCTTAATGTTTTCTTAGCCATGGAGAGAGACTGTCCAACCCCTTCCTTTATCATTGACTCTAAAACCAGATCACGTGGCTGAAATTTTATAGTTCTGCTCCATGATGTGGCTGAAACTTGCTATATTAGTTTTCTATTGTTAAGCCTTTCCTTCACTGATTAAGCTTTTCTTCAATTATCTGTCACAAACTTTGGAAGCTTATCTGGGTGGGGTCTTGCCCTGGGTTTACAACTCTCTCTTCCCATTTAGCATCAGGCTTTCCATTAAAGTTCTTATGACCTTGAGCACTGGAATTAACTCCTGCTTAATATTTCCTGGTTTTTCTTTTCTCCTTAACTGTACATTTGATATTTTCCTTTGTGCAATTTTCTCCTTTTCATTGCATGTCTGCATAAAAGTGATTCCTAAAAAATCCACAGGTCATAGTCAATACTAGGCTCTTGAAATATCCTCTCGTAATGCCATTAATCTAAAACTCTCCACTTTTTGCCTTTGTCAGATTTTTTCTGGGACAGGGACAAAATGCAGCCATATTCTTGGTCCTACTATCACAACAACAGTCTTTAGGCCACTTATTATTCTTCCTAACCTCAGAAACACAAAAGTAAAACATTTCTTTGCTGGGATAATGAACATTGATCAGCTGGTGTTGAAGAATCACCTATGATAAAGCAGTGACCTGCATCATTGAGATGAAGTCTTCTTGGAAGTTTTCCCTCTAAGTTGTAGCTCCTATTAGCAATCGAACTTGGTAGTATGTCACTGAGGTGGTATTACTTTTAAGGCATGAAGGGTTCATGAAAAATAACTGAGGCTTGGAGCTGTTTGGTATGTTGGAATAATTGTACAGTCCTCACAGGAGACTACTAATGAAAGTGTGGCACAGCTACTGCAGAAAACATCAACATTTTGGAGATGTTAGTACCATGGGTTGCCACCAAAAATCAGCAGGAGTCCAGAATATCATGAGTCAATCCCAGATACTGTACATTGAGTTGTGTATACTTTTGAAGTTTGAGATTTTTCTTTGTTCAGATTGTGACAGTGCCTTGATTTTCCCCTCATGGAGTAAAATAGTATAGGTCACATTTAAGAAAATAATTAAAGTGAGTTTCGGTTCTAAAAGAGACTGAATTTTAGAAATAATTTGTATAAGACTAATTTTGTAATTTTAACACCAAATTTTTAGAAAATGTGAAGCTTTCATAGTCTGTAATACATTGTATATTGTGATGTTGCATGAGAATAAAAATTATATCTTAACAGTGATGTTTGTGTGTCAAGATGACATGGGATCAATTATACTGGCTAGTTTTATGTCAACTTAACATAGCCAGAGTCATCTGAAAGGAGGGAATCTCAAGAGAGAAAATGCCTTCATAAGATAAGATTTTTCATAAGAAAATATATGGCATTTTCTAGATTACTGATTGATTACAGAGATCCCAACTCACTGTGGGTGATGCTATCTCTGGGTTGGTAGTCCTAGGTTCTATAAGAAAATAGACTAACTAAGAAAGGCAGGAAGCCCTATATTTCTATTGTTTTTGTATCAGCTCTTGCCTCCAGCTCCTGCCTTCTTTTTCTTCACTGATGGACTAAGATATGGAACTATAATCCATATAAACCCTTTCCTCTCCAACTTGTTTGTTGTTCATGATGCTTCATTGCATCAATATAAACTTTAATACATTATTCAAAAATTGTACCATCACAAATCTAGAAACATGAAGAATTAAACCATAATTAACAAATGAATGGGTAATTCTGTAGTTTTTTGCATGTCTAGATATTGCTCAATAGTTTCTACTTTTCAGAGAAGTGCTCATTTCTTACATATTAAAGATTTCCTCTGTTTTTATGGGGGTTAATTGGGGAAAAGCATGGCACTAATTCAAAAGCAGAACTATACATTTATTTTATTCTATTTGAGTATTAAAACTTGAAATGAGGTTTGGTTAATGTCAGTCTTATAGGAAGGGATATTTTGTTCATTGAATCACTTTAAAATCGGATATTTTGACCATTAATGTATAGATAACTTGAGCCAAATTTGTGTTCATTTTATATTCATTCTTGAGTCCATTTGATTTTCTGCTTTTACTGATTTTGTCTGGTCATTTTTAATGATTCCTCCCCATTCTTATTTCAAGTGTGCCTATAGACTTTTGATTAATAATTTCCAACATCTGTCAACCTGTGTTCTTCAAACCAGATTTGTCATTTTCTGAATAAAAGAGATGTTTTAGCCATATTTTCTAACCTCATACCAATGTTTTGTATCATTGTATCATGGATCTTTCTGTATAACTGTCCAACATTTCTATCTCTAGTTTATACAAGTTATACTCAATATAACAAGTATTTGTATTTTTTTTTCAGGTTTAAAATAAGTTTTATTTAAAATAAGTTTTTGAAGTGTTTGTTAAGTGTTTTTGTATTTGTTTTCACCAATGCCTAAGTTTCATTATTAATCTTTATTCAAACATGATTCTTCCACATAGTCGTTATTTTTATTTAATCTTACAAACACTGAATTTTAAATCACCTTCATATTTTTCCAAGTAACGGACTATTTAAGTAAAAACATTAATTTGGTATCACTTGCTCTAAAGGTCAAACTCCAGCTCCAAGAGACCTGGCTTTCACAGATACCTACAATCACATGGGGCTCACTCACTCAGAAACAAGCATGAACATCCATTAAAAAAATAATAAATATGTTTTTGAACAAAATATGTGAGCTGAATTCTTAATTTCCAATTTATTTATTTAATTTTGTTTTTCAATTCAGCATTTCTCTGTATGTCCCTGACTTTCCTGGGACTCACTCTATAGACCAGACTGGCCTCTCAGAAATCTGCCTGCCTCTGCCTCCTAAACTCTGGGATTAATTAATTTCCATCTTAAACTAAATATTATGATAGAGGTTGCAGAAAAGGCTAAATATTTCAAACCATATTCTACAATTTTTGAGAACCCACATCCACATGATGGGTAGACTCCTTTCTAGGGTATCAAATGGCTGCTCTCACTTCAAATGACTGTTCTCACTCTCCAAGATCTTGCACACAAATGGTATCCATCTGTTGCACTTGCTCTTTTCTATACCATCATTCTTTTGCTTCACTTTCTGGGCATCTTTAAAGGGGGAAGGTATGGGGGACTTTTGGGATAGCATTGGAAATGTAAATGAGGAAAATACCTAATTAAAAAAAAAAGAACCTCTTTCTATAATGTTGATCTAGAACAATTTTTGGATTTGAATATCTTAAGTCCTTTTATGAAACTGCTTAGGGATTTGTTTGTTTGTTTGTTTGTTTGTTTGTTTGTTTTGAACTTCTGGTTGCTCTGATGATGATCTATCTCATGTCTGTATTTTTTTTTCCACACCTAACTTATCCTGGACCTAACCACTCTAGGTTGAGATCATCTACTTGTTTCTTAGTGTCCAGTGGTTCGTTCATCATGTGCTTTTTGCTCTCTGGGCAATGCAGTAGGGAGCTGAAGAAGCTAGACAGTTTAGCTATTTTCTACATATTCATTTTAAAACATGTCTAATTTTAAATCGATTTTCAAATTAAAATTTAATTTGTCATGTGAGAATTGTGTATACTTTGAATAATTTTATACATATTAATATATTTAAGCACATTATATGCAATGACATTGAAAATAAACTGTTTATACAAAATGTCTATTTTCACGTGTAAAGGAGCTAATTATTTGAATGATATGACAATATAAGTTAATTTTATGATTGCATATACTATACTGTCTTTAGATGTACAATTTCCCCTAATTTTCTAAGAAACCAGCCAGCTGATTTTTTTCATTCCCTCTAGGCAAAGAGGATCTCATTATTGAGACCACCTACAGATGGCATGATTGAAATTTTGAATCTGTGCATAATCACCTCATTATTTTGATCTTTTTATGCAAATCTCTAGATAATCATGGACATTATACTTAGTAAAAGCTTAGGTACTTCGTTCTTAGCATAAAATTGTTCCCATTTGTAAATGGCCTAAATAAAAGTAAAAAGTCAAAGGTAAACTTATCTTCCCTCATTGTTGAGAACTGTACTCTAAATTTTCTGTGCCTAATAAATGGTTTCATTTTACACATACAAAGAAGTTGTAGTATCAAGTAGTATTTTGTTTAGGAAAACTGGGTTTATAGGCAGCTATCTTTTTAAAATATAAGTATCTTGTCTCTCATATTTTCCTGCATTTTGTCAATGATTTATTCATTTGAAAATTAATCACTGTTATCCCTGTAGTATGAGAGGCTTTTTTCAACACAGGAACTTAATACTAAACAGGATTAGATTTGAATTAAGGTAATTTTGTGTGTTGGTATAGCAAACATTCTTTTAAATGAAATTATAATATATAGAGACATAGTCTTTCAACTTTAAAAAATTATTAACTTTTGCATGTATATTTGTAAAATTTTAGCACTTCAATTTTTAAGTTAAAGGTAAATAAACCCAATTTAAATTTAATTTTGTTATTGACATCTTGTTATAATATAATTCATGAGATGCATACAGAGGTAACTATGAATTGAATTACATTTTAATAAATCTCAGTACCATTTCCTATAGAGTCTATAGGTTCCTATAGAGCTTATAGAATCAATCTGATACAATAAAATGGATTTTTTATACCTTTTCATATAAACCAGTGAAATTAGTAACTCATTATCTTGAATTCAGCTATGTATTAAAATTTAAGTTATCAAAATATCAAATATATTCTTTTGTATATTCAGATTACTTAACAGCTAGTTGATTAATTTATATAGAGTTGAAATTAAAATAATTTTTAGATAATATGCATTCCATCTATAATAGCATGGTCATAAACCTGCGCATGAAGGTTTTCACAGTCTCAAGTGGAACTAGAAATATGTAAATAGGCATCCAATGTTAAGAAGTAGAAATTGTTTTCTAAATATTGTAAAATAAATTATTTCATGCATTTGCTGATTTAATGCTCAAAATCACATTATTTTGCTAGATGTTATTTGAGCTATAGGCTAGTTAAGGTAAGCCATGTAAAACTAATATTTTGGTATAAATTTACAGATAATGTTGTATGATAGAATTATTTATGAGTAATGTTCCTAGTAGTTACAGTTAAGGACACTTGTTATTAAGCAATATTTTATAAGGAATTTAGTAGCAACAGAGGTAACAAGTAACAGATTAACCCATTGTCTCTCTGTGTGATGCTAATGCATCTTACTGGTGTTCATTTTTAAACTTGGTCCCTTGTTATGGTCTAAGAATTGTTGGAAAATGATATCTCAGATTTAAACAGTATGTAAAAAAAAGAATGTTTATTTTGTTGAATTTCCAGCATGTAGGGATCTCCTCATTTAGAAATGGTGACCACTGGTAGACTGCAGGCCCACATTTTATTGTCAGTTAGAGGAATTTTAGGGAGGGGTATGTTCTCTTTTACCTTGATTGGTTAGGCTCTGGAGACTTCCCAGGGAACTGGTTACTTCTTTTAGCTATCTATTTTTAATTCAGGCCAAATGACAAGGTATTAGATTGATTGCCCCAGGCTGTGGTTGGCTGACCACAGTTTCTTGGACTCAGATTCTCATTTCTGGGAAACAGAAACTTAGGCCTACTCTCCCAAACTGCCAGTTTGTAGCCTGCCATGGTATCAGCCTGGCTCTGGCTTAGTCTTCTCACAGATAGGTTTTCTGGTCTTATTATCCCTATTTTATGACATAAGATGTGAAGTGTATTTTTAATTCCATGTACTGGAGTGAGGAGAACCCTTAATTTCCCTTTATCATTGAGATTCTTTGCAGCTTTGAGTTTTTATAACCTTTCCAGTCAGTCTTTCATCTCTGAAAAATTAAATGATGTGAACTCAAGAAATTAGATCTTAAAATTAGCTCATGGTTCCAGAGATTTAGTCTGTCCTTACTTCACTTCATTCTGGGACCCTTCTAATGAAGAACTCAATGACCAAGATCATGTGGCATGGCAAATCAGCTCATCTCATAGTGGGAAAAGGAAGAGGAGAGGAGAGGGTAGGGAAGAGAATTAGAAGTAAAATGAAGGAACTGATTAGCTCTGTGGTACAGGTCTATGAAGGAAAACTGAAAGTTTATGAGCTTCCTGTTGTAAAATATGAGGTCAAGGTCAGGCTAGACAACTTTGTGACATCCTATCTCAAAAGACAAAGGATAAAAGGGTCTGAGCAATCATAGTTCACTGCTACACAACTTTTCTACTGGTATGAGCATTACCTGCTAACCCATTCATCAAGAAAGAGATGACGGAAGAGGTTTGGCTGAAAGCATTGCTCCTAAGGGCATAGCCCCAGTGACCTACTTCCCCTACTTCCTAACATTTCCAGAACCAACCAACATAGCTCCTTCAGCTGAAGATCATTCATTAAATACTTGGTCATTTCTTGTGAAAAGACACATGCTTCACATTCCAGACAGAATTTTATCCATGCACTGTGTTTCTTTAGTGTAAAGGAAAACCGTACACCAATCGAAAGGAATAAGAAGCAGATACACACAACAAATTAAATAGACCACAAGAATTCTGTTCAATAAAACATCTGCCTCAACTCACTATTACATGTATTATATCTACATTTATTTCTTAGTGATAGACATAGAGATTAGTAATAGACAACACTTTCAATAAGTATGAGGAATGTCTAAGTCTCTGAAGAAATAAGAGAATTTTTCTTTGTCATTATAAATGGTGTTATGTCTTGAATATGCACACTTTGAAATGTTTATATAATGGAACACCCCAAGCAAAGTAAAAATAAACAGAAGCAATGCAAAGAAATTACTCAACCTAAGTAAAAATGATACATTAGACACTTTGTTCACATGATATAATGTAGAAAGATACTATCATTGAAAGAAAGTGAAGGAAGGATTGTAAGGACTTCTTGTTTAGTCCATACAGTGACTGCCAACTTGCTTAGAAATGAAAGGTGCTAACGCATTATAAAAGCTCCAGCTGCACTGTGCTCTACAATTCTAGCAATAGTATTCACTTATGGTTAAAAATAAATTATAATGTATATAACATTCAATAGAACAAATCCAATGAAAATGACTTCTCACTATCCTGAAGATTATATATGGTCTACATGATTTGGAAATGACATATTTATAAGTTATCTGCTTTTTTATTATATTAAAATAAACAAACAAACAAATAAAATAAATAAATAAATAAAATTTAACAAGGTAAAATTTATTACCCCCAACACAAACACCTACATTGTGCAAAGATCTGATCTCATATGCTGGAGATGGCCTTATTTAATCTTATTATATTTTTATGATTTTACCTATTTTATATCAATTCATACAAAAGATTTAGAAAAGTTAGATAAGATGGAGCTATATTTCTCTTGCAAAGAACAAATAAAACAGAATTTATCATTAAAACTGTTACAATAATATAACTATATTGAAGATTATTAGAAAAGCACAATAAGTTATTGATGCAAACTTTTCAACTTAGTTTTCTTTGTTGTTGCTTTTGGTTTTGTTTATTTTGATGTTCTTTTGTCTTTCTTTTCCCTCTAAAATTAATTAATTATTTTTTTTTTTTATATTTCAACCACCCTGACCTCCTCTTCTCCAAGTTCTACCCTCTCTCCTCTCCCTTTCCCTCACCTATGCCTTCTCTGTATCTCTTCAGAAAAGGCGAGGTCTTCTGTAGATATTAACCAGCCCTGACATATGATGGTACATTAAGGCTAAGATCATCCTCTTTTATTGAGGCTAGACAAGGCAGCCCAGTGGGAAGAAAAACGGGTAACAGTTGAAAACAGCCTCTGCATGCATTGTTAGGAGTCTCACATGAAGAGTAAAATACACAGCAGTAACTTATTTGCAGAGGATCTAGGTCAGTCCCATGCATGATCTCTGGTTGCAGGTTCAGTCTCTTAGAGCCCTATACACCCATGTTAGTTAATCTAGTTAGTTTTCTTATGCTGTCCTTGACCCCCCAACCCTCCATTCATGATGGCACCGTGCTTAATAGCTGAATAATAAGCCATTGGTAAATGTACCACATTTTCTTTATCTGTTTTTTGAATGATGGGTATCTAGGTTGTTTGCAATTTCTGACTATTACAAATAAAGCTACTGTGAACATAGTTGAGCAAGTGTCCTTTGAGTATGTTGGAGTACATACGCAGAAGTGGTACAACTGGCTCTTAGGAATTGCCTATTCCCAATTCTCTTAGAAAAATGTCAAATTGCATTCCAAATGGCTGTACAAGTATGTACGTCCACCAGCAATGGTAGAGCATTCCCCTTTGTCCACATCCTAGACTGCATGAGCTGTTGCATGAACTTTTGATCTTATCCATTCTGACAGGTAGAAGATGGAATCTCAGAGAAGTTTTGATTTGCATTTCTCTGATGACTAAGAATGTTGAACATTTCTTTTAAGTGCTTCTCAGACTTTAAAGTTTCATTTGCTGAGGATTCTCTCTTTAGATGTGTATCACATTTTTAGTTCAGTTGTTTGTTTGTTTCTTTTAAAATGTGGTTTGAGTTCTTTATATATTTTAAATATTAGTATTCTGTTAAATGTGGGGTTGCAGAAGATCATTTCACATTCTCTAGGCTGCCTTTTTTTCCCTTTTGATGTTATACTTTGCCTTATAGAAGCTGTTCAGTTTCATGAGGTCCTATTTATTAAATTTTTGTCTTAGTGCTTGAACTATTGGTCTTCTGTTCAGAAAGTTGTGTTAATGAGTTCAAGACTATTTTCCACTTTCTCCTCTATCAGATTTAATTTATCTGATTTTATGTGAAAGTCTTTGATCCACTTGTATTTTGCATTTTATACAGGATGATATATATGGATCTATTTATATTCTATATGCAGGTCAGTTTAGAACAGCACCATTTGTGAAGATACTTTCTTTTTCTCCATTGCATAATTTTTGGATTCCTTGTCAAAAACAAATTGTACATAGCAGTGTAGACATAATTCTGGGTCTTCAATATGTATTCCATTGATCATCTATTCTGTTTTTATGCCAATTTTATAAGATTTTTATTACCATTTCTATATTGTACATCTTGAGACCAGGGATTGTGATTTCTCCAGAAGTTCTTTATTGTACTGGATTGTTTCAGTTATAATGGGTATTTTGGGGTATTTCATATGAAGTTGAGTATTGTTCTTTCAGAATTGTGTTTGATTTTCAATGAAAATTGCACTGAATCTGTTGGTTGATTTTGCTAAGGTGGCTATTTTTTTTTATCAAGTTCTGATCCATCATGGAGGATCATTCTATATTCTGATATTTTCTTCAGGGTTCTTTATTAAAAGCTCTTATCATACAGGTCTTTCAATTGCTTGCTTCAAATATACTAAGATATTTTATATTATTTTTTTGTCTGCTGCATGAAGAGTGTTTACTCAATTTCTTTATTACTCCTTTAATTGTTTGTATATAAGAGTGCTATCAAGGTTTGTTTGTTTGTTTGTTTTGGATGAATATTCATTAGGAAAACTGATCTGACATTCTTTCTTTGTTGAGTCTTTGTGTGATTTAGCTATCAGTGCAATTTTGGCTTCATGCAATGAATTTGTCAGTGTTTGTCTCTTACTAATTTGTGCAACAATTTGAAGAGTATTGATATTTGGTTTTATTTACAAGTCTGGAAGTATTTTGGCCTACACATTTCTGTCCCCAGGTTTCATTTTGTTGTTGTTTGTGTGTTTATGTTTTGTTTTGTATTGTTTTCTTTTGTTTGTTAAAGACAGCTTCTGTTTCATTACAAGCTACATGTCTATTCAAATTGTTTATATGACCCTGATTTATCTTGAGTGACTGGTATCTATTCAGAACCTTTTCCATTTATATTACATTTTGCATTTTGTATAGTACACTTTTAAAATAAAGACCTAATGATACTTTGGATATCCATGAAGTCTGTTGTTATGTGTCTCTTTTCATTTCTGATTTTTAAAACTAGGATATTTTCTCTTTGCCTTTAGTTGATTTGGCTAAGCATTTGCCTATCTTGTTGATTTTCTCAAAGAAACAACTCTTCATTTTGTTTTTTGTTTTGTTTTTTAAACTATTTTTATTAGCTATTTTCTTCATTTAATTTCAAATGCTATCCCGAAAGTCCCCTATACCCTGCCCCTGCCCTGCTCCCCAACCACCCACTCCCACTTCCTGGACCTGGCATTCTGCTGTACTGGGGCCTATAATCTTTGCAAGACCAAGGGCCTCTCCTCTCAATGATGGCTGTCTAGGCCATCTTCTGCTACATTTGCAACTAGAGACACAAGCTCTTGGGTTACAGGTTAGGTCATATTATTGTTCCTCCTATAGGATTGCAGACCACTTCACGTCCTTGGGTACTTTCTCTAGCTCCTCCATTGGGGGCCCTGTGTTCCATCCAATAGATGACTGTGAACATCCACTTCTGTATTTGCCAGACATTGACATCGCTTCAGAAGAGACACCTATATTAGGGGCCTGTTGGCAAAATCTTGCTAGCATATGCATTAGTGTTTGTGTTTGGTGGCTGATTATGGGATGGATCCCCAGATGGGGCAGTCTCTGAATGGTCTTTCCTATGGTCTCAGCTCCAAACGTTGTCTCTGTAACTCCTTCCATGGGTATTTTTACCCCATTCTAAGGAGGAACAAAGTATCCACACTTTGGTCTATCTTCTTTTTGAGTTTTATGTGTTTTGCAAATTGTATCTTGGGTATTCTAAGTTTCTGGGCCAATATTCCCTTATCAGTGAGTGTATATCATGGTTTAGGCTATTCTTATATTGTTTTCTTTGTTATTATTTTATTGAAATCAGGGCTGGGTTATTATTTCTGAAGCTCTACTCTTATTAGGTGTATTTACTTCATTTTTTTCTAGAACTTTCCGATGTGCTGTTAAGTACCTAGAGTGTGATATCATGCTAATTTCTTTATGAAGGCACTTACTGCTACAGATTTTTCTCTTAAATATGCTTTCATTGTATTCTATAGGTTTGAGTATATTATATGAACATTTTTGTTGAGTTCTAAGAAGTTTTTAATTTCTTTATTTCTTCCTTGACTGTATAATCATTGTGTAGATTCTTGATCAGTTTCCATGAGTTTGTAAGTTTGATGTTGTTGCTGTTGAAGTCCAGTTTTAATCTGCGGTGCTATGATAATATACAGAGGTTTATTTCAATTTTTAAAAATTCCTCCAGAGACTTGCTTTGTAACTGAGTATACAGGCAATTTTTGGAAAAGATTCCATGAGGTTCTGAAACAAAGGTATATTCTTTTGTATTTGGTGAAATGTTCTGTTAGTTTTATTTGAGACTCTTTAGTTTCTGTCTGTATGACCAGTACATTGGTCAGAGTGGGGTGTTGAAATCTCTCACTATTAATCTGTGTTGATCAATATGCTACTAATTTTTTGTAATATTTTTTGTTTGTTTTGTTTTGTTTTTTAACAAATGTGCACTTCATTTAGGGCATAAATATTGAGAATTGAGTCATCATCTTGGTTGATTTATCCTTTGATGAGTTTGAAGTGGTATTCCCCATTTCTTCTCTTTAATTTTTGTTTGAAGTCTATTTTATTACATAATAGAATAGCAACAACAGCTTGTTTCTTTGTTTCATTTTCTTGGAATCTTTTTTCCTTTCTTTACTGTGATGTATCTATTATCTTGAGGTGTGCTGGTTGTATACAGCAGAGGGATGGATCTTGTTTTAGCATCCATTCTCTTTGCCTGTGTCTTTTTATTGAAAAATTAAGTTCAGTGATGGGATAGATAGATAGATAGATAGATAGATAGATAGATAGATAGATAGATAGATAGTGATAATTAATGTTAATTCCATTTAATTTGATGTTCACAGTGGTGGTATATTTGTTTCCATTCTTGTGATTTTGTTGTTAAGAAATTATTTATGCTCTGTATTTTCTTGGATGTGGTTAACATCCTAGGGGTTGAGGTTTTGGTTTTTTGTTTTTTTGTTTTTGTTTTTAGTTTTTTTTTTTCAGGATTTGTAGATAGACATTGTATAAGTTTGGTTTGATCATGGAATATCTTGTTTTTTCAATTAATGTTGATTAAAAGTGTTTCTGGGTATAACCTTTAATGACATCTGTAGTCTCTAAGGGTCTGTAAGATATTTGCCCAGACACTTCTGTCTTAGAGTTTCTGGTAAGAAGTTGGGTATAACTTTAAGAGGTTGGCCTTTAGATGCTACTTTGCCTTTTTCCTTTGCAGCTTTTAGTTTTATTATCCTTTACATTTTGAACGTGTTGTTATGCCTGTTGTTGATTGCATTCTTATAATGGACTTTTGTAATCTGAGTTTTGGGTTACTACAGGTTTAATTATATTTCTCTGTTTATCTTTGTTAGATTGGTGGTGTTTTTGGATTTTTCCCATTTGTTTAGGTTCTTCTGTAATATGACCTGAGATTATGGTGACAAGGAAGTCTTCCTATTCAGTAGTTTGTCTCTCTTGGAGTATTTGTGACCTGTATGACCTCTGGAGTTCTGGGTGCACATGTTGCCTCTGGTGTACCTAGAACTAACATGTACTCAAAAAAAGCATTGAGAGTTGAGGACCAGAATAAGGAGCCCTGGAATGGGGTACAGTATATGTCTGATGGTTGTACTTTTAAGGGTATGCTGAGACATCTTCTGAGAAAGCAGCTGGAGTTGTGGGTCTATGTATGGAGCTTAGGGAATGAGTTTCAACTTATGACTTTTGGGAGTGCTTTAAATAGGGGGGTGTTGATGCACAGAAGGCTGAGGAGTGGAAGGAGTCTTTACTGGAGCCTTCTTTTTGTTTTTCAAGACAGGATTTCTTTGTGTATCCTGGTTGTCCTGGAACTTGCTATTTATACCAGACTACCCTTGAACTCAGATATTCACCTTCTTCTTCCCTTCATGATGTGATTAAAGACATTTACCACCACCTCCTGACTAATCTTAGTTTTCTTGAAAACAAAGTAATATTACATTTTAAAATATTAAAATATGTATAATTCACTAATTCATCAATTCATTTTTATACCCCTTTTAATTTACCCACTAAATTCACTGTCGTCTACCAGTGCCTGATTATTTATAATTTTAAAACATGATATTTTGTTATTTACAAATACTGAAAGCCATAATTTGGTAAGTATAATCAAAATTATTTTATAGCTTGATAGTCTGATCATTAAAAATCCACAACACTGACTAAAGTGTCCTTTCAGTTAAATTTTTAATGGGTTATTAAAAGATCCATTCTGTCACGACAAATGTTTTATGTAATTGTTAGTGTTTAGTTAAAAGACATAATTTCAATTTACAAATAAGGTTATATAATCATGTATATATTTTTAAAGATCTATTTTATAAAATAAATAATAAACTAGGGTGATTTATCAGCTACATCTCTATGTTTGGGTAACTAAAGACTAGGCAGTACCTGATTTAATACACTGAAATATATCACATATCAGAAAATTTCTAATGGAACTATTAGGAAGAACAAAACTGCCTGACCTGAATCTCACTTTTTTCTCTTTCCCATTTTATCCTCTAATGTACATGATCATGGCAAAATGAATCCTAAACTACAAAAATACAATATTAAGAAGACAAGTAAAATGCTTCAGTAACTTACAGAACTAAAAATATCCAAACTTTAGGTTTTTATTTCTTTTTTGCTTATTTGAGACCTAAGAAAACTTAGAATGAGCAATCTGTACTCCTATAATTAGTACATGCAGTACCCTCTATTCAACCTTCATGAATTATATTTCTTCCTCACAGCACATTCTA
Source organism: Mus caroli (assembly GCF_978045245.1). NCBI lineage: Eukaryota > Metazoa > Chordata > Mammalia > Rodentia > Muridae > Mus > Mus caroli. The sequence goes on from NW_028227256.1 coordinate 138,551,299, forward strand.
AGACATTCACTGCTCTTGGGATATTAATAGAAGATCAATTTTATGTTAGAAATAAACAGAAATTACATTTTTCCTTCCTGAAAACAATCCAATAATATTTCCATTTGTAATTGTTGACTTGATAATGAAAGAATAAAGGAGAATAAAATAGAGGAGTGCTTCCTAATTCAGAGCTTGGAATTACTTCCTACTTCACTGGAACACTCCTATTACATTAATTTTCACCACTGAAATATATTTACCCTAAGAATTCAATTGTCTTAATTTAATATCAAAGGACTACTCTTCTAAAAGGAGTGAAAAACAACACGAAGCAATATGTGTTCATGTGTATGACACTGTTGCTTAGAGTTGTACCCATACTACCAATCTTCTTCATGAAGATTACTACCACCGATTTCTTTGGAGAGCCACATCAGTAACTTAGTAAGATTGATTACTGTCTCTTTACATTTGTGTTTGATCTGCTCACTACACCAAGGGGTACATAATTTCCTTAGAACAAAAGGAAGAGACACATAATGACATAGAAAATGACAAACTAACTCCTTAGTAAATCAAGTGATTCACTTTGGTAATTCCAATATGAAAACTATGTTTCTTTAAAAATCTAGTTGTTCTTTTTAACACAACTGTGTACTAATATAACCTTGGGCTAGAGTATCTTTATCCAATGTTGTGATCTTTGAACATTGAATAAATATTGTTATTCTAATCAGTTCTAATCTTTTTAAATGAATAAATTATGTCTCTAGAATGTTTTGTCCATATTTTCCCACCACAATTGTCTTGCATATTTCACACTCATCAAATTGTATTATTGGAGCTTGTTATGTTTATTCACTTGGTATGCCTGAGAGTCTTTCTCTTCTCTAAAGGAAAAAGTGGAAGGACTGGGGATTAACAACTGTGGTGGAACTGGGAGCTCTGGAAGGAGGGGAAACAGTGATCATGATGCATTGTATGAAAGAATAAAAAGGTTTGCTTCTGTTTTTCTGATACACTTTTAAATTTTTTATTTAATCTGTTATTACAGTCCAGATTTTATCCCCCTCCCAGTTCACCCTCTGATTGTTCCACATCCCAACCGCCCCCCCATCACCACCGCAAGAGACCTCCCCACTCCCTGGGGCTTCCAGTCTCTTGAAGGTTAGGTACATCTTCTCTGACTGAACCCAGACCTAGCAGTCTTGTGCTATAAATGTGTTGGGGGCCTTATAACAGCTGGTGTATGCTGCCTGGTTGGTGGCCCAGTGTCTGAGAGATCTCTGGGGTCCAAGTTTAGCTGACTGATCCTCCTACTCATTCTCTTCTAGTTTTTCCCTAATTCAACCACAGGAGTCTTCAGCTTTAATCCATTGGTTGGAGGTAGATATCTGCATCTGACACTTTGAGCTGCTTGTTGGATCTTTCACAGGGAAGTCATGATAGGCCCCTTCTAGTGAGCACTCCATATCCTCAGTAATAGTATCAGGCCTCGGGACCTTCCCTTGAGCTGGATCCCACTTTGGGCCTGTCTCTGGACCTTCTTTTCCTCAGGCTCCTAACCATTTCCATCCCTGCAGTTCTTTAAACAGGAACAATTATGGGCCAGAGTTTTTAGCTGTGAGATGGTATCCCCATTCCTCGTTTGCTGTCCTATCTTTCTGCTGAAGGTGGGCTCTTCAAGTTCCCTCTCCACACTGGCATTTCATCTAAGGCCCCTCTCTTAAGTGTCCTGAGAGTTTCTCACCACCCAACTGTCTGGTACCTTCTGGTGGGTGCCCCCACCTCCTACCTCCAAAGGTTGCCTGTTTCCATTTTTCTTTCTTTTTTTTTTTTTTTTTTTTTTTTTTTTTTGGTTTTTCAAGACAGGGTTTTTCTGTATAGCCCTGGCTGTCCTGGAACTCACTTTGTAGACCAGGCTGGCCTCGAACTCAGAAATCCGCCTGCCTCTGCCTCCCAAGTGCTGGCATTAAAGGCGTGCGCCACCACCGCCAGGCTTGTTTCCATTTTTCTGCTGGCCCTCAGGGCTTCAGTCCTGTTCCCCCTCACTCAATCCTTGAACATGTTCCCCTCTTACCCTCCTTGTCCTTTTTCTCACCCTGGTACCTCCATCCTTCCCCTCTCATGTGATTGATTTCTTCTCCCTCCGAAGTGGGATCGAGGCATCCTCACTTGGGCCCTTTGAGTTGTTATTCTTTGTGAGTTTTGTGGACTGTATCTTGGATATTCTGTACTTTTTCCCCTAATATTCACTTATTAGTGAGTACAAACCATGCATGTCCTTTTGGGTCTCAGTTACCTCACTCAGGATGATATTTTCTAGTTCCCTCCAGTTGCCTGCAAATCTCAGATTATCTTCATTCTTAATAGCTGAGTAGCATTCCATTGTGTAAATGAACCACATTTTCTGTGTCCATTCTTCTGTAGTGGGACATCTGGATTTTTTCCAGCTTCTGGCTATCACAAATAAGGCCACTATGAACATAGTGGGACACTTGCCCCTGTGGCATGGTGAGGCATCTTTGGGTATATGCCAAAGAGTGGTTCAGGTAGATCTATTTCCAATTTTCTGAGGATCCACCAGATTGATTTCCAGAGTGGTTGTACCAGTTTGCAATCTCACCAGGAATAGAGGAGTGTTCCACTTTCTCCACATCCTTGACAACATGTACTGTATCCTGAGGCTTTGATCTTAGCCATTCTGATTGGTGTGAGGTGAAATCTCAGGGTCGTTTTGATTTTCATTTCTCCGATAACTAAGGACTTTTAACATTTCCTTAGATGCATCTCAGCTGTACGAGGTTCCTCTATTGTGAATTCTCTGTCTACTTTTTGATAGAGTTGTTTGTTTCGTGGTTAACTTCTTGAGTTCTTTATATATTTAGGATATCAGCCCTCTACTAATGTGGGGTTAGTGAAGATTTTTTTCCTGATCTTCAGATTGCCAGTTTGTCCTTACAGAAGCTTTTCAGTTTCATGAGCTCACATTTGTCAATTCTTGATCTTAGACCATGAGCTATTGGAGTTCTGTTTAGGGAATTTCTCTCTCTTTCAATGAGTTGAAGGCTCTTTCCCAGTTTCTTTTTTTTAAACAATATGTGCTCCATGTAGACAAGCATATTTCCAGTTGTTCTACAATGTGTTTAAGCAAGAGGAAAAAGTTGGACATTTCATAATCACAATAATTAAATTTTAATGAACAGATTAAAAACCATATCATTAATATTTTATGCTGTATTGACAAATAATACCTTTAAATACCACCTATTATAGTAATAATATTTCATAATGAATTATAGTTTGTAGTAACAACAGATAGCAGAGGGTATCACAGATTTTCTAACTGAACATTTAATTCCATGTTGTTATGCTATTACAATAAGAAGGTAGAAGTTGTGAAGAATTGCTCATTCATTTTAGTGACTATAAATTAGTTTGCTAATTACTTGTCAGTAAAGGACATGAAAAAGTAAGTCTAAATCTAATAACACAAATTTGGTTCTTATGTATTAATAAATCTTGGCCTAAATCACTGACTTTTTTTTTCCTGAGTAAGACATTGCCAAATGTTTCTGAACATTCGGAATAGTACTGTTTCTGATCTCAACTCTTTGTGTCTATCTTGTTTCTCCATGTCACACATATGGACTTATTTTTCTAAAAGTTGCAATCATGTAACAAGCATTACTTTATAGAAAACCTAGAGTAGTTAGCATTGAAGGAATATGTGGAACACAATACACACAGCATTTCACCTCCACAGAGAAATTTACTCCTCCAAGGTTCTCTAAAAGCTCATCTGATTAATACCTCTTTAACTACCAGGACTGCAGAAGTTCAGTTCATTCCTTTTACTTACATTTGGGTAACATCCTGGGTGAAAAATATTCATTTACTGAATAATGATTGTTGCAAATGCACAAGCATTAAAATGACTGATGTAAATATTTTTTATTTTGTCTGTTTTATTTTCCTTGTAATTCTGTCATTCTAATATAGAACCCGTTTACATTAAGTTATCCTATGGAGATAAACAGACTTTGCAGTGGAGAGATTCTTGGGTTGTGGCAGGAGATTCCATTTTCATAAAAATCAAATATTAGTAAAAGAGATCACAATTTAGTTCAATTTATAATATAAAATTTTATTTTATTAAAGGACTTACATTAATTCTTCAAAAATTTAGTTATTCCTTTTTGTGTTACTCATAATTGACTTTATATTTATGTTTTCAAGCATACATCACATGATTATATTTTCACATTGAAATTCCATAACAAAAGTCTTGTACCCTAGATGTTACCCTAACCCTACCTCTCCTCCCGCTCTGTGTGTTTGTGTGTGTGTGTGTGTGTGTGTGTGTATGTGTATAGAACCTCAATTAATAATTTTTAATAGATGTTATATGGATGAATCAATATTCAGTAAGACAACTTTAGACTTAGTTTATATAGATCATTTAACTCTAGATCATGAGATACTATTTTACAAATGCAAAACACTTAATTCACTTTAAGAGCTAATATGCTAAGAGCTTTTCAGTATCAGTAATGAATCCTTAATATTCCAACAAATCATGAACCATACTTTGGATAACTACAGATTTTTGAAATTTTTGAAACTCAGATCAAACATATAGATATGGATATAGATATAGATATGGATATAGATATAAATTAGATATAGATATATATATATAGAGAGAGATAGAGATATATCATATTTCAGAAAAAGGTTCAGTTCTTAGAGGCACTGTCAAATGATCAATAACTCCGGAATTTCACACAATAGTAAATAAGCATGTTGACTTGATACTTTAATATACAATAAAGAGTTTAAGAACTAAAATAGAAATCAATAGATATACTTTTATCTATAGTGTTATCTTAATAACATGTAACTTTTTATTAACCTAGAAGTCTAAATTTTTCTTTATTGTTCTATAGAATGACTACTTTCTAATGATCAGTGATTCACTCTCTTTATTTATATAACCTAACACACTGCCTATCAGTTCTGCTAATAATTGCACTAAAAATAACAGAATACTTCAGGTATTTTTGAAAAGATAAAACAATACATTTAAAATACATTAAAAGCAACTACATATGAGAAATATCTGTGCTTTGAGAAGCTAATTTTTAGTGAGCTTTAATTATTTCATTGTTTGTAATAGAATTTTAAACTTAACAATAAATTGTGCAGGTATAAACAATATTTACATAAAGTACAATTTTAGCTTTGTGCAGTATGAGAAGCTAATATTTGAAATTTATTATACTCTATAATATTTATTTTAAATAAAATACTACTCAAGCACATATGTCTTAATATCTTAGAACTTTTATGCCTTTCTGACAAAAATGATATTTTGCATTCTGTATTGCTTTTCTGTGGCTAAGAAAAAAACATGACCAAAAGCAATATATACAGGAAAGCTTTTTTTTTGCTTTACACTTTAACAGAGCTAAGCTTTCCCAGACACGATTGCTGATGCCAAGATGTTCTTACTGACAGAAGCCCAGTATAGCTGTCCCCCTGAAAGGCTCTGCCAGAGCCAGACCAATAGAGGCGGATGTACACAGCCAAACATTGGGCTGATCGCGGGGACCCCAATGGGGAAGTTAAGACAAGGACTATAGGATCTGAAGGGGTTTGCAACCCCATAGGAACAACAATAAGAACCAAACAGATCCCCCAAAGCTCTCAGGGACTAAATCACCGACCAAAGAGTACACAGGGGTTACCCATGACTCCAACTGGATATGTTATAGAGGATTGTCTTATCTGGCATCACTGGGAAAGGAGTCTGTTGGTCCTGTGGAGGCTTGATGGCCCAGGATAAGGGCTAGGCAGCTCAGGCAGGAGGGGGTAAACAGGTAGAGGTGCACCCTCATAGAGGCAGGGGGAAGGAGGAGATCATAGAGTGATTGTGGAGGGGAAACTGAAAAAGGGATAACATTTGAAATGTAAATAAATAAAATAACCAATAAAAATTAAAGGAAAGATTTCCACAAGGCACAGAGGCATCAGAAACAGGTGACAGGGATGGAGACAAGAGCAGAAGCTAAGCAGTCTCTTTCTCTTTCTTTAATTTTCTTCATTTACATTTCAAATGCTATCCCCAAAGTCCCCTATATCTTCCCCCAACCCTGCTTTCCAACCCTCCCACTCCCGCTTCCTGGCCCTGGCATTCCCCTGTACTGGGGCATATAATCTTCACAAGACTAAGGGCCACTCTTCCCAATGATGGCCTACTAGGCCATCTTCTGCTACACATGCATCTAGAGGCATGAGCTCTGGAGGTACTGGTTAGTTCATATTGTTGTTGCTCCTATAGGGTTGCAGACCCCTTCAGCTCCTTGTGTACTTTCTCCAAAGGCAGTCTCTTTCACACCTAGGATGCTCCAGAGAGAGAAGTAGACGTAGGGAAAGGTCTTTAATCTCAGAGCCAAAACACAGTGATATACTTTCTCCTACAAGGTTTTGCCACTTAACCCTCCCTAAGCCCTGCTACAAGCTGGAGCCCAACTGTTCAAACATATGATCATGTGATAGGTAACTGGAAGAGACCTACTATTGGGGTAGTATTTAAATGAGTTTTACAAGATGAAATGCATAATATACAGATAATTTTAATATAGATTTTCCAATAATTGCTTATAGCTCTGATTCTTTGGTGACTAATAGATGGTGGTCACATTATGCTTTGCATTTTCTCCTACCTTGCTGAACTGATCAAGAAACAAGTAAAAATTTGATAAATCAAAAATGTTGTTGCTACACTTTGATATCTCAGCCCTCTTTATAAATATACATATTTTAGTTGTCAAACATTTATAGGACATATGTCAGATCACCATAGTTGATAGATTTTGAAATTTTTATCTCTATTCATTGTGAGTTATATCAAATACTAACCATTTTCTCTCAAGGGAGCTTAGCTTTTCCTTTTAATATAACTACAGGTGTGTGTGTAAAGTGTAAACTATGAAAATCATGTTTCAGCTTCAGTCCTATTAGATTCATCATGTTTTGTTATGATTTGGTTTTGGTTCAGGGTATTGGAGATAGTTAGAATGGTCTCTAAACTTCCTTTGCATGCATCTATTGCTTTCCAGCAGAAAAGGAGATATGAAATACCTTTAGTAATTTATTGTAATTTTTAGATTATATTTACATTTCTCCTTTGTTTCGTCTATTCAAACCCTCCTATGTATCATTCCTTCCTATTTTCAAATTGATGGCCTCATTTTAAATTGTCATTGCAAGCATATGTGTATATGTGCATGTATATGTATTCCTATACATAATCTACTCAGTCTCTACAATGTTACTGTAGGAATTTTGAATCTTACTTTTTGCTTCTCTAATGATGTTGGGTTCTGTGAAATATCCCTGTTGTTGTCTCCTGACAATAGTTTTAAATACATTTTCAATATATGCTACTTCTTGGGATTCCAATTTACTGATTTTTCTTAATACCATTCTGAAAAATACTATTAGTGAATGCTTAAATTGAATAAGTATTTGACTCCACTTTTTCTTCGAATCTCCAGCATATCCCAGTGAAGTCTCAAAACGAAGGTAGTTCTAAATATAATATTAATTTTTCTTTATCCTTGGAAAACATTTATCTAACTGATCAATTGATTCCAAAGGTGGTTTTACTTATTCAATATAAGATGCTGATACCTTTAAGTCCTTCTGAGTGAAAATGGGCAAAAATTACAGCAATAAAGTTGTTATTGAAAACGGTGACAATAATAGTTTAATAGAAACTATAAAGATTAACCATAGTGTGATATATAGTTAACTTTTTGTCATTTCTACTTATACATATTTAACATTAAAATATATAATTTTATTAATAGTGCACTTTTGTTAGTTTTCCAATTTCCATTAATTAAATGAATGATAAAATCAAATATTACTTAAGAAATATTACTCATGCATCTTTAAAAAAACTGTTTGGTGTGTGTGTGTGTGTGTGTGTGTGTGTGTGTGTGTGTGTGTAAATATGGGCCCAAGTTCTCAGAGACTAGATGTTTAGAATCTACTACAGTTGTGTTTACAGATGGTTGTGAGTCTACTGAACTGCATATTTCAAATTGAACTCTATCTTCAAAAAGAGTAGTGAGTGCTTGTAACCACTGAAGCATTAGTCCAGCCCTAGGCATTTATCTTTGAAAAAGAAAAGGAATGCATATTATGTTGACCCATTACACATTTCTCGGTCCACTAGAGTCCCATTTGTGCCTATAAATTATGCTTTAGAATTTATAGCATACTTTTTCTCTACTCAGTGTTACAAACTAAATTTTAAAATTTCAAATTTTTCTGAAAATAAAAAATAAAAGTTTTTTTCCTTAACATATAAACATCAAAAGTAATATGTCATTGATTTGTGATTTATTCTTTTTTTGCTTTTCGAGACAGGGTTTCTCTGTATAGCCCTGGCTGTCCTGGAACTCACTTTGTAGACCAGGCTGGCCTTGAACTCAGAAATCTGCCTGCCTCTGCCTGATTTCTGGGATTGAAGGTATGTGCCACCATGCCCGGCGTGATTTATTCTTATAAGGTATTAAAAGTTTGGATTATATAGTTTGGTTCTTATTTTCTTTGAAAATTAAATTTTACACTCCATATTTATGATATTTAATTGATTGATCATCCACAATTTTATAACATTAAATTTATGAAGATAAAACTAAAATATGCAGTATGAATATATATATATATGTGTATATATATATATATATATTATTTATACATTTGAATTAAATGAGTAATTTTCTGATAGGAAATTTGAATAATATTTTTAAAGTCTTCTTTATTTAAAGATGGATTTCTATGTATGTGCCAGTATGTGTCAGTATGTTTTTGTGTCACATAAGTATAGATTTCTACAAAAACATATAAGATAGTCTAGAGCTGGCATTGCAGGCTGTTGTGAGCCACCCACTGTAAATGCTGTGAACCCAACCTGGGTCCTCTGGAAAGACAATAGCAGCTGCTAATTGCTGAGTTCCACACAATTTTTTTCTTTATTTATAATTTTAGGTATTCATATATACATCCATCCTTCCAAAATGAATATGTTATATTTATCTTAAATGGAATGAATACGTTTCATAATTCAAAGGTGGCCAGTAATATTATTTTGTGAATTTGATAACAAATGTTGCAAGGACTGTAGTTGTGGAGGAATACTTTAGTAAATAAAACTTTAGAAGAACACTGAGTTACTCAAACAAAATAAAGAAGTTAAAGTTATGATTAGAATAGAACTTTAATAAAGAATAAGTAGAAACAATTTTAGAAGATAAATAGGATCTGGCATGTAGAAGGGATTAGAGTACCTGCTTGATATACAACACTAAGCTTATTTTTCTTCTCTACCTGAAAACAATTAAAGACAGAAATCAATGTCAAATTATGATAATAAAAATGATTAGGTACTATCCAGAAGAAAAACAAGTTGATTAAATACTCAGTAATGTAGTATAACTTAATATGTCATATATTAATTAGTAGAGGAGACAACATAATTTGTGTTATCATTAGTAATTAGATTGCACCCGAAAAGAGCAGATGAGTGACATGGGAAGACATGTTGTGTAACAAAGATAATGTGTAGAGTAGGAGAACATAGGTGGAAATTAGAGTAGTGGTATGGGTAAATGTGTTCCATTGTGTCTTTTGGATTTCGTGATTTGAGTTCTGTTTGGTGTTATGTGATGTTTCCTGAAAAGTCTGCAAATGTTACTTCCTTCAGAGAAAGCAACTGACACCAGAATGAATAAATGATGCTACGTAGGTCATAATGGACTAACTAAGATTTTTAACGTCACTAACAAACAATATAAACAGGGCTTATTATAGGGGCATCAATATCCAAAATCAAACTGCATTAGAAAAATGTTTATCCCATCACAAAAGCTGAATCCATTGATATGCCTGACTACCTTGCAAAGAGCTTCTTGAGAGTCTCCTCTTCCCTAGCAAACATTTACTGCTTAGAGACAATTGTGCTAGAAACCTTATGGATCTTTAGAAGACTCTTAAATATTGTAAAATTTATGACCTTGTACATTTTGCAAACTTAGTGAATTTTCTTAGTTTTCAGAGTCGAGACTGTTAGTTCTCTATAGGAGTGAATACTTCAATTCTGAAGAATATTTGGTATTAAATTAAAAGAAGATTTTAAGCTTCTAAGTTACTATATTAAGGGAGTGGGAGTTCCCTTTTATGCTACATAATAATATTAATTTCAAAAAAGTTAAAGAGCATATGCAACACACATATACATTTAGAGGACATATCAAGTAAAAAGACAAATCAAGAATCTAAAATGAAACAAATATGATAAAGATGTTGGACTTATCTGAAAGAAGTTGACAGCATGCAATGACAAGTAGGCAATTAAACAGAAATAGAATGAATGATAATACTAAAAATATGTTAAGATTTAAGTATTATTACATAAATGGAGATATCTTTAACATATGTATTAATTAATAATAATGAATAATAAAAAATAATGAAGTTGAAAATATTCAATCAAAGTGATAAAACTAGATATCATTTCTCTGGTCAACTTCAACTTTTCCCAGGGGCCAAATCAGGTGCTCCATCCCCCTTCCCATCCTCCTATCCAGATCCAGAGACAGCTTGATTTTCAGGAGTTTTATTATAACCAGGATAGCAGGTGAGACACTAATACCTGGCCTAGCTGAAGTTGCCAAGCAAATGGTCCAAAGAAACAGCTGGAGTAGTCATTCTAGCTGCATATGTAGCAGAAGATGGCCTAGTCGGCCATCATTGGGAAGAGAGGCCCCTTGGTATTGCATACTTTATATGTCCCAGTACAGGGGAATGCCAGGACCAAGAGGTGGGGTTGAGTGGGTAGGGGAGCAGGGCAGTGAGGGTATACGGAACTTTCTGGATAGCATGTGAAATGTAAATAAAGTAAATATCTAATAAAAAATAAAAAAATAAGTAAATAAATTAATCCCGAAAGTTTAAAAAGAAAAAGAAAAAGAAAAAAATCTAATATCCAATAAAATCGACTTTCAACCAAAAGTTATCAAAAGAAATGGGAAAGGACACTCCATATTCATTAAAGAAAAATCTACAAGATGAACTCTCAATTCTGAACATCAATACCATCACCCATATTGGTAAAAGAAATGAAATCAGTGCTAAGAGGAAATTTCATAACACTGCAGGCCTTCATAAAGAAATTGGAGCGATCCTACACTAGCAATATAACAGCTCATCTGAAAGCTGTAGAACAAAAAGAAGAAAACACACCCAAGAGAAATAGATTGCAGAAAATAATCAAACTCAGTGCTGAAATAAAGAGAAAACAAAGCAGTGAAAAACAAAGAGAAGTATATATAGAATTAGCAAAACTAAGAGCTGGTTCTTTGAGAAAATCAACAAGATAGATGAACCCTTAGCCAAACTAACTAAAGGTCATAGAGTATTCATATTGATAAAATCAGAAATGAGAAAGGAGGCATAACAACAGATTATGGGGAAATTCAAAAAAGCATCAGATCCTACTACAAAAGCCTATATTCAACAAAACTGGATAATCTAGATGACATGGATGACTTTCTTCACAGACACCAGGTGACAATGTTACATCAGAACCAGGTAAACAGTCCCATAACCCTTAAGAAAATTGGAACAGTCATAACATTTGAAAAGTAAATACATAAAATATTCAATAACAAAAGAAAGATAGTTTTAGAGCAGAATTCTATCAGATGTATAATAAACACCTTATACCAATACTTCTCAAACTAAACCACAAAATAGAAACAGAAGGATTATGAAGCCAGAGTTATGCTGATACCTAAACCATACAATGCCTCAACAAAGAAAGAGAATTTCAGAATAATTTTGCTTATGTATATATATGCAAAAAATAGTCAGTAAATTTCTAGCAAGGAGAATCCAAGAACACATCAAAATCATCATTCATGATGATCAAGTAGGCTTCATCCCAGGGATGCAGGGCTGGTTCAATATATGGAAATCCATCAACATAATCCACTATATAAACAAACACAATAGAAAAAAATCATGTGATCATCTCATTAGATGTTGAAATTACTTTGACAAAATATAGCATCCCTTCAGGTTAAAAGTCTTGGAAAGATCAGCAATTCAAGGCACATACTGAAACATAATAAAAGTAATATTCAACAAACCAACTGTCAACATCAAATAAAAAAATAAGAAAATTGAAGCAATCACATTAAAGTCGGGGAAAAGACAAAGCTGCTAACTCTCTCTCTATTTATTCAATAGTATTCAAAGTTCTAGCTAGCACAATTAGACAACAAAAAGAGGTCAAAGGGATACAGTTTGGAAAGGCAGAAGTTAAGGTATCTGTAATTCTATAGGTTACTTTAATCTTTTAACTTAACAGATGTATAACGAAGAAAGTCCCCATGCTATCTTGAAAGTCAAGTATAGAAAACAAATTATTTCCTAATTGATTTGAACAGTTGATCCTATCTGAAAAGCTTACAACGGTCTTATGTAACAAGCTCAATGTTTCTGAGGAGGGATAAAGTGCTGAAACTCTTTATTTTTGTTTTTCTACTCAATATTCAAAATACCCTACACATGGTTGTGCATCTGAGGTTATTCCAGGAGCTAGGAAAAAAAAAACTGAAAATAGACATAGTAAAAAAAAAAAAAAATCAAACAAACAAACAAAAAACCATGAATGTGTTTCTTAATCCTGTAGGCAGAATACATTATTTAAAGTTGGGTAAAGCTTGCAAAATGTAAATATGCACACAGGGCATTAAGAAAAGAAAAACCTGGGGATATTGGTATGTGAAATGTAGAATTTATGAGTGTATTTCAAGTTCAGCCAGAGTGTGATATACATTTGTGGAATGAAAAGCAACATAAAGGGCTGCCTGGAGGACTTTGGTGTGTTTTATAATGTGATGATTTTTTTTTCACTTTTGCACTTCACTTTGGTTTAATGATGGTTGAAGCTCAGTCCAGTCCGACACATAATGACAAGAATATCTGAAAGGTCATGTGGTTGAGTTCTCTGGAAGAATCAATACTATTGACAAATCATGGGCAGTCATTATTTTACAGTTAATCAGACCAAGAAAACCTAAATTTTTGTTTTAAAAAATAAATTAGGATAATTTAGGTTTAGCGAGTTTATAAAGTTGGGATTTGATATATTTTGATTTCCAAGTAATATGGAACTAAGAATTTCTCCATAAGTACTTGTAGACATATTCTAAAACTTTTCTTGTTGAGGAATCCTTTGAATAAGGTAATTCAGAGAAAGGCTGTGCCAGGTGATGGGATAAACTAAGAACACTTAATAGATATTAAATAAGACTGCTTTATGTAAACAAGTGCTATATGCTTATTCAATTGTTAAATTTATTGTATTACCTGCATGGGGTTCCAGTTGTTCCAACTTTTAAAAGAGAATGAAAAACCTTATTAAAATGAAAATGAATATCAAATATTCACTACAACTAATAGCACATTTACTTGTTTAGAAATTATAAGTATGGATATATGTTCAATACAGAATTTTTAAAATTACTGATGCAATGAATTTCATACCTCTATGATTAATGTATATGGATAAGTAAAATATCTGAAGGATATGATAAACATAAATTCACCAAAGAGATTTAACTTCACATGAAATGTTGATGCTTAATAATTTTTGCCTTGTAACCTTGAATCTTTGAGTAAAAGACTATTTTTCTTTCAAATGACAAGTATTTTATTCAGTTTCTTGACAAAGGATATTTTGATTCTTGATTAAATACTTAACTTGGGGATCTTGACAGTATGAATATCTCTGGTTCAAAAATCACTGCAGTTTGTTGTATTAAATTTATATAATAATCACCCTTATTTATTCTATTCAGTTCAGTAGGATATGAATGCCTAGGTACTCTTTGTAATAGTAAGGTTACAATAACCATACATTATCATACATTTATCATTTCTAGATGGGTAAATCACTAAAAAAGTTTCTTCTTTAGCAAAATTATAGTGTTTAGTTTTGAAGTAACTGGCTTATGAGTATCAGCCCAAATAATTTTATTATTGCAACAAGTCAAATGTAAATTAGTATTGGTGCAGCACTATAAGTGCTTTGAAGAATTTGATGATAGGCTATGGAAAACTTTGACACATGCATATAGAAAGGCTAATTAGTTTCTTCCATTTCCTATAAAAATGGCAAATTTATGCTCACCTATATATACATACAACATTTTATATATTTGTATATGCAAACATACGTAGATATTTAGTAGATATCTATAAGTATATAAAGAATGTTTAATGGTAACGTCAAGACAAGCAAAGATCAGAAAAGAAAGCAAGGTGAACCAGTGCAAGAGTGTCATCAGTGAAGACAAGCAAGGTGAAGCCCAAAGTTCAGCAAGGTGAGCTAATAGCAAAACATTTTCTACTGTGTGTTAGGTTATACTTCTATTATTATAATATATTATGTTATATTATATTATATTATATTTATTAATCATTCTATTTGTTTACATCTCAAGTGCTATGTCACTTCCAGGTTACCCTTCCACAAACCCCTCATTCCACATCTGCCCTCTCTTCCCTCCCCTTTGCCTCTACATGGGTTTTCCTTCACCCCTCTGACACTCTTCTGCCCCACTGCTACAGCATCCCACTATGCTGGGATATCAGACCTCCACAAGCTCCACTATGCTTATAGCAGCCTTATATAATAACCAGAAGCTGTAGGCATCCTAGATGTCCCATAACTGAAGAATAGATACAGATAATGTGGTAGATTTACACAATGGAGTACTACTCAGCTATTAAAAAGAACGAATTCAAGCTGGGCATGGTGGCACATGTCATTAATCCCAGCACTTGGGAGGCAGAGGCAGGCAGATTTCTGAGTTCGAGGCCAGCCTGGTCTACAAAGTGAGTTCCAGGACATCCAGGCCTACACAGAGAAACCCTGTCTCAAAAAACAAAACAACAACAACAACAATAATAATAAACAAAAACAACAAAACAAAAACAATGACTTCATGAAATTCACAAGTAAATGAATGGAACCAGAAAATATGATTCTGAGTGAAGTAACTCAGGCACAAAAGAACACACATGATATATATTCACTAATAAGTGGATATTAGCCCAAAAGCTCATATTGCTCATGATACAACCCACAGACCATATAGAGCTTACGAGGAAGGAAGACCAGGGTGTGGATACTTCAGACCTGCATCGAGAGGGGAACATGATAACTGTGGGAGGTGAAGAAAGATGGACCTAGGACTGAGAGAGGAGGGCCAGTAAGTAAGGGGGCAGTATCAAGTACTGGAGGGGACTGGAGAGAGGTACAGAGCATCAGGAAATTGAATAAAAATATGTGGCAGTGGGGGCTGAGGAACTGGGGATACTTATACTCTTTCTAAACATTACATGTCCTGTCAAGTGTCAGTTCCAACAAAACAACACATGTCCTTACACTAGGCAACTTACAGAGAAACATCATGTGTCTGTTATCAGCAAAACATCCTCTTACATGTTTCTTCAGTAAACCACCCTCTCCTAAGCCACTTTCCAGAAAAACATCACATGACATATTGAGTCATATGCCAATAATTTCCATTTCATATTCCACTTTCTGTTTAACCGTTCTCCTTTTCTCTTACATTAACAGTTTATACACAATATAACTAATTATAAGATTATTCTTATAACCAGTAGCTCACAGTTGAAGGGAAACTGTGGCCCCAGTGTCACATTCTATTTATATCTTGTACTCCTTAGGGTTTTTGTTTGCCAATT
Organism: Mus caroli; assembly: GCF_978045245.1. Taxonomy (NCBI): domain Eukaryota; kingdom Metazoa; phylum Chordata; class Mammalia; order Rodentia; family Muridae; genus Mus; species Mus caroli. The sequence goes on from NW_028227256.1 coordinate 138,567,139, forward strand.
TTGACCAAAATATTCTGAACCTAGTGTATAAATAAGCAAACAAAAAAGAAAAACAGCACAATCACATGTATAAATGCATCACAGCTCATAGGTAAAGGGCAGAGGACAACATAATTCTTATTCTGACATGTTGCTTCTGAATATCTGAAATAATCAGGCTTGTTTGCATGTTCCCTTAGCACTGTACCATATTGCCAGCACTATCTTTTAGAAACACTTTCATCATTGTTAGAAGTCTTCTGGATTTTGTAAGGCTACAGAAGTGTCTGCAATTAGGACCATTTGTTTCTCTTTAGAGGACTTTGTCTCAGTTCCCAGAACCCATATGGTGTGAGTCATAACTTTCTGTATCTCTAGCACCATGAAAACATGTGTAAAAGGTAGGTACACATAAAAGATTTTTATATGTATATGTCTGGTGCACATATACACATAAAAACTAACAGTCCTGTGCCAAAGATAAGAATATAAATATTTTACAATAGTCTTGTTTTGTTGTTGTCGTTGTTGTTGTTATTGATGTTGTTGTTGTTGGCTTACCTATTTTTCTGCCACAGCATCACAAAGTATGTTTTTACCTTAGTATGTTAACAGAGATTTTTTTTTCAACTGCACTGGTTACTGCTATTGAAAAATACTAGTAGAAATGAAGATTTATATATTGTTTCTTAATTTGCTTCTGAAATATAAATGATGAGAAAATTAAGAAAATCATGTGTAAAAAACATAAATAAGTATATCAATATGCATGATTATATGTAACTATTAATCTAAATATCACTTCATACAGCTCTCTCCATTAAAAACAAGATAAGTATAACAGCTTTTCTTGTATTTAAATTCTCATTACAATAGTCCTCAGATATGAAATCTAGCTTTCACAATTAATCAACTATTTGTCCATATATTTAATTATGGAATAAAAGCCTAAAGCAGTATGAGAATCATAAAAACGAGCCTTTGCAATTTTATTAGACTGAATAAATGCTTATATGAAGGTTATTTGTCTTAGCAATATCCCACATCTCCATTCTAAAGATATGATTATGCCAACATAATTTATCTACTGCCTCTATAGAAGTTGTTTATAATTAAAATTAAATTATTTGGTTAAATTCATAACATATGTATATGTTATGTAAAAACATTAACATAGTTTTGTTTATAGGCTAAATATATTGGACCTTAATATTATACCCATACATCATTCATTCATACATATACATCAATGTCCATGCTGTGCAGTTTTGTATTTCTTGACTAAGACTTTCTGTCATGCATCTATGTATAATATTAAAAATGATGTTTTTGCTACCACAGTTTTTCCCTCTTCCAAGACTGAATACCTAACAATCATTAAGTATTTTATCATTTGCCACAATACTTCCGAGGACTAGTAATTTCTTAAATCAAATTGATATTATTCCTATCCATTCATATAAGTCATCCATGCACTAGAAACATGCCAGGTTGGGCATTCTAACAAGTAGAATATATAAAACTTTCAATTACATATTTAAGAATTCATATATTACTGTCTTAATCTCAAAAAAACATTTTATTGTACTCAATCAGCAAGATGAGCACTGGCTTGAGGTTGAATCAGGCAAGCACACATGATGAAATAGGACATGAAAAATGTATTATATAATAATTTAAGAAATAGTGTAGGTTTTTACTCCCCATTCTCCTGAAAATAAAATTTAATTCTTTGTGTGTAAAGAATAAAATAACTTGGGGCTGGAGAGATGGTTCATTGATCTGTTTCTTTTCTTTTCTTTTCTTTTCTTTTCTTTTCTTTTCTTTTCTTTTCTTTTCTTTTCTTTTCTTTTCTTTTCTTTTCTTTTCTTTTCTTTCTTTCTTTCTTTCTTTCTTTCTTTCTTTCTTTCTTTCTTTCTTTCTTTTTTGTATTTTCATCATTTACATTTCCAATGCTATCCCAAAAGTCCCCTATACCCCCCTGCCCACTCCCCTACCGCCCCACCCACTGCCCTACCCCCCCCCTCCCCCAACTCCCACTTCTTGGCCCTGGCTTTCCCCTGTACTAAGGCATAAAGTTTGCAAGACCAATGGGCCTCTCTTTCCATGGACAGCTGACTAAGCCATCTTCTGATACATATGCAGCTAGAGACACGAGCTCCGGGGGTACTGGTTGGTTCATATTGTTGTTCCACCTATAGGGTTGCAGACCCCTTTAGCTCCTTGGGTACTTCCTCTAGCTCTTCCATGGGGGCCCTGTGATCCATCCAATAACTGACTGTGATCATCCACTTCTGTGTTTCTTAGGTCCCGGCATAACCTCACAAGAGACAGCTATATCTGGGTCCTTTCAGCAAAATCTTGCTAGTGTATGCAATGGTGTCAGCGTTTGGAGGCTGATTATGGTATGGATCCCTGGGTATGGCAGTCTCTAGATGGTACATCCTTTCGTCCCAGCTCCAAACTTTGTCTCTGTAACTCCTTCCATGGGTGTTTTGTTCCCAATTCTAAGAAGAGGCAAAGTGCCCACACTTTGGTCTTCGTTCTTCTTGAGTTTCAAGTGTTTTGCAAATTGTATCTTGTATCTTGGGTATTCTAAATTTCTGGGCTAATATCCACTTATCAGTGAGTATATATCATGTGAGATCTTTTGTGATTGGGTTACCACACTCAGGATAATGCCCTCCAGGTCTATTCATTTGCCTAGGAATTTCATAAATTCATTCTTTTTAATAGCTAAGTAGTACTCCATTGTGTAAATGTACCACATTTTCTGTATCCATTCCTCTGTTGAGGAATATACCTCTCCAGAAGATGTTTCAACTGGTAAGAAGGACACATGCTCTACCATGTTCATATCAGCCTTATGTATAATAGCCAGAAGCTGGAAAGAACCCAGATGTCTCTCAACATAGGAATGGATACAGAAAATGTGGTACATTTACACAATCGATTACTACTCAGCTATTAAAAAGAATGGATTTATGAAATTCCTAGACCTCTTTCTAATTAAACACAAATTGTCATCAGTTAAGCATATGGGAAAATTTGCTTCTGTAGACTTGGCTTTCTTAAACTTTCTAAATCTGTGACATAAAAATTATTGCTTTGTGTTTATAATGACCTTGTGGAGAGAAAGATAGATGAGGAATGTATAGTTATGTATATGTTTCAAAAGAAGGATATGTTTTCAATTATCCTGTTGTAATTCCCCTTTTGTATGATGACTTTAATCTGTGTTTTGAAGAAAATGGTTTTTGTGGTGATTGTTTTTAGAAAATTTGTAACAAGTGATTTTCTTCTTATGTAGAAAATTTTCTCTTTGGGTGTATAAAATGGCTAAGTGAAAAAGTTAGAAGTTGAAAAAAAAGAAAATAAAGAGCACTGACCATTCTTCCAGAGGTTCTGAGTTCAATTCCCAGGAACCACATGGTTGCTTACAACCATCTGTAATGGTAGGATCTGATTCTCTTATCTGGTGTGTCTGAACACAGCTGTAGTGTACTCCCACTTAAAAGAAAATAAAATAACTTTTAAAAATACAAAGTAAAAATATTTTATTATGAAAAACACAAGGCTGAAGAAAGGATTTATTGGATTAGATTGCTTGCTCTAAAAGCATGGGGCATCAGTGTATAGTAAATAGTAGTGTATAACCTGATGCACTCTTGCCCAACTTGGTTTTCAGAAGTCTGGGATGTTGTGAACAGAGATGGAAAAGCAGCAGGGGCTCACTGTTTGGGGGCCTCTCTGAAAAATGAGAAGCTCCAGGTGGGGAGAGAGAGCTTGTCTCAAGGTAGAGATTAATAGAGCTGAGTTCCCAAATCCCTCCTCTCTGTCTCTGCCAAAAACAGCAAGAGAAAGTAAGTCTATAACTATAACACATAACTAGAAAATTCACCATTTTCACCTTTCAATGAGTTTTATAGAATCATTCTAAATAAGTGTATGAATAGTGAGTTAATCACTGAGTTTCTTAAGCTTTGCTAAATGTTTTGCATATACTGAGCTTTAACTTAACAAACTAAATATTTAAAGAAGGAAACAAGTCTAAAGAAAAATTAGTATTGCCCCTTGACTTCAATAACTATTTCTTTTAAAATAGCTTTCCTTGCCTTCATTTTCATAATTATGTGCTTAATAATAAATATAGCTAAATATGTTCTGTACAAATTTAAGTTTCAGAGTCACTAGCTGGCAAGTTTTATGATTACTAATCTTAGTTGTATTATTATAATTTTATTCATTGTCACATATAATTTTTGACAGATTAGATTATGTGCAACCTATACATGTAACAGCATCCATCAACCATACAAACTCACTAATTTAACTTGTTAGTATTCTTTTAGCATAAGATATTTTTAACAATACAAAAGATCAGTATAGATATTCAAAAGTAATTATATTTTGGAAATTCACAGGACTATTTAAGTTTTATGCCACTCTGTAATAACTACCTGCAGTGCAGCAAAATTACTTGTGCTTTAAGGTCATATGAAGTTTAAGGCAAATAATTTACTGCTTTTAATGCTGTTATTATAACAATTTTAAAGCAAAATATTTGTAATCCCTCTGAGTATCATTTCCCAGTGGTATATGAATAAATAAACTTGATGATCAAATAGCATGTAACTTACATTTTTTTAGGTTTTAATAAAAGACACCTAGCATAAGCTATGAGTTAGAATGTTTATTGGGTGAGTTATGTTTCTACTTCTTGAATAAAATATTGCTAGTGATGGAACATTAGTGATAATTAGTTAAAATCGCTGCTAAAATTACCATTAAAAGACAATTCACAATTTTAGTGCTTTTCATAAAAAATAGTAAGAATGACCTTTTCTAGATGGATGTATATAATTCTGCTAATGCAGTAATTGTTTAAAGAGACATGTTGTTGGTAATGTAGAAGGATATTTTAAAAAATTTAATTGTATATTATATTCCAGTGGTCATAAATACATGATTTTAAATTTTTATCATTATTTGGTTGATAATTATTTTTATTTTTTTAATATATTTTATTACGTATTTTCCTCAATTACATTTCCAATACTATCCCAAAAGTCCCCCATACCCTCACCCCCTCCCCCATTTCCCTACCCACCCATTCCCATTTTTTTTTTTTTTTTTGGCCCTGGTGTTCCCCTGTACTGGGGCATATAAAGTTTGTGTGTCCAATGGGCCTCTCTTTCCAGTGATGGCCGAATAGGCCATCTTTTGATACATATGCAGCTAGATTCAAGAGCTCCGGGGTACTGGTTAGTTCATAATGTTGTACCATCAATAGGGTTGCAGGTCCCTTTAGCTCCTTGGGTACTTTCTCCAGCTCCTCCATTGGGAACCCTATGATCCATCTTCTAGCTGACTGTGAGCATCCACTTCTGTGTTTGCTAGGCCCCGGCATAGTCTCACAAGAGACAGCTATATCAGGGTCCTTTCAGCAAAATCTTGCTAGTATATGCAATGGTGTCAGCGTTTGGAAGCTGATTATGGGATGGATCCCTGGATATGGCAGTCTCTAGATGGTCCATCTTTTCGTCACAGCTGCAAACTTTATCTCTGTAACTCTTTCCATGGGTGTTTTGTTCCCAATTCTAAGAAGGGGTACAGTGACCCCACTTTGGTCTTCATTCTTCTTGAGTTTCATGTGTTTAGCAGATTGTATTATATATCTTGGGTATCCTAAGTTTTGGGCTAATATCCACTTATCAGTGAATATATACTGTGTGAGTTCCTTTGTGATTGTGTTACCTCACTCATTTTAAATTCTCAAAGTTAAATTGTGCATAACAAGACAATACCAATGTGTCCAATCTTTTTACAATTAGTAGAAAACTTGTTATTTTAAGCAGACTTAAAGTCTTCTATCACTGAAAGTAGTTTCTCCAAAATGACCACATGTTTTTATGTTGGTTCTGTTTTACAGGAAATGCATACCAGTTTCCCCATTGTGAGTATTATGCTCTCATAAATTTGCTACAGTTTTAATTTTACTTAAATTATCAAGTTGCTTTTTCAGAACACTAACAAAACTTGAGTGTGGTATGACTGAAAATGACCCCCATGGACTCATAGGGAGTGGCATAATTGGGGGTGTGGACTTTTTTGAATAGGAAGTGCATTACTGGTGGGATTTGAGATTTCAAAAGCTCAAGTCAGGCCACTGATTCACTCTTTTGTTCTGCTGCCTGCTAATCTGATAATAGCTCTCAGCCACTTCTCTAGCATCCTGTCTGCTCACGTGCACCATTCTTATGGCCATAACAATTACTACCTAAAACTATGAACTGTAAGCTAGACACAATTAAATATTTTCCATTACAAAAGTTTCTATGGTGATAGTGTATCTTTAGGGTAATAAACTTCTAATTAAAACAGAAGTTGGTACCAGGGTCTGGAATACTGTTGCAATAGGCTGGGCCACATTTAGAAGAATATGAAACTAACTCTTCAGGACTTTGGACTAAAATAAGCAATTGAACACTGTAAGCCCACCTTAATAGTTTACACTTGTAGGAGCAGTGGTGGTGAGAAAGAAGACCCCAAGAGGCAGAGAGCAAAGAATTTTTTCCTGTACTTTCCTGAGTAATAAATATATATAATTTCATATATGTGAGCTTCCATGTGATAATCCATCAAACATCAGTTGGAAAAAAAACCTATTATTTTCTTTTTCTGGTAGAGCCTCTCATAGGACAGCCATGCTAGCTCCAGTCTACAGGCATCAGCAATAGTTAGTGTCAGAGTTTGATGCCTGTCCATGGGATGGTTGCCAAATTGATTGGTCACTGGTCAACCACTCCTTTAGATTTTTTTAATTAGGTATTTTCTTCATTTACATTTCAAATGCTATCCCAAAAGTCCCCCATAACCCCCCCTCCCACTCCCCTACACACCCATTCCCACTTCTTGGCCCTGGCATTCCCCTGTACTGAGGCATATAAAGTTTGCAAGACCAAGGGCCTCTCTTCCCAGTGATGGCCAATTAGGCCATCTTCTGTTAAATATGCAGCTAGAGACATGAGCTCCGGGGGTACAGGTTAGTTCATATTGTTGTTCCACCTATAGGGTTGCAAACCCCTTTAGTTCCTTGGGTACTTTCTCTAGCTCCTCCATTTGGGACCCTGTGTTCCATCCAATAGCTGACTGTGAGCATCCACTTCTGTGTTTGCCAGGCACTGGCATAGCCTCAGAAGACACAGCTATATCAGGGTCCTTTCAGCAAAATTTTACTAGTGTATGCAATGGTGTCTGCATCTGGAGGCTAATTAGGGGATCAATCCCCGGGTGCTACAGTCTCTAGATGGTCCATCCTTTCATCTCAGCTCCAAACTTTGTCTCAGTAACTCCTTCCATGGGTGTTTTGTTCCCAATTCTAAGAAGGGGCAAAGTGACCACACTTTGGTCTTAGTTCTTTCTGAGTTTCATGTGTTTTGCAACTTGTATCTTGGGTATTCTAAGTTTCTGGGCTAATATCCACTTATCAGTGAGTACATATCATGTGAGATCTTTTGTGATTGTATTACCTCACTCAGGATGATGCCCTCCAGGTCCATCCATTTGCCTTGGAATTTCATAAATTCATTCTTTTTAATAGCTGAGTAGTAATCCATTGTGTAAATGTACCACATTTTCTGTATCCATTCCTCTCTTGAGGGACATCTGGGTTCTTTCCAGCTTCTGGCTATTATAAATAAGGTTGCTATGAACATAGTGGAGCATGTGTCCTTATTACCAGTTGGAACATCTTCTGGATATATGCCCAGGAGAGATATTGCCGGATCCTCCGGTAGTACTATGTCCAATTTTCTGAGGAACCTCCAGACTGATTTCCAGAGTGGTTATACAAGCTTGCAATCCCACCAACAATGAAGGAGTGTTCCTCTTTCCCCACATCCTCACCAGCATCTGCTGTCACACGAAGTTTTTATCTTAGCCATTCTGACTGGTGTGAGGTGTAATTTCAGGGTTGTTTTGATTTGCATTTCCCTGATGATTAAGGATGTTGAACATTTTTTCAGGTGCTTCTCAGCCATTCGGTATTACTCAGGTGAGAATTCTTTGTTTAGCTCTGAGCCTCATTTTTAATGGGGTTATTTGATTTTCTGGAGTCCACCTTCTTGAGTTCATTATATATATTGGTTATTGGTCCCCTATCTGATTTAGGATTGGTAAAGATCCTTTCCCAATCTGTTGGTGGCCTTTTTGTCTTATTGACAGTGTCTTTTGCCTTGTAGAAGCTTTGCAACTTTATGAGGTCCCATTTGTCAATTCTCGATCTTACAGCACAAACCATTGCTGTTCTATTCAGGAATTTTTGCCCTGTGTCCATATCTTTGAGGCTTTCCCCCACTTTCTCCTCTATAAGATTCAGTGTCTTTGGTTTTATGTGGAGTTCCTTTATTCACTTAGATTTGACCTTAGTACAAGGAGATAGGAATGAATCAATTCGCATTCTTCTACATGATAACTGCCAGTTGTGTTGGCACCATTTGTTGAAAATGCTGTCTTTTTTTCCACTGGATGGTTTTAGCTCCCTTGTCAAAGATCAAGTGACTATATGTGTGTGGGTTCATTTCTGGGTCTTCAATTCTATTCCATAGGTCTACTTGTCTGTCGCTATACCAGTACCATGCATTTTTTATCACAATAGCTCTGTAGTACAGCTTTAGGTCAGGCATAGTGATTCCACAGAGGGTCTTTTATCCTTGAGAAGAGTTTTTGCTATCCTAGGTTTTTTGTTATTCCAGATGAATTTGTAAATTTCCCTTTCTAGTTTGTTGAAGAATTGAGTTGGAATTTTGATGGGGATTGCATTGAATCTGTAGATTGCTTTTGACAAGATAGACATTTTTACTATATTGATGCAGTTTTGTCCCTGTATTTCATTTAGACAGGAACAATTTTTGGCTGAAAAATTTGAAGGTGGTTTGAGGTGCCCATCCTTACACTGGGGGCCCTGTATAACTACAAGAAGTGGTCTCTTCAGGTTCCACCTGTGCACTGTTGGGCATTTCAGCTAAGGTCATCCCCACTAAATACTGGGAGTCTCTCACATCCAAGGTAGTTGGGAAATTCTAGAGGTTCCACCCCTTGCCACCACATGATTCCCACACAGCTGCAAATTTCCTTTTGTTCTCCTATCACTTCAGGCTTCAATTCTGACTCCCTGCCATACCTGATTTTGCTCTCCATTTCTCCTCCTCTTTCCCTCTCCACCCAGGTCTTTCACACCAGTAATGGAGGAGTGTTCTTGTTTCTCTACATCCTTGCAAACATGTGCTATCATCTGAGGTTTGATCTTATCCATTCTAATTGGTGTGAGGTAGAATCTCAGGGTCATTTTGATTTGCATTTCCCTGATGTCTAAGAATGTTGAACATGTCTTTATGTGCTTTTCAGTCACTTGATATTCCTCTGTTGAGAGTTTTTTGTTTAGTTCTATACTCCATTTTCAAACTGGGTTATTTCAAATTTGATTATTTGGTTTTTTGGTGGTTAGCTTCTTGAGTTATTTATATATTTTAGATATTTGCCCTCTATCAGATGTAGGGTTAGTGAATATCTTTTCCCAATCTGTAGGTTGCCCTTTTGTCCCAGTGACATTGTCCTTTGTCTTACAGAAGCTTTTCAGTTTCAAGACGTCCCATTTATTAATTAATTGATCTTGGAGCCTGAGCTGTTGGTGTTTTGTTCTTGTAAATTTCCTGTTTCAATGCATTATTTTGTCTTCTATTAGATTCAGTGCATTTGATTTTATGTTGAGGTCATTGATCCACTTGGACTTTAGCTTTGTCTAAGGTGGTAAATATGGATCAATTTGCATTTTTTCTACATGCAGACCACCACTTAGACCAGCACCATTTGTTAAAGATGCTTTCTTTTTTCCACTGTATGATTTTGACTTCTTTGTTAAAGAACAAGTGTCCATAGGTATGTCGATTGATTTCTAGGTCTTTGATTTTATTCTATTGATCTGATTTTTATAATATGAAAGTAAATATTTCAGGCAATTTCTAATATTTATTTTACTATGATGCTTTTCCAATTTAAAAAAATATCTCCTACATGTGTTGCCTGTGTTAAATAGCTTGGTGCTCTATTACTTTTTTAAATACATAAAACCAAATTCATTGATTTACATGGCATTTTCTTATATGTGAAATATTTTGCATGGTTCTCATTTACTGTATTTTATCCATTATTTCATCATAAAAATTAACATTTCACTTGTAGGTCATTATTACTAACCAAAAATTATTAGGTATTGTTGTTTATTAACTGTACTACATTGATTTTCTCTTACTTTAAATAATTATATATTTTTTTTATAAATTGTCACTTCTTTCTTCTTATGTTGATAATGCAATCAGTTGCTTAGAGATAATCACAGTTGTATCCAATTTTTATCACACATTTTAAAGAAAATTATTGAATAAATATTTTTAAAATTAATAAAAATAGCTAAAATATAAAAGTGCATTACATAACCAATATTTAATATTTTCTTTTAATGAGCTTTAATTTGTGACTTTGAATTTGAAAGGATGTAGTGTATGTGTGAGGGTATTCTAATATAAAGTGGACATTCAGTTAATGTATGTGTATTTCTACAAAAGACATAAAACTTCCATACTTCCATACACATTTATAATGCATCTTTATTTAATCCTGATCATCTTGTCTTATTCTTTCTCCTCCCTCATCAATCATATTCTTTCTTTCCAATTAGTCCTTTCTTTATTTTTGCCATTATGTTTATGCCTGCATGCAACTATATTTAATTAACTGTTGCTTCACATGTAAAGATTATTTATTTTTAAACATTTACAAATATTTCAAATTACTTGGTATTATATTCTTAAATTTTTAATGTTTTGTTTGAAGTCATGTCCATCTTACTGTTTTTAAAATAATGAACTTTAAAAATGAATATGCTTCTTGATTAGATTAGTGTAATAATAAGAAACAGTAGTACTAGTAGCATGGTATAACTTTAAATTTTTTTGAATAATAAATAGTAAAAGAATTTGACTACAGAAAAATCTAACATTTGGTATTATGTAAATGTATATTCTAGACATTTCTTTGGGAAGAAAACACATCTTTAAGACAACATACAAATAAAATTTTATTTGAGGCAATTTATTTTAATTATTTTTTGTTTGTTCGTTTTGTTTTTTTAGACAAAGGTGACTCCACTGGCAAAAGTATGAGTGAAAAAGGACCTTGTATCAAATATATCACACATGAATGTCTCACGCAAGCATAAAAGAAAAATTAATACATTTTAAGGTCACCGCCTACAATGAAGTTAATTAATCTAAAAAAAAGCCTCTATCTGAGGTTTTGTTTTTCTTATTCACGTTACATCCCACTTATAACCCACCTCCTGAATACCCACAGCCCCTCCCTCCATTTCCCCTCCCCTTCTCCTCTGAGTGGTTAGTCTCTCTACTGTCACCAGTATCTACCCACCCTGACACATCAAGTCTGCAAGGCTAAATACATCTGTTTCTACTGAGAGCAGACAATGTAGCACAGCTGGACATGCAGCAGCTTTTAGGATAGCACCCACTCCAGTTTTATGGGACCCACATGAAGACCAGGCTGCACATCTGCTACATATGTGCAGGGGAGTTCTAGATCCAGCCTGTGTCTGAATTTTGGTTGAATGTTCTGTCTCTGAAAGTCTTAAGGGTGCAGAATAAGAGTTCCTATTCCCTTTAGGATCCCCATTCCTTCCTTATGTTCTTCCATAAAAGTCCCTAGCTCCATCCACTGTTTGGCTGTGGGTGTCTACATTTGTCTGTGTCAGCTGTTGGGTAGAGCCTCTCAGAGGGCAGCCAGGCTAGACTCCTGACTGCAAGTTTAACAGAGTATTATTAATAATCTTTTATGCTTGTCCATGAAATAGGTCTGAAGTTGGGTCAGTTATTTCATTGGCCATTCCCTTAATTTCTGCTCCATCCCCAACTCCTTCATTTCTTGTAGACAGAATAAATATTTTGGTCAAAAATCTGGGGGATAGGTTGGTCTTTATATCACTCTACTGGGGTTCCTGCCTGGAAAGATTTAAATACAACAGAAACTATAATATAAAAATATTTTGAATAATTACCATTGCTATGAGCAATGAGAGAGAATGTACTTAACATGTTAAGGGCTTATGTAATTTGACTATGATTGAATAACAGGAACATATAAACCTAATAATAAACCATGCAGTACCCTCACAATGGAAAATGTATTTATCATTATACTAGTTCTTTATGAAAATATATCAATGCATCTGAGCAACACATTAATAATTTTCTAAAGAAAAATAGTAAATATTATAAGAAAGAATCCTGTTACTTTACTAAATATTAAAATATGACTTGTCTACAGTGTTACAAATATAATGACAGAAAAATATGAACGTCTGTAGATACATGGGCTTAAACATGACCTAAAATGTGTATTTAAGTGTAAATAACATAATAATGGGACACAAATCAAAAGATAAATGAGCATTGGAAACTATTAAGAATGGTAATTTCCAAATGTAGAATAATTACTGTAGAAGGAAAGCAATGTGAATTTTCATGTCAGCTGTTACACAGCGATCTTTACCTACAGACTAAGAGCTGGGAATCACAGTTTCTGAATGATGTTTCATCCTAATCCTAAAAATTAATTATATGACATTACATGGAAAAATGGGATAATTTGGATAGCATATAAGTGATTGTTCTGAAATGGTAGGATTCCCATTGGCAGATGTGAGATGTGAAGCAGGAGGTAGGATACGGAAGATATTTAATAGTGGGATGAGACTCAAAGTAATATGACCGTAAGGTAAATTGGTACAAAGAGGCAATTTAGGATGGGTAACATAAAATACGATTATGCATTTACCAGAAATGATTGATCATGGTAATTTGCTCACAGATTATAGTCGCTGTACAGTGAACAATGCTACACTGTCACAAGTTACCATATGAAGGATTAGAGTAATTGGACCTGGTTCCTCAGGGAATCATAACACTATGGCTACCTTCCTTCCATTTATTTGAAAATAGATTTTACTTAGAAAGTATTCCGATTTCTATAAATGATATGTACTAATGCAAAGAAAATATGATCTGACGCTTATTTGCTATTATTTGGAGTTTTGAATTTTGTTCTGTTGTCATCATTAGCAAAGCAACATTAATACATTATTACTGCAATTCACATTTTATGAGGAACTTTTTTCTTTTGTTTTGCTTGAGTGTTCTTTCTCCAAAATCACATTCTGAATACTGCACAGAGTCAGTTCTTCCTTACATCCAGGAACTTCTACTATGCTGTATCTAACTGGCTTCACTTTTATGATCCTGGGTATTTTGAAGTGTATTAGGTGTATTAAAAGTACAAACTACTGACATTTGTTGTGATTTTTATGATTCTGTGGCTTTGGAAAAGGAAAACTCACAAGACCTTATTCATCATATCATTTCAAGTGGCGATATGGCCCGATTTTCTTATCCCTTATACTAATCATGAGCATGCAAATGTAGCAGCCTATGACAATTTTCTCTCAGAATGTTTTTACTCCATCTCTCCTCTTACATACTATACTGCTTAGAAGTAAGTATCTTGGTTTCTGCTATTCAAAGATCTATTATACTAAACGTTTTTGTACTGCCTGCTTTAACATAGCCACAAAAGAGGATTTTGCAAAGTAGTGACAACGACTGAAAATGATTGACAATGTTGACCAATCCACCATGCGTAAGGATAACAAAACATCAAACTGTAGGTGTAAAGGCATGCTTTGTTATCTGTCAAAAGCGCCCATCGCTGTTTTTCAAAGCCTTGAGCCAAGTGATGAATAATAATCCACATCATGGATTTATGAAACTGTCACAATTTGCCTATCAAAGTGATTTTTTTTGTTTTTCATTTTGGGTTCAGAAACTCATGTACAGGTATTTGAACAAAATAATTGACTTAAGTAAACACCTAAGCATGAAGTTTTGAATCATAAGACATATTTATGTTCAGCTTTCTTAAAAAGTGTTAAACTCTTTCAAAATGACATTCTCATTCTGTACTTCCACCAGAAAAAAAAATGGAATTCAGTAGCTCCTTGGCATGACCAAGAATAGCAGCTGTCAGCATTAGGTTAGTATTTCCCATTAGCACAAGGAGGCATATTATCATTATTTTAATTTGAAATAGCCCAATGATAAATTATATTGAAAACTCTCTTGTGTTTTTCTTTGTTAACTGCTGTGTCTATTACTTTTATTATCATCTGGAAAGGCTCTATAAGCAACTTGGACACAAATTCTGGACATGTCTGTGAGGGCTTTTTCTAGATTAGATCAGTTTAAGGTAAGTAGATCTACACTACATGTAGCTGTCACCATTCTGTGCTCTAGAACCTCAGAGTGCATAAAAGCTTATCTGAAGCTACTCAGCACAGATACTTCCACCTGTGCCTCCTACATCTGGATGCACTGTTGCAAAAGAGCTGAACTCCTGTTTTCAAGCCTTTTATGCCATGATTGAGACCATAGAAGCATCAACCACAATAAACTAGTCTTTCCTTAAGTTGCCCTTTTCAGATATTTACTTACAACAAGGAGGTTTCAATAAAGCACAAGCTAACTGTTTGCATTTTGGGACTGTGTGTTAACAGTGTTTCTTTTTCCTTCATGTTGAACTTGGAATGTTCATTTGTTTTTGCCTTCCAAGGGTTTTTGTTTCTTGTTTGCGTTTCCTGTTTTTGTTATTGTAGTTTTCAAATTTGTAGTTTAAATTTACATTTTACCATTACATAGCTTGGCAATTCTTATTGCTATTGATGTAATTTTTTACAGTGAGAAAATTTCATTTAATTTTAGAAATATTTGACTAGTTGATATTATTATGCATACTTTTAATGATGTACACTTTGCTATTGTTATTGCTTTGTTTTGTTATTTATGTGTAAATATTTTAGGACCAAGTTATAGAAATGTAGTCTGGGAATTGCATGCTCCATCACACTTAGGCCAACATATTAAATGCATAGTAAAACTACTAATTGAACAGCAACATAGAAGGAGAGAGTGGGAAGGAAAGAAATTAAGAGATCTTGAGTTTTTCATTTCTGCCATTTTTAGATCTGTTGTCTTGTGTTTTATGTCTAGTGTTCTGTGACTTTCATGTGAATTTGTGAATTGTTATTGGTCTAGCTGTAGTTCTTGGAAAGTATATTCAGGCCTCATTGAAGGACTGTTATACATACTGCTTTTAATAAAATTCATAAACAGTCTGAAGTATCATAAACAGTCTGAAGGATTTCAATATTGATAATTAATATTCTACTATTTACTAATGTTAATGGGTACAGTACCAATTTTATTGTGGCACTTTGCACCTCTCCTTATTTATTTGTTTATTTATATACATATTACTATTTTGATTTTGTTATTAAATGATAAACTGTCCCTGTAATTTTTCTCACTGACCATCAATAAAAGTGCTGTTAAGAAATTACAGTATTTTATCTTGTCCCCTCTCCAAATTCTATGCCTACTCACTCCATTATGCATCCATTAATCCTCTTTGCTTCCTAGAATCACAAGCCGAAGGACTCAGTAAATATCATCTTCAAACACATCAGCATGAACAATAGTAGCAGAAAGTTTATGTTTCTTTGTGGTTTTATAGCTAGATGTTTATGTGACATGAAATTCAGGAAACCTTTTTTTGAATTTGTAAATGAGATTTTACAAGTAGATAGAGGTATTAAGGCAAGCACTGTCAAGACAAATGACATAAATCTTAAAGAGCTTTTAATTATCATATACATATATATATGTGTGTGTGTGTGTGTGTGTGTGTATGTATGTATGTATATATATATATAACTTATTTCCCTACAGAAAAAAATATAAATTCTTCCACCTTAGGTGCTTTTGCTTTTCTTAAAATAGAAGATAATGGTCTCATTATGTTTATAGTATTTTGTGTTTGGAAGTTATTTGAACTATTGGAGGAATCATTATTCACTTGTTATGGTATTTATCAATTTGTGACCTGGCCTTTTCTTCATTACTGTTTATACTTTCAATAAATGACAAATAGTAATCTTTATTTTATAAAAAGTAGCCTTTATGATTTATCATCATAGAACTGTTTTTATCTGTTCTCCTGTGAATGTCGTTGTAGGATATCCAGGCTCAATAAAATAGGAAGTATTCCCCAGTTGAATGACTGCTACATTTTAATTCTTGCATTTGTTTTTAATAAAATCTATTTTAATTAATGTTTGGAAGTACCTTGGTTTAGAATAATTTGAATATATGCTTTTTTTGAAGCTAATAGGTTTTTTTTCTATCTTCTTTTCATAAAACAATTTACTAGTGTTATATTCTCTCTTTCTCTCTGAAGTCATTCTTCCATTTTTTTTATTTCATAAGTTAAAAATAAAGAGTACAAGAAGGAGAAAGAATCTGGTGTGTTTATAATTGTCAGTATACGCTTCAAAAAATGAAATTCTGTGAGATTTGTGAGTGCTTGTGATAAAAATAGAAAAAAAGAAAGAAAGAGAAAAAGAAAGGAAGAAAGGAAGAAAGAAAGAAAGGAAGAAAGGGAGAAAGAAAGAAAGAAAGAAAGAAAGAAAGAAAGAAAGAAAGAAAGGAAGGAAGGAAGGAAGGAAGGAAGGAAGGAAGGAAGGAAGGAAGACGAAAGAAAAGAAAGAAAGAAAGAAAGAAAGAAAGAAAGAAAGAAAGAAAGAAAGAAGAAGGAAGGAAGGAAGGAAGGAAGGAAGGAAGGAAGGAAGGAAGGAAGGAAGGAAGGAAGGAAGGGAAGTAAGGAAGAAAGAAAGAAAGAAAGAAAGAAAGAAAGAAAGAAAGAAAGAAAGAAAGAAAAAACAAAATCAAGACAAGAGTCTTGTGACTTTAGTTTCTTCAAAATCCCAGAACTGCTCTTAGATCATGCTCTTGTGCTCCCATTGTGTATAGCAGAGTGTGTCCTTCAGGTTATTCATTACAACTGGCTATTCTGACTTTCATTTGTTTATGTGCTTCTAAAAAAAAAATTGCCACTTGCCGTTTATCTGCCACATGTTTGCTCTTGTGATAGTACACTTTACTAATATGTATAAGTTTTCCGAAGTTCTCAGTGAAGTTGGCTACTGCATGAAACATTAGTTCTCCTCATTTTTAGGCTCCATCCTCCCAGGTCCCACCATCTCTAGGATGGGGACAATGATAATCTTAGGAGCACTGTAATCACATGAGCATGACAACAGTTCCAGATTAGAAGCCTGAATACATAGGAAACAGTGCCCTCAACACGGGATCAAATTTCCAGACCCATGCTTCTCTAAGGTAGTTTACAATTCAGCAATTACAATTTGTAGATAGTATCATATTACAGATTCAAGTAACAATTTCTCAGGGTTTGAATCATAATTTCATGTGATATTGGCTTTGTGCATAAAATTTTGTTTAATTATAACCTTGAATTTGAGAACAGGTTTTTTAAATGGACATTTTTTATAGTGCTGCTATCATTTATCTATATATATCCATATAGAATACTATATGGAAGTAATAATTTTTATGTGTATCACACAAAATTTCTTTTTTTTCTGAATCATACTATTTAAAACCAAATTTCTCTGTTTAATGATCTTAATGGTCATGAGTTTTCTTTGTTTCTTTTGTTTCTGAACCTACAAATATTTCTGAATAAATTCTTTACTTTTTCTAGATAAAGATGATAAAGTGTTTATTTTATTTGTTGCCTGATTATATTAAATTTAAGGTAAAACCACAAGAACTGTATGATACCTTTAAGTAAGTTCAAACACACACACACACACACACACACACACACACACACAAACAAACAAGAAAACCAACACATTTTAGTCTCATGTACCATACAGATTTGACTGTTCTGGCTAATTTTTCTTTGCTGACAACCAGTGGCAACTTTTGTCACTATTCCTAAATGTAAAAGGTATTTGTTTCCCCCTAATTTGTAATGCAGTCTATGTGTTTTCAGACATTTAGTTCTGATGTGTCTAGGATCTTATTAGTGACTACTCTATGATCCTTCTTTTTAAAACCCTCACCAAGCATACTTAGGTAATTGGCTGTTGCTTTTCATTTGAATTCACCTATTTACCCATACTCTCATCATATGACTTTTTAACTTCTCCCTCTACTTTCATTACAAAGCTGATAGTATCCTACTGTGGTCATTGTGTGATTGGAGTTCTTCATTCTATACTATTGAAAAAAACTTTAAATTCTTGAATTTGGAGAATTTCTCAGTTTTTCTTTTTCATTAGTAAGATTTTACAGTTTTTATGTTTATGTGTATCTCCTGAGGGTTTAATAATAATCTCTGTTTCATTTTTCTTAATGCCTTAATCTAATAGTTTCACTATTCTTTTTTTTGTTTGTTTGTTTTTAAGAACATTTTATTCATTGAGAGTTCCTTGACATATACATCCTTCCAAGTGAGACAAGGTTATTTGATTTTTTTTTTCAAGAACTAAGTAAAACTCTAGGCAGTAGGATACCTGCTGATTAAACATTTATAAAAATATTAATTGGAATTATAAAACAATAGTGGAAACATAAATTGGTTTCTTCAATTACCTAAGATAGTAAGGGCAAAAATCTTCCTGTGATTTCAGGTTTTAATGAGATAGGTCTACTACTAGAATATATTTTTTATTCAAGCATCAATTTTATTATTTCCTTGTAATGTCCTTTTAGACAGTAAGTCAAATGAAGCTGTTTCAAGTCTTTTGTTGGATCCCCAAGAAAAACTTGACAGAGCTTTTTGTTATTTCTATGTTTTTGAACTTGTTTAAATTTTACTCTCATTGGAAAGGTTATCAAGAAACAAATTGTACACTGTGTGGTGCTTAATTCAAAAAAAAAAAAAAATAAAAATAAAAGAACTGTTACCCCATGTTGTATACTTGGCCACTACTTAGTATCGATAATGTTTTCGGGAATTAATGTTAAGTTATAAGTAATAAACCACTTTAGGATGCATTTTTAGCACGTTTCTAATGAAACCCTCTTACCTGCTTATTTTCTATCAAATGTAAGGGATTGGAAACCCAGAGAAGTTTAGAAAATACTTTCAGACATTCCCTAATGTTCTGACAGAAAAATTGACTTCCCAGGAAAAATAAACAAATCTTACAATGAACAAAACTGAATTTGTTTGAATTATTCACTATTCTAATATTCTGTTTTTCATGGTTTCTTACCAAATTTGAGAGTCCCTAGGATGTCAACAGTAAATGATTTCTTTAAATATTCTTTTATTGTTTTAAATTTTATTTTATCTATCTTTTTTTACACTCCGGATTTTATTCCCCTCCCAGTCCACCTTCTGACTGTTCCACATCCCATACCTCACCCCTCTGTCTCCACCTCCCACCTCACTAGACCTCCCCACACCCTGGCGTCTCCAGTCTCTTGAGGGTTAGGTGCATCATCTCTGACTGAACCCAGACCCAGCAGTCCTCTGCTGTTTATGTGTTGGGGCTTCATATCAGCTGGTGTATGCTGCCTGGTTGGTGGTCCCGTTTCTGAGAGATCTCAGGGATCCAGGGCAACTGAGATTGCCGGTCCTCCTATAGGGTCGCCTTCCTCCTCAGCTTCTTCCAGCTTTTCTCTAATTCAACCACAGGGGCAGCAGCTTTTGACCATTGGTTGTGTATAAATACCTGCATCTGACTCTTTCAGGTGCTTGTTGGGTCTTTCCGAGGGCAGTCATGATAGGTCCCTTTTTGTGAGCGCTCCATAACACAGTAATAGTGTCAGGCCTTGGGGCCTCCCCTAGAGCTGGATCCCACTTTGGGGCTTTTGCTGGACCTCTTTTTCCTCAGGCAGTTCTTTAAGACAGGAACAATTCTAGATCAGAGTTTTTGACTGTAGAATGGTAACCCCATCCCTCACTCAATGCCCTGTCATTTTGCTGGAGGTGGTCTCTACAAGTTCCTTCTCTCCACTGTAGGGCACATCAACTAAGGTACCTCCTTTTGAGTCCTGACAGACTTTTACCTCCCTGGACTCTGATACATTTTGGAGGATCTGCCCACCTCCTGCCTCCAGAGGTTGCACAAACTGTCAACAAAAAGAAAAGTGAATAATCCTGCAATTTTGCACAATAAGGTGCATTTGAAGTTACATATTTCTACATCAGAATATTTCTCAATTGAGAGTTCCTCTTTTCAATTGACTCTTAGGTATACCAATTTGACACAAATCCACCCAACATATATTTCTTTAGCATTTATAAACTGGAATGAAATATGTAACTTACTTTTCACTTTATAATACCCGGTAAGTGATCTTTTCAAAATTATGTGTAAGAATGGAGTCCTGATGCTGTCAGAATTCAATATATTTAAGAATTGTGAGCATGGTTGTTTTTCTTTTTTTTTTCTTTTTTTTTAGAGGCTTGTTTTTACTTTCCTGATGGAAAAAAGATAGGGAGAGGACTAAGGGGAGTGGGGAATTGAAAAGGAGAGAATAATTTATTTTCAAGTATAAAAAGAGAAAAAATAAACAACAATTATGTAAAAGAATAATTGATAGTTCTATCCTTTCAATGACTTAGAATCATGCTCTATCATACAGAGACATAGTTCTTTATGATAATTAGGACCTACATGCAATTATATAACTGCTTCAGTGATGAGGTATGACATAGATAAGACCTGAATATTTGATGGTTAGTGTGATAGTTAATGCAGATATTTATGCAGTGTTTTCAAAACCCCCCAGGTTTGCTCAATTCTATCCTGAAATCTCCCACAAGAATCTCTGAGCACACCCTGATGTTTGGATGTAGGTATCTTTCTGCATCAGTTTTCATTGATTTCTTGGTAGAGCCTGTCATGAGACAATTATGCTAGACTCTTGTATCCAAGTATACCAGAGTATCAATCATTCATAGTGCCAAGTACTATCTCTTTTCTATGCGCTGTGTCTTAAGTTGGGCCCATTAATGGTTGCCCCTTCCCTGAATCTCTGCTCCATCTATATCCCTGCTTGCATTATTATAGGCAGGACAAATTATGAGTTGAAGGTTTTGTGGGTGGGTTGATGTTCCCTTCCTCCACTGGAAGTCCCGCTCACCTACAGGGATTAGCCACTTCAGTTTTTATATCTCCAGCTTGTTGGAATCTCACTTATGGTCACCCACATATACACCCCAGAACATCCTCCATTCCAGGTCTCTAGGTACTCCCAAAGATAACGCCCCATAGATTTCTGTTCTTACTCCCAACCTTCTCGTGCACCACCTATACCCACACCTGACTCCATTCACGTTTTCTTCCTCATCCCCTCTTCCACCCAGGTCCCTCCCTCCATGCGCATCCAGAGACTAGTTTCTGTTTTTGAGTGAGATACAAGGAACCCCCTTATTATTCAGGTTTTTTGTTTGTTTGTTTGTTTGTTTTTGTCTGTGGATGGTAACATGTTTATCCTGTGCTTTATGGCCTATGTCTACCTCAAAGTGAATATATAACATTCATCTCTTTATGAGTTTGGGTTATCTTACTGGGGATATTTTTTTTCTAGTTCCATTCAACTGACTATAAATTTCATGATGTCTTTGGTTTTAAGAACTGGATAGTATTCCATTGTGTAGAGATTCCACATTTTCTTTATCTACTCTTCAGTTAAGGTACATCTAGGTTGATTCCGCCTTTTGTTATTACTAGTATAACTAAGGAAATATCCTTGTGGTATAGTGGTGCATCTTTTGCTTACGTACACAAGAGTTTTATATCTGGGTCTTAGGGTAGAAATATTTCCAATTTTCTGAGAAACTACCAAATTGACATCCAAAGTGTTTATACCATTTTTCACTCACACCAATAATGAAGGTTATTTCCTTTGCTCCAATTCTTCACCAGTATGTATTGTCATTTGAGGTCTTGATGTTTGCAATTCTGACAGGTGTATAATGGAATCTTAGAGTTTTTTTGATTTCCTCTGGAATATTTTTTTAAGTGCTTCTTGGTCATTAGAGATTCCTCTGTTGAAAATTTGCTATTTAACTCTGCACCTCATTTTTAATTGGGTTATTTGATTTGTTGATATTTAAGTTTTTGAGTTTTTAAATATATTTTGAATATTAGTCTCCTGTTGAAGGTAGAATTTATGAAAATCTTTTCCTACTCTGTATGCTTCCACTTTGTCCTGTTGATGGTGGTTTGCATTACAAAGCTTATCAGTTTCAAGAGGTCCCATTTATTAATTATTGATAGCAATGCCTGAGCTATTGATGTTCTGTTCAGGAATTTGTATGCTGAGCCAATATTATTTTAGCTGCTTTCTGTCACCTTATTTTTTAAAAGAATAACAAAAGCATACACTGGAGAATAGACAGGTTCTACAAAATGATGCTAGAAAAACTGAAAATCCAGATGTTGAATGATGAATGTAAGTTCTTTCTTCACCCCACAAAACAATCAACCAAAACCAGACCAAAGTCATGAATACATTTTAAGCCGAGGTTGTTACAGTAAAATATATAAAAATACAAATGACAAATAATAGCTCACCTATAAAATATAAAGATAAAAATGCAAAATATCTGAATACCAGAGAACAAAATAATATATTCAAAAATAAGCAAGTTAAACATTCACTTACTAAAGGATGAAAAATAAATGACTAGCAAATATATGAAAGAAAGCTTCAAAATGTTGGTCATCAGTAAAATGCAAATCTCAATTACACCCACACATTAAGGAAACTCTTTAATTCCTGGTATTGGTACAAGGAAGTTCCAGTACTCATACACTACAATGGAAAATGCAAATCAGCATCATCTCTATAAGAGAATGTGGATATTCCTCTAATGCTAATATAGAATTTCTGTGTGATCCAGGTCCAGGTCCTTCATTCTTCAGTAAGCTGAGGCACCCCATTACAGGTACTTGTATGTAATGTACAGGTTTATACACATGTGCACACACACACACACACACACTCACACACACACACACACACACACACACACACTTGTCATTTATTGAGAAATAAAGAAAAATGAAATTATTTGCTTTCCAGGGTAGTGCATAAGAAAGAACATCATCAGATTAGATAAAATAAGTTGTACTCTGAAATTTCACGATTTGTCTCATAGGCATCTAGGTTTTATACTGAATCTGAAAATAGAGATTGTGTTAAGTTGGAGGAAGGCAAATTTTAAAGTTAGGGGCAGGGTATGACAAAGTCCATGTGGGGAACAAACAAGAAAAAAATTAAGTCTGTACTCTATGTAAAACAGTGGGAATCTATTAAAATGTTTCTTGATGGAATTCAAACAAAAGACGCTTAAAATTAAATAAACTTTAAAGGAAATCAAGAAAAATAAATAAATAGGGAAAGGGCCCAGATGAGTCAAAACTACAGAAGCATCAGATGAAAAAAGTGTTGAAGATCTCTGGGTGCCTCTGAGTCCATACAGCACACCTTACTCAATTACCAAAAGGTAAATATTTTATTGTATTGTGTAAAATTCAGTTTTTAATGCATATATTTTTGTCTTTCAATACTAATTTTTTCATAAGAACTCAAATCTCAACTTTAGGAAAACTGTCCTTTCTATTATTTAAACAAAGAAAATTGCTTTACTGATAGAGAAATAAACAAATAGATTCTCTCTTAAAGAAAAGTTTTCTTGAAAAAGGAAAATTATTTTTAAGTTTATCATGAAATAACCTTAAACATCTTTTTTTTATTTTAACATAGTTAAGTAAATTTTATATCAGTTGGGTTTTGCCAAGTAAGAAAAACAATAGCTGGCATTTGTTAATTATATTCATATATTTATAGGCATAGTTGATGATAAAACATGTTTTCTATCCCACTCTAAATCGAAAGTTTTGTTTACATTTGTTCTTTGATATACTTACACAATGATTCTTGATCATATTCATCTTTCCTCCATCTTTTTCTCTACCCACCTTCTTCATCTCCCACATGTCCTTTGTCCTTTTCTTAATTCATGGGCACAGAGACACAAGGGATAATAGCTGCTAGCATAAAAATGAAGCAATTGAAATTTGGAAAGATGGATAATTTCCTAAATAGTCAACCTCCAAGCAGTTCAGTTATCTGTCTGGTTGTAAAGCACAAAACTTGTTGTAGCTATCTACTCTGATTTACAACAAATCTTTATGAGTCTTTATAAAAATAATACAAATATTCTTTTAATTTATTCTTTCTTGACTATAGAATTGAACTGATTATTCTAACACATTCCTTTTATAAAGATTTGCATTTCTACCTCCTGCCATGTACATACATGTTTCATTAGTTATCGCACACTAAAAGGACATCTGTTGAAAATTTAGAATTTTTATAACACTTATTTACCAAGATAATGTTTAGAATGATGATATGGCCTGGGATTCATTTAGTATCCTTGAGGGATAATTTTTAAGTATTCAGGACCTTGTGTAAAACTTTTAGTATTTGGAATGAAATGGAACCTCATGTATTTTCTTCCACCCAATGCTTCTAATTTTTCTCAAAACCAGACACCAGTTGTTAATTTCTCTAGAATTAAACAAACACAGGTGCTAAAATTATCAGTTTCCTCATATTTTCTCTACCTATTTCTGTTACAGAAAGGCATTAAGTTTCTGTAAAAAGCGCATTTCCCCAATTCATATCATCGAAACAACTGCCAGTTAAAATGAGCTGCCAGGACATGAGCTGTGCAGACAACCCGTATGTGTAGTGTAAGCAGGTGTTCCATTTGCAGTTTGCCAAAAGCAAACTGTTTTCCAGGTGTTCAGAGAATATTACCTTCATACAAAAGAGGAAACTGTAACAACTACTCCTAGTAGAGTGTTGCTCAATAGGAAAGCAAGACAGAG
Source organism: Mus caroli (assembly GCF_978045245.1). Lineage (NCBI taxonomy): Eukaryota > Metazoa > Chordata > Mammalia > Rodentia > Muridae > Mus > Mus caroli. Next base: position 138,592,028 of record NW_028227256.1, read on the forward strand.
TTGTTAAATAAAGGATTGAGCTGAACACACAATATTTAAACAGGCTAACTACACCTATGCAGTCAGGATTCCTGCTAATTAATAACACTAGGAATGACACATATAAAGCAGCAGAACAAAGCCAGAAGATGAGAACCAACACTGGTAAAGTGCCCGTTCCATAAAACACAGATCATTTTCATGACCAGGGAATGGGGTGTTATATGTGCTCCATAAATGGAAAGCGGAAGCTTATCTTTTGATGCAACATATTTGAAGTCACCAAGTAAGCATTATAGTAGAATCCAAATCCATAACAGTGTGGTTATAAAGCTTCACTTCAAGAACTAGAAACTTGCTTTGCTGTCAGCCCTCCTAGGATGTTCTTCAGAGTTGTAATCCCTGTAACTGGAATGGAGCATGTGAATTTTATCTTGTGAGCAAGATGATGCCTGGCAAAACAAAGGACCACTATTGTTTCTATAGATTATAGTCACACTATTATGGATATATTGTTAAACTTGAATCAGATCTAATCAGATGAAAATCTGAATGTTGGTCTATTGCTATTATTCTCCTTATAGTGAAGAATTGGCAAAGCAATTATTTATCTATAAATTATAGTTCTAACATATACTCTGTTGCCAATTGAATACTAAAGGAAAGATGCTGGAAAGGAGAAGATGAAGGGAGAAGGGAAGTCAGAGAGACTTGAAATTAAGGGATTCAGCTGTCATGGATGTCTATGAGTAATATATGACTGGACCATGAGGTAACAAGATAGAAGATACAGGTTAAAGAGTTCAAAGCTCAGTGACAGAGATACCTAATTTCTTTGGAATTGTGAGTTGGTGAGATTTCACAGACCAAAGAACATTATAGTCTAGTGTAGTTGGGTTTTTGTTGTTTTTGTTGTTGTTGTTGATGATGATTTTTGTTTGTTTTGAGTTTTTGTTGTTGGTTTGTTTTCATTATCTTTAATCTTCTTCTTCTTTTTTTTTTTTCAGTACAAACATTATCCCTCTCCCAGTCTGGCCTCTCATAGTTTCTTATTTCATTTCACCTCTCCCATCTCCAAGAGGATGTCACCATCCTAACCACCCTGCCAGGCCTCCCTAATCAATAATACAACTCCCATATTTGGTACTATTATCAGGGCCAAGAAATTTTGCCTAAACAAATCATAGGCCCTAGGAAAAGAATCTTCTACTGACACTGTTACTACTACTACTGCTGCTGCTGCTGCTGCTGCTGCTACTGCTACCACTACTACTACTACTACTGCCATCACCACCACCACCACCACCATCATCATCATGCCAATTTGACACAGTATTAGACTGAATCCTAATGGCTCACTTCTGTAACAATAGATTAGTTTATCCCTCAGCCTTCTCCAGGGAGCTTGTAGATGGCTATAAGCACAGAGACCCAGAACTGGTCAAGATGCAGAACAAAAAAATATTATGGGATGCTCATTTCAAAATGAAGTATCTATACTACAACCCTTCCCAAAGGCTCAGAGATATCTAGATGTTGGTGAGATTAAATTAATAAAAATCAAAGGAAGTGGATGGCTATAAGAGAAACACATTGTCTAGGACAAAACATGACAGTTTTACACACGAGCTTACAGTTTGTCAGTATGTAAACACCTGTGTAAAATTGTGTGTGATCGAACCTCAGAATGAAAGAAAAGTTCATTATTAAATCCTACTCTTAGCTTAAGACAAATTGGCAAGTAATAGCTGCTAGGAAAAGGAGAATCAGCTGTCTTCAAGAGTGTATGCCCTTATATGCCAATCCACACACACAGCCCTGGTACATTAATTAAAGAGTTTAGGCCTGGTTATGTTGGCCAACCCTCAGGAGTATACCACAGACCCAAGAGTATGTGGGTACACAAAATTTTACTTGATTCTTTTGCTTTCTTTTTTTCTTCCATAATAATAGTTTTATCAATTATTTGGGAATTTTGTACAATACACTCCCCCAAACATGTTCGATTCCCATTCCTTCCAGATTATTTTCCCACCACTGAGCCCTACCACCACCAAAAGGTAAAAAGTAAAATAAAATTAAAACCAAAGCCAACCAAACAAAAACAAAAACAAGACCAATTTGTCTTTCCCATATACTCACTGGAGCACCTTCAAACTCCCAGTGTCCAGGTTTGTGGGCCTGGGTACTAGAGGTTTTCCACAAAGATCTCTGTTCAGGCCTGATGTGAGGGTTCCAGCAAAGGGAAGTGAATGCAGGCAGGGAGAGAGGAGAAGTCTCTGCTGTGCCTTCCAGGTCCCTCCCTCAGTAACTCAGATCCACTCTGAACTGATTTGGGTCGGGCTGGGCCAATGAAAAGCAGACTATCCAGTGAGGTTTGTGGCAGAACCTCAGGTGGCTCTTTGGGAGAGAAGATCTCTTCCCAAGTGTTACATACAGCTCTTGGAACAAAAGACTCAGAGAAAAGGAGTAGTTCTCATGCACCTTTAATTCCCTGGATGGATTTATAAACAGTTCTGGGGGTGATTCAGCATTCAACAGCAGGCTTGGACTCTCATTGGCTTGGATTGAGAGTTTAGAGGAAACCTTATTTGCATGTGGGAAGGTTTGGTGCTGCTCCTATGTGACTGATAGCCACTTGCCTCTCTTGTGGGGGCTGTGGGGGGCAGTAACTTCGACAAGAGCTAGGGGTGAAGGAGACATGATCGAAAGCCTTCCTTCTCATGTAGGTGGGAATTATCACTCACTGGGTCCTACCAGGGTTTAAGACCTAAGCTTGACTGGAGACCAGGTTGTCTGTGTGTAGCCTGTTGTCCCACAAAGATCCTTACAGAAATTCCCAAATAACTGAACTGTTATGTTGCGGGGGGGGGGGGTAAAAAGAAGGCAAAAAATTAAGTTGAATTTGTATACTTTTTGCTTATATTTGTATATTTCCTTGAGTCTGTACTCTTCTACTTGATCATGGTTGGCCAACATAACCAGGCCTATACTCCTTAATTAATGTGCCAGAATTATGTGCCTGGATTGGCATATCAGGGAATACACTCTTGAAGAAAGCTGTGTTTGTACCCTTCCTCACTCCTGCAGGTGCAATTAAGAGAATTATACTTCCACATTTATATCACATTACATCACACTTTTTAAGAACTCCCTTCAATAGCTACATGTCTGGGCTGGGTCCTTTTCCTTTCTTTCCTCTCTTTTTTCTCTTCTGTATAGGGTGGATATCAAAGAAGGAATAGACCTGAAAGGAGATGACTATGTCAGAGAATTAATTCATTCTCTTAAGGAATAAGCTAATATATATATATTAGCATCAACAGCCAGAAAAGGAACAGTGACCCGAGTCAATAGACCACAGGAACATCAACAGTACTTGAAGTAGGTTCTGGTTTTGGTTGTGCTTATAAGATGCTACCCGAAGCAGACAAAAGCACAGAAGCCAATGGAGCATATCAGGTACCTTATTTTCAAATTTATAGGATAATAAACATGTAGTAATCAAGATGCTGCATTTTTCTTTACTGTGTTATGGGAATGCTTTTTCCTATAATAATAAATCTATGGAAAAGGGTGTAGATAAAGAGGATAGCCTTAGAGGAAATAAAAAAGGAACTAAAATTAACTCTCCCTACTTATAGAAAAACTATATGATGAAGCAGAAAATGAGATGATTAAAAATAATGAAAGCCATTATGAAAGAGTAAACTTAGCATGTAAAATGAGGGCACAGGGAATTCCATAAGAGCAAGGTACCTCAATGTTTTCAGCATAAATGGATGAGCTATAAATGAAAATTTAGATGTTCAGAAAAAGAATTAAGCAGAGCCAATGACTCAAATAGTAAAATGTCCTCAGAGTAAGCTAGAATATTCTATGACATAACCTTAAACTCTTTCCATAACTTCAAGCAGTAAATTGAAGCAATCCATAATTATTTTAGAAATAATCAGTGATTAAATTAATCACTGATTAAACTTGATGACTAGATTCATTCTCAAAGCAATATTTATACCAGAAAATATTTATATTTTTAGCACTTACCATGTTAAATAATTTTCTGATCTCTCTTTAACATCAAAATTTAACATAATGAAATTTTGTTACAATAACCTTTTAATTTAATTTCCAGTTTCATCTTTGAGGATATAATATTACTACAGCATTTCATCCCTCTAAATCATCCCATTTGTCACTCCAATTCTCCTTCAAATCCATGCACTCTTTTTGTTTTAACTAATTTTTATTGCACAAATATATGTATATTAGTAAACATAACCTGTTTAGTTTGCATACTGTTACTTGTATATATGTTTTTATAGATAAATGAAACTGAACAAGAAATTGTTGTGTGATTTTTTTAATCATTGTCCAGGAGAGGTTTAACTAAATGGAAAATGGAGCTCACAGATATTTCTATATGTTATTCAGGGTGTGGTACAGAATTAAGAAACTATAGAAGCTGGGCGGTGGTGGTGCACACCTTTAATCCCAGCACTTGGGAGTCAGAGACAGGCAGATTTTTGAGTTTGAGGCCAGTCTGGTCTACAAAGTGAGTTCCAGGACAGCCAGATACAGGCTATACAGAGAAACCCTGTCTCAAAAAAAAAAAAAAAATAGAAATATTAATGCAGAAATTTGAAAAAGTAAAAGAAGTAAGCTATTTTTTATTTTACTAATTTCTTTTTTATTGGTTATTTTATTTATTTACATTTCAAATTTATCCTCCTTCCCAGTTTCTCCTCTGCAAAGTCCTAACCCTTACCTCTTCACCTGCTTCTATGAGGGTGCTCTAGACCCACCTCTCCAACCACTCCCACCTCACTGCCCTAGCATTCCCCCATGCTGAGACATTCAGCCTCCACAAGAGCAAGGTCATCTTCTTCCTTTGATGCCAGATAAGGTAATCCTCTCCTATATGTGTAGCTGAAGTCGTGGGTTCCTCCATGTGTACTCTTTATTTGGTGGTTTAGTCTCTGGGAGCTAATGGGTATCTGCTTGGTTGGTTTGCTGACAGCAGCATGGTATAGCTGTTCTCTGAGAGTCTCCACCAAAGCCTAACCAATACAGATGCGGATGTTCAGAGCCAACCATTGGACTGAGCCTAGGGACCCCAATGGTGGAGTTAGAGGAAGGTTTGAAAGACATAGGAAGAAAATAACAAAATTTCACCAATTGCACTCCAAGTCTAACATATCCGTAGGCTTTTAGATACACATTAAAAGATAAAACTCAGAATTCAAAGACCAGCTAAATGAAACAGAAGTAAACTAAATTTAGCTCTCAGTGGAACGAATAATGGCTGGTACTGGTAAATGCTATACAAAATCCAACCATATACAAACTGAATTAAAATGAAAAATCAATTCCATGTGCATTTCCAACGTCATATGGACACAACCTAAATTGCACATTCATAAAACCATAGAGTGAAAATCCTTTTCTATAGAGAAAATTTGAATAAATAAAAGGAAGTTGACAATGGACACAGCACAAAGCCAAAGTACATCTACAGACTCTTTCATATATAATGCCATTGTGCTACACATACATTGATTTTTCAAACCAAATATATTATATAAAATTTAAAAACTAATAAAAGAAAAAATCCAGCATAAGGTATTGCTGTTACTTTTGGTTTTCCTCATGAATTTAATAAGTAATATTCTGCAAGGAACCACATACTTACTTGAATCTAGGAGTTGCTGGAATTAATTTCAGAGACTTGACATGGAACTGAGCTTCAAGACTTCTGCATGAGGACTTTCTCTGATAGTATAAAAATGAGCTATGGAAGATTCCAGTGCAGAATAACAACCAAAAGTCTTAACAAACTGTAAATCAAACTGGCTAATTAACAATAACCAGAACAGCAAGATATCAATAACAGTGTTATATTGGCACATTTATCCAGGTGGAACTAAGGACAGACAGTGTCCCAGCATGGATGTGAGAATTGAGTATGACTTCCCCTAGCCAAAGAGCTAATTGTAACCTATAGATGCTTTGAGTTAGGCAGTTCTCTCTGAGGTTATTCCACTGGAAGTTTGACCAAACATGTGTGGAAGACCACATATCCAAGAATATAAGGGTATCATAAACTGTTATTGTTGAAAATCATAACATAAATAATATAACATAACAAACAAAACAACAAAGTTGGGTGGGTAGAGCAAGATGACATAAATATAGGAGATATTGCAGAAAACACGTCACGATGATTAAAATGTAGTGAAGGGAATTCTCAAGATCAGGAAAATCAATGGCTCATAAAAACAATGATACATTTCTGGTAGTATTGCAATTCTGTACAGCCACTATGGAATTCACAATGAAGGTTCTTCAGGAAGATGAGCCACAATCTACTTCAAAATCTAGCAATTCAACTCTTGGGCATATGCACCAATTCTTTATGGTACCAAAGAAACTCTTGCTCAAACATCTTTATTATTATTCTATTTGTAATAGTCAAAACTGACAACTATCCAGATGACTTTCAATAGAAAAATGAATAAAGAAAATATGGTACATTTGGACAACAAAATATTACTCAGGTATTTAAAAATTGGCACCATTAAATTTTCAGGTATGTGGATGAAACTAGAGAAAATCATGAGTGCAGTAACAGACCCAGAAAAATAAATATAGTATCTTTCTCCTCTGTTAGGATATTGTCTGTTAAGTCAATGATAAAAAGCTACTCTTCCTAGAACCTCAGAGATTAGGTAGAGTAAGGGACTAGAGGGATGGATAGAAGTCCCTAGGTATGTAAAATACCATAGCTATTTACAAATGGATGTGAAGACATGTGGAATTGGGGGTAAGACATGGGTAAAGGGAAAATCAACAGGGATAAGGGAGTGAATATAGGGAGAGAGCTAAAATTTAGGACCATTTGAGTGGTATTATTAAAGGAATCTAAACAAAACATTAAAATATTGTAGGAGGCAGAGGTCCAACTATACATCTTTTATCATGAAAAGAAGTTTCCAGCACAATGAAGGAAACCATTAGTGATTTCAACTTAGCAGATATTTATTTTTTGAAAATTTACTGTTAATACTATAATCAGATAAATAAAAACAAAACCAATTTTGGGTGAAATTTAGATTAATATTCTTTATATTTTTAGTTTGATAAGATTTCTCATGAGAAAAGGGGCATATTTTCATGTGTGGTGACATGTTCTAATACACAGCACATGTAAATATGAAGAGAAAGCTGAGCATTTTGACAGCTACATGTGTGTTTTTCATACAAACACTCTCACATCTTCATGATGAGTAAACATGAATGTACAACAGCAACAACAATAGTAAATAATCTTCTAACTTTACAGTTGTTGGTGGGATTGCAAGCTGGTACAACCACTCTGAAAATCAGCTTGGCAGTTCCTCAGAAAATTGGGAATAGTTCTACCAGAAGATTAAGCAATACCCCTCCTGGGCATATACCCAGAAGATGTTCCAACTTGTAATAAGGACACATGATCCACTATATTCATAGCAGCCTTATTTATAATAGCCAGAAGTTGGAAAGAGGCAGATGTGCCTCAACACAGGAATGGATACAGAAAATGTGGTACATTTACACAATGGAGTACTATTCAGCTATTAAAAACGAGGAATTTATAAAATGTTTAGGCAAATGGATGGGTCTGGAGGATATCATGCTGAGTGAGGTAACCCAATCACAAAGGAACACACATGATATTCACTCACTGATAAGTGGATGTTAGCCCAGAAACTTAAAATATTCAAGATACATGCAAAACACATGAAACTCAAGAAGAAGAAAGAACAAAGTGTGGATACTTCATTCCTTCTTAGAATGGGGAACAAAATACCCATGGAAGGGGTTACAAAGGTCGGAGCTGAGATGGAAGGAAGGACCATTCAGAGACTGCCCCACCTGGGGATCCATCCCATTAACAACCACCAAACCCAGACACTATTGAATATGCCAACAAGATTTCGCTGACAGGACACTTATATAGCTATCTCTTGTGAGGCTATGCCAGTCCCTGACAAATACAGAAGTGGATGCTCACAGTCATCTATTGGATCGAACACAGGACCCTCAATGCGAGAGCAAGAGAAAGTACCAAAGGAGCTAAAGGGGTCTGCAACCCTATAGGAGGAACAACAATATGAACTAACCAGTACCACCCAGAGCTTGTGTCTCTAGTTGCATATGTAGCAGAGGATGGCCTAGTAGGACATCAATGGGAAGAGAGGCCCTTGGTCTTACAAAGATTATACACCCCAGTACAGGAGAATGCCAGGGCCAGGAAGTGGGAGTGGGTGGGTTGGGGAGAAGAGTGGGGAGAGGGTATAGGGGACTAGGAAATTAGGAAACTAGAAATCTAGGAAAGGGGACAGCATTTGAAATGCAAATCAAGAAAATATCTAATAAAAAAGAAATGAGAGAGAGAGAGAGAATGGCTGAAGGAGCTGATGGGGATTGCAACCCACTAGGAAGAACAATAGTATCAATTAACCAGACCAGACAGAGCTCCAGAGACTAAATCACCAACCAAAAAGTATACATGGCCTTGTCCAGGGCTCTAGCTACATATGTAGCAGAAGACTGCCACATCTAGCATCAATCAGAGGGGAGGTGCTTGGTCCTGTGAAGGCTTGATGCCTCCAGAGAAGGAGAATGCTAAAGGGGTGAAGTGGGAATTGGTGGGGGGAATGGGGAGGAAAACCTCTTAGAGGCAAAGGAAGGTAGATGGGGTGGGGAGTTTGTGAAGGTGAGACCAGTAAGGGGGATAACATTTGAAATGTAAACAAATAAAATCATTAACACATTAATAAAAAAAGAAATTTCATAAAATATCTTTTATAAAACATACTTTAGCTATTGAGGTAAATTGAGATCTTTTCTTTTTTTTATTGGTAATTTTACTTATTTACATTTTAAATGTTATCCCTCTTCCCAGTTTCCCCTCCACAAACTTCCTATTCCCTTCCCCTCCCCATGCTTTAGTGCACCTATGAAGGTGATCCCCCGCTGGCCTGCCCACTCTTACCTCAATGCACTAGCATTCCCTACCATGTATCATTGAGCCTCCACTGGAAGGAGAACTACATTCAATGAGAGTCATAACATGTTACAATGTGATTATTATTATTATTATTATTTTTTTTTTTTTTTTTTTTGGTTTTTCGAGAGAGGCCCTGGCTGTCCTGGAACTCACTTTGTAGACCAGGTTCGCCTCGAACTCAGAAATCTGCCTGCCTCAGCCTCCCAAGTGCTGGGATTAAAGGTGTGCGCCACCATACCTGGCTACAATGTGATTATTTTTATTTTACTACAAATTTAACTATTTAATTTTACTGTACCATTGTGTGTTAATATATAATGTCACATTATTTTTACAAGAAATGAATTAACTATACTGGATAAGTTTAGGTTTTTATTTATTTGATATTTTTTTTTATTTATATTTAAAATGTTTTCTCCTTTCTAGGTCTCCCCTTCAGAAATCCCCCATCACATCCTCCCTTTCCATGCCTCTATGAGGGTACTCCCCCCCACCCATTCCAGTCTTCTGACCCTGGAATTCCCCAACATTGGGGCTTTGAACACCCTCAGACCCAATGGCCTCTCCACCCACTGATACCAACAAGTCCATCCTTTGCCACATATGGGGCCAGAGCCATGTGCACTCCTTGTGCACTCTTTGGTTGGTAGTCTACTCCCTGTGAGCTCCGGGGGGTCTGGCCAGTTGACACTGTTGCTGTATTTTTTTTCTTATCTGTCACATTGTCTACTTTGGGAATCACAGAGCATTACATGCACACTTAATGATAGTCTAACGTAATATAGCTTTGTTTAACTGATCCCAGTATGGGAGGAAAATTATGACTCAACACATTGTATCAAACTTAAATGTCTGAAAGGTACTAGGATTGATAACATAGAGTTGGTTCACCATGAGAATATATTCCATATATATGCACCCTATTGTCTATCATAGAAATCCAGAAAAGTGTTGATATATTTCCAAAGGAGTATGCTAGGAGACTTTTCATAAATTCTGTGACTCTTACATATTTATTGCATTCTTCTTTAATCATACTTGCTTTGTTATGCTAATAAAAAGAAACTTACCACAAGTATATTGATTTCTTAGGTTAGTACTACATTGTGAAATGTTAAAAATTTGAATATTTTTTCCTTTACCTCCTAATATTTCTATAAACTTCCATAATAATTGTTTTATCAGTATTATTAAACATACATGATTATTTTTCATATAACTTACTAATACATATATGAATGCTGTTTCTGGGGATATGTTAAACATCATTAGTTTTTTAATAACATTAAATTACTATAGGAAAGCAGTTAAATCAGAACTTGGTTTATGTAGCTCTCCTACACAAAATATAAAAAATGTAACATAAAAAAATAAATGAATTCATGTAAGAAAGGTAAACAAAAATAAGTACTTCTATGGAATTTGGTGTATGTATGAAAATGTATTCATTACATTGCTATAAAAGAACTATTTTTAATAGTATCTTAATATGTGACAAGAATTGACCTTTAAATGTACTTAATTTATGACTTTCTTTTTTCATCGCTGGATGGTTTCTACTCTTTTTACACTCATCCAAAAGTAGTCCTGGAACAAAGCCCAGCCACAGCCGCCAAATTTGAAATATTATCTCTAAAAATGGAATTCTAGTAGGAGGAATAGGCTTGATGAATGAAAGACAGTCACAGACTCAGACAGTGGACAATGAGTCATTGCTAGCAGAAGTAGAAAAGAAAAACTTAGAACTCATAAAGGAACAGATTTAGAAAGCTATTGAAATCATCCTGAAATTCCAGTCAACACAAAAATATTACCTTAAGAAATATGTGGAAATAATTGCTGAGAAAGACAAAAACCAAACCCACACACAAACCAAACCAAAACAACCAGAAAGACCTTCTGGTGATTTGAATGAGATGATTAATCCCCCTGAAGTCTTGGGCATGTGAGTATTTGATTCCAAGTTGTTAGCAGTTTGGAGGAGATTTGGAAGGATGGCCTTGCTGGAGGAAGTATGTCACCAGGAGAGTGCTGTTAGGCTTCCAAAGACTCAGCACATATTGAGTTCTGACATCTGACATCTGCTTGTGAATAGGGATGAGAGCTCTCAGCTCCTGGTGCCACTGTGTCTTTGCTCTGCCATTTGCTCTCAAATGTACTGGAACTATGTCTAATTAAATGTTTTATTTTTATAAGTTGTAGTGATCATGGTATTTTATCATAGTAGTAAAGTAAGTAGTACAACCATGAATATGAAAAATTGATTCAACATAGTAGGGTATGTACTAAACATAGGAAGGGAATTATTGAATCTAGTTATAACAATTGAAATAAATTTTACATATATTGTTACCAAGAACAAATTTAGTGAAGGTTATTTCACAAAAGGCATGACATTAGAAGATTATGTGTCCTGAAGTATGGAGGCCAGTAGCAAAGTCCACAATTATCAAAGAAGAAAATCAGAAATAAATTAGATGAAAGTATATCACGTAAATTTGTAGGTGTGTCAGGATGACATCCATTATTTGTAAAAATAATATGTACTAGGGAGAATGGCAGTACAGGAAATTTTTAAAGTATTGATTGAGGCAAATATGAACTCTAGACACTGAGGCAGCAGGGCCTACGCTGATCTGTACTAGATGGGGTCCTACAACTGTAAAAGGATGTGCACACATACTTCCTCCCTAACCCACTTGAGAAACACATGTAAATGAAAGTTTATTTTCCACCAAGTGGATCTCACTAGGGAAATAAACTACTCTTAAGGCTAGGCTGCATAACGAAGAGTGCAAGACATCCATAGAATGAACTCAATGGTGTCTTTGGAGGTTCCTTGTCTCACAATTTAGTGTTTTGATGGAATACCTGAGTAAAACTTGTATTCTTTCTTGTGTCTCCTTGTCAAGGGACTCCGGTGGAGCCAGCTTGTGAGGCAGTAATGCCAAAAAGCTGCTCATGAGAAATGAATTTCTAGAACTCTTCTCCTGGAAGTCTGACGAAAGTCAGCTCTCCAGTTTGGGACAGTTTGACAGGTGTAAAGCCTGGAAGCTGTCCTTGAGGATCAGAGTTCCATGGAAATGCCCCTTCCAGAGGTCTGGCATTTTTCTCCCATTATCCTTATAAACCATAATATCCATTCTCCACTCCCCGCATTAGCCTAGTGTATAGATTCACGTGCACTCTATTTAGTATTACCTTAATGTAATGCCTTTTAATATTGTATTCTAACATAGCTAGAGCCTTTTCCCAGTGTTCTTAGATTCCAGATAGCAGCAAGGAGTTTAACCTATTCAGTAACTAATTTAGCTCTACCATAAAACAATTAAGCACTAGCCATAAATTCAGTTGTCTACAGAAAGAGTCTGAAATTCTCACTGAGATAAAAATTCTTATTACAGACTACATTCCATGCCAAGAGCAAATTAATACACTATACTGAATAATGGGAATTCTCCAGACATAGATAAGAATTAACAAGGCCTAAGAATTCCAAGGTTCATGACACTACTTTATTCCTGAAGCCAGGCAAGAGTTTGTACCCCCCTAGCCCAATTAACGCTAAAGTGTGAATCTGAAACAGGTGCTAATCTCTAAAGTAAACATAGTCCTTTTGAAGTCACTCCTCTTGCATCTGGAGGGATACTTATCCCTAACATAAACATTTATCTGGTTCCTGCAAATTCTTTTTGTAGTCACTCCTCTTGCACCTGGAAAACTTCAATGTACCATATCTGTTATGTTTTACAATTTATGATATTCGCTATAATATAATTAGTCTAAGCTCGACCAGAAAATTACATTCAGATTCAACACCTCTCTTGTGTGTGTGTGTGTGTGTGTGTGTGTGTGTGTGTGTGTGTGTGTGTGTGTCTGTCTGTCACATCTTAAGCTTTGCCCACCTACTCTAGAGAACAGCAGGCACGGGACCCAGAGGGTCTGCGGCATCTCCTCTTGTGCCTTTTGTCTTCCCTTTGTTTGTTTTGCCTTATTTTGATGGATTGGTTTCTTCTTACTGGTCACTTTTTAAATTTTATTTAAATTTCAAATGTTCCACTTCCAGATTTCCCCTCCCCAAACCACATATTGCTTCCTCCCTCCCCTTTGCCTCTTGTGAGGGTGCTCACCCACTCACCCACCCACTCCAGTCTCACAGCTCTAGCATCCCCTTACACTGGGGCAACAAGCCTCCACAGGACCAAGGGGCTTCCCTCCCATTGATGTTAAATTAGGCAATCCTCTGCTACATAAGTAGCTGGAGATATAGGTCCCTCCATATATAATCTTTGTTCTTGGTTTCAACCCTGGGTGTTGTGTGGGGTCTAGATAGTTGATATTGATGTTCTTCCTATGGGGTTTCAACCCCTTTAGCTCCTTCATTCCTTCCCATAACTCTTCCCTTGGGGTCCCTGTGCTCAGTAAGATGGTTGGCTTTGAGAATCCTCATCTGTATTAATCAGGAGTGGGCAGAGCCTCTCAGGGGATAACTATACCAGGCTCCTGTCAGCAAGCAATTCTTGTCATCAGCAAGAGTGCTGGAGTTTGGTGCCTGCAGATGGGTAGGATCCCTAGGTAGGGAGGTCTAAGACTAAGAGCAGGTCTTTTCAGTCTCTGCTCCATCATATTTTGTCCTTGCATTTCCTTTAGACAGGAACAATTCTGGGTTAAAATTTCTGAGATGGGCAGATAGCTCCATCCCTCAACTTGGGGCTGTGTCTATCTACTAGAGGTAGTATCTATAGGTTCTATCTCCCCTTTGTTAAAAGCTTATCAGTTCACTGGCTTTGCTTGCATTTGTTGTCTTTTTCATATTATCTCTTTTACAAAGGGAGGACTTGATAAGATGTGAGAGATATACTTACCTTTGAGCATAAGGACATGTTTCAGAATGAAATTTGGAATTGTGCTAGTCTTACAAAATGGAGGTAGCAGTTTCTCCTCTAAGATTCATAGACCGAGTAGTCTCAGTTATTTATCTCAGATTTTACAATCAGGTATGATTTTGCTCCTATTGAGCAGACATCATATCTGATTAGATCACAGTTATTCATCTTCAAGATATGTGTGCCACCATTACACACTTAGGAATATCTTGCCCTTGTCATTGTTGTGGTTTATCGACATAATAGCTCTCCAGGGCAATTGATTTCTTCCCTCCCTTGGCAGCTAGCATGGAATCTTCTTATACAAAAGTATACCTCAGAAAGGAGGCTTTGAAATCCAGTCCAAATCTTCTGAGTCCTGTGTCTGAAGTTTGTTTATCTTCAGCAATTGAGAATTATCTTTAATCTCTGCGATGCAACAAAGGGCAGTAGCAATAGCCAGTCATTGACTGTTACTTGATACCATATAACTAATCTTATTTGGCTATTTGTTGATACTAATCCATTGTAAAATATATAGTAGGCAAAGATCCTCCATTCTTCAGGCTTTCTTTTTACTCAATTGGTTTTCCTCTGATGTGCAGTTCATCATGCACTTGCATAAAATGCCCTTTGGTAACTCTGTATTACAGAAGGCATAACTTAAAATCTATCATATCCTTAAAATGTTATAAGCATTTAGATTTTAAATTGCATTGAGATCTTCAAATGTATTCAAATACTCATTTAAACTCTGAATGTAGATTCTTAAAATACCCAGCTTACAACTTTCATATTATTCATGTATTTATAAATAATAGCTATGAAGGTATGAAAATAAGACCATAACTATTGATCTTTTAATAGTTCAGTCATTTTATGCATTTCCAAATACATCTTTATCACCACATCCTATTTCATAAATGAAGGGCTAATTTGAAACTTCTCCTGATGGGCTTCAGTAATACCACATAGCAATTAAAATTTTGTCGCATAAATGTGGCATCTGTTCCTAATTTAAATGTCACAGGTTGAGGTTTATAAACTTGTACATTTTATGATATTCTTTTTCAAACTCTTTTTTTTCTTAAATGTAGTTAATATTCATACAATTCCCTAAACTAAATATAAAGATCTTTGTTGGTGCTTGTTGTTTTGCTATGTATGGTAAATTTGCTAAATACTGGTCCTCAAGGTCTGGTTGCCTCATGGCTGAGAAAATCATCCCATATGTAACACCAAGTGATGCTTTGTAAACTTGTTCCTTAATTTAAAACTATTGGTTGACTGAAGATGCATACAGCCTATAGCTGGGCAGATAGAGGTAGGCAGAAGTCCCAGGCTTAGGGGCTGAGGCAGTACCACAAAAAGAGAAGGTGGAGAGAGGAGAGATGCCATGGGGTAAGGTGTGATGAGAACTGGTCGTGAAGCCTGGCCATTTGGACTAAGAGTGGCCCGGTGTTAATGGGAAGTTTAGCTTGGTGATCTGGAAAGGAAATAGACACAATATCATAGAAGGAATATATCTCTCCAGTTCTAATGCTGTCTAGGGCTTTTATAAAGGCAAATTTTTTGTGTATCTGAGAACTAAATGATCAAAACTGGTGTAGAAACCCCCAATTTATGTTAAATATTTATCACCACAGATCTCATTTTCCAACAGAACATAATGTAAGTGTATATATTCTGAAATCAGACTAATCAAGTGTGATGGTAGAGGAGAGGTTCTTCTCATGTAGAATTTGAACTCAGAAGCTTATCTGTCATCTACAGACAGAATCACAATGCATATTAGCAAAACTCAAGCTACACAATAACAAGTGAGGAAATTGTCTTATATGCTTTGTTATATTTAAAGTGGAAAAGATATCCTCAGGAAATACTTCTGATGACTACAATATTATAAGCAATATAAAGAGATGGTAGTTTAGCATTAGCCTTAAAAAAAAACTCCATGAGAGAAGTAGCCATTGTATCTAATTTAAGGATGACAGAATGTACAAATACAGGAAAACAACAAATACGGGGAAATGACATGCATCACACAAGCTCTTCAGGGAAAGAGAAAAGTACAGGGTAGTTCATGATTTTGTCGTTTCCATCATAGTTTTCTTTATTTGCTTGATAGTATTTAAGCGATTCCTGAAGAACAAAAACTATTTAACATCATGAAAATGTTATTCCTATAACAATTCAGCAGCTATCCTCTCATAATGACCTTAATACAAAGCTTGATAATTTACTACAAAGCTATTAAGTAAAATAAGTAAAAACTAATTTTCTGAAACATTGACAATATAATTTAATGTTGAATTAAAATTCTAATCTTACATCAATGCATTTTAAGTGTTAAGTTATTCTGTAGGAGCAAAAATTATACCTGCAAAAATTACTATTCAGCAATTATATACTCAAATGTTATATTTTAAGAACAAATTTTGTGGAACTACATTCCAAGTCTTTTACTTCATTCCATTATTAGTAAGCATTCATTTAAATTACTTTTATTTTTAACAATTTATTTTATTTGAATAACTAATTTGCTCTTATGTATGTCTGAATACCATGTGCTCATGTCAGGGCGGAAATCAAATCCATTTTGTGATTTTTCTGAGATGGAATATTCTGAACCCAACATCATCTCCCAATCTTTCTGTGTTCCTTCAGATCTGCTTAATTTCCTAAATTCCTCCTTTCTCCAACAACCCAACGCTGTGATTATGATGTGTATCAGCATAAGCTGTTTCATGTAGTGTAGATGGATCCAAGACTTGTGAATAATTGGTGAACACTCTACAAACTAAGCTGTAACCTTAGCCCTAGGTTCGGTTTTGCTTACCTTCTGTATTCTGTTGATTTATGCAAATGAATGTCACCATTTCAGTGGCAGCGAATATATCTCAAAACTGTTAATTTGCAAATGAGCCAATTAACATACATATTAAAATTACCTATCATTATTTACTCTCAGAAGACATAATAAGATTAATTTCAGCCTAACAAAAATACATATAAGTGACAACATCAGCATATCATAGCTTGAAAATATAAAATATTTCAATGTTTTTGTTTCTATGACTTTGTAGTCAACATTGATGAGTCCTAAAAACATCAACTTCATAGCCTTTAATAGACACTGAATGAATAATAATTCACTCTGCCCAGCATTTACCAAACATCCCAGGGATGTCATGTTTTACCCCCTCCCTTTTTTTACCCTATAGCATAATGTTATACACTATACATATACATAATGTTATAACATAATATACACTATGTTAAATTGTAATATCTTTCTTTTCAGGGAGCTTCATTCATTTTCTAAACCCAACCTTTAAATCTCTCATTAACAAAACAACCTTTGATGTTCAACATTGAATTCAGGAATTTAAATTAACATGGCATTGCCTCTTTTAAATACAACTAAATAGATGTATAGTAATAATTAGTCCCAGAAAAAAAAAAAGGGTTAGTTCAAAAAAGAAGAAATTAACTGAATGCCAAAAACTAAAAGAAACAAAAGTTTTATTGTACTTGGAGCTCCAGCACATTTAATGATTTTTCCCCCTTCACCCTCCTTGAATGTTTCTTTTCTTACTCATCAAATCTTTTTTTTTTTTTTTGATATCCCACAGATGCACTTTTTCCTGTGAGAATAATTTTAAGCACCTTTATCTCTTTTTACACAGATAATCCACAGAGAAATACAAAACAAAACAACTATAATACCAAGACAATTTCCTCTCACTAGGCACCTGTACTGACAGAGAACATTAGTCTAGAATAAAAGACTATGTCAGTTAAAAGTCAACAAATTATGTAGACATTTTGTACTGCCTTGAAACCTTTTACAGAATCCATTTTTTTCTTAAAATATCCTGCATTATAATTTTACCTTAAATGCCTAGCGCCACCCAAAGGCAGTGGGAGGTACTTCCTAGCATTATACCTTTATTTGATGATCCAGTGCATACAATTTTATTTTCTTTATGCAAATGTAATTATATTTATTTCCTTCCTCCTACTTCAATAATGTGTTTTATGGTGCTCATTTTAATATATCCACATTTATGTGTGTAACAATACTTCCTGTATTAAAATATATAAACTGAAATTAGGGTAAGTAGAAAGGAGAAAGCTCTTTTGACCTCTTACCTTAAGTTACCTATCTTTCTTTAAGATGAAAAGAAGTTTGGAAAATTATTACCAGGCTTTACTTCTCCATGGAGTTTTGTAAAGTAAATTTAATACATACTTGTGTTCATCAAAATATCTGCGTACAGTCAAACATCATCCATTTATATCGTTGTCATTGTGCTTTGTCCTTGTGACAAAACTTTGTGGACCACAAAAAATTGTTTATCAGCACTGATATCCTTCTTAAATATCTGTCTCATTTTCCCTGTTTTGTTTGATTTTCTCTTATTTTTGTTTATACTCACACTTTGTTTTTATTGGTTTCTAAAATCTCTCCCACATTATTATTACTTCAAATCTCTTAAGTGACATTCACCACCTATATATGCTTCTCAAATATATTTCTCTTGTTCTTGATCTTCTTGGAAACCCTAGTGCAATATACTCAAGTTCCAGGGAAGAATACTTACTCTACTTTAAAAAATATATTTCACATATGATATATATAAAGGCAAATGTATTATCATTCATACATGATGTATATAAAGGAAAACCAATCATCATTCCTATATGATCCTTCTGATGTCTCTAAACTCCAAAATTCTTGTTATTTGGTTAAAAAGAAAAAAAAAGATATTTAACACTTAATTTCATAAAATGTGATAACAGGATTCATTAAGTTGTGTATATTAGTTTGTTTGGTTGTTTAGATATGGTGTGTGTGTACGTGTGTGTGTGTATACCTGTGTGTGTGTGTGTGTGTGTGTGTGTGTGTTTGGTGTTAGTCTGTGTATGCGCACTCGTACATGTGTCAGGGTGATGAAATATTAAAAAGTGTTCTCTGTCTCTTGCATCACCATTCCTATTTCACCAGTCCTCTGATTACATTAATAATATAAAATGTAAGGCCTAACTGTTTGTCCTCCCGGGGTGGGCTCGAATTACCAACCTTTCGGTTAACAGCCAAATGCTCTAACTGATTGCAAAGGTCAGAGCTGAGACAGAAGAAAGGACCATCCAGAGACTGCCCGACCTGGGGATCCATCCCATATACAATCACCAAACCCAGACACTATTGAATATGCCAACAAGATTTTGCTGACAGGACACTGATATAGCTATCTTTTGTGAGCCTATGCCAATGCCTGGCAAATACAGAAGTAGACGCTCACAGTCATCTATTGGATGGAACACAGGGTCCCTAAAGAAGGAGCTAGAGAAAGTACCCAAGGTACCACCCAGAACTGTGTCTCTAGCTGCATATGTAGCAGAGGACGCCCTAGTCGGCCATCAATGCGAGGAGAGGACCTTGGTCTTGTGAAGATTATATGCCCCAGTACAGGGGAATGCCAGGGCCAGGAAGCAGGAGTGGGTGGGTTGGGGAGCAGGGTGGGGGGTGGGTATAGGGGATTTTTGAGATAGCATTTGAAATGTAAATGAAGAAAATATCTAACAATTAAAAATAAAATATTTAATAAAAATAATACAAAATGTATCTCTTCTCTCATTTTGTATTATATGTTGACTATGTTTATCTACACTATTAATTGTTTCTTTGTTAAAAGATGTCTAATTATGTCAATTAATTCTCTGTTCAAATGTTGGACTGTTCTGTAGTCAGTATAATCAGATAGATAGCCCTAGTGTGGCCTTCTCTTGCCTTTCATTGTCCTTTCCTTCCATCCCACTGACCTGGAGCTTTGCCTTCCCTTGTCCTTCTTTCCTTTGATTTTTACAAAAAATTTTGGCACTCTTGATTTTTCATAACTTTTAGTGCATGTAGTAGAGCAGAGACAGTTTTCAGCAAAGCTTCAAACTATTGTTATATGATTAATCTGTGAAAGAGCTCTTGATTCAAAGCAGAATTCCTTGTATAGCTTTCACGATTACAAGCTGGTAGTACAGGTCAAGTGGAAATATATGGAAGAAAGAAAGAGCCAACTTTCTCTTACCCATTTTCTCTGTTTGGAAGATGCCTTCCACTTCACCAACATGGTAGATGGAAGCAAACAGCAAAACAGTGTTTTTTCTCAGAACTGCACCAAATGCTTCTTAAAGAGCAACTTCAATATCTTGGGATAAGACTACAGGACATATGCAATAGTGTCTGCATTTGGTGGCTAATTATGGGTTGGACCCCTGGGTGGGGCAGTCTCTGAATGGTCCATCCTTTCATCTTAGCTCCAAACTTTGTCTTTGCAACTCCTTCCATGGGTATTTTATTCCCTATTCTAAGGGAGGAATGAAGTATCCACGAGTTGGTCTTCCTTCTTCTTGATTTTCTTGTGTTTTGGAAATTGTATCTTGGGTATTCTAGGTTTCTGGGCTAATATCCTCTTATCAGTAAGTGCACTATCAAGTGACTTCTTTTGTGATTGGGTTACCTCACTCAGTATGATATCCTCCAGATCAATCCATTTGCCTAAGAATTTCATAAATTCATTGTTTTTAATATCTGAGTCATACTCCATTGTGTAACTGTACCACATTTTCTGTATCCATTCCTCTGTTGAGGGACATCAGGGTTCTTTCCAGCAAGATTTTGCTGAAAATGGATGCTTACAATCATCTATAGGATGGAACACAGGGCCCCCAATGGAGGAGCTAGAGAAATTACCCCAGGAGCTGAAGGGGGTCTGCAACCCTATAGGTGGAACAGCAATATGAACTAACCAGTACCCCCAGAGCTCATGTCTCTATATGGCCTAGTCGGCCATCGTTGGGAAGAGAGGCCCCTTGGTCTTGCAAAATTTATATGCCCCAGTACAGGGGAATGCCAGGGCCAAGAAGTAGGAGTGAGTGGTTAGGGGAGCAGGGCACGGGGAGGGTATAGGGGACTTTTGGGATAGCCTTTGAAATGTAATTGAAGAAAATATCTAATAAAAAATTTATTTTAAAAAAGTAACAACAAAAACATCTCAATGTTAAAAAACAAACAAACAAACAAAAAACAAAAAAACTACAGGACAATTTGCCAGTGTGATCCCTGAAAAAAATTGACTGCCACTGAATGTGATGGTGTGTTTTATTCTTTTTTTTTTCTTTTCCGCTCCACAGATTCTAGATTGAGTTTTATAACTGTGATCATTAAACTCTTCAGTAAGCAATATTTTCATGTGAGCCAATTCCTTACTTCATCACTTCAACCATCTTTTATGCTTAGTTCTTGAAACTGGATTTTTTCTATTCATAGTATTGTCTTTGTCTTAGTATTCTAGGGCAATCTCATATAAAATATCATACTTATCCTAAATTATTATTATTTCTCACATTTTAAGATTTTGGTTATTTTAAATTAGGTTTAGATTGTGTGTCTAACTGTTGGTACATGTACAGGCCTTTGCTAACACTAGAGTAAGATGTCTCATAAAATGGTAGTTACAGATCGTTGTGGTCCTTCTCATGTTGCTGCTGAACCTTAACTCAGGGCATGTAGAACAGCAGAGAATTATGTGAATTGCTGAGCCTCTCCCTAGCTCTCAAGTAATTATTTTATCAAATTTCTCTTTCTTTCTTTACTTCCAGTAAAGGGATATTTTATGTCTTTCTAATTATTATTCTATAGAATCCAAAAGCAGTGAAAGGTAGCATGCATTTTGTTTGGATTATGGTATCCATTTTACATAAGACAATGGCTGCTAAATACTATATAAATAAAATGTCTGGAGAATGAATAAATGTGTGCTATAAAAGATAAAACTCATCAAAATCTTTTAAACCGACACAACATAACTACATACTGATGATAAATGTTTATGAGAAAAGAAAAATTGAAAAATATCTATTAAGTCAAAATATTATGTGTTATGGTATTAAATTTGTAAATTTGACAAGGGTTCTTAGGCATGTAACAAAAGGATCATGAGAAAACAAAAATGTTTTGATTGCTGTAACAAATATAATTTGTTAATATAATCTAAAATTTAATAATTTGTGCATGGACACATATTGAATTTACAGAACAATTTGAGGTGTCAATTTGAATTTTAAAGTAAAAGTATACAACTAATTTGAAGGGTAATTCCTTTTTAAAGGAGGTACTATTTTCTTTTTTTGTTACTTTATTTTTATTTTTATTTCAAATGTTATCCCCTTTCCCAGTTTACCTCCCATGAACCCTCTCTTTCCTATACCCTCCCTCTGACACTATGAGGGTGCTCCCCAACTCACCCACCCCCTCCTGATTCAGTAACCTAGCATTCCTCTATGCTGTGCCATCTAGCCTACACAGGACCAAGGGAATCCTTTCCCGGTGATGACAGATAAGGCAATTATCTGCTACATATTCAGCAGGAGCCATGGATACCTCTATGTGTACTCTTTGGTTGGTGATTTAGTCCCTGGGAGCTTTGGGGGTCTAGTTGGTTAATATTGTTGTCCATCCTCTGGGGTTGCAAACCACTTCAGCTCCTTCAGTCCTTCCCCTAACTTCTCCATTGGGGTATCTCTGCTCAGTCTGATAGTTGGCTGCATGCATCCTCATCTGTATTGGCCAGGCTCTGGAACAGACTCTCAGGAGACAAATATACCAGTGTCCTTTCAGCAAGCGGCATGTCATCACTGGTACTATAAAACACATATTTGTTAAAAAAAATTTAATTGCCATTATAATTTTAGATTCTTGTATTATATTCATGAAATAAAAACACTTTAAAAATATTATAGTGAAATTTTCAAATATATTAGCAGACAACATTTGAGATGATAACATTACAGTACTTGATACTGTTCAAAACATTGCTGATATACTATGGGTTTAACTCCAGCTGTAATAAATGTCACATGTAGACAGTTCTTATCTTTCTTTTTTGTTATAATCATTTCTGCATAATTAAATGAAAGACAGTGCATAAATCAATGACTTAATACAGACACTGCCTTATACTCCTTAAATTAAAGCTCAATCAAACGACACAGTTTCATTTTCTATAAGTTTCAAGGTTTTGAAATCTACATTTTGATTTGATACTTAATTTTATAATGTGAAGGAAACTAGGATTTTAAAAATTGCATGTTATTTTTAAATCTATAAATAGATTCTTCTTGCATTCAATATATTCAATTACAGTTCATGTTTTCTCCACGTCAAACTGTCCCTACTTTTCCTATCCTGTTCTCATACTTCCTACTGTTTCCTCTTTGGAAAATAGCAGGCCTCAAAGAGAGGACAATCAAACAGAACAAAGCAAGATGGAATAAGGCAAGGCTAAAGCCTTCGTATACAAGCAGGTCAAGGAAACCCAGTAGACTAAAAAGAGGCTCAAGAACAGATAAAAGAGTCATAGTCATCCTCCCTCTCACTGTTAGGAGTCCTATAAACATATCAGGCTTTAATGTATGGGGTCTACATTGTGGTGGCCCATGAAGTTCCCATGCTTCTTGCTTTAGTTTTTGTGAGCCCATGTGAGTCCTGCTTAGTATATTTGGTGGGTCATGTGCTCATGGTGTCCTCCATCACCTTTGACAGCAATTATCATCTCCCCCCCATCTTTGTGGATTTCCCAACTGCTGCCAAAGGAAGGCTCATCGATGAGGACTGGACAAGGCATCAATCTATGAGTATAGAAGCATATCATTAAGAATCTTTCTTTTTCTCTCTCTTTTTTAAAATTTTATATTTTTAGTGTTGATGTCTGCCCCCCCACCTCAGAATAGCTATAGTCATTTTCTTATATGCCTCCCAGCTATTTCATATTGTTGCTCTCCTTTGCCTGCCAGTATGTAACACACACAAAATAACATGACTCAGAGCAAAGTCATGCTGATAACATATCCTGTTATGTTCTGTATGCTATGTATGTTAATCTTAAGAAATTCCACAAGCATAAGCTCCTCTTAGGACTTGTCAGGATAAAGGTCAGTTAGAAGTATTCTGTCTAGCTAACCAAAGCAGTTTGAGTTGAGCAGCTATTCCTGCATCTGCATATGACCTCACTGTGGTTTCTTTGGTATATTTTTTCCTTCATAAGTTGACAGAGAAAGATTTTTGCGGTCATAGTCTCTGGTAATTCTGAGTTATGTACTTGATCAGTATTAGGGCACGCATTCAATGAACCATCCCTGTCAGACTGAGATGAGTGTTCTTTTGGTTTGTGGAGTGACTCATGGACCCCAACACTAGGCAGCCATATTTGGTTCTATCCTAGGTCTCTGGGTTATCCAGTCTCCAACTTTGGATATCTAAACAATGTTGAGCATGGGAGTTTCCTTTAAAATCTTTTAAGTTTTAGGAATTTTTTTCCATCTAAATCTATGAGAATATATGTACTCTATTGAGTTTAATCATCTCATAAACAACTACAAATGTGTATGTACTTCTGACAGGTCTGGTATTTGGAGTTTAACTCTAAAGTTAAAAAGCAAATTAAACTTTCAAAGCTGCAGAGGCAGAGTGACATTCATCTTTCCTCTATTGAAGCTACATTAGTTGTAATTGAAACGGAAAGTGGTGATGCAGATGTCAAGGCCCCTGAGCAATGAGGATTCTGCAAAATACTTAGCGGAAAAAGACTGTTGGGCTGTAACTGTAATAACTCACACATATCTGGTTTTAATTAGACTTTGCTAGATTGGATGACCTTCATTAAGCCCTCACAGAACATGGTATGGGACAGTGTCCCTGAATAAAACACACCTGTTCTCTTCCTAGAAAGTTATATGAGGCTATACAGGTTAACAACCTCATTAATCTATCGCCTTAGTATTTGCTGGAATTTAGACAAGTTAGGCACAGTTTCATCAATGTAAATGTTGTATATATTCAATGGAAATTGAAATGTTGTATATATTCAATGGAAAGTAAATTTTTAGTTTCTTCCATTGTGTATTGATTCACTGGGAAATTATGTATATGTAAGCAAGTAATCTGTCACTGAGCTAATTGAACATATTCACAGCACTGCAATTTCCATTGTGAACTCAATTTTCAGCACATGTCAATTTTACACATTTCTATCATATTTTCCTCTTGTTACAGGTAAAAATTAAATTATTTCTTCTATTCTATTATAAAATAGGTGAATTTACCATATTAACTTTGTATTTTTATGCATCATATCTCCTAGCACTTAAAATAGGTTGAAATGTTCTTTACGATTTCTTTTAATAAAGGAAATAGTGAAGAAATTTTTGCATTTAAAAATTATATGCTATAATAATGGCCTTCTCAAGACTGTGCTTACTTTAAAGACATAAGGCTTTGTAAAATACAGATTTGTGGAATGTATAAATAAACAAAACATAGAAAATTTCCACCAAACTAAGAAGTGTTTACTGATAGGAGCCTGGTATATAGTGTCCCCTGAGAGGCTCTGTCAGAGCCAGACCAATACAGATGTGTATATACACAGTCAAACATTGGACTAAGCATGGGGACCCCAATGGAGAAGTTAGAGAAAGGACTTTAGCAGCTGAAGGGGGGTTGCAATCTCATAGGAAGAACAACAATATCAACCAACCAGATCTCCCAAAGCTCCCAGGGAATAAACCCTCAACCAAAGAGTACACAGGGGGTACCCATGGCTCCTGTTGGATATATAGCAGATGATTTCCTTATCTGGCATCACTGGGAGGGGAGGGTTTGATCCTGTGGAGGCTTGATTTCCCAGGATAGAGGAATGCTAAGTTGCTGAGGAATGAGTGGGTGGGCAGGTGGGGAAGCACCCTCATAGAGGTAGAAAAGTAGAAGGAGGGAATAGGGGGCTTGTGGAGTTTACTCAGAAAGGGGATAACATTTGAAGTGCAAATAAATAAACAATAAAAATAAAAACAACAAAAAAATAAATAAGAGAAAATTCAAAAAAAATTGTCTTACTCTACTTCTAATACTGTCTTTCAAGTCCTTTCTAACATTTCCCTCCACATTTTATTGTAAGAAAAAACTCGAAGTTCTGATTTTAAAATACCCTCTCTAAAGTCCTTTAAATAAATGTGTGCTTCCAGCACAGCACTGTGTTTTCTGAACAGATGCTTTAATTAGGTGGCTGTATGGCTCTTCAGTTTTATCTCCACATGCAGCTTGGGTCTTCAAGAGGGTTGCCTGCTGATTTTCTCCTTTGCAGTACATTCTTCTCTCTTTAATTTGTTTCCACAGACATGAAGTGCTGAAAGAAGAACATTTTATAAGGAAATAGGCACTTCTGTGAGTATCTGAGGATGAGCAATTGGAAAAAAGAGCACAAATCTTCAGCAAAATATGCGAGTGGATTCCTGCAGTAGGCATAGTGAATGCTCACACTGCTATCCATTCTTGGTGTCTCTTATTCTCTGTGTTCTATATGATTCTATTAAAGCCATACATCTCTGTCTGTAAAATCAACACTGTCACTTTAGTCTAAATATCAGCACTCTCAAGATTTATTTTATAACCGTTATTGGGGGGGGGGAGGGTCGTGGGCGTGGACGTGTCTGTATGTGTTTGCCTGGAAAGCAATAAATTCCCACCTTTAAAAGTTTTCTTGGCATATATTAAATGTGCAAGGTTATTGGTTTCATAGAGGCATTTATAGCCAATCTTGTCATGTCCTTTTTTGTGTTTACCATTGATTCACTTCCTTTTATCTCCCTTCACCCTCGGACTGGTCTCTTTTATTTTCATAGAAAAACTTGCTTCTATTTGAATAAATTATGCATTATAAATTTATAAGAACTTTTTACATTTTATTTATTTGTTTATTAGAACTTAATATTTTACTTGAATTTGAAATAAATATTTTTTTAAACTTAGGACTTGTCTCAGATAGTATAATTCTTATCTTTCATACCAAAATCCCTAGTTTGATTCTCAGCAATAAATAAGCACAGTTGAGGCAGAGAGATCAAACACTGAGGGAAATCCTGGGTTGCATAGGGAATGTGAAAGATGCATAAAACCCTGAATCAATAAAGAAAATAAATAACATCTAAATATAAAATTATAAATTTTAAATAGTTCAAAAAATCATAAAGTATGTTTTAGGCTTTACACATTTTTATTTGTTTTTTTTACATTAAACTATTCCCAAAATGTATAAATAAAATGTAATTATTTATTTCATTTCTCCATTTTGATTCATTTTAATATTAAACAGATAAATATTTAAATAATAAATTGAAAAATTCATTTTAAATTTGCAGTGACATTTAGGTTTACAATCTCTCCTATCTGTAAATAAGTTTACACTACTTGTAGCTAATACACAAGAAATATATGAATATAGAAATGAACATTACTTGAACCATCAGCTCATAATATTATCGCTCATTGACTTTACTCAAAAAATGAATTACATGCATTGTATATTTAATTTGCCTTTTTCAGTTGATATATGTGTGAGTCAAATTAAATAGCAAATAATAAGGCATTGCCAATTAAATTGCTCTTGAGAGCATTACAGATTTTGAAATTATATATATGCCCTACCTCCTCAGGCTTTCATTGAAATGGTTATACATTCAAAATATATATTAAATAAAACTGTAAAATAGAAAATGGTTCAAGGCAAAGGCATGAATAATTTGTGTTGCTGTTTTAAATATTAGTAGCCTATCATGGGAGACTTTAATTAAATGATCATAGTGAGTTTTCCAGGTGGAAACATTAGCACAGCTTTGCAAAGAGTGACAAGGAACAATTTTTTTCTGTTATTTATTTAATTTTTAAATTAATTTATTTTTTAAACTCCATATTCCATCCCCTGTTCCCCCATCCACCCTCTGATGTGTCCACATCCCAGACCTCTGCCTCAGTCCCACCCCCACCCCTACCATCTCAACATGGATGCTACCACCCCTTACCCCACCTGAATTCTAAGCTCCCTGGAGCTTCCAATCTCTTGAGGGTTAGGTGCATCATCTTTGAATGAACACAGACCCAGAAGTCCTCTACTGCATGTGTGTTGGGGGCCTCATACCAGCTGGTGTATGCTGTCTGGTGGTCTAGTGTTTGAGAGATCTCAGGGGTCCAGATTAATTGAGACTGCTGGTCCTCCTACAGGATCACCCTTCTCCTCAGCTTCTTTCAGCCTTCCCTAATTCAACAACAGGGGTCAGCTGCTTCTGTCCATTGGTTGGGTGCAAATATCTGCATCTGACTCTTTCAGCTGCTTGTTGGGTCTTTCAGAGGGCAGTCATGATAGGTCTGTTTTTGTGAGAACTCCATAGCCTCAAACATTTTGGACAAGCTAAAATTTCAGAATATTGGATTACAAGGTTTAAAATATATATTATTTATATATATATATTATTAATATACATATATATATATATTATTAATATACATATATATATATATGTGTGTGTTGTTTGTCCAGAAACACATTCTCAAGTAATTTCTCTATCTTCTCATCAATACACATTTAAAGGTAATAGATGGAGTGTAAATACTCCCTCCATGTATTCTGAAAAGGACACCATGAGTAACAGAAGTCAAGTTTTCTAAAATTTCTGAATAAAACAGAGCACAAGATTCTGAATGAGTAATATGATTGCGTGGAATAAACATTCAGTTTTGGAAGAAACTAAAAGATGCAACAAAAAATGCTAAATTTAGATATAAGAGGGAAAAAAAGAAAACTTCTTTGAATGAAAAGCTAAAATGATGGCTATCCTTTAAACATTGCAGAAAAATAATTTTGTAGAATATTACATTTTTACAAATTCAAATCCTTAAAAATATGCATAAAAGTGGAAGACTCGTATAAGATTAAATTTTTATCATCTTGTAAAAGCAACATTTAGCAAAGTGAGTATTTAATTCAAATTTCAGTGAAAGACAATGAATTTATGAAATAGTCTCACTGCCGTAGCTTTATTTATTTATCTTGCTTATATATTAAATTATGTTTTAGTTAACATTTATTCTACTTTTAACATTGAGGTTTTGTTATAAATGTGTGGGAAATTGAATTATTGACTTAATAAAAATAAGTAATATTATTAAATCTATTTTACTGCAAAACATAACATGAATATAAACTAATATTCTTAAAAGGTTTACCTTTGTGCAAACTTGACTGCATCTTCCTCAAAATGTCAGATGTAAAGTTTTAACTTTAATATTTAATACGTTAAGAAAAATAACATCTTGAAAAATATCAATTCAAGATGTTGAAAAACATTGTGGTATGTAAATAGTAATAAATTAAATACTTCTAAAAATAAGTTGATAAATATATCTATCACTAAACCATTTCTGAGGAGATGCTGCATATACATCTGCTCTCGCCAGATAGGAAGCTAAGGACAGACAAAATTACAGATATAACCAAAGTCTGATTTAGTGAAACAATGAATTTTACTGGGGTTACTCACATGAGTATGGATAAGGGGTTTCTTACAGAAGCATAAATTATTCAATGACAGGTGCATCAGCATAGCACTTTCAAGCATGGGTGACAGATTATAGGAGCTGGGAACACTGTGCTCACTGCAAGGACTAAAAGAAGCTCAACATTAGAGTGTCCTTTCCAAAGGACTGGGCTAAATCTCTCTTAGTCAGCATGGTTGGTTGCTGTTTCACTCAGGGAGCTTCTCTGGTACCCATCTTCTTTGTAGC
The DNA here is from genome assembly GCF_978045245.1 of Mus caroli. Lineage (NCBI taxonomy): Eukaryota > Metazoa > Chordata > Mammalia > Rodentia > Muridae > Mus > Mus caroli. The sequence continues at coordinate 138,621,594 of NW_028227256.1, forward strand.
TTGACTTGTTTATTCTTCTAGGAACAGATCTAGAGAATATCATCTCTTTCAGGGACTTCCTGAAGCCATTTTGAGTTGTTTCCCTTTTTTGGTTAAGGAGAGTCCTTGTATGCTGAATCCTGTCAATCTCAGAGGAAGCTATTATATTAAACCCTTACCCTTCCTCCAGCTCTTATATTTATTCCACCCCTTTTCTGCAATGATATCTTAGCTTTACATGGGGTGACTATAGAAGTCCACTTACAGTTAAGAATTTGGTAACCATGCTGGAGTCTTAGTAACTTGTTTGTATATTTATCAGTAGTTATGAATTGAGGGGGACAATAGCAGTGACCTATGCATATAACCACATAATATTTATCTTATTCAGGGTTTCTATTCCTGCACAAACATCATGACCAAGAAGCAAGTGGTGGAGGAAAGGGTTTATTCAGCTCACACTTCCATATTGCTGTTCATCACCAAAGGAGGTCAGGACTGGAACTCAAGCAGGTCAGAAAGCAGGAGCTGATGCAGAAGCCATGGAGGGATGTTCTTTACTGTTCTTTACTGGCTTTCTTCCCCTGGCTTGCTCAGCCTGCTCTCTTATAGATCCCAAGACTACTAGCCCAGAGATGGTCCCACCCACAAGGGGCCTTTCCCCCTTGATCACTAATTGAGAAAATGCCTTACAGCTGAATCTCATGGAGGCATTTTCTCAACTGAAGCACCCTTCTCTGTGATAACTCCAGCTGTGTCAAGTTGACACAAAACTAGCCAGAACAATTTATAAGTCATTTTGACAGGCAAAACATACCCATCTAATAAAACAAGACAAGTTGTTTCCTCAATGGATCAATAACTCCCTAGATATAGGTTATTGTCACGGCTTTCAGTAATAGATGTGAATTCCCTTTTGTGGTGCAGACCTTAAATACAATCTAAAATCTGTTGGTCTTACAACAGCTAAGAAAGTATTGCATAGGCAAACACATCCCACCTTGCATGTTAGTATTTTAGCATACAGGGGCCATAGCCAAGCATGGCTTTTCGTGAAAGTTCTAGAGCACTTTGTAGGGCCTCTATTGATACTATAAAAGCTACACATCAGGGTTATAATTTCCAGTTCAATCCCAAGATAGTTTCTCCATATCTCGTAGTCAAAGCGTGCACTGGTGGTATCTTCATCAATAGGGATTTACCATCTCATTTTGTTATGAAAAAAGAATAATAGCAATAACATTTGTGGAGCCTCAGAGGAAGATATCCTACTCCTGGTATTGTGGTTTTCATTCAGTAACCTTATGGCCTCTGGGAGGGTCCTTTTCACCTGTGTAGGATTCTTTTTAATTTAAATCCCTTAGGTGTTGTTTTAACTCCAATTTAAGTTTTCCTCCCAATTAACCCAGCACCAGTAGAGTTATAAGCTAGTGAAAGTACCATTTGAAATGATGCTAGCCAGCCCAAGCATGACAAACATGACTCAGACAGGCCTTTCTCTTTTCCATTCCTTCTGCCTTGGTCAGAACCATTAGATTCCATTGTTAAAGTTAGTTCTTAAGGTCTATTTTAATATTTGGCTACCTGTTATTCATGAGGTTGAATACCAAGATCCAACTATCAAAGTATTGAAGTACAGCCACTAAAAACCCATTTTTGCTAACCTAATTAACATTCCAAAGTAAAATTAAACACCTCAATTTAGCATGGGGCTTACCCTTTGACCTTTACAAACTGACACCTGCCTAGGGAATGTCCCCTTTCTATACAGAGGCTAGCCTTTGTCTCTGCTATGAGACAAATACCCCCTCTCCCTCTCCCTCTCCCTTGATCCCTGCATCTTCTTTTTCATAGTCTATCTTCTGTATTTGTCTCTTATTCCCAGCACTTTGTCTCTCTGAGGCAAATAAATATGCTCTTTGCTGAGAACGTTTTCTTGGTGGTAATACCACTTTCTTTCACTATTGTACCTGATTGTCTTTCAAAGTCTTAAAGATATTCATGAGATTAGTATCATGTCATGTATGTAACACAACCTTTCCTAGAGGATGGTAAGAATGAGGTAATATCCTGAAGCACCATCCCATAACAAATAAGGAGGTTACAAGGAAAGCTTTGGTAAGTCATTCTGGATGTCTTTGTCATCCATTCTTAGTAAATGTCAAGGGACTCCAGAGGTTTACAATGAAGAAAATACCAATGTGAGACATAAACAAGGTCTAAAAACAGCATGGAAAATTTCTAGTTATTTGAATTAATTGCTTCCTTCACATAAAATTTGGATACAATGCATGGACACAGAGTGCCAAATTGATTAGCTCTTCTTTATTCTAAATAAATCTTGCTTTTCTAGTACATTTCCTTATCCTGGAGTTAGTTAGTTATTATATGGTGCCTCCCTACATTTCCTCACCCATAATGAACTCAGTGAATATGACTAAATATATACCAAGAAGAAAAGGTGCCCTGCTCCCCACCACCACCACTGTACCCATTGGCTTCCTGGATCTGATTGATCTAGAGTTAGTATAGTGGATGTAGGTGTAGACAATGTCTCTGTCTGCCATACCATACCTGAAGTGCCTGGCTAGGCAAACCACCTCAGCCACCTGGGAGAAAATGCACTTTCCTTAGTATTGTGTGGATAATTACCCACTGATTGGACAAGTTTGATTATCTTTGCCTGGGTAAAGATTATATTATGGGTCTCTTCTATGAACTGCTCCTCAGACTTTAGGGCCTCCCAGAAGGTCCATAGCATACAATTTGGATTGCTTTCATTTACCCTGCTTAGGAGCTCCAGCTTGCCAAAATCATGCCACAGCTATCTTTAATGAACCCAGGCAGACTTCTTCCTCTGCTTTAACCCTTTTTGTCTTTCAGAGGTTGATCTCGTTACTCTTTACAAGTGGGTCTAATTCAGTGAGATCTGCCAAAGCTTTTCCTATCTTATACATACTTTGCTCCACAGAGAGGCATAGAAAAGCCACTAAAGTTCCATACTAGCCTTGAGGCCCCTGCTTGATCAACCTTTTCTTTATGAATTCAATGAACATAGCTCTATTGGGCCTGGTGATAGGCACTTAAAACACAGCTTCTAATATTCCTAGTTTCCTCTGTAGTGTCTGTTTGTAGTCTATGCTCCCTCATTCCCCGCTGTTCGTCAGGACCATATATATATATATATATATATATATATATATATATATATAATCATATATAGCAAAGAGCAGGGACTATTTATATCTCAGTTATCATATATATCACAAATATCAGAGACTGGTGGAACATAGAATATAATAGAGTATGGAAAGACACTACTGAGGAAACAAGGACTATAAAAAGCAATCGAGTGTTCCAATGACTTAGATAATTTTTCCTTATTACTGTTTCAGGTTTTACAGCCTTTGCCTTAAAGAAAGATGGTTACTTAAATTACTGTGTTTTCCTGCCTCCACTCCCATCTGCTCCCATGGCCCACAGCCTCACAAGTGATGATTCAGTGGGCCCTTCCATTACATTGATACAAGTCATTATTAAATCTAGCAATTAAAGCACTGGTATTTCCTGTTCACTCTGATTTTATTTTTTTGTATTGGACCATTGTTAATGACCAATCTGTTTACCTAGATTTTGCCCCCCCCCTTGTTTCCTATTAAAGGTAACCTCTATATCAACCTCTTAGTTATCTAATTTACTTGGAAAATCTAAAGAGAACTCAGAGAATACTGGCAGCATCTTCCTTTCTTGATGCAACTTCTCCTTTACAGAAACACATTCCTACTTGGCTGCCCTGTTGGCCTCATGTGCATTTCTAACTACATACAAAAGTAACCAGGCAACCTCCACCACTGAACAGTCTTAACTCAAGTGCACTAATACTAAAGACTATAAAATATACTCTAAACCTTTAACTGTCTTAAGGATATTTCCATGTTCATGTGATGGATCTCACTCATTAAGCAGACATGCCACGCCTTTTCACATAGACAAACACTGTAATCCAGTGATTTTTTTCTGCAGGCATTCTAATCCTATTGGTTCATGTGTTTTTCTACTCCATAACAAATACCATGCAAATGTTGTCATATCAACACACACCATATAAGAAATCATGGTTGTATTGGGATTTCCTCCATAAATGCTTCTGTATCAGGCTACTGTGCCTCAGTTGCAAGCTTTTTTAATCATAGCAGGACCATGCACTCATTCCTTTCATTCTTTTCTGGTTCTATTGACTGCAAACTATGTTGTGTGACAAGACATTTCCTGGAGAAATGCAGCACATGTGTTACATATTCATTCCAAGGGATGGAGTCCAAGACAGGCAAAAGTATGAATACCACCAAGTCCAACTCGGTGAAACAATGAGTTTTATTGTAGCTATTACGCGAATCTGGGTGGAAGGTTACTTATAGGAGTAGAAATGACTCAATAGCAGCTGTATCAGTAAAGCTCACTCCAGCAATCCTGACAATTAAAGAGCTGAGAACCTGAAGCATGCTGTGCTGCTGGCAGGTAGCTTGTGTTGTGTAGAAGGTGTTGGAATGTGTATTTTCCAAGTGACTCTGAACTTAACTGCTTCCTGGCAGTTTAGCTATTTTCTGCTTCTTCCAGGCAGCTGCTATTGTCTGAGTCTTGTTTGCAGTTTGGCTTGTTTACACTTGGAGGGAGAGTCTTACTGAATCTGGTCAACGTTAGTTAAGGACTTCCTGAAGTTAGTTTAATTTCTATGCCTTCCTGAGTAAGGAATTTCCCCGAAGGTTGGAATTTTTCAAACTGGAAGGAAAGTACTATAAATATCTTTAAATAAATAATACTTTCTATAGAAGATAATATACAGTTGATAGATTCATACTACATTAGACCAAGCACAATGTAGACAAATATAGCAATAAAGAGTTTATAACTCCTTCATGTAACAGTAAAGTCACCTAATTTAAGTAATTTTGAATTTAATAACTTGAAAATGCTTATTAGTTTATTTCAATCTGTCACACAATCCCAGTATATTTATTGTGATGGACTAACACAACAGCATTGTGATGGCTACTCAGTTCTTGCAAGATACAATATTCCTCATTACAGTTAATTTTCTTTCCTATGAAATCTCTGAAATTGATATTAAAATTTGTGCCAAAGGGAAGAACACTATATTCCTCTGGTTAAAGATGTTCTTCACTGACATTTGGAATGTCACTGTCCTCATATTTAGTGCAGTAAAATATAAAATCTATCTCTAAGTGTCTCTCTTTGTCTCTGTTTCTCTATCTTTGTGTCTGCCTCCTTTCTCTCTCTCTCTCTCTCTCTCTCTCTCTCTCTGTGTGTGTGTGTGTGTGTGTGTTTGTGAAGGTCTCTCTGTCAGGTTCAAGCATGGTAAATATGATATTAGCATATCTTGACTTTCTCCCTTCCCTCTCTCTTGTAAGCCATAGATTACATCCATAATGCTAGCCATCAAGGTCTCTTCCCATATTTGGACAGTTTCATAGGCTATACTGATTTCTATGGTTGATCACCAAAGTCAACCTATTGAAAGTATTGAAGTCCATAAATCAAAAGTCCTCTTTTGGTTACCACATGCCCATTTAAAACATATCACAGCATATTAGCCTATTCTAAAGCAGATCTTTCCCTTTTTTCTTTTTAAAAATTGCACACACACAATCATTTGCTGCTCTTTTCTGTTTGAGTCAGAAACCAGCCATTCTAATTTTCTTGGTTATTGAATAGGTGTTTGGGTGCTCTTTGTATCTAAATTCCAGGTCTCAGACAGAGTACCCTACTGTATTCAGGTCCCTTCTGTCTCTAGGTATGTAAATATAGGTAAAGAGGATAATTTAACTCAGGTTAAACAAAGCAAGTCAACAAGTTTTGGTTTCAAATTACATTTTCAAATCACTTGTTCTTTAACATCTACAGTTTCCTGAATAATTCAAGCAATCATCCTTTTATATATGTATATGTGCTTATATTAGTCAATAAGTCCCAGTGCTGTCTACTGAACAATAATTAATGTTCTGAAACACTAGAGTTTCTGGGAAGACATTTCTTAAACATCTTGATGACTCTTGTTTGAGAAACTTCTTCCTGGCAAGAAGCCTCTATCTTGATAAGACTATGGTTGGATTTGGGAGTTGTGTCATTTTATGTTCAAAGTTATTGTGTTTTTATTACAGAAAACATACTAATAGATCTCAAAAATATCCTATTTTAGTACTTCCTTTTTTTTTTTTTTTTTGTTTTTCAAGACAGGGTTTCTCTGTATAGCCCTGGCTGTCCTGGAACTCACTTTGTAGACCAGGCTGGCCTCGAACTCAGAAATCCGCCTGCCTCTGCCTCCCGAGTGCTGGGATTAAAGGCGTGCGCCACCATGCCCGGCTTCCTTTTTTCTTAAAACAAGTACCATGGGTATCCTATGGTACATTTTTCTCCCCTTTTTGATGTCTTTTTTTTTTTTTGTTACTTTTTGCTGAAATTCTTTTTTTTTTCTTTTTTTTTTAGAATTAATTTTTTTATTAGGTTGATGTCTTTTTCATCCTCCTAAAATCTATAAAAATGTTTAATATTACTTTTTGGGGGAATGAGTTCCTGTATCCTAATACTCTCCACATTAAATTAGATTAAATGGTTTCAGTAATTACTTATGTGAAAATAATTTTTACATAGAGTGTGTATTTAAAGATGATAATGATACATTGGATGGCAAACATTCTTTTCTTAGATGTTCTAAAATTTGAGATTATTTACTTAGAAAATTATCTAAAAGAGTTAATAATTTATTACTAAATAAATCATGTATATATATACATACAACATTTTAAAGTATTGAAATTGATCCTTTAAAAATATAATTTTCTGGGCAGGTAAAATATTAAAATTTCATGTCATAGTTTTACAAATGATACAGTGAGGAACATATAGTATATGTTGCAATCAAACTCTTTCTTCTCATAAGATATTTACAACCTATGCAAAAGTAAAGTAAATAATCTATTTATATTTTGCTGACTAAAATATCAAAGATTAATTCAGAAAATGATATTGTTTTTCTTTTGTGATTTGAATAATATACTTTCAGAATGTTTATTTTCAAAATGATAAGTGAATAGCAATTTCTGTGTACAAAAGTATCTAGACAAATACTGAAAATACCACACATGTAGACTACCATAGAGAAATGGCATAGGGGCATATAAAACAGTGGAGAAAAATAAAATCATACAAGAAAGTCAAATTTGCCTTGGAAAATCAAGCTTCAAATGGTATAATTAAATGAATCCGTAAACCACAGTAGTAGTGTACTTCTTCCATTGCAAGGACTTTGTCAAGGTGCCATTGTTAATTTTATACTGACCATTCATTTGTTTCATGAAACTTCACGATTATGATAGTCAAAGTTATCCTTTGCCAAAGAATGGCACTCAATGTATCTTGGGAATACAAAGCCTAACCCAAGAGTAGTCGTTGTTAGAATGTTGGATTTGTTAGCAAAACTTTTTCCTTTAGCTTCCCAAATGATAAATTCTCTACCTATTTGATTACTGATTAGAAACTCAATATTTTAAATAACAGAGAGAACAGGACTCCCTCAAACTCAAATGCAAATCTTTCCCTTAAGGTAAGCAATTCATTTGCACCAAATATGCAATCTTAAAACTTGTGACAGTGGTCTGGGGTTCTATTTGCTTGGGTGGTTGGTACCAGCAGATTTTGTAGCTTTAAATGGATAGGTGATACAAGTCAGAGAGTGGGTAGTAGATACCAGGCTAGCAGGATACCCAGACTCTGGAAATGCTCGGCCTCACCTTCATTCCTCTAATTCATTATTAGTGCACAAAGTAGATGCTGCTCTCTGACCCTTAATGAAAATATTATTAAAAACAATATTTCATGAAAGATTTTCTAAAAAATATGCCACAGTCTCAGATTTTCCACCATTTTACCATTTTACAAAGCAGTGATTTACCACATATTTTATGTTCCTTCTTGTGTAACATAAACCCTAAGGTAGCAAAAACAGTTTGTGTTTATTTTTCATGTATATGTTCCAAGTTTTTACACTGATATTTAGTGCATATATATATGTGTGTGTGTGTACATTACATATATATATATACATATATATACAGATATACATATACATACATATATATATGACTACTTGTTGAAGTGAATACGTACTGAATCATTCTGTATGCACTATATAAGTAAAAACCTATTTATGACCATATATGTACCCCTACATAAGCCTAATCAAACTTGGTATCCCACAATGTTTGTTGATATGACTCAATATGTCAGTTCAGCAAGTTACACATATTTGCTTCAGATTTTAGTCTCTGAGCAGAAATCCTTTTCATGTATATTAAAGGGATCTTGAATCAGCAGGTGTAATTCTGCTTTGGATTTGGAACCTAGCATACAGAGACAGAAGATGTTTAGAACACCATTTTTGCAATAACTTGTAAGCGTAGAGAACCAATTCTGATTTGAATAAACATGTAAAGCTACACATACAAAACAGAACTATTACTGCTCCAAAGGAAGACATAGGCATGCCAGCACCCAACAGTTGAGCATATTACTCAAGGGTAAACTAAAATGTGACCTGGTAAAGATTGTTCAGATATGAAGTGTTTGTAGCAATGTGGGCAGAAAGTTGATATATCACTATTCTGCGTATGATCAATATGACCTCTACCTTGTTCACCATCTAGGTGCTACTTCATTTCCCATGACACCATCTATGCTTCTAATTTAAGGGGCAGAGCTACTGTGAACATTTAGAATTTCTGGGAGATACATGAATATGCATATTCTCTAGGAGAGTCCAAACACAATACAAAGTTCCAAAGAATTTCTCAGAAAAGCCTACTGTCAGTACAGTGCCACTTAACCATTGTCTTTTGTGAAGGAGTTTCATAGATGAACTATGAGTTTTCCTGTGTCTTAAAGGATCCCTCCCAGTTTACACAAGCATTTTGCAATCATAGTCACTCCTTTTTGTGGTTTGCTCTATGGAAGTCTCTTACTGGAAATATTTTTCTTTAATTTTTTTTATATGTTGTAAATTCCACATTACATGCCCCAACCCCATTCATCTCCCTTTCCTTTCCACTTATACCTACCTTTCACCTTTGTAACTTCCCTCCCAACATAGAAAAAAATCTTGTTGTGTAATCTGTAACATGTCACAGTGTGTCTCACAGTCTTGTCATTTGTCCAAACTTTGTAGATGTTCATTGCAACAGCTAATTGGTCCATTATGAAGCCCCTGGCTTCTGCTACTACATTAATACTAGAACCTCACTGGGATTCCTTTAGGATATTGTGCTATTGCATTGTGTCATGGATATACTGTGGTTTTCAACATGTAGGACTACTCCCTTCATGCACTACAGTAGTTCATAAATAGGTTATTGGCTATGGGAAAATTCATAGTCCTGGGTCTGGACTTGAGGGTATATCAGAGATCAGCCTACCAGCTCTCACATTCTAAACTCCTTCAGACTTGGTCCACCAGCAAACCCCTCAAAAAGGGCTACCTTTTCCCTGCTGCCCAGCTGAGATATAGGACCTGCTCGCCCAGCGCTGCAGCCAGTGAGGACATAGCCAATTCTTCTATACCCATAAACCCAGGATTGGCAATTCTACCTGCCATAAATGGACAGATACTAAGGAGGCAAGGAGGGTATTTCTCCTGTAACTAGGCACCAAGGAGACAAAAGGCAGAGCCAGTTTTCCCAAACAAACCACCTCTGGTCCAAATCACCTAGAACAAGCTCTACATCTCTTGAGCCTCACAGTAGAGCTGACCCCTGGGGGTTGCGAGATGGGGGGATTGTGGATGATCTGTCCTGAAGGCATGACTGTGGGAGAGCCAGTCTTGTCTTCAACTGGAAGTCTTTCTTTAGCAGATCACATTTAAGGAGCCTGAGACATGTCATTTTCAGCATTCTGGCTGGAAAGTTTCTGTGAATAATAATAAGCTAATTTGCATTTTACTCATGAAACTATTTTTAAATTCTTTGCTTTCATCATCTTTCCAAAGCTCACATCTTTCTAGAAGCTTTATGATGTTTACAATTTTCTTTTGATTTTCAATAATGCCATATATTTATTGGGTACAATGTAAAATTTATATATAATGTGAAAGGGTTTAATGACACGCAGGGTAACATATCCATTATGTTGAAAATGTAGCATTTTCTTGTTTTGGGAAACATGAAACTTTTTTTTCATTCTAATTTTTAATCCTCACTAAAATGTACTGTAGAAATATAAAACCTACTACTCATTTGCAACAAAGTTTTTGTGTACGAAAACTAACCTTCTGGTCATTCTCAACTTCCAGTAACTATTATTTCATATGCCACTTCTCTGAGATCAAGTTACTTAGTTTCCTAATAGGGACAAAATATTTATCGTTTGCATTTTGTGCCATTTTTATTTTCATTTATTCCATCATTAATTATATATCCAAAGGGGAAGTTCACAGTGAATGAAAATATTTGTGTACTCTCAGGTTTGTTGTATCACTGTTGCAAAATATGGAATTGGCCTATTGATATCTGTTCATAGATGAATGGATCAAGTTGCATAAATATACAATAGAACATTATTCAGTCATACCAACAAATGAATCCTACCATTTAACAAATGTGGTTGAATCTCTAGGACATAATATTATCTTTAGTAAATTGATAATTTAATATACAGACTATACTTTGAGAATAACAAGTTCTACCATCTTGATTGCTATACTTATTGATACTCATAATGAATTAGCATAAGAATTGCTATTTTATTTTATAGCATGTTGACATCTTACACTTTTCCTTTGAATCTACTTTCTTCCTAGTTCTTAAAATATGAATTCATGACAAAGAATGTGACTAAATGCAGGGCTAACTAGACTGTTCAGTGGATAAGGCATTTGTTGCTGAAGCTTCAGGACCTGAATGGCTATCTTCAGTACCATGGAGTATATAAGTGGCTGCTGCCTATAATCCTAATATAAGAGAGATTGAGGCATAGATTTCTCATAGTAATTTGGTTAGCTAGACTAGCTACAATTATCAAACTCTGTGTACAAGAAACCCTAGATAAATAAAAGATAGAGCAATTTTGGAAATGATGCAATATAAACCTCAGGTGGAAGCAGGCACACTGTGCATAAAGGAAGAAATAATTTCAGGGAATACTTAAAATAATCTAGAAAGTAAATGGAATAATGATGATCATTTGAACGTGATAAAGGAAGGGCAACTTTCCCAAGTAATGGAATAAATTATTTTATGTTCCTCTTTAAGAGGAGAAAATTAATTCTTTCTAATCTATAATAGCATGAACCAGATTTGTTTTGAGAAGACTAATCACATTTTTTAAATGTTACTGTTTTCATACAATACAATGAGTTCAGATTCATTTATTAAATTTAGCACACTTTTGTCTACATAATCATATTTACTTGTCTGTATGTGTATTTTACAGTACATTTATTTTATTATATTTTTACCTTGTTTAATTTAAAAACCACAATATTTTCTCATTCTTTTAATAGTATCTAACTAAATATGTGGAAGATACTAAGGCTTTCGCAATAACTTGTTGATATTTAAATATCTACAGCTAATATATATATATATATATATATATATATATATACACACACACACACACATATATATATATACATGCATACATAGAAAAATAGATATAGAGTAAGTTGCTAAAGTTCAGATATAATTAGATTAACTTTTCATATTTACTTACCAAATTTGGGACATTTTTATAGTTAATAGCTTTGGTTGAAAGCTTTATTTTCAGATCATTGCACTAAATTTCCTAAGGCATCATTTCTTGGGTGCATACATGCTAAACGGTTACTAACTTTATGCATTGTATGAATGCTCTCTAGCTAGGACAATGCTTTCATTTCTGCTTGGATGATTATTCTTAGTCCAGTATAAAGATAAAGCTGTGGTTACTTGAATAATTCACTTAGTATAAATTCTGACACATTATCAATTCATGAGACAGACACACAAATGCAGTTAAACTATTTTTGCCTGACTTTCATTGTATTCATTGTAATCTGGTGTATTACTGGTGCCATTGGACTATTATCCTGAGTTATGAAATTCTGAGAGACTAGAAATTCCTTAAAGCACATTCTTGATCAAAATATTTTCAAGCTAATGGAGAAGAAGAGTACAATATTAAGGGATTAAGAGCTTTACTTAGAGGAATTTAAGAAGTATATTTTTATATTTCATACATCCATAGCATAATATAGATCTACATGAAAAATTCAAATATATGTGACTATGTTATATGTGTATAGTAAAACTATGAAATAATAAAGTGAACTCAAGAGATCAGATAAATAAGTATATCAAATACATAAGATTATTGTAATGATCATTAGTTGTATGAGTCTAGCAATAAAAATTTAATAACCAGAAACAACAATTACTTTTAATGTAAATATTTACAGAGTATTGAGGATTTGCCCAGTAAAAATAACCTGGGGCACGCCTTTAATTCCAGCACGTTGGAGGCAGAGGCAGGTGGATTTCTGAGTTCGAGACCATTCTGGACTACAGAGTGAGTTCCAGGACAGCCAGGGCTACACAGAGAAACCCTGTCTTGAAAGACAAAACAAAAACCAAATGATTATGTTTTAATATTTAAAATTTATATTGAGCAATTTCTTTGTTAAAAATATTCCCATGCATTTTATATCTTAGATAAAATCAGATTTATTTTCAAATGCTTTTATTTACTGTACTATAATTTTCATAAAATTGTTATTTTAGTTACTATAATCTGGAATGCTAATGTAAAACAAGTGCGTTTTTTTTTTGATTGAGTGAATAATTGGTTGGAGATGACTTCAACTTGTGATCATATTGTCTTATTTTCTAAGTGCTAGGATTTCAGGTTTCACCCACCATGCTGTGAAAGAAGGTTTACATTATGTGAGAACTTAGAATATAAATTTAAGAAAAAGAGCTAAGAATAGCATGGTCCATTTCTCCTTACGATTATGGAGTGACTTCAAGGAATTATTGGATTAAATAAAGTTTGAAAAGTAGATGCCTATTTCCTATTTAGTGTGACAAATCAAATTTAAGGGTGTTTCAGTAGAAATCGACAGTAGGCCATTTGCATGCTGTCTCAGTTTCTCTGTATACATATTTCTAAAGAGAAAAAAAAGAAAGGACATGGCTTTATGTGGGTGGGCAGGTGGAACGAACCTGAGAGGATCTAGAGGAGTGAAAATCATGACCTGAATATAGTGAATGAGCATGTCCATCAAAAAATAAATAAGTAGCTCTTTAAGCTCCCACCTTTCTTACTCTCCTCTCTAGCCCTCCTTCTCTCTCTCCCTTCCCCCTTCTCACCCATGTGGCCATGGCTGGTGGTCTCCCTCTTTCTACCATTTCTCCTTTTCTCTGCCTTTTCTGCAATAAAGCTCTAAAACCATAAATAAATAAATAAATAAATAAATAAATAAATAAATAAATAAACTAATTAACTAACTAAAAAGAAAATTCTCAGTGGTAGATACTTGCCTTCTATATGTTCTGTGTCCATTGTAAATTTCAGGACAATGGAATAAGAAAGGATTCAATAGATCTTACAGTGTTGTAAGACTATTAGCATTAATAGATATTGTTTTATTTTGTTTTGTATTTTGTCAAAAAAGGAAATGAAACTCAGTTTGTATTAAAACTAAAGGTTCTATAAAACTCAGTGCTCTGCAGTTTTTGTTTTTGTTTGGGAAAACAAAATATTTAAAATCAAATCATGGTTGAACAAATTCAATTATGGAAATTTTTAAAAGTTTTTTTTTCCTTGTAGGTTTCACTCTGTTAACACAATAAATGTTCAATATCTTATTCATCTGTTTTTGCACACATTATTGTTTTCAAGAATGCTATCTTGAGACAGATTGAGGCCAAAGCCACCACCAGGATGTTACTCATAGCTTCAATACAAGTCAAATAAAATACTTTTGCCAGGTTTACAAGGTAAAATTATCAGTGTGATGATGGAAAGATGCCCAGATTAAAGAGCAAGATCAGGAACTCCTGCCAGAAGCCTCAATGGAGTTCAGACTGACCAGTGATTAATGTTGCTGTCAACCTTGGTCAGTGTTCTAGTTTCCCTTCTGTTCCTGTGATAAAACACTGACCAAAAGCAATTTGGGGATGAAAAGGGTTTGTTTCATTTTGCAGGTTATAATTCAGTATGAGGGGAATGTCTTAATCTTTTGTTTCAGTAATATTTAATTTTTCTTTGATCAATTGAATGAATTTTTTAGCTATTAAAACTATTTGTAGAGATTTCAAAATAATTTCCATTACTATATGTGTGTGTTTGTGTGTGTGTGTTGTGCATTCATAACATATATGTATATTTATCCATGAATATACATGATCCTAGTGAATTTGAAAAGAAGTAATGGTAAAGGTTCAATAAGTTTTTAAGTATTTATTTTTATTGCTTTTAACATTTCCACATTGCATGTTGGTTCTTTGACATTGTGACTTTACAGATATAGAGATGCCAGAAGTATTTTTATGAAAATTTTAACTTTTCTAATTGGTAATTGAATTAATTTACATCTCAAATGCTGTCCCCCTTCCCAGTCTTTGCTCCCATTTGCCTCTAAGAGAATGATCCCCTCTATACCCACTCACCAACCCATGATGCTTCAATCTTACTTAGAAGTGAAAACAAATTAGTTGCAGAAGATAGAGAGAGGGAGGGACCTGGGAAGGAGTGAGAAGAGGGAGAGAAAAAGGGGCAGCAGGCAGAATCAGGTATGGAAAGAGATAGGACAGAAGTCCAGAGGGTCAGGAAAATGAATACAAATATGTAGTAGTGGGAGATAGGGAATGGATCTTAGGGTTTTTATTCATGCACACAATATCATGACTAAGAAGCATGTTGGGAAGGAAAGTGGTTTTGTTATTTGTTCCTTTGGGTTTTTTGTTTGTTTGTCTGCTTACATTTCCACATTGTTGTTCATCACCACAAGAACTCATACAGGGTAGGAACTTGTAGGAAGAGTAGTTGCAGAAGCCATGGAAGAATGCTGGCTTAATTTTCCTGGCTTGCTCTGCTTGCTGTCTGATAGAACCCAGGACTATCAGCCCAGGGATAGCTACACCCACAATGGACCCCCCAACCCCAGCCCCACCTCCCTGATCACTAATTGAGAAAATGCCTTACAGGTCAATCTCATGTAGGCATATCCTTAAGGGAGACTCCTTTCTCTGTAATAACTCCAGCTTGTATCAAGTTGACACACAAAACCATCCAGTTATGTGGGTCGGAGTGGGGCACTAGAAATTCCCAGACACCTGAAAATCAAGAGATTCCTAGGATCCAAAGGGGATGTCATTAGCCAAAATATTTAAACTTTATTTTTGCCATTTAAACTCAGAAAATGTTTATTTTATGAATCTTTCTCTTATATTTAGATTTCTTATTTACTTAGCCATTCTGTAGAATTCAGTTCAAGGATAATTGTTTCCTGCCATTGCATAATTACTCTCCTGAGTACACACAGCATCATTTCTAAATCTCTAGATTTTTATACTGAAAAGTAAGGAAGAGATGATCACTGTTCGTCTGTGATTGCCATGCCCTGCTGTAGCTCATCCTTGTGGGAGTTGCATACCTAGCTTCACAGGAGTATTTGAGTCTAGGAAATAGTATTTACCTAAATGGTAAAAGGCAATTTTCCTATATCTATCTGTATTTCAATTTGTGCACCCATTCTTGGTTATACTTTGACTTATAAAATCTGCAATAGATCTCTCTAAACTCTACCCATATCTTTTCAATTCAAGCTTGTGTCCTTTGATTCTAATAATTTTTGAACCACATTAATAAATTCTTGGCTTAAAATCTATTTACTTATTTACTCATTCATCTATTCATTCATTCACTCATTCATTTATCTATCTACACTCCAGATTTTATCTGCCCCTCCATCCACCCTCCAACTGTTCCACATCCTATATCTCCTCACTATCCTACTGTCCCCACAAGGATGTTCCCACCCTCCACCTAACCTCTAAATTACCTGAGGCCTCCAGTCTCTTGAGGGTTAGGTGCATCATCTCTGAATGAACACAGACCCAGAAGTCCTCTCCTGTATGTGCATTTGAGGCCTCATATCAGCTGGTGTATGCAGTCTGGTTGGTGGTGCAGTGTTTGAGAGATCTCCAGGGTCCAGATTAATTGAGACTACTGGCCCTCCTACAGAGTTGCCTTCCTCCTCAGCTTCTTTCAGAGTTTCCCTAATTCAACCATAGGGGTCAGCAGATTCTGTCCATTGGATGGGTGCAAATATCTGCATCTGTCTCTTTCAGGTGCTTGTTGGGTCTTCTGGAGTGTGGTCATGCTAGGTCCCTTTCTTAACTATAATATGTTAACTTCATAATCTCATTGTGACTACAAGTATCTTATACTAATATAAAAACACAAGGTTCATATATTCAATGCATTGTTTTTATCTAATACTCAAGTCTTTTTGAAGAATATTAAAGGGAGTGGAGAGATACCTCAATAGTTAACATGTTGCTTATAATCAGAATCTAGTGCCCAGCACCCCTGTTGTGCACCCCATCACTGCCAGTAACTCCTACACTGGGCCATCTGATGCCTTTATTTGGTATGTTTGGACAAGCTCCAGGCATGGATATATGAATGTTCTTGTACTCAGACACACACACTCACAGTTTAAAAAATAAACAATGGAGATGGAGAAGATGCAAAAATGATAAACAGCCACAATGATATCATTTCTTTTTATATGGCACAGGAACATTTTATAACACACAAACACATATCAAATAAATCAATACTTATTTTTTGATAGTGTTTTACATCTATTTCAAATATAAGTAAAATTTTACCTAATGATCTTCCAGTATTCAATAAGATAATACAGTAATCTTAGGTAGTTTGATTTTTCTCTTAAAATAAATTAGCTTTCTCTTACAACATGAAAATAAAATATTTTAATATCATAAGAATTAAATGTTTTAATATCAGTATTCTTTGAAAATTTCATGCAGTATGCTTTGATCATATTCATCCCATGTTCCTTCCTTTTCAACTACTTCCAGAACCAACCAAAATGTCTCCTTCAGAACTTCATGGACTCTTAACTGATTTAGCACATTAGTGTCATCTCAGTGTGTGTGTGTGTGTGTGTGTGTGTGTGTCTTTATGCATGTCTCTCTGTATGTATGTATGCATGTATGTATGTATGTATATATGTATGTATGTATGTATGTATGTATGTATGTATGTATGTATGTATGTTTGTGGGGGGACCATCCATTGGTGCTTCAATAACATTTGAGGACCACATCCCAGAAGAAAATGGACTCTCCTTCGCACAAGAGGCATCAGGCACCAATAACTCTTCAGAATTATGAGAATTTATTATGCTGGAATTCTTTACTGATTTTATCTTTAGCAGGTATTGAATATGCAGTCATAGGCATTTTGAGTTCATGAGTAAAATGTTAATATCATGTCTAGAACTCACTGTTTGTTAGCAGTTCTCCACAATGTCTGGCTCTATGGCATACATGTCCCATATAGGCCCGTGCTTTTCATAGTCACTTACTATCTGCATTTGACCAGTTATATGGCTCTACGTGTTAACTACCATTCACTCAATGCAGAAAGACACTTAGCTGATGTCCAATAGCTTAACACATCTTTAGATGAAAAATAAAAATATAGTGGGAATATTGATAAAATGAATTTTAGTAAATAACAGTAGTAGTTTTTCTGATAATGACTGTGACCCACTTAGCCATGGATTCTTTACCCAATTACAGAACTAGGAATGGTTATTGTTCCATATAGCATGTGTTAAATCCAACCAAAATACAATTGTGTGCACGTTTGCATTTTTATAATTCACACAGTAGTTAACACACTTGAAGGGCATTTTCAGTTACTAGGATTATAAATATAAACTATTAAAAAAATCAATCACCTGAGACATTTAGCTTAATGATGTTCATATATTTTGTACAATTCTTTTCATTCTTGCAGATTATTCTTTACTGAAATATAAATGATTAAAATATCAGTTAGTTGACAAGAAAAGTAATCGTGTAAAATGTGTAAAGTGCCTTATAATCCCATAGTCTGTGCTAGGATGACTCAAAGTCAGTTACTCGTCATCAGTCTGTGGAAGCTTGGCTCTCTACCGCAGAGGAAGACATTGCAAAAAATTGTAGTGCCAAGATTTATGAAATGATCAATAACTAAGAAACTTTCATGCCATAGCCTGCTACCTCATTTGTACATCACACTGACCTAGAAGCAAAGACAGTTCCGCTTGCTTTTATGTGTTCAATTAAAAACATAATGCCCTTAATACCATCATTCAGATAAGCCAGCAGATCTCTGTGAGTTTGAGCCTATCTTTGGTCAACATTGTACATTGCAGGACAAACAGGCTACCTATTGAAATTCTGTCTTTGAATAAAACTCAACACACACACAATCAACACAAATATACACATGTGTGTACACATGCATAAAGACCTAATAAACAAGCTAGCTAACAAATTATATTAATAGAAAATTATTAAAAATTACAAGTAGAATTTGTAAATATATTTGTTTGATAGATTTGTTTTATGAGCATGTTAATTCTATTAAAATTAAATTCATAATAGGAAGAAATATTTCACTATAATATCAATATCAAATGCCTTTAACTGTGTATTATATTTAGCTAATAGGGAAATTAAGTAACCTGCAGGATGGATTTTTCTTCCATCTTGCTCTTTCAGATGACTCAAGATTTAAAATATTTTATTGTTCCAATCAATTTGCTCAATCTTAATAATCGTTTTACTAACAATTGGGTCATTCTATAACTTTATCCTTCACAAATCTGTTTAAATTAATAATCTAGTATGTATGTAAATTGCCCTTATTATAGTACTTAGATGTAAGCCACACATCTTAAAGTAATACTGGTTAAAAATTGGCTGAGATTTATAATAAAATAAAAACTGCAAAACTCAATGCCCTTGATCTTTTGAAAAAGTTTAAAAGCTTTTAGAATAAATCTAAATGCCAGTCTACAAAGAATGCCATTTCAATAAAAGAGTTACAACTATGGGCTTCATCTAATATAAAGTCGGTTCTGATTTATTCTTTAAATATAATGTTTTTAAATATTGGTAATTTATCCTAAGGTGAGTACACAACTCTGATTAAAAAAATAAATAAGTGCTGCGTGAAAAATGTCACAACCTGTTTCTCATTGCTTTGTCAGAACACCACTCTAAAGATATTTGCTAGGTCTCAAACTTCCCACTCCTTCTAAGAGCTCATATGGTATACTTCCTGTCTTATGACTGATACCATGTGCATTAATGGAGATTTGTGATTTAAAATAGTGATTTAAGTTACATACCTTAAGTAGTTACTGTGTGAATTTCTAAAGGCATCAAGATTTTTGTTAATGTGCAGTGAAATTCAGCTTTTGTTTACTGATTTTTGTCTGGTTCATGTAAGGCAGAACTTGTGAGCAAAGTATGTGTTTGGGATACTCACTTTGAACCATGTTAAGTAATTTTTGATGTGAATATACAAGAAATTAATAAACTGCCTTTCTAAAATAACTGTTTACCTCATTCCCATCCTAATTGATCCTTCAGCTCTCAGATATAAGTAATATCCATTTGAGCATATGTGGACATTTTACTGACCTTTTTTTTTAAATTTTGGCTTATTAGTCTGAATATGTATAATATATTCCTGAATTACTCATTGTATTTAAATACCTAAAAACAGTTCCTAGATACCAAGTTAATATGCTTTTGATTATCATAATCTGCAGATTGACAGAGATTTTTCATGTGCATGTGCACACGTAGTTCACAGTGGTTCACATACATAGACTCCATGAAAGAATCATATAGTCATTTTAAATGAAGTTATGTCCAAATATTATAGTTTTGTCTCAGTTTATAATAGGTTTATGAAATCATGACATCTAACTCAATATTATCTATTAATTTTTTATTTAGCCATAGTTCTTCTTCTGACATTTACTATGGCATCTTAAAATAAACCATACATATCAAATCCATACATCTATATCCTATTTCTGTTTCGGTCATGTTAAAACTACAAGGTTATACATTAGTAGATTCTCATGAACATATTTCCGATGAATAATATAATTAGTTTGAGTAATTATGGGATTGATATATTCACAGATTGGTCTAATTAGCCTTTGAACAGACCGATGCCTCTAATGGGAAGCTAATAAATTCTCTGGCTGATCTTCAGAAACCTTTTATTCAAGAGTTGATTAATGCCCAATCTTTTGGCAAAGTAACTAGGAAAAAAGGCAAAATGCCAGCCCTTTTTCAATAAACAGTTCACTGTCCTGAGTTCTTCATGGGTATTTGATTTTTTAAATATATTGTGACCTACTATACTATATTCTATAGAAGGTCAAATAAATGAGATGCTTTATAATGCTTATAAAATGATTAAAATTTTTCATTTGTTTGCATATGAATTGCAATGAATAGAAGTTTTGTGAAACTATTCTAATATTATATATCAATAAATTAAAACAGAAATAATGAAAACTGAATATTTGAAACACTAATTTTAATTATATTCTATTTAGCAATTCTGTACAAAATTGAACAACATACTGAGGATTGGTCTTCTTAAAATTGTAAATTGTTAAAAAATGTAAATTGTTATGTAATTCTCTTTATTGGCAGTAAAGTCATTTGCATATATTTGCAAAAATTAAGTTACTTAAAATCAAACAATATTATTGATAGATGTGAGCATTTGTTTGCCTTTCCTAAAACACATCTATATATATTGTATAAAAATTTATTTTTATATATTACAAAGTTAATAATATTATATATTAGCAAAGTTAGCCATGATACTTATGTGAATATCCTTTACACTAAATTGGGGTCTCTTAAAGTATTAAATCCAGTGGTGCATCTCTTAGT